>NC_072799.1:70615000-71228329 GCF_028583425.1 Eublepharis macularius
CTCACCCCGTCTCATCCAGTGGAGTTCCAGGGCTCTGACTGGCTGGAAATCACTTGAATTTGTATAAGGCTTAAATAATGATTAATTCAGAGCCCTGGAGGACCGGTGGGGCTTTGGAGATGTTTGCCACAGCATCCACGGAAGAACAATAAAAGATCCTTAAGGATAAAGAAGTGTCACTGGGGAGCAAGATCAAGATTATTCATACTATTATATTCCCCTTTACTATGTATGGATGTAACGGTTAGACAAGGAACAAGGCTGACAGGAAGAAAAAGATTCATTTGAAACGTAATACTGGAGGAGAGTTTTATGAATGCCACAGGCCACCAAAAAGACAAATAAGTGGGTACTAGATCAAATCAAGCCTGAATTCTCCATAGCCGTTAAAATGACTAAACTGAGACTATTGTACTCCAGTCACCTCATGAGAAGACAAGATGCACTGGAAAAAACAAAAATGCTAGGAAAAGTTGAAGGCTGCAGGAAAAGAGAAAGGGGCAACATGAGATGGAGCAACTCAATAAAGGAAGCCATGGCCTTCAGTTGGCAAGACCCGAGTGAGGCTGCCAGTGATAGGTTGTTTTGGAGGTTGTTAATTCATAGGGTTGGCATAAGTCAGAAGTGATTTGAGAGCACATAACACACACATATGGTCTATGAGGGAGAGGAGGAGCAATGAAGGATTGTAGTGGTAAGCATGAACTCCTATATTTATACTGTGCAAACCATGGCTTAAATTTCCTCTGAACCATGCCCCAAAATGGTGCCACAACGTCCTATACCTGCTTAAGCTTGTGCCAAAATCTTTTTTTTATTTATTTAAAATTTTATATTTTGTATTTAAAATTTGGAGAATATTACTGTGCTGAGTGACTGAAGTCTAAGTCCATTAATTTCAACAGACACTGACTGGAATAACTTTGTATAGGATTGAACTGCCAGAAACCTTTGTTGGGAAACTGGCTGGTAAACTCATGAGACTAGAAAAAACAAGATGTTGGGGAAAGTCTGTTTGGTCTCGATTTCTGTAATGCTTCTGTACTTTGTCGCAGGCACATTACCAAACTGCTGTGGCACAGAAACACACACAATAGTCTTTCGTATTTATTATTTTGGTTCACAAACATCACAGTTTCATGCTAGTAACACTATCTCAAATGAACCCTGGCTGTGAGCGTTTTGTGCTTCCCTTGTAGTCCTTCATCATCTGTTGTGCTCCTGTCATTAGAAAATGTTACAAGGATACACAGCTGTAAGTAAGCAATGGCACAGGGACTTTTCTAAAAGCTTCAACAAACAGAACAGGTTTTTGCAGAAGCATGAAATATCAAAGTCTCCAACATAGTCACACAACATATACATAATGAAAACATTATAGTCAGATCAAGATGTGGGAACAGAAGTTACCTTTGAAGTTTGGTCTGATCCTTGCATCATAACCAGACATTCTACCCATTAATTTATCCAGGAAATCCGATGGGGACATGGGCATGCTACGGGACCTTGCACTGTCTGTTTCTTTTGTGGCCACCAAACTGAAAGAAAAGAAAACCAGTACTTGTAATTACATGTGAGTTCTTATAACTTTGGTTAACCAACGTTTCTGAGACTCAAACCTAGGTTTGCCAGACTATGGTAGTGGGCAGGAGCTTGGGGGTGGAGACTGGAGGGCACATGGTGTTGTGTGGACCATGATGTCACTTCCAGGAAAAATAGGAAGTGACAGCACTAACCCTATAGGAATCACTAACCCTAACCCTATAGGAATCACTGGGAACTCTATAATAAAACCATAGCACTTCCAGGCAATGTTTGCATTTAAATTGTTTCCTTCCTCAGAGACACTCAGGGCAACAAGGGTTGAGTGGGAGGCAGCTGGAGGCCTAACAACCCTACTCATATCCAGTGCCTCAGAGACTCCAAACCAATACCTTCATAAAGCAGTGTTTAAACAACAATAGGTGAAAATACTTACAGATAATAATGGCTAGGAACAAATATACTTTCTATATTGCTTGGACAGGGTAACTGTGATATAAAAGTTAAAAAGTGGTCAGTGTTGATGCTGAAATTTCAAAATCTTTGTTGAAAGAAGCCCTAACATTTCTAAATTTCATGAGAAATGCTTTTGGAGTTCAGAATAATAGATCTTATTTTGTAAACTTGGTTAACCCTCCTTTTTCTCAGTCTACTTCATCACTTCTGTTCTATATATTTATCTCAGCTGTGAGTCATTACAAAATCAATCCATGCATATGACGGGTGGTTGTATATGATAAAAGCTTATCCCAAAATAAATCAGCATATGTCTGAGATACAATCTGCCTTTTTGCTGTTTACATACCATCATAAATTCTATGGTTTAAAGTGCTCCGCCATACATTGGAAACCACTTCACACACACACAGTGCAATCCTAAGCAGAATTACTCCAGTCTAAGCCTATTGATTTCAATGGGCTTAGGCTGGAGTAACTCTTCTTAGGATTGCACTGACAGCTCCCCAAGAGATCTGACTTGTAGCTCAAACACAGTTCATCATAGTGTCAGCTACAGGCCATCATGAACCGAAATATGTCATGAACTGGGCCAATTCATGGTTTGTGAACTAGCGATTTGTGGGAGCTCATTTCTTACGAAGTGTGACGAATTTTAGCCTGGTTCATTTGGTTCGTATTTTGGTTTGTCACTGCAGACAGCCTGGCACCAATCAATGAGTTTCCTAGGCAATGGGGGAATGGGCTCTCTACAGACCTTCTGCTAACCCGGAAGTGATGTTTTCATGAACTGAACAAACCGGTTCGCGAACTGGGGCAAGTTCATGAAAGTTCGTGGTTTGTGAAATGTGACGAACCATGAACTGTACAGTTCAGAGTTTTCCCAGTTTGTGCCCATCTCTAGTGTCAGCAGCAACAGTACAAGCATAAAATAAATTATTGGTCTCTAACGGCTTTTTCATTTACATTTGTCACATTTTGGTTGGATTTTAATAACTTTTCTCCTGTATCTTCTCCAATTCCTTTTTCATGCAGTCCGTGTCCTGCATGTCTTTTGCCCACATGGACCCCACAATCCCTTTCATAGTCTTTCTGGGATCAAAAGGGCCCACTCTTCCAAAAAGGACACAGGCAAGATCCAACCTGCTATTTAGTCAAAAGTCATTATTCACTATTATCAAAATTATACTTATATGAATCTGCTCTAATCTTCATTTTAATTTGTAAATTAACCAAATATTTCTGGAAATAATTCAAATAACTGATTACATATGAGACTCCTGAACAAGTCTTTATTTTAAAAATGTATTTTGACAGATCTACAGAAAACTACATAATAATGTGCTTTCACAGCAACTCTGAATCTGTGAACCTCATGCAGCACTTGCTCCCATAACACCCCTCTCCCCAGCTCTCCCAACAAGATCTTTGGTTAATTGCTTTAGAAAAGAGCTTTGCCAGCTTTCTTTTGACAAGCAAAAGGCTGAACCATCTCCCCATCTGAGGCTGAGATGGGGCAGGGGCAGGAAACTGCAGAGGCTATCCAGGCCTCCCACCGTATAAGCTGGGGGAAGGGCTATTCAGGAAGGTTGGTTGGGGTTGGGAGGAGCCCCAGGGACACAGGGAGGGGTAATCTCTTAAAAGCAGGTATGATGTTCCCTCTCTTATCTTTGTCTTTAAACAGCAGAAATCGCATCAGAGGCATTTTTAAAATTCAAAAGCAACTATTTTATTTATTTTAAAGTCAAAAAGTCAGGTGAAATCAGGGGGGGGGGAAGAATTTCTGAAGTTTTTCAACATAGAAATCTCTGAGGTAAATTCAGTACATGCACAGACTTTAGTTCTTATCCTCTTCACAGGTACTTAAATTCTTATGTCAAGAGGCTTTTGTTCCCATATTTCCCCCAAACACTCTAGTATACTTTCTTTTAGGATTCTCTTTCTCTTTGCAGTTTAAGAATGCTGGTACCCACTTTCTAGTATCCTAAACCCCTTCTCTTCAACATGAGTGCTTTCCTTCAGTTTTTAACTGAATCTTAAGGTTTCCAAAAGCAGTTTATAACCACACCTGACCAGGGAACTCTTCACTCTCCAGAGCTACCTCTTTGTTTGACAGGGTAAGGAAAGTCTCCTCTTCTTAGAAGATATATCCCCTTTCTTGGCCTAAATGGGAGTCTGCACCTACTTCCCAAACTTCCTTGCCAGCTTTTCTGTAGTTTTCCTGTCAGTGTTAAACTGCTTTCAGTTAGGACTCTGTCTCCCAAATGATCACATTCAATTCCTCTCAGCTAAAGCTGAAAACTGCCCCTCCTCTTTCCAGATCATGCTATCCAATCAGGTTCTTTGGAGTAGGCCGTTACTCAACGCTCTCTGCATCTGTGTGGGATTAGCCGATAACAGCCCTTCTGCTGTTTGTACAGCACTTCCAGATTTTTAAAAAGTGCAATCCATCACAGCAAGTTCCAGGAAGGGCCGAGGAGGATGACAAGGGAAGAAGTAGCTGGAGTGTGGTGCTCTTTCCAGGATAGGAGAAATAACAAGTTGGAGCAACCCTCCTCTGCCAATCTGAGGTCTGAGGACACCTGCCTTCAACATCTGAATGGCCAGCCAACAGCCAGGTAAAAGCATCGGTAAGGGAAGAGCCTCACATTTATGGGAGTTTTGTAAAGAAAATCTAAATACATGGGGCTGAGTATAGAGAATGATGCAGTAAAAGAAACTACATTCTATTCTCATTTCTGCCTTGTGAAAGAAACTCTGTGTTAATTTAACAGATCAGAGTATTGTATATGTAATTGCCATGTCTTTTTATCCCATTAACACATGGTTTCAAATAACTCCTTTGTATTACAGAGATTAAACACACATACATAATGTTCTACATTATGTAAAATGAAAGCACAACTAGTTCCAAATGGGGTACCTATGAAGGTTTGCAGCAGAGGGGAAATGCCATTCCCCTCTTGTTGCCCCCTCTCCATGCTGACTGCAGTACTGTCTGGAGTTGCCTAGGTGACCAAAAATGGCAGCCAAGAGTTGTCTCGCACCGTCTCAATCGCCATTCTCCAGTGGTCTGTGGATTTTTTTCACTTGTATTGCCTACCCCTGCACAGAGATCACTTTGTATGGTTTGGAATTATTTTAAACCCCTTCCCTCTTAAATTTTCAGATTTTTATGTGAACTGGGGTTTTCCTGGATGAGCAGAAAACTCTGCCCTACTCTGAGAGGCCTTCATTATAGACGTTTTGATTTGGGGTAGGGGTCACACATGGCTATTGCATAAAACAAGAAACAGAAACATTCTGGGATTTATTTTGTACTGACGGGACCTTTGGTTTGTATATTTCAATGCCAAACCCAGACATTGGCTGAATCAGGAGCTCTGCTTTAGCTTTAAGTATAGTTATGAGCCTTGTAACTTTAAATAAACCATATCCCTCTTGAAGTCAGCTCTTCACTTGAAGAATCCTATGATGCCAGATTGTTCAAAGATACATAACAAGAACAATAATAACATTTGATTTATACACTGCCCTCCAGGACAACTTAATGCCTACTCAGAGTGGCCTATAAATAATGTTATTATTATCCTCACGGCAATGACCCTGTACTGTGGATAGGGCTGAGAGAACTCTGAAAGAGTTGTGACTGACCCAAGGTCACCCAGCTGGCTTCAAATGGAGGAGTGGGGAATCAAACTCAGCTCTTCAGATTAGAGTCCTGCCGCCAGTGGCATACCATGGAGAGGGCAAGAGGGGCAGGTGCCCTGGGTGCAAAATTTGCGGGGGGCACAAGAGACTGCACTGTGCCCTTCGGGATGTTGCCCCCACACATGCTGATGGGGCAGCCAGCTCGCTAGGCGCCGAGCCGGCCTTCCTGCACCAGGCTGCACAGGACGCGACTACCCCTCTCTGCAGCAGCCGTCCGCGCTGCCACAGCAAGCTTGGCCCGCTACAGGAAAGCCATCTTGGCACCCAGCGAGCCAGCTGCCCCATCAGTGCACGGGCAGCATGGGTGGCCTCCCCAAGGGCGCAGCACAGTCTCCGCTTCACCGCAGCTGCCCATGCCACTGCGCCCTTGGTGAGGCTGCTTTCACCACTTGCGGCTGATGGGGCAGTCACCTCTTGATGCCCAGCAAGCACCTAGGGAGCCATCAGCCCTGTCAGTCGCAAGCAGTGAAACCTGCCTCCCAAATGGCGCGGGTGGCTGCAGTGGACAGGGCGGCCATGTCCTGCGCGATGACCTCACTGAAAGCGATGTCATCTCGTGAGCCTGGGAGTGCGACGGCTTCCCTCACCCTGGTGCCTTACAGGCACGCTACACTGCTATCCACCACTCTTAACCTCTACACTAAACTGGCTCTTAGATATTGTTATCAAAGTTTACTTCAAAAGTTCATGGATGATATGATTAAAGCTAGAGTTCACAAAAGGAGCAGTCTCATGACGAAATTGGCATATTGGCCCCACATGGCAATAATAAACCTTATTCTCAGTACACATGCAGATATTCTTTACCGTTTATTAAAAAGATAGAAAAAAAACATAAAAGGTGAGAATAAACAGAATTCCAAAGTCAAGACAACCTACAAATATCTTCTGCATCAGAGAAAGGGACTGGTGCCAGAGAAAGTCATCACTGTTAGTCAATAATTCCATCGGGACAAACCATGGTTTGTTACTTGGACCTTTTGGTTACTTGGTTGAATTTATTCTGCAGAGTCAATCACCGTGTTTCAGAGGTCAATAGCATCTAGGCTGAGGGTGGGGGGGAGATTAGTTCTTCTTTTTTGTTTTTAAGAAGAGAGATTTGGAGAGAACCGCAACATATGCACTGTTTAATTTATCAAGTTTGAACTTACATTAAGGCCATGAAACACGGTGCAACTCTAGGCAGAGTTCATCTCTTCTTGTACCCATGGTTTGAGAATATTGGAGCTGTTTTCTCTACAACCATCTTTTCACAGTAGTATGCAGAACGACTAGAAATGGGTAGCACATTTGAGATTTCACAATGGGTTCCTCTTGGCTCCTGTGTGTCCCAGTAATACCAGCAAGCTGCAGCCAAGGATCTTTTTTAAAAGCTATGTAGCACTCCACACAGGATATTCTGAAAGAACGTTTGAGGAAGGATAGATTCTGCAAAAATTGCACTGCTCATCCATATCATACAAATGTTAATTGTTAGGAGCCCCACAGATGTAGGAATCTCTCTCTTTCTCTCTCTTGAAAATCCCAGCAGCTTCAAAAAATCCTATCTATGCAGGAGGTGAGATTTGGGAGACTTCTATACAGAGTCTTCTCTATATTGATTCCAATCCTATATTGATGATACAAATGTTTTGCTTAATCTTGCTTTCGAAATGTTGCTTCTATGGTTCTCATTGTATTCCTTTGAGGAGAAATGAGCACTGAGACCTCCATGGGGCATGCACAGCTTGCTGGGCACTTTGAAAGGGGGCTGCCCGGTGAGTGGCAGGTGCAGGTAAAGAGGGAGGGATGGCTTGGGACTCTGTGAGAAAGAAACTAAATCAAAACGGAACTCCCAAGGTTACTGAACTTTGAGAACAGCTTGCCCAGTTAACTGTTTAGTATTGTTGTTTCCCCAACCAACCCTTCCCTTTCTTCACACTTGTAAGCAAATTGCTATTTTTCAGAATTCACTGTCTGTCTCTTGGGTTGCCTTAGGCAGCTGGCTTCCTAGCCACAAAACTGTGAGTTTTATTGTCCCCTAAAGGATTGTGCCTCTCTTCTGCTGATGCTCACAATGGGAAAATCTTCTTTCCCCTTCCTGTATACACCACATGGTAGTGCAGCATTAAGAAGTTAATGATTCCTAACCAAATAACTCAACCAGTTTTGAACACATGTGCAGCAGTAAAAAGAATAAGGTATCCCTGACCCAAAGTTAGTTCTGTGTTTAATAGATTTTCCAATATGGCTAATTTAGATGGCTCCCTCTTGCCCTGCGTTTCTTATGCTAAATGCAGCCCACTGAATGATACTTAACTATAAAATAACAAAATAAATAAAAAATAACATAGTGAAGGAGATGAGAAAGGCAGAGAACTCTACTGTATAGTTCAATTAAAGTGAAATTATTTGGTTTTAACTGGTCTTTTCAACTGTGAAAAAACGGAAAGTGAATTAAGCTGATTTACAGTATACGCTAAAAACATTTTCCTGGAAGTAAGTTTCACGGAGTAAAACTGAGTAGGATTCTAAATAGACATTGTTCTAATGGCCCCAGAGTTTGCTTTTAACTGGCACAGGTTGGACTGTGAGTGACTTACTTTGTATACAATAACAGTATTGTTTACTTTATGCAGGGGTCATGTCATAGAAAAAGAGCTGCAGGATCTCATTAGCATAACTCATTAGCATATGCCACGCCCCTTGCCATCACTGGAAGTGTGTCATTAGCATGATTAATTTGCATATGCCACACACCCATGACCTTACCTATCCTGGCTGTTTTGGACCCAATCCTGGCCATTCAGGGCCGAAATTGGGCCCAAAATGGCAAAAAGGGGCTGAAAATGGCTGAAAAGGGGCCCAAGATGGTCAGAATTGGGCCATTGCTGAGTGGGAGAGTGAACGACCACCCATCAGAGGCCCGATCCTGGCTGCTTTGGGAACAATCCTGGCTGTTTTAGGCCCGATCCTGGCCATTTTGGGCCCAATCCAGGCCAAAACAGGCCCCAAATGGCCAATAATCAGGTGGGCGGGGTCACCTGACGTGACCTCTTTGGAGAACTACCAGAACTGCATTCCTGTGTGTTCCCCCTCAAAATGAGCCCCGACTTTATGATTTTCCTTTATTTGTTGTTCAAATCTAGGAACACATAAGGAATTGTTGAGGGAGACAAATGGCTTTAGCACAACAGCAGATATAAATAGAAATCCAATTATAATTTTAATTTAGTTATAATTTCTAAACTACCTTTGCCAAGGATCATAATGGTACATCTTTTCAGATCATGAGAAACTATTTCTTGTACACCTTTTATTATAAATATGAAGAACTGCACACGTAAATGGCAGCCAGGCAACTCTCAATTGTCAACTAAATCATACCAGTCCTTTCCTCGGGGCCAGTTTTCAAAACCCAAGTGGGAAGCTGAGAAGGTGAATGGATATAAGCATGTGCAGAATCACACCACAGTTCTTAAACTGTGACCCGGGATGAACAGAAACAGTCATATAGAGTGATTCTGCACACGTTGGATAATGCACTTCCAATCCTCTTTATAGATCATTTGGAATGGATTTTTGTGTGTGCGGAACAAAAAATCCACCTCAAACGATTGATAAAGTGCATTAAAAGTGCATTATCCAACGTGTGCAGAATCAGCCATACTCACTTTGCTGGTTGATGTACTCTGCAAAACCCCACATGGTTCACATTTTCAGTATGCCAATTTGGAGAGATGAATTGGTCTTATGACTTAGTGTTAGTTGCTGTTCTTCAGGAGGGTGAAATTAGCTTAAACGTTCTATAAGTGTTGACTGCCTGAGAGAGGCTCAATATCCAGAAACACCATGCACAGGCTTTAAAGCTGCACAGATGGCTAACACTTTTATCCACTAAACAAAATGGGTTTCTTAAAGACAA
This sequence comes from Eublepharis macularius, assembly GCF_028583425.1. Taxonomy (NCBI): domain Eukaryota; kingdom Metazoa; phylum Chordata; class Lepidosauria; order Squamata; family Eublepharidae; genus Eublepharis; species Eublepharis macularius. The sequence continues at coordinate 70,624,614 of NC_072799.1, forward strand.
ATGCAATATATTAGACTGCCTTTTCACATAATAGGTAAAAACTGTACTAGCAGAAGAGAATCCACTGTACTGGAAAAAGAAAAATGGCCTTCCAAGAATGTACAGTTCTCTCTAGTATGACAAAAAAGATGTGTTGCATTTTGTGCACTTAGATTCAGGTATTCTGGAGTCTTGGAGGGTTTTGATAGCCTGCCTTGGCACTTTTACCCAAATACTATGATATGCTTTCCAGGAAAGCTAGTGCCAGACTCTGAAATCAGTCTGAAGTCATACCCGAAAGGCTTTAATGTAAAAAATAATTGGTTCCAAGGATTACTCTGTTCTGTGGAAGAATGTGCACACCTCTCAGCCACTGACTATAAAATGAGAGGCAGACAGCTTATGTACTGGGTAAAGACTGTAGCTCAGAGGTAGAGAATATCCTCGGCATACTGAAGGTTAGTGGTTCAATCCTTGGCAAAGCTAGTCAAATGGAAATCAGATAGGCTTGGAAAAGATCTCAATGCCACCCTAGAGAGATTCAAAAGAACTGGGCTAGATGGACCATTGGTCTAATTTGGTATAAGGCACATGGTATAAGGCACTGTGCCATGTGTTTAAGGCTTCTAAATGAAACACAATATGTAGTAAAATGCTTGCAATGAAAAAACATTTCCTGTATGTTTCTCGGGTGGCCATAATTATAGCTAGAAATGTAACCTCCCATATCCGTTGGACTGCTTCTTTTCTTTTTCTTTCTGATTTTGACATACAAAAATACAACTGCTGGCATCATTCAGGCAGTGACTGCTCCCCGTTATATAAGTTCAATGTGCACAAGACAGCTGTGCACAGACAACATGTAGTACAAAATTCGGAAGAGAGAGTAGGATGAGACATAAGATGATGGATCTATGCACCCAAAAGGCCTTGCCTGACCATCTGGTCAAACCCAATGCTACATATTTGTTGTATCACAGTAATCTTTTCTTGTGGGATTTAAACTGACAGGCTGTATAGCTGGGCATTCTTTGTGTGCCCTCCTCCAGCTACTTAGATCTACTTAGATCAGTGTATAAAAGGAGAAAATAAAAGGAGGTTTGGTACTGAAAGAAGCCTGAATAGCCCAGCTTAGCCCAATGCTTCTGGCAATAAGCAAGGTCAGCCACAGTCAAGACTTGGATAGGAGACCACCAAGGAAAATTGGGGTTGCTATGTGGTGGAAGGGATGGAAAACTCCCTCTACTCATCTCTTACTAGTTTGGTGTAGTGGTAAAGAGTGGCAGGTTTCTAATCTGGAGAACTAGGTTTGATTCCTCACCCCTCCACTTGAAGCCAGCTGGGTGACCTTGGGTCAGTCACAGGTCTGCCAGAGCTCTCTCAGCCCTACCCACCCCACAGGGTGATTGTTGTGGGGATAATAATAACATACTTTGTAAACCACTCTGAGTAGGTCTAAAAGTTGTCCTGAAGGGCGGTATATAAATTGAATGTTGTTGTTGTTGCCTGGCATGCCTCACAGATAGAGTTGCCATGAATCAGTTGTGATGCGAAGGTATATTCTTTTTCTCTGTACTGAAACAGGTTGTTGGTAGAATGACATATAATAAATGGAAGGCAACATTAGTTTATAAAGAGATAGAAGCCCTAACCAAGATCCAAAAATCTAAGAACAAAGCAATTAGAATTTGTCATAACAAATCATGACAGAATAATTGTATCAATCCTTATCTGTTTTCACAGTTAAGGAATAGCTGTAGCTGGATATATGTAGCCAGGCAGAGTGAACAGTGAATTAAAATATCCAGGGCCTATATCAATTTTCTATTTTGTCAACCGAAAGCATGCACAAGTATTCACATACATATAAGAGGCGGTATTCACATACCTTTTACCTCCCAGGAAATTATTCCAGGCATTACATGGAAAATTATATACATTTATAATGCATATTAGTAAAATGAGAACTCTTTGTACTGCTGAATTATATTCTATTCTCACATTCAACATCAGCAGTTAGAAAGCTAGTAACTTTTTCTAAACACCCATAGTGCAATTTAAAACACATATGCAAATAAGGCCTTGAGCTGAAAAGTTATTCCCTATTTTTATGAAATATATCACTAAGAAGACCTTACCTATCTTCTGCATAAAAACAACTGTCAGTAATAAGAGTACTGCTATCAGCGATAAACGATACGGCAAGGAGACAGTGATTAGGATAGTAGTAGCATAAAACAGCATCATATATTTCACATTTATTTTTTTTGTTGGGCATAAAGTGAAGATTAAAGGTTCCTACATGATGGAAAAATCAATTAAGTGTGTTAAGGGTATGACAGAGACCAGAAAAATAGTATACATTAAAATTCCTATAGAAATTAAATATAAAATTATTTTTCAGTTTCATATTCACGGAATAACTACAGACTAAAATAGATCTGCCCCCCAAAAAGCTGTTTTCAGGTTGAATCTAATCCGTGATACCTTTATGTAACTTGTGTGTGTGTGTGTGAGAGAGAGAGAGAAGTGCTGTTAAGTCTTGCCAATTTATGGCAACCATAGGGATTTGAGGGCAAGAGACAAACCAAAGTAGTTTGTCATTTCTGCCTCTGTATAGCAGCCCGGACATCCTTCCTTGGTGCTCTCCAGTTGAGTCAACTCTGCTTGGCTTCCTATGACATGATTCAGCTAGCCTGGGCCATCCTGGTCCAAGTATGCAGTTCAAAGAATGCTCAAATGCAAAGTTTTGTCCTGCTTGAGATTTTGCCCATGGGTAAACAATGGCCTTCCAGACATGCACTAAGTATGACCCATTGTCATATCTGTGTATCTCTTCATCTGAAGTCTTTGTAATACTGAAGTGGTACTATTTCCTCATGTATTTGTTTGATTGTTCAGTATAGGCTCTTGATCATAATGTAACAATTAGATAGAACAGCAATCTTGCTTGTCACGTGGGGGAGTATTCACAAAACCATTTTACTATGAAGGACACTGGAAGAAAAAGGCCCTTCCTGGAGGATGTTGCACTTCCAAATGTGTTGGTGCACAAATGGCTGGATGGAAACAGATTCCTCAAGGAAAAAAATATTCTACATTTAGAAAGTAAACTCCTGGAGGCTAAATCTTATATTCTCCATACTTCAGAGACTTAGTACAACTCCTTATCTTGTTTCCCTGCTGTTAGTCAACTACAGATCCTGCAAACCAGTGGTCAGCCTTAGTTATCACACAGAAGCTTTTTGGTCATTATTGCCTCTCTGGAAGAAATAGACTATTCTCCCCTCACTTGGACAGGAGAAGCTGAAGATTGGCATTTGTAGTTTTCCATTACAGATACTTTTAATGAAAATATATGGTTGCTTATATATGCTTTGTCACATTTGAAAAGTTTTCCTCAATGATATAAATATTCTTTCCCATAAAAATCAGTCATTCTCTGTCAGAACGGATATTGTATGAACTCACTATGGGTCACTCGCTGTATGTGCTAGGAGTAATGTTGGGATTATATGATCAATGTTAAGCAAATGCCTTTACCTTTTAAATCTGACTAGACAAAACTATTGTGCCATGATATTTCTGCTATAAGAGGGCTGTCCTCAATGGGTGCAGTCCAAAGACAACTAGACATACCTGTACTCCCTTGATGTCAGCAGAATTAAATCAATGTATCCAGTTCATTTATACACATATATTGTCTAAAAATTGTACTCTGTCTTGGAGGATGGGTAGATTATGCAATCACATCTTAATTAATCAGCACTCCTAATCAGGTCTACTCAGAAGCAAGTCCCATGCTGTTTGGTGGTGCTTATTCCCAGGAAAATGACTTTAGCCTAAGAGTTACTAGATGAATCCCATGCCAATGGGATACCTAGACAGTGTTCAGCTGTCTCCATCTGCCTCTCTGGCTCTGTTTCCTCTTCACAATAACATCTGAATTATGTATTCCTTCCTTCTGACCCTTTCTCCTTAGTATTATCAGTTCTTTCAGGCTGTCGTGCTTCAGTCAAAGCCTGCCCATTTAGCAAGTCTGAGAAAATGGAATACAACGACTGCATCTTGAATGATTAATTGAGGGATTGCACCCTAGAGATCATTGATCTCGGAGGGCATTGGGGCCAATTGCTTCCATTGCCATTCTGCCATTAGCCAAGATGGTCATGAATTCATCTTGTATAAGTACTCCTGTACTTAAATAAGTACTTATTTAAATAGATTATTGTAATCATTTGGCAAGTTTTGAATGTAGAGTTCAGTTCCTCACTTTCTACATGAATAATGTAGGCGTAAAAGAGGATTTACCCTCTTCAGAGAAGTGCGACATGCTGTAAACAGAGTACCAAATCTACCTTGTGGCATTCACTTTGTCCCAAAAAAAGGGGGGGGGGGTTAATTGATTTTAAGCACATTATGAGTGATCTGCATGTTACCATTGAATAAATAAATATAATATTATCAGTTTGAAAAATATACACAAAAATATGCATCAGCTTCAGGCAAGACATGCAAATTTCATTGTTTTTATGTTAACCATGGGGCAGATAGGGATAGGGATAGGGATAGGGATAGCGAGTGTGTGTGTGTGTGTGTGTGTGTGTGTGTGTGTGTGTGTGTGTGTGTGTGTGAGAGAGAGAGAGAGAGAGAAAATAATGTATTGTTTCATGTATCATTTTATTAGAATATAAATATGAAAATAATTGCAATGTCTCATGTGTGTAAGCAATGAATAATAAACAAGCAGTCCTCCAAAGCAGAACAGCAGCCTAATACTTGGCGGATTGTCTTTAATAATAGCCAGACAATAGTACTGGAGATCATTTTTAATCACAATTGTGTTCTCATAGTTTATTCTCTCTCTTGTAATTCTCTCCTAAAAGTTATGATCTAATGCTTAGTTGTACAAGTTAATATTAGCCTGATAAACAACTTCAACTAAAATGGCATCTCCCCCATTTTACTTTATTGAAACTAAACTGGCTTAAATCCAAATACACTGGCTTAATTGGACTATGGAGAGCAAGACTGAGGAAATTCCAGCATGTTGTCAGGCTTAATGTTACATGCAAACCACCAAAAGCAAAATTTCACAAGGTTGTTTTAGGACACCTAAATAGGGGACAGGAATGTTAAAGGGAAAGTCTGGCAAAAGAAAGATTCAACTTCTATGATGTAAAGTACCAACTGAAAACTGATTTTAAAAATTGGCATGTATTTCTTTTAACAATTCACCAATGTTTTTAATAGGTTCAGAAAGTAGAAAGATAGAAGGACCCGGCTAGTCATATAATATTTGAATTGTTGGTAACAATATTATTCCACGTAGCTTCTGAAACAAACAAAATCTAGTTCTTTACTTTCATCTAAGAAGCTTGGTGACATTGGTACTGATAATTAGTGATTAATTAGTTATCTGTTTATTATAGTAATGAAAAACAGAAGAATTGGAATTATTTTTAGTTCTGAAAACAGGTTAATAGTGCATGCTTTCCTGTACTTTCCATTTGATAATGGCAAGGGGTTCCCACTGGAATGATTCATGAAGGAAAAAGAAATCTAACTGAATTAGACAAAAAAAACCCATTTAAAAGCATGTGCACACGATTTTTTTTAAATGACATGTGCCTTTGCAAGACAGCACTACAATTACACCTCATTGCCTCATCAATCTGATTTTGCTAAATGACAACTGTGGGACGAAGAGGGCTGGAAGGGGCATTTCCATCACTCGGTCCCCCTGAATCCACTCGATTCTGTTTTGCCATCAAACCAACTAAGGCACCTCTGTGAGATCCAGCAGAGACTCACCTGAGAAGCAGGGCAGCTTCCCAAAGGTAAAATCCCGAGACAGCTGCACGCAGGTATCTAATCCGGGCCATGTTCCGGAGAGGTCTTTCTTCACCACCTCCTCCCAAGCGAACGTGCCCGAGTCATGAGGGAATCCCGAGGCAGAAGCAGCGGAATGGAGAGCTCCGCTAGCGATCAGCTGGAGCGGCAGCGAAGCTTTCAGTACCTTGGAGAGCTCCCCGACAACCTGTAAATCCAATCCAGTCTGGAAGACTTTGCCGTGGGTAGTTCAGTCGCCGGCGCCTGGGACTCGGGGCGCTCGGGGGTCCTTGCTGGCAACCAGCTCGCCACGGTTCGTGCAGCGCATTGAAAGGCAGAGGCTAATCCCAGCGGGGAAGACCAGACGACGGGAGCGAGGCGCCGGGAGAGAAAAAGCCGCGGCCGTGCAGACCGGCTCTCGGGCTTCCCTCGCCTCTGTCCTCCGTTCTCCGGCCAGACGCCAGCTCGCCACATTCCTGAGCTCTCGGAGTGTCACGGCTTGGGCGGGGAGGGAGCGATCGAGGGGCGGAGACGGAATCAAAGCAGTGGACTTCCCTTAGCCTGCCAGGGGGGCTTCCAAACGGCAGAGGCAGGGCCGCCTGCCCAAAAGAGCGGAGAGGCGCGCCGAGTGCGCGGCCGCGTTGGTGCCCAAGCACAGGATCAGAAATTGGCCCGATTACGCCGGGTAGTAGCGGCGGAGGTGGGGGATATCCTCTAGGAAAAGATGCTTTGGAAAGGGATGGAGCGAAGGCTTTTGAATCTCGCAAAAGAACAAGAGGGGAGAAGATGATTTCCGAGAATGGGGAAGGGTTAGCGTTAGGGCGTGCCAAGGGAGGAGTACCGCGGGTTTTGCGGGGGGGGGGTGTAGGTGAGTGGGCTTGCAGTGCAATCCTCTGCAGAGTTATTCCAGTCAAACCCCTTTGAAATCAAAGGGCTTAGACTGGAGTAAGTGCGCAGGGACTCGCTGTAAGTTATTCATGCGGAGTTACTGTTGGGCGCAGGGGACGGCAAGAAAGACCTGGCCCTGTTTCCCGCCCCATCTCTTCTTTCAAGATCTGGCCTGTTTGTGACATAGGTGCATCAACGTAGCTTGTCTAGAGGGACTCACGCTGCTCCCTGTTGTCAGTTGTCCTGTCATCACGACGACAAAGATTATATCGAGGAGCAGCGTTTGTTGTGGCGCCAATGTGATATGTGTGTGCTTGTGTGAGAGAGAATATCTGAAAACAAATGCGATGAGTTTATAGGTTGGGATGTAGTGGGGAAGCTGTTCTGTATTTCAGCAAGAGGGCTGTTGTGAGCTGGGAATGTGGCAGATATTCTCAGGGTGTGTGAAAACAATACCAGTTACCTAAGATGGAGAGAGAGAGAGAGAGAGAGAGAGAGTTCCATTGATCTACATCTTCTTTGACATGAATAAACTCCTTGTCTTGGGAACATTGGAGTGTGTACCCCTTGGATTCTATGTTTTGCATCCTGTCAGTTAATTGCTAAAATGCACACACAAATGACCTGGCTCCTACTCCGCCTATGTGCTACATTTTAAAAATGTGCACAGTTTGCAGATGAGATAAATCAGAATGAACAGGTCATATCATTAGGCGATAATGACAGAAATAGCATCTCATTAAATTACCTATTTTGCCATTTTAGCTGCATACATGTTTTAAACTGAATAGGCACATAAGCTTAAAAGCCCAGTGAAACAAAACCATTTCTAGTATCAGTTTTTGTGAGTTTGCTATATTAAATGTTCAAGGAAAGGTACAGGACACGTTCCTTCATATCCGAGTGTTAGTGAGTTAAAACCAAACCTTTACAAAATAGTTGCATGTATGATGTTTGCTTTGACCACCAAGGATGTCCTCACAGGGTTGTTGTGAGGATAAAAATGGAGACAGTGTGCTGTAGTGGTTAGGATGGCAAACTGGGTTGCCTCCCACCCCTGCCATGGAAGCTGCCTGGTGACCTTAGGCCAGTCACACAGTCTCAGCCTAGCAGACCTCAGAGAATTGTTGTGAGGATAAAATGGAGGAGGACCGATCGATATAAGTTTTTTGGGGGAAGAGGCAGCAGTGAGGAGTGGAAAATAACCCATCTTTTATATAAGGGGTGAGTAAGACCTTCCCTGAGCTATCAGAGACAGTTTGGTATAGTGATCAGATCTTTAAGATCTAATTGAATCTTCCTCTTTACAAATGAAGAATTGATCCAAAACTAACTCAAATTCCCACAAGGGAACAGAAACTGATTTCAGGATTTCAGGGAGAAATTTGTCAAAGAGGAACTAAGAGAATTCAACCATAGCACAGTCTTACAAGAGAAGTCATCTGTTAAGAAGAAATTTATTTCATTGTTGATTTCATTATGGACATATTGTGTATTGGGGTACTAATTGTCTTATTCATAGTATTTAAACCACTGTTGTGAAATGTGCAGGGCTTTTTTTTCAGGGGGAATGTGGAGGAGCGGAGTTCCGGAACCTCATGAAAATGGTCACATGGCTGGTGGCCCCGCCCCCTGATCTCCAGACAGAGGGGAGTTTAGATTGCTCTCCGCGCTGCTCAGCGGCGCGGAGGGCAATCTAAACTGCCCTCTGTCTGGAGATCAGGGGGTAGGGCCACCAGCCATGTGACCATTTTCTCTGAGGGTAACCCACTGAGTTCCACCACCTCTTTTCACAGAAAAAAAGCCCTAGAAATGTGTATGTAGTGGAGGGTCAGATTAGGATCTGAGAGACTCGGGTTCAAATCCCCACTCTGCCATGGAAGGTTGCAGGGTGACTTTGGACCAGTCACATATTCTCAGCCTAACCTACTTAGCAGAGTTGTTGTGAAAATAAAATGGAGGAGAGGCAAACTGTGAGTCATTTACAGCCCGCACTGGGAAGAAAGGCAAAGTATAAATGAAATAAATAAATATATTTACAACACTTGATAATGTAGGGGAAAGTGTTTCAGGTAGAAACACTTTTTGAACATTGAGACAATAATATAGAGGGTCAATGGTGTATTCCATGCTTTCGCCACGCCGTGTAAACGGCACACATGAATTTCTATAGGGCTTGACCTAACCAAAATCCACCTGGACTTCACTGATTTCAGTAGAGGGATATAAAAGCACCATTTAAGTCAATGGGATTTAAAAGTATTTCCATTTGCTAGACTGTATTCTTATTTTTATTTATAACCTGCCTTACAAGTACAAGCTAAAACTGGTAAATGATTAAATAAATCAAGTATTCATGTAACTGGCAGATGCTGGGTTTCATAACACGGGTAGCTAGGTTTGCACACACCAGAAGGCTTTACACTTGAGTTTCTTCAGCAGCAGCTCTAATTGCTGGACACTTTCTATTTAACTGTTCAGAACTGTCTGTAATTTGGATTGATGGGCAACTTCTAATGAAAACTCAAAGTCAAATAAGAATCACCACTTTTATGTTGCACAAAAATATCCAACATTCAAAGCCTTCATTTACACAGAAGCAAAATCTAGCTTTGAGAAATAAAGTTCCTCTATGAAAATACAGTAGATACTTTTGGCTTAATTTGCTTCCTGGTGCAATTATTAGTGCAATAATTATGACAGCCAAGTTGAGTAGTAAGTCACTTACATGTGGCTTACACTCATCTATTAGCTATCCAATATTGCAGGTTAGCACATATATCTGTAATCGAGACTTGCTGTACCAACAAATAAAGAAATTGGCTGGATCATGTTGACTTTGGAGCTAGTACAATACAATGCTTCATTGGTATTGGTAGGGTGTTATTCTAGCAATTCAGCCTTATATTGGTGTAAATATTTAAGTCTGATAGATTTTGGAAATAAGAAGCAAGCCATGTTCAAAGTGAAGGTCAACTAATGATGTGCACCTATATTTTAACTCAGCTCTATGGCTATCACAATTTTCCAGCTTTCATGCATTCCACACTCTGTCCATATTTGAACAGGACTGGCAGAAGAGGCAGTGTGGTGTAAGGAAAGTCTGAGTGTTGGATGACTGGGGAGATGTGAGTTAAAATCCCTACTCACCTATGAGTTTTATTGGGTGACTTAGGCTAATCACTGTCTCTCATCCTAACCAACATCACAAAGACAAAATGGAGGAGGATAGAACCATGTTTGCCTCCCAGAGATCCTTAGGGGAAGGGTGGGATAAAAAGTAAAAGATAAATAGGGTTTGGAGAGAGATTCCAACTGCAATGTGTCTAAGAGTGAAACCACATGAGACACATGGGTGCATGCTGGATCCTGCAAGGATCCCTGGGAAATGTAGTCTTAAAAAAAACAAAACACTTGATGTGATTCTCAGCCCAGGAGAATCACAACAGGAGGGACTTTCTCTTTCACGCATACTCTTTCTGTCAAAAATCCTCTGGAAGCTTGGGATGGGGTGGGGAGGTGGGGAACAATGTAACAAGAAGTAGGAAAAAAGCCAAGGTGTTTTACCAGTGACAGAGAAACCCAGTCCCTCCCATTATTTTTCTCCTGGCAGAGAATCACACTGTGGGTTGCATGCCCCCCCCCATCTCTGAGCTCCTGAAGGAAAACCAAAGTGAGTGGGTTTTTGAAAGAGAGAATCTCTCCAGTTGAGCAGCTGTTCTTTGTGAGAAAATCCACTTGGCTCAGTTTTCCTTCAGGAGATTGGAGGCAGGCGGGGTAAGACTACCGCTCTCAGGGAAGCTTGTGTGACCCAACCCGTGCTCTTCTCATGTAATTCACCTCATTTTTTTTCAGTTCTAAGTGAAGATTACCAAAGATGAGCTTCTAGTTTTTGAAGTTTCTCCACTTCCCTAACTTGAAAAAAGGAACCCTTGGAGACCCTATACATACATCTCATCAAGTCAAAGGTATATCTTTATCAGGTATGCTTCAGAACATTTTATACCCCTGTCATTTACATACCTTAGTTAAGGTAATTTACATGAACCTCAAATAGTTCTTTATGACGATGGATATAAACATGGGATGGTACATGTGACCATGTAGTGCCACACATTAAAATAGATATTTAAAAATATGGTAAATGAAATGCATCTTTACCTTGAAAATAAAGCAATTTTAAAACAAAAAACCCATCACAATTACAACACTTATTGGGTATCTCTGAATACTAAATACATGTCAAGAAGTCCAATTACTTTCCAACATAAATACTGTCAGGTGAATTTCTGACTTCAAGATTATGATGCTTCAAATGTGGAACTGCACAAATCTGAGAAGAAATGGATGGTTGGATTAACGGGCAGCTAACACCTCTTGCAATGTATACCATGATATCATAGACTGTAAAAATGGTGGGTAAAACTCAAAAGAAGCATCTAAATAATTGTAAAATGAAATACAAGAAAAGGTTTCATCTGATTAAATGTATTTTTATATTTTGTGTAAATAAAATATCCCCCTCCCAATTGTCCTCCTTCTTAAGTAATAGAAATAACAACTATGTTGTTAAATTGTTGCTTTCTAACATTAGAATACTGGAAAACTGGAATGATGGAGAATGTTCTATTAATGTATGATATGATTCTTAGGAAGATATACCGCTGAATCTATTAGCCTAACCCTGTAAACTGTGATTTTAATAGTCTGTTCCAGTAAGTTACTCAACCCATATTTTGGAGCTTGTTTTTTAAGGCTAGGGATGGTTTAGACATGTTAATTAATGCAACTTTCTTTCTACTCAAGGTTCTGCAGGATGTAATTCATTCAAGTGTGTAAACCCAAAGGCTTTAACCTATTATTAAATATACAACAGCAACAAAAATGCACTTGGCCATTAGTACTGCCTCAGAATTCAAGAAGCTAAGCGACTCAAAGGAGCAGTTAACAATAATTATTTTAAATTCCGTACACTAGTTCTGTGATCCTAAAGGGAATTAAGGAAGCAATACACAACTTTTACTAGGACATACCATAGAGATCAGTGGATATACCTCTAAGTGAGTGTGCATAGTATCATGTTGCAAGCAGTAATCTTCAAAATACTTATATTCTGTAATATACAGGTATTAACTTTTATCTCAGAGAAAGCAAAGTGGCAATTGCTGTGGAATTGCACCTGGATTACAGTATTCATTCAATCCTAAAACATAGTACATTCATAAACAAGACAATCAGATAGAATTCTAACGATGCACTCTAAGAACTCTTTCCAGGAACTAACCCCCATTAATTAGACTGTTTAGGATTGCACTGCAAGATTACAAAAGATGGACTATTCCAGTGCTGGATAAAGTCAGCACACCAGACCATGACACTTGCCACGTGGACCCTTAAGGTGTTTCCCAAAGATGTTTCACATCACAGAAATCGTCAAGGAGAAGAAAATATTTTTTATATTTGCATATAAAAATAATAATACATGGTTGTAAGACACCAGTTTGGTGTAGTGGTTAAGAGGAGCAGAACTCTAATCTGGAGAACGGGGTCTGATTCCCCATTCCTCCGCTTGAAGCCAGCTGGGTGACCTTGGGCCATCAGGGTGATTATCAAGAGGATAATAATAACACACTTTGTAAACTGCTCTGAGTGTGGCATTAAGTTGTCCTAAAGGGCGGTATGTAAATCGAATGTTGTTGTTAAGTAATCAAGCAAATAATGAAAGGTACATTCTTTGAGTCTTCCTCTACAATGGATAGCATTATTTGCAGCTATCCCAGCCATGGTATCTTCTTAGCAGATGATTTACCATCAGATTGAACTTGCCTCTTGACAAATAAACCAATACTTATGCCAGTCATGGGTAATTGACTTAGAAAAATATGGAGTGTCTGCCCAAAGCTAATTAAGAAGCTGCTTGTGTTTGCCAGGAAGTGAGTGTTTTAGATGCTTCCATACTGGCCTTGAGCAGCTTCATGCTTAGTGAGGGGTGGGGGGAGAGTCATCTCATCTGACCCAGTTGTCTGGATTTAGAGTAATGGAGATTTCCTAAATAGTATCAGCTGCTCCTGCTTTGATCCATGGTATTTCTGCACCACAAAATGAAACACAATCTCTCCCTTATTTTAAAAATCTTTTTAAATAACGTACTTATTCATTGTCAAGGTATACAACAAGAAACAATGTGAAATTGAGTTGTGTAGACAGTTGTCCCATGATGGCAACTTTAAAAACTCACAAGAGATGACTTGACCTTTCTGCAGATCAAGCTAGGCTTTGATTTTTTAATGTAGCTGTAGCTGGGACAACTTTTGTTTTGCTGTGTAGCCAATGACTAAAAGAACCAGGGCTTTTTTCGAGCTGGAACGCGGTAGAACAGAGTTCCGGTACCTCTTGAAAATGGTCACATGGCCGGTGGCCTCACCTCCTGATCTCCAGACAGAGGGGAGTTGAGATGGCCCTCCATGCCACTGGCGCGGAGGGCAATCTCAACTCCCCTCTGTCTGGAGATCAGGGGGGTGAAGGCACCAGACATGTGACCATTTTCGCTGAGGGCAATTTAAACTTTAAAAAACTCCCCCCTTGTTCCAGCTGACCCAAAGTGACATCATTGTGCAGTCCTGGGAGCATGCACACACTTTGCACATGTGCATGTCGTACCAGGGGCACTACCTCCCACCAAGACTTGCCCCCTGTGCTGGCAACCCACTGATTTACACCACCTCTTTCCCCAGAAAAAAAGCCCCGAAAACAACCATGTGGTTAAAGATGCCCAGGATGAATTTTTAAGCAGCTATCATGAGGTAAATATTCTTGTGAAACCATTTTCTATATGATAAATTGCAGCTGTTGCTCAATGACAGCTTTTACTTCTAGGTGGGAGGTGCTTGCTGAACAAATAAAATATATCCTTCCACTGTCACGGGATCACCTTTTTGATAAAATCTGTAAACATAAACTCAAGATGTGAAGACGTTGCACCCGCAAACTGGGTTGCCAACTCTGAACAGAGAAGCTCTGAAGATTTTGGGTGGAGACTGGGAAGGGAAGAGTTTGAAGAGAGATCCCAACAGGGTATTGTTTGTTTATTTATTTGCTTGCGTGCTTGCTTATTTATTTATAGAATTTATATTTTGCCTTTCTGCCCTCACAAGGGCTACCAAGGCAAAATAATGCCATAGAATCCACCCCCCCCCCCAAAGCAGCCATTTTTTAACAGGGGAATCAATACGAGTACCATTCCCCCATGGGGGCAGGGATCCCCTGCCCCAGTCCCTGCCCCTCTCCCCTCCTCTCCCCTCCACTAACCTACCTGAAAGAAAGAAAGCGCTTGGGGAAAGGTACATGCACAGAGAGCATGCACATTTCCCTGTGGCGCTGGTACAGCAGGGAAGCTACTGGTCACACCAAGGTGCCATTCATTAAAAATCACTCCCAAGCTTAGTGTCTGAGGGTGATTTTTAATGAATCACCCTCCACTGTGACCTTGTTGCTTCCCTGCTGCGCATCATTTTCTGGTACAAAGGGGAAGTTACAGGTTGCTAACATAATGTTTGGAGGTGATTTGTAACTAATAGTCCCCCAAGGGGCCCTGTAGCTTTGGAAAATGATATAATTTTCAGGCACTATGGTGGTGCATGGGAGCTCATGTGCAAGGGGGTGCATACCCCCTGCCTCCTGCCCTACTAACCCCCTGCCCCCCTCCCAATTAACCCTGAGGACTTGGCAACCCTAGGTACTGATCTCTGCCATCTGGAGGTCAGTTATAATTCCAGGAGATCTCCAGGTTCCACCTGGAAGTTGGCAATTCTTGTGACACCTATTATTTGCCATGCACCATCCCATATCAGACAGCTTAAGACCAATCTGAATATTGAACCTGGAGGTCGGATCTTGCATACGATGAATAGTAGGCCTGAGCCTTTGGATGCATGTGGCCAACACCGGACAAATGGCATTGTGGGAACCAGGTTAGTACTTAGAAGTCACCTGATACCACATCATCCTCCCTCCCTGGTTGACTGGCATACTGTATGTTGATAGCACCAGTTTAGACAGTAGACTTCTATAAGCAATTACTGTAATTAGTAACTGATATTTTGTTGTTTGGAGCAAAAGAGAAGGCCTTTCAGGCTTGAGAGAATTATAAGCAAGCACTGGAAAGAAGATGTTTTTGTAATGAAACATGATAGTGCTCAGGGCTTTTTTTCTGGGAAAAGAGGTGGTGGAACTCAGTGGGTTTCCAGCACAGGGGGCAACTCCTGGCAGGAGGTGGTGCTCCTGGTACCACATGCATGTGGGCAAAGTGTGTGCAAGCTCCCAGGACCACACAATTATGTCACTTTGGGTCAGCTGGAACAAGTTGAAATCACCCTTGGCAAAAATTGTCACATGGCCGAATGGCCCCTCCCCCTGATCTCCAGACAGAGGGGAGTTGAGATTGCCCTCGGCGTCACAGAGGGCAATCTCAACTCCCCTCTGTCTGGAGATCAGGGGGTGGGGCAACCGGCCATGTGACCATTTTCAAGAGGTGCTGGAACGCTGTTCCACCACGTTCCAGCTGAAAAAAAGCCCTGATAGTGCTCTGGTTTGAACTCATTTAACATATACCTGTTCTGTTGTCAATAGGACAGTACAGACATTCCACTAATGGGAAAAAATTGTGGAGGGGGGGGGAACTAAAAGAAAGTAACACCTAATTGTGAACATTCTGCAGGAGCACCATTTGAAGGCTTGTGATTCCAGGTAAAAGTGCTATTAGGTGAAGGTGTGAGAGCATGTAAGAGGGTGTACATTTGAGAGCTCCCCTTCTGAAAGCATATAATTACTTTCCTAAGAATAGAACGCTTACACATTAGTCATACTGCTTTCAAAATGTATGCATGCACTTAAATACAACTCAGCAGATGTATAAATAGGATGATAATTTGGATGCCCTTAACAGCTTATCACTGCAAGATGACTTGGGAAGTTAATCCAAGGTGTTTATTTCTGAAATTGTAAATTATTAACAGGACCCTAATTTACGGTCTCACTGTGTTAATGTTATTTAGATCTGAATTAATTTAGAACTAAAGAAAGAAACTTCCTAATGAAAGGGTAATTGATATGATCATGAATTGAGGCACAACATGAAAATATACATATTCATTTAGGAGTTTCGCAGCATAGAACTGGCCATCTGGACATGATACTTGAACAAAAATGTAACGATGAAGCACAAAAGAGAAATTGCTTTGGGAGAAGTGGCTCTTGAGAAGTTGCTTTGCCTCTAAATCATATTCAGCTATTGAGATGATTTTGTGTGTGTTTTTCCCTTTCTGCTGTGAGCAAAAAGCCCAGGGCCACCAAGGCTATTGGACCAAGAACATTATCTAATTCAGATAGAACCTCCCATGAGCCAGGCTTTTGGCCTCAGCAAAGCTGCTTACAGATTCGTCTATAAAACCCTTAATATGATTATTAGGAAATGATCATGGTATTATTGTTCGGCCTACCTCTGTTAAAAACTGTCCGTTTTCTCTAGTATTCTTGCTAGCAACCGAGCCATTAGTCACAGCAATTCAAGCAGAAGCAAATAAGGTGAAATAAGCTGCAGGAAAATAGAGTTATTATAGAGGGTATTGCTTCACAGAGTAATAAGGCTGTGAGTAATAGAGTAATATTTCTGTGAATAATAGGCCTGGGTCATCAAGTCTCATATCCTACTCTGATACAAGTCTTGCTACAACAGAATTGCCTGATAGGCATATATGTGGTCTTTTTTGCAGGCATTTCTAGGTATGAAGTTTTAACAATTCCCTTGACAAGTGGTTCCTTCTGATGTTCTCATGTGATAGAACCTAGGCTTCATCCTGGAATCAGGACAGTTGTATTTCATGGCCAAGATAGCAAATGAAACCCACAGTTACAGGCATCTGTGTTATCAATGGGCTTTGTCGTCTAGAGGAAAAGAGAGATGTAGGGCAACTGTGGAGTCCAGAGGGCTCAGAACTAGGGCTGAAAGGAACAGGATGATTGGATTCACAAATTAGCTTGCAACCATCAGCCAAATAGTTGGCTTTATATGTGCAGCAATTTGTTTAAAAGGTGCGACCAGCCCTAGTAAAAATGTTTGTGCTGTTCTTTCCTTGCATTTAAAAGGTTTCTGATTCCAAAATCATCCCCACAGAAATAATGGTCAAGTGCATCTTTGCAAATTAAAAATAAATCTCATTTTTCAACTGTTCCTCAACACTATCGCCATCAGTGATTTAAACTTGGTTAGAAATGCTCTGCAGCTAGGGTTGACAGGTCCTTTGATTCCCCCGGTGGGAGATCAGGAGCCTGGCGCCTACCTTGCAGCCAGGGCCAGTGCCACCATTGAGGTGGTGAGGCAGCTGCCGTGGGCACTGGGGCACTGAAGAGGGTGCCAGAGGGGCTGCCGGGAGTGGAGGCATGTGCCACGGAGCTGGTGTGCCTGCCCCGCAGCTGCTTCAAGCCAGCCAGCCCCACGCTGACCCCCTGAGTGGCTTTGTCAGCCACTTGGGGGGGGGGGCAATGGGCCCAGGGGCCAAGTCTCCACAGCCTTCATCACTGCCCCTGGCCTGGAGGTGCCGAGAAGCTCAAGGGCCCTTGACAGTCTCTGAAATGAGCAGTTGCCCTTTGCCCCTGAAGAGCAACTCTGGGCAGGTTTGGCCAGCTGCACATCCCTCTCTCATTTCCTCAGGGCTTGGGCCCCATTAGATATTTTCCCGAGGGAGAGGGATGGGCATTGGTGCTGGTGGGTCCACAGCCCCTACAAACACCAGTAGAAGGGGGCGGGCAGCCCAAAAGGGCTGAAAACCTGTCAGGGGGTTAAACTTGGCTGCTGTCCTGGAAAACATTGCTCATTCCCATTCTGTACAGCAGTAGAATGAGGCAGCCACTGTGAGGGCCAACGTTCCCTCCAGAAGTTGTTTTTAATTATTTTTTTGTTTATTTAATTTGGGGCACTCGCCAGACTGGAGCTCCTGCTGAACTGGCTACCTGTTAGACCCTAGGCTACCTGATGTGATCCTCACTGCCTCGGCTTGCCGCATGTGAGCCTCTCAGCCCACCACCAGAATGTGGGGCCACTGCCACATGGATTCAGTTGCAGGATCTACCTGTCACCACCTTATATCTGCCTTCAGCTGCCATCGCAATTACCACCGCCTGTAGCTGAAGCCTGAAGCCACTGTTTGGGGTGGGGGGAGGGGAGGGAGAGAGAGAGAGAGAGAGAGAGAGCTCCTCAGTTTAAGCCTTGCCCATGGACCTGAGTGAAAATCACCCACCTCAGGTCCACTGGCAAGAGTCTACTACCAAGAGCCCAGCCAGTCCCTGCTGATTGTCTGGCTGGAATTTGAATTTGATTGGCTCCCATGCCACTATGAGGAACCTACTAGGAGCCATCCCAGCACCAAAGCTGTAGTGGCTGCCTTTTCCATGCCCAGCACCCCATGGCCTGCAAACAAAGGCCCCCTGTAAGTCTGGAGCCATGTTGGTCACAGCACACCATTTTCTTTTTCAAGAGAGTTATTATATGCAGGGCTCACAAAAGTGTGCTATCCAGATTTCTGACTAGGTCTAGACTTGTATAACCTCAGTAATGTTGCAGAATCTGCTTTTCACAGGCCATGTATAAGGCCCCTTAATACCATCATCACATTTTAAAATATAAGAATAACATTTCAATGAGAAACTGGACAGATTTTAGAAATTTCATGGCAACTATTGCAATTAATTGCTCATGGACACACACATACCTTTAATCACTTCCAGACTTTTAGAGAGTATTTGTGAAATAAATTGAACCATTAAAAGTGCAAGTAATTCATCACCAAGATACTGTGGATATGATTCAGAGATGTTTTTGTTCTATAGATAATTTGTAATTTTGTTAATTAAAGAGTGCTAACAAATTTTGGCATGGATCCAGTGATGTGCAAGCAGAAATGTAAATGAATTTAGCACAGTAGCATAAGTTATTGCGTAACACACAGTGCTTTCTTAATGCATATATTATAGTAACAGATAGGGCTCTCTAACATGGTCCTTCTTGAAAAGTTTAAACCATGGGGAGAATTTGGAATAGGAGATCGCCTGCCTATCCATTATGGCATCACAGTGGAACATCCATTCCCGAATGTTAAAGCCAGCAGCTGGGATACCCTTGGAGTCATCACAGATGGAGTAACATTGAAGGATGTTATTATAGCTGGCTAGTTGTACAGCCCCATTTTTACGCATAATTTCATACCATAACCTGTGCAATAGATTGGTATTGTCATTACACTCCTTCCTCCAGAATCTGAGCAGGGTTAGATGTACATGGGCTCTGATTGAGGGCAGGCCAAACTCTGCTCGCATAAGAGATGCAGGAGTGCCTTTTGGTAAAGCTAAAATTCTCCTTAGGAAATGATTTTGGATAGATTCCAAAGCTGTAATTAAACAATCTTTCCAACCCCAGACCTCTACACCATAAAGGAGTTGAGGAATAGCCTTGCTCAAGTATATTTTCAGTGTCAGGACTACTAGAAAACCTCCTTTTGTATAGTAAAATTTCAGAATGGCACCGATAGACCTAAAAACTGCAGATTTGGTTATTGCCAAATGCGCCCTCCAAGATAGTTTTTCGCTAAAGATAATCCCCAGGTGCTACACTGTTCTATGATGATTCCATCTATGGTCCACTTGTACCTACGAGGCCTTTTCCTAAAAACCAAGGCTTTTGTCTTGGTGTAATTGATGTTTAAGGCCTCTTCTTTGCAAAAGTCACCAGGTTTATGTAAAAGTCTTTTAAGGCCAACACGGGTAAGAGGAACCAGGACCATATCATCCGCATATAAAAGAACTGGTATTTTCTGAGATCCTAAAAGGGGGGGGGGAACGTCAGGATAATATCGTTTAGATATAGGTTAAAAAGCAATGGGGCCAGGACACGTTCCTGCTTTACCCCTCTCAGAATTGGTATTGCCTCTGTTAAAGACCCTGAGGTGCCCACCTGATTTTAGCAAAGATGTTGGAATGGAATTCCCACAGAAGAAACAATAGCCTCCTATCTATGTCTGAGGCAGCCAGCTTCATCCAGAGGCATTGTCTGTCAGTGGAGTCAAAAGCGGCTGTTAAGTCCACGAAGGCTGCATACAGAGATTTAGTGGGGCCCTTGATACTTTGGGACACTAGTTGGTAGAGGGTTTGACAATGGTCAATGGTACAATGCCCTTTGCAGAAGCCAGCTTGCTCGGGATAGATGACTTGGTTGGAAGCTTCCCAATCCTCCAGCTTACATAGCAGAGATTTGCTATACAATTTGGCAGCTATGTCCAGCAAGCTTATTGGATGGTAATTCTGGGGATCTGCTTTGCTCTCCCTTTTATACACTGGGACCACTATACTCAGTTTCCACCCTGAGGGGAAGACCCCTGTTGAATTTACCTGGGTGAATAACTTAGCTAAGATGGAAGCCCACTAATCAGGGAAGGACTTAAACATCTCGGGGGGGGGGAATCAGATCCTCACCGGGGGACTTGTCAGAGGCAAGTGAGGAAATAAGACCTCTGATCTCAGTCTCAGTAACAGGGGGCCATTGTGGCAGGGTAGAGAGATCAGTGGGAGGTATCTGCTTGGGTACTTTTGTTTTATTTGTATGGATTGTAATGGCCTTTGGCCACAAACAATAAACTTACCTTACCTTAGTGACTGGAAATTGGTTGCACAAGATCAGGCACAAGCGGGATAGATGTAGGGATAGATAAGCGTGGCTTGGTGCAAACACATACTCTGGTCTTTCTTTGCATTTCTTCTTATACAAGAGCTCTGCTAAGTGTTTAGAGTTGCACTGACAGGAAGAAAGAGAAAAAGATTTTTGGTGCTTCACAAGAACATAAATCTGGTTGGCAAGACCCATCCTCTGTCTCCTTATAAAATGCCACCCATATTTTTTAAAAAATTAAGAAGAACTAATTTTCCAGCAGAAAAGGCCAGATTGCATGAATTGTGGTTTGAGCTTTGAAAGTTAGTTTCACTTTAGCCAGTCTGACTTTTGGAATGTTTTATAATCTTGCACTCATGAAATGCAGAATTTGCCCTTTTGTGTGAAATCAGTTTTCATATCTCTTTTCTCATTGCTGCATGCACCTTCAAACATGAAAAGTTTTCGGGAAAGTTAATGAATAAGAAGATAAAGGTTTAAGAGGTCCCCCCCACCACAAAAGCTTTGATAAGGTCTTCATATGCAAATAACTGTAGGATGGACTGAAGGGTATGGTGTTATCATATGTTGGTAAAAGTAATAGCAATAGGAAGAGAGGTCTAGTAGGAAGCTAATAGCAGGGCAGGATATGTCGTTAATGTAATCTCTATTGGTAATTGTGGTGTCAAGAGTTCAGAAACATTTCCCATTGAAACAGTTGAGGTCAGACTTTTCCAGAATTAAATAATTTTATATGTATATGTTCATAACCTATTCCCAATCAGAGATGGGCACAAACAGCAATACGAACAAAAAAAAAAGCCACGAACAGCCCAATCTGCTGTTCAGGAACAAGCTGTTCCTGAGGCCCCATTTTAAATGAACAGGTGGTCATTGCAAGCCTCGTTCGTTGCTGTTCGTCTTGCTGTTCATCAAGCCAGACAGTCTGGTACCTGCAATCAATTCCCTTGGCAACTTAGGTAGGGATTGTCTGAACTCCTGCTGTTGCCCTGGAAACCCCAATCTAAGCCCAATTTATCTTGATAGGCAGGTCTTCAAGTGTGGAGCTCCAAATTTGTTACAACAAGGGAGCAAAGAGCAGGGGGGAGGGGGGCTCCCAGCTCTGGCTTTGCAGACAGTGGAGAGGGAGAGAGACAGCTGCTGTTAGCATTTTGATAGAGAGAGTGCATTGGAGCTTAAATTTTCTCCCTTCAAGTTCCAGGGCTGCTGCCAGGCTCTGGGCCAAGCTATTATTTATTATTGGTACCTTTCCTGCTGCCTGCTCAGGTCAGGTTTCTGGGAGTGGTGCAGTAGGGATTTTGACTTGGGTGATGGCTGGAGGAGAGCCTGCTGGTCCCCACGAACAGCCAACCGCAAACATATTCACAAACGGGGTCATGTTCGTGGTTGTTCGTGAGTCCCTGTTCGTGGATGGCAATGAACAACGGACATCATGTTCATTTTTTTTCTGTCTGTACCCATCTCTATTCCTAATATGATGATTTGTAATAGTTCATTGCAAAATAAAGCAGTTGTTGGCAACACCTTCTCAAACAAACTTCTAATTTTCATCATGTGCTTAAAACTGATCCAGAGTCAAGACAGAACAATCAGATGACCGTTTTGCTACATAGGCAGCTGTAAGGTATTTCTTTGATTCTGTTGTATGCTTTTTGGGAGCTGAATTAATCCTTAGTGGATATACAAACCAGAACTTATCAAACTAAACTATAGCAATAAATAAAGGTTTTCAATTCCCTTTCTTCTATACAGACAAGACTCAACATAGGCTTATATTTTACAGAAATATCCCCTATAGCAACAGCAAGGCACTTTATTTCCAACCCACACATACACTATAAAATAATGTTTTCTCACACCTTTTCTGAAAGATTCATATTCATTCCATCCAACATCTGAGAGTAACTTCAGGCATTATGCAATGGGGAAGGGGGTGGAATCTGTGTGTGTGTGTGTAGGGGGTGGAATCTGAAGGTCCATTTTGGGTACTATGGAAAAGCAGGTGATCTTTTCCCTGTCAGTTAGCTTTTCTATTATTCCTCTGTGTCATTCTATTCAAAGCTATCCTAATTGTGCAATATTGAGGTAGTACCAACCTTTCCCAGCAAGACATGCTTAGCTTTGACTGTCAAAATATGACTTTTGGTGATCCTGGATACACTAGATATGCTGAATAACATTCCACTCTGTTCACGGAACCTTAAAAGCTGATGTGCATCAATGGAGTTCATCACGGAAAGATAATGATATGCAACTGCTTCAAGAAACTAAGAAAGATTTAGAGAGGTAGAGAGGTCTTCAGCTCCCACTGATGGGAAGGATTGCCGCTATCAAAATGAATATACTACCACGTATAATATTTCTATACCAAACCATCCCCATCAGTATTAGTAAAGCATTTTTTGAAGAATTAAATAAAGCAGTATCTAACTTTAACTGGCAAGGGAAAAAAAACAAGAATTAAATTGAAAACGCTTCAAGGCTTGAAAGAAGATGCTGGCTTTGCTTTACCTGATTGGAAAATCTATCATAAAGTGTGTTGCTTAGTTTGGATGAGGGAGTGGATCCTATTAGAAAATCAAAGACTACTAGCCTTGGAAGGTCATGATTTACAGCTAGGATGGCACGCATTTGTATGGTACAGAAAAACAACTGGTCATCATAAGTATTTCAAAAGTCATTGGATTAGGAAGTCTCTTATAACAACATGGGAAGGAATTGCACCGATAACATATTCCAAGATCCCACAATGAGTTTTGCCATTAGAAGCATTCTCTCAGCCAAATATATTCTCTCCAGATAAGTTTATTAGATGTAAAGATCTCTTGGATGATAAAGGAGTCTTAAAAACTAAAGAGGAAGTACAGAGACAAGGCATAAGAACATAAGAACATAAGAACATAAGCAAAGCCATGTTGGATCAGGCCAGTGGCCCATCCAGTCCAACATTCTGTCACACACAGTGGCTAGAAATCCAGTGCCATCTAAAGGACTGTCAGTGAGGCCAGGACACCAGAAGGCATTAATCTAGATTGGTGGCCAAGGGTTCAGACTGAATCTAGATACAATAAAGATTAAAAAGTGGGAGGCTTCTATCTAGAACAAAAGGATTTTGAACAATGGTTATGTGATTCTTATGAAAAACTGATTAAGAAAATGTACTTATTTTTGATGAAAGATGTAAGACTCTTTGGTCACAGAACTTAGGCTATGCTATTGATCCAGTACAATGGAATAAGATATGGAAAGTGAATGTTAAAATAACTAAATCTGCCGCATTTAAAGAGAACTTATATAAGATGCTTTATAGATGGTATTTAACACCGGATAGGCTTGCCAAAATGTATAAAAACATGCCAAATAAGTGCTTGAAATGTGGGAAGCATACAGGGACATTTTACCATATGTGGTGGACCTGTAAAGAGGTGCTTAGATTTTGGAAAATGGTGCATACATTTTTACAAACTATCTTACAAGTTTCAATTCCTTTTAAATCGGAGTTAATTTTGTTAAACTGCATGCCAGGTGTACTGAGCCAAGAACAGAAATACTTTATAGTACATGTGGTAACAGTGGCGAGAATTTTATTAGCATCTTACTTGAAATGCCCAACAATAACCCTGTGAGATTTAATAACGAAGATAATGGAAAACACGGAAATGGACAAATTAACTTCATTAATGAAAGGACAAATGGAAGAAGTCTTTTTTGTTCCATGGACCCCCTTCTACAACTGGATTAAAATTAAATATAAAAACTAACATGTAGCAAATATATAAAGGCACTATCATAATTTGTTACCAGTAAACACAGTTGAACACTTGGTAGAAAAATATGATGTATAGATAACTAAAATGTTGATGTAAGCAGCCTAAATGACTTTTTCCCCTTCTTTTCTATTTCTCCTTAATTCTCCCTTCTCTTATTTCTACTTTTACGGAAAAACCAATAAAACATGTTACAAAAAAAAAGCTGATGTGCATCAGAGACATTTCTTCTACTCACTAGTGGAAATAATACCTGCCAGCACAATGTTTTTTTCTGTTTAACATATCACGTTGAAGCACATAATAGAACTACAGTCCATTACAGAAGTGACTGAAATGAAAATATAGTTCAGCTTTGAAATGTCTTGACCAAGTCAGTAAGCAGTAAAATAGCAAAACTTTCAAGTTCAACTTGCTAGTGGAAGCTTTGGCAGTCATCCACGTGCCGGATGGATGTTAAATCTACAAGTTGCTGTGTTGCAAGTGTGGCGTTATTGGCAAAAGCAAGCTAAACTTTGGTTCACGTGTGTGTTTGCAGGATCCTTTCTTTCAATGACTTGTGATTTGAGTTGGTAAAAAATTCTTTCTTTGGGTGTTGAAGGAAGATCAGAAAATGCAGTACACCAACACTTTCTGCTTCAGGGTGAAAATGTAGATTGTTTAGAGGCCACTTCCCCTCTGCATGCCTGGGAGATTCTACAGTGGGCCCATGAGAAATCACTTACCTTAGTGCTTCCCAAATCTAGAGTTGGCTGTATCTAGTTTAGTACCTCTAGATCTTTACTCAGGAGTAAGTCCAAATAATATCTGTCTGAAAAACGCGTCTCTTTCATTATGGAATTTCCAACCTTCAAACTTGTGAATTCAGATTAATCATAGTTTATATAGCACTCATAGTTTGGCTTTGGATGAGGATTCTAAATAATATGAAAACTAATTAGATCACATGATGAAGAAAACAAATTCATCTCATTTACTAGGAGGAAAGCAGACTGTTGGAAGCTTTACAGAAGCGCACACAGTTATGAAATGCATACTGGAAAATCATCAATTGCTTGTTGCGTTGAATTCTACACAGTTGCAGGAAATGATATACTTAAGCTAAATAAAAAGAAGATATGGTTTAAAAAAAAACACCCTGTGAACCCTGGATGTCTTGAATAAGGAAATTAGTGTCAAGAACTAGAGGCCAGGAACTGACGTTCCCTTATGTGGCCGTTTCCACACACATTGAATAATGCACTTTCAATGCACTTTAGTTATCCTTTAGAAGTGGATTTTTTGTTCCACACATGGAAAATCAGTTACAAATGTGCACTAAAGCGTATTGAAAGTGGATTATTTAACGTGTGTGGAAAGGGCCATGTGTGCCTCTGTTGTTTGACTGTCAATGTTAGTTTCCTACTAAAAGCATACTCAGGATAAACTTATCAAGCTGGCCTGGGCAAAGCACACAGCAAATGTAAAAATCAGATCCCTGGCTTAACAAATGGTGCTGAGGGTTTTCTGAGGGCTCCCCTGGCACGAAACCACGTAGGGAATGTCATGTGAATTTAGGTCACATTTGACATATAATGGATTGCTGGCATTTCAATGGCAGTTTCAGCATAAAATATTTATTATATAAACCTGCTAATTCTCTCCTCTTAGTTGTGACCACACAAGGACACACACAGCCAGTCTTGAAGTGTTGATATTTTCCCGGCAAAAGTAATTTGTCCGAGGAGTATCAAGATGCATTCAGGAGGGAATTATTACACTTGTGGAAGACTGTTTCACACAGTTAATTATAATAAATATAGAAAATATTTCAATGACAAGTTGTGCATTGCAGCATTAATTGTCTGTTGATCAAATATACTGAAGAAAAATGACACTGTTGCCTAACCAAGAACAGCAGAAGATGAAAAAACAAACTGGATTTGCAAATGTACAGCAATTGCTTGAAGCATGCAAATAAGAGTTTCTGAAAAGATGAAAAAATTCTCATAATGAACTTGTACATTAACAATGATTATGATTATCCTGTAATCAAATTTTTAGTGCTGCTTGGAATGTCTGTTAAGCACCACTAAGAGGAGTTATTCAAATATTGAAGAGCAAGATCTGGGTCTAATAGCACCTTAAAGACCAACTAACTTTCTCTCTCTCAAGCTCTAGGTGGAAGACCTCTCCTTGCCTACAGACAGCCCCCCAACCTTAAAAGACTTTTCACTAACAACCACGAACCGACTAACAGAGTCACCAACAGAGATGAGCACAAACCGGGAAAAAATGAACCACGAACTTTTACGAACCTGCCTTGGTTTGCGAACCGGTTCATTTGGCTCGTGAAGACATCACACCCAGGTTAGCAAAGCGTCACTTCTAGGCCAGCTCAGAAGGCCACTTCCGAGTCAGCAGAAGGTCTGCAGGAAGTCCATTCCCTATTGCCTATGAAACTCTTACGAACTTCCGGTTTGTGCTCTTACGAACTTCTGGTTTGTGAACCACGAACCGATGTGGTTCATCATGAACTTTGGTTCGCATTTCGGTTTGTGCCCATCTCTAGTTACCAACACATCTACCAGACCCTGCAACAGACCCAGATGCCAACTCGGCCCTCATATCTATCCAGAAAATATTATTACAGGACCCAACGGCATCAACTACACTATCTCTGGCTCTTACAGCTGCTCATCCTCCAACGTGATATATGCACTCAAGTGCCAACAATATCCATCTGCTCTGTACATTGGACAAACCAGCCAACCTCTGCACAAAAGAATAATGGACACAAATCTGATATTAAAAATGGCAACATTCAGAAACCAGTGGGAGAACACTTCAATCTACCAGGACATTCCATCAAGGGCTTAAAGGTCACCATAGTTCAACAGAAACGTTTCAAAAACAAATTCCAATAGGAAGCTGCTGAATTGGAATCCATATGTAAATCTGGCTCAGTCAGACTTGGATTGAATAGAGACTATGAATGGTTATCTCATTACCAAAAGTAACTGCCTTCAGACATTCTATTCAGATTCTGCCATGGAGGGAGGGGTCACACCCAGCCTGGATTGCATATTCCACCTCTTTCATGAACTTATTTACACTTACATGACCCTTGCTCCCTGCACTCTCTCCCTCTCCCCTTACCACCTATATATCTCTGGCCTGTTTCTTTATACGCTCCATGTATCTGATGAAGAGAGTTGTGGCTCTTGAAAGCATATGCTACAATAAAGTTGGTTAGTCTTAAAGGTGCTACTGGACTCTTTGCTATTTTGCTACTGCAGACTAACACAGCTAACTCCTCTGGATCTATAACTTTCCATGATATGAGTTTTGAGAGTCATCCTGGTAATCTACTTGGTCTTGGACCCAGATCTTTCTCCTCAACTGCATCCCAACATGGCTACCTACCTGAAACTATCAAATATTGAAGTGATCTTTCCATCTGTACCTAGGTAGTAACATCATTTTCAGTTTTTTTATCATATGCATCCATGATAACTTACAAATGTCACAAGAGTAATTATGACCTGCTTGTTCATAATTCAGAATACATAGTGGATAGGATCTGAATGGATAGAGGTGGCAGTGCTGACATGTAATTATTATCCTGACTTTATATGGTAGCCACTTCTGGAGGATGAGTTCAAGTTCTACAGGGATTTAAATATTTCCACACCACGATTTCATGACACTTTTTCTGTGATAAAATTGAAACTCTCCACTTGATTGCTCTGTCATACATCATTATCTTCTTTCAGTTCTCCCTGCACCTATATTTTCTACTTGGTTCTCCCCACCTCAGTCTCAGTTGATGAGTTGACTACACTGTTGTTGTCACTTAACCCCACTGCAGCTCCCCTCTCCCCTCTTATTATTCTTCTCGTCACAGTAAAATGAACCTGTCACTCATTACGCTTCTTCCTGTCCCTATTGCATCACAGTTTTCCCATTCTAAAAAAGAATAAATCCCAAATCTCATCCTCTAACTTCTACCCAATTTCCTTTTTTACATCCAGTTTCTTATCCTTAGACCTGCCTCCAAGTATAGCTGCATGATCTCACTTCCTTAAAATTCCTTCTTTTTGTGAAGGCTTTGGTACAATGCCTTAGTCTATCCCCAAATAAACTCATATTATTTCCCAATTCATTTCTGCCTTTCTCTTGTATTTTCTGTTGTCTCCTCGTGTTGAATTTTGAACTAAAAATATCTTGAGGCAGAGACTTGACCGCTCATGCTCTGTAGGGCACTACAATGATGCTATATAAATAATAGCAGAAATTTGTTTTCCTTGGCTGGGTTATACCAGCTACGAAGTGATTTGTCTTGTGGCAAGCTATTTTCTGATAATTTTTAAAGTAGCTTGCATTATTTAAATCAAAAGGGCCAAATTAGCATTGATTTCCATAGCTTTAGGGAAATGAGCTGATGACAACAGTCTGTGTGTGGTTCAAAGCTTGAGAAATTCTGGCATTTTTGTTGTTGTATATTTGCTGTTTGTAAATTTCTCTTTGCTCTCCTGAGGCATCTTATGGGACATTTATGCGCATTGTGGCTTTATTCTTTATTTTATTTTTTACTTCATTTATAACCCACTTTTCTCGCCAATGGGAAACCACAATGACTTACAGCATTTTTCCTTTCTCCATTCTATCCTCACAACATCTGACAGTGTGTGACTGGCCCAAGGTCACCCAATAAGCTTCCATGGCTGAGTGGGGATTTGAAGCTTGGTCTCCCAGATCCTACTCCGATGCTCTGA
Organism: Eublepharis macularius; assembly: GCF_028583425.1. NCBI lineage: Eukaryota > Metazoa > Chordata > Lepidosauria > Squamata > Eublepharidae > Eublepharis > Eublepharis macularius. The sequence goes on from NC_072799.1 coordinate 70,653,551, forward strand.
TATCTGAAGAAGGGAGCTGTGACTCACAGAAGCTCATACTCTACCACAAATTTTGTTAGTCTGACTAGAGATGGGCACGAACCAGAAAAAACCCAAACCATGCGGTTCATGGTTCGTCAAATTTCACAAACCACGAACTTCCATGAACCTGCCCCAGTTCGCGAACTGGTTCGTTTGGTTCATAAAAACGTCACATCCATGTCAGAAAATCATCATTTCCGGGCCAGCAGAAGTTCACTTCTGGGTCAGCAGAAGGTCTGCAGGAAGTCCATCCCCTGTTGCCTAGGAAACTGATTGACTGGCACCAGGCTGTCTGCAGTCACGGACCAAAAAATGAACTAAATGAACCAGGCGAAAGTTCATGGCGGTTCATCAGAAATTGGTTGTGATGAACTGCAGTTCACGAACCACGAACCGGCCCAGTTCGTGCTTAATTTTGGTTCGTATTTCACTTCGTGCCCATCTCTAGGCACTACTAGACTCTTGCTCTTTTCTACTCTAACCATGATACTATGCTGAATTAATTTGCATTAATTCAGTGACTATAAAGGAATATTATTGAGAGCCAGTTTGGTGTAGTGGTTAAGAGCAGTGGGACTCTAATCTGGAGAACTGAGTTTGATTGCCCACTCCTCTGCTTGAAGCCAGATGGGTGACCTTGGGTCAGTCACAGCTTCTAGGAGCTCTCTCAGTCCCACCCACCTCACAGGATGATTGTTGTTGTGGAGTATGTAAATCAAATATTATTATACTGTTGTTGTTGTAGGGTGGTTGTTGTGTGTGTTTTCACCTTTCATTTTCCTCCCCCCTCTCCACACCAATTTTATAATGGAGTGAACATTTATGCATTCTTTTTATGACTGAGGATTTCGGTGATGTCTCTCCTGCTTCTAAGTAATATTCATTTAGTTGCAGCAACATGTCAAGCCTGTACAAATCACAGAAGTAACACAATAATCTACCTAGAGTGCTTTCTGTCAAAGACAGAAAGGGCAAAAATAGATGGAAATAACAGGAGGTCATTGAGGAATGAATATATGGAATCAGCGAGGCAGCAACAGCAATCCACAAAGGGTTTCCTAGAAGTATGAGAATGAAAGGATTCGAAAGGAACTGAATGAGAACCACTCCACCTTCTAACACTGATACTGATGTTTTTAAACACTGATATACTGCTGATGTAAGGGAGACGAAGACATGCTTTGAAAGAGACACATGCTCACATAAAAAATGTCTATGTGCCATGTGAGCAGCTGGGGCTCCCAACTATAGGTACACATTTTTAATTATAATTGTATGATTCTCATAACATCTGAGGTTGACCCCTCCAAACCTGGATGAGTAGAAAACTAGATGAAAGGGGGGATCCAAATGTTATTTTTTCTTTTAATAGCTTTGTATCAATTCATTACCTGTAGCATGACATTCTTTCCCTAATGCAGAGACAGGTAATGCATTGCTCATGGAAGAGGGCAGCTGTTGCATCATTTTTTATCATAGAAAGATGCCTGATCCTATGCTGGGGTCTGGGGTGCGTGTATGTGTGTGTGTGTGTGTGGGGGGGGTAGATTGCTGTCTTTCAGGCAGATGTCCAGGAGCAGCACCCAGAACTTAAGTCCCTTGTGAGGGCTGAAGGAGGGGCTTGCATAGAGAACCAATAAGTTGGAGAGGGGTCAGTTGGCCTGGGGAATACCCCCAGGTGAGGCAGTTCATGCCTTGGGGATGTAGAAGGCCATATGTGGAATTAAGCATCAGAATAGAAGCCCTGGGGCATTCTGGAAAGCCAATCAGGAAAAGGTTTGGAGACCACATAAGCAAGGATCTGCTCTTAGTGACACAGTTTTGCTATTAGTTGGCTGCCCTTCCTATGGTTGCCAGCTTCCAGGTGAGACCTGGAGATCCTGAATTACCATTCATCTCCAGAATACAGTGATCAGGTTACCCAGGGAAAAGTGCTGCTTTGGAGAGTGCATTTTATGGCTCCATTGACTACCCATCATTTACCACCCTGTCTAACCCTGTGCCATCAACATCCTCAGTTCTGTTCATAGTTATGGACATGTCAAAGCAAGTTGAGTTGATTGTCACATGGAATGTCATGATCATTAACCTATGAGGGATATTTGCAAAACAACAGTCCAAACTGAACACACTGTTACAGCATACATGTTGATGGTCAGTGTATATGGGTGTGGGGAAGGACACTACGCTTTGTCATGTGTTGAGCTTTGGAGGGCTTGATCTGACAAGGCAGAAAGTAGTGCTGTCAATGTCAATATCTTAAGGCTAGATTGTTCAGTTCTGCCAAAGCAATGGGACATCACTTTAAGCCTTATCCCAGTTGCTTCTGAATAAGCTGTGACTTATTCAGAAAAAAAATTGTTTAGGGTATATTCGACACCACAGCGCCTTTTAGTAAAAGATTAAGTGGTGGTGGTGAAGAGTGCCCTCAAGTCATAGTTGACTTACGGCAACCTCTAGTGGGGTTTTCATGGCAAGAAACTAACAGAGGTGGTTTGCCATTGCCTGCCTCTGCAACTCTGGATTTCGTTGGAGATCTCCCATCCAATTACTAACCAAGGCTGAGAAAAGATTAAGTACAGTGTCCCATTGCTGGCATTTTAACTTACAAGATTTGTTTCTTAACCGTACACTTTGGATATGTCCAGTTATTCAGTCCTTTGTGGAGGAAGTAATTACTCATATTAATTTTGTATTAGAATATTCATTTACTTTGAGGATGTTTTTGTACTTTTAAATTATTTGCCTGTCTGATGGACCCTAACTGGTGGTCAATGGAAATGGACCCTCCATGCCCTTACAGTTCCCAAAAGACTTATATTGCATCACTAGAAAGACTTCCCATAACTCATTGGATTGAGGACCTTATAAACTTATCAATATTTGAATATTATCACATATAGACAACAATTGCATATGGACTTATTTTTAAATATTTGGAGATCTTTTATAGAAGCTTTTATAGAAGCTTATTCACCAGCATTGTTTCATTTTTGTTGTTTTTAGTTTCCTTTATTTTGTTTTGAACAACTAAGCAAACATTTATAAATAAATAAATAGATCTTAAGGCACAGCCTCAGTTTGAGCTTTGCTCTGATATCATCATGAATGCTGAGCTGTGGGGAGTTCCCCAAAAAACGGGCCAATGGATTAATATGCCAAGGCAAGTGACCATCCATAAAAATGCTACCAAGTTAGTCTTTTTATGCTTACAAACAAGTTTATGGCATTTATATCTATTTTTTAAATTTTCTTTTACGGTAGAGGATTTGTTATGGACCACAGCTATTGCATTAGTGAAGAGGTCACATTGGTTGCCTGTTCCATATTTGTCTCTTGATATGAAACGTGTCAAAGACCAAAGTCTTTTGGATGTATCTACACAGGTGTGTCTTTTGATCCCTGTTTTTGCCTTTAAGAGATGCAGTGGCAATATATGAATGTGTGTATATATACACATACAATAAACTACAGTAATATAAAATCTGCCCTGACCTGGATAGCCTGGGTGAGTCTGTTCTCATCATATCTCAGAAGCTTAGCAGGGTCAGCCTTGGTTAGTAATTGGATGGGAGACCTCCAACGATGACCAAGGTTGCAGAGGCAGGCAATGGCAAGCCACCCCTGTTAGTCTCTTGCCATGAAACCCCCGTCAGGGGTCACCATAAGTCAACTATGACTTGAGGGCATTCTCACCACCAATATAAGATCTACAAAAATGAAGAGAAAACTAGAAAAACTATCAGACAGAAAGAAATGTAACTTTAGGGAGAAATTGTAAAGGACTGGTGAAAAGGGCAATATTTATGGTGGTGGAAAGTGCCATCAAACAGCAGCTGACTTATGGTAACCCTCTAATCCGGGATCCTCATTGGCCCCATGGTGTCCACCAACACCTTTCCTGATGCCCAGCAAGTGATTTTGAAAGTGAGCAGGGCCAACTGGAGCTTTTGCACAGCAGAGTTTTTGACTAACTATGCAGATTTTAAAGAAAGATTGGGTCCGTGTATGAGATTGGGTCTGTACTCCCCCCCCCCCAAAAAAACAGGAATCACATTTGCCACCACTGTACAAGATGCCACCACGGTACAAGGAACTTCACTATGTGACCGAAGATAAGCTGTGTGTATTTTTTTAAAAAAAAATAGAAAAATATGTTAATTTTAAAAGGCATCCTGTTAAATGGAGCTGCTGTTTAAAATGTTGACGATTTACTATTAGAGTTATGCACTCCCTGACATTTTGTAGTTGGCTCTGCCTCCTGTGGCAGCCATTTTGTGGTTGTACCCAACATCTTGTATCAGAATTCCAAAAGTGCCTGCAGTTTCAAAAAGGCTGGGGAACCCTGCTGCAGAGTTTTCAAGGTGAGAGACATATGGACATGGTTTGCTATTGCCTTCCTCTGAGTAGTGACCCTGGACTTCCTTACGGTCTCCCATCCACGTATTGACACTGCTCAGCTTCTGATGAGATTGGCCTAGCCTGGCCCATCCAGGTCAGGGCTATGATGATGACGACGGCGACGACGTCCTATCAAGTAGCAATTGAGTCATAATAACCTTTCCAGGAGTTTTCAAGAGGTGAGCAGAGGCCTTCCTGTGCAGAGCAACCCAGGACTTCTTTGGTGCTCTCCCTTGCAAGTACTAACTATGGCTTAATTTACTTAGCTTCTGAGCCCTGACAAGCGCTACCCCTTTGCCAATGAAAGCAAAGAAGAACTAGCGCTAGAGGGAAACAGTTCCAAAGCAATGGTTGGAAACAGGGGACATTTCCTAGAAAAAGAACTGCAGGAACTCATTAGCATAACTCATTAGCATATGCCACACCCCCTGACATCACCGGAAGTGTGTCAGAAGGCAATATCCACCCCTCAGGCCCCTTTCAGCAAAAGTCTCCAGGTATTTCTTTAAAGGACAATTAACTCAAAGCAGCCTACCCTCCTCTGGAGAGCCAGCCCTGCTTGCAGCCACTCACTCACTCGATCTCAAGTCACAAACAAAAATAAAGCAGCATGAATTCCAAGCAGCTTGTGTTCCATTGGAGCTCAGCACCACTTGGCTTGCACTCACTCACTCATTTTCTCTCCCCGCCCCAGTCACAAATGAAACTAAAGGAGCAGAGCAGAATGAATGCAAGCACCTTGCCTTCCTTTGGAGCTCAGCACCACTCAGCATTCATGCTTTTTCTCTCTCTCCACCCCCCGCCCTGCCCAGTCAGAAATGAACATAAAAGAGCAGGGCAGAATGAATGCAAGCACCTTGCCTTCCTTTGCAGCCCAGCAGTGCTCGGCATTCATGCATTTTCTCTCCCTCCCCCCCCCGAACAAATGAAAGTAAAAGGGCAGAGCAGAATGAAGGAAAGCACCTTTGCAGCCCAGCAGCACTCGGCATTCACTCCCAGGAAAAGGAACCACGTGGGCGGGGCCAAAACCCACGTGACCTCTTTTTAGAGCTACCGGAATGCCGTTCCTGTGCGTTCCGGCTCCAAATGAGCCCTGGTTGGAAAGACCTAGCTTCTAGTGGTAGATACTAACATTGCATGAATTATTTATTTCCCAAAGCAAGGGCTACTTTGATGTGTGTACATTGAGAGACAGTCCCTAGAAATCTAAGGATAATGTAGTGAGGGAGAACTCTTCACCCGTGTAATTGCTAGTAGAGCATAGATCTATGTTAGCCCAGTGATTGCGCCCATTTGCAGGGCAAAAGGATGAAGGACCAGCAGTCTAGCAGAGTGCTGATGTTCATATAACACAGGCCAACCTACACAAGCTGTTATAATAGACTTGTTGTGAAGGATGGGATTGCATTTATCTACTGATAAAAATAACTTACTTTGAGGTTGCAGGGCAGTGCTGCAAATGTTGCCGTCCCAAACCAGTATCTCACATCTCAGTGCCTTAGAACCCTAATTCCAGTGCTCATGTATTCTTTATCTACTTATCCTTGAATCTTTTGGACATTGGATCCTGTTTCTACATGGTTTATAAAAGCTACATGGCACAATTTTCTGGTTAGAGCCCAAACGGAAGCTATTTCTAGCCTATGCTTTCCGCAGATGGACTTTCTTAGTGCAGATCCTTTTTTCCCCCAAGATGAGTCTTGTGTTTTAAAAATGCATGTTGTTCAAGGTTTGATTTACTATTTATGCGTGCATGATTTTTATGGTAATGAGAAAGAGGTTGTTAAAACAAATAATTCTTAAATTAATTACCTAGACATATTGATGCGCAAACTGGAAGGTCTGCAGCAACCAGAGCTAATTTACATGATAGGATGGCTCAGCTGTTTGTTTACATGAGCTTCTATATAACAGGCTAATGGTAGGAAAAAACATAATATTTTAGAGTACATTTCCCCATGGGTAGGCAGACTATCACTAAGCATCTGAAATAATTTCAAAATTGGAGTGCTAAATTTAGGAAACCAATAGAAACTGAGTGGCAAAAAGAAACCAAAATCCCCTTATCTCCAAAATTTAATATTGATGACACTGAGAATTGCTTTAGTATTATATTGCCCAAGGCCCACATCCAATGCATGTCAAATAACTGGCTTCAGTTTGCTGTGCGGTGTAGGGATTTGTCCAAACTGTTGGAAGATGAGTAGATTTAACCTGTCACGTCTGTCACCTCTATGGAGTTACAGGAGTTTCAGCTACAAAAAGAACAACAAATGTATAAAGAGATTAGTTTGGGTATGAAAAAATGAAATGTAGATCAGAAAGAAAGAGCCCTCCTTGGTGTTAAAAAGAAATTGGCATCTAGTGGCATTAATCTTACTGTATGTATTTTATTTTATTTATACCCTGCCTTTCTCCCAAAGGGAAACAAAGCAGTGTACATTATGCTATGTTACTCATACAACAACCCTGTGAAGTAGGTTAGGCTGGGAGGTGTGATTAGCCCAAGGTCATCCAGCCAGCTTCCATGATGCAATAGGGATTCGAACCTAGGTCTCCCATATGCTAGTCTGACACTCTAAAATTGAAGAAAATGTCATTTCAGGTAAGGTTTTGTGGACTAAAGCCCACTTCTTCAGATACTGTCAGTAGAGACTTGGTATTGTTGTCTTCCACTGTATTTTGCTTTCAGATTTCAGAAACATTTACCCCACCACCACCACCTTGGCAGTTTCGGTACAATCGCAGCTGCCTGTTTTCTGAATCATGCATTATGTACATATTGACCTCATGTGGAGGAGCTGGGACCCAGACCACACTGTCTGTTGCTGTCCCTCCACACTCTTGCAGCAAGTTGCACAGTCCAGAAGGGGGTGAATGCTGGAGAGTCTAGATTTCTATTTCCACCTAGAAACATGCATGCTCCCACCTTGTTCTTTTTTGTTTTGTATTTAGGATCACATACACAGAGTTCTCAGCTCCCATAGTTCTCGTATTGAAATAAACAGCAGAACTCCCGGATGGAATGGCAGATTGCAAATTTCATCATTGCCACGCTCAATCAAGTCAGTTTGCACTTGAGTACAAAGTGACATGCATTCTAGTTGATTGGCTTCATTGTCTCATTAAATGTAGGTCATATTTCATTTCACTTTTGCAGAGCCCAAACTGAATTTCTATTTCATTCCCCCCACCTCCCTTTAACTCCTGTATGAGATTGGGTCCGTCCCCTGCCCCCCCCCAAAAAAAACAGGAGTCACATTTGCATTTTTCAGATGCATTTTCAAGGCCTGAAATGAAACATCAGAAGAGTTCAACAGCAGAATGTCTGTGGCTATATAAATTTATTTTAGCCTTTCCTGTAGCTTTGTCTCTAACAGCTAAATTGTTGGTAGTAAAAGGTAGATTCTGTTCTTTCCAGTTCCCAAAGCACAGACTGCTTGTAGCAACTAGTAGTTTCTCTCTCTCATAGTTCAGGTGGTTTACCATGAGTAAGGGCCTCTGACATGAAATAAGTTTGCAATATATCTGCAACCCATTTAATGATAATTTCTAGTGTAGACCTGCATTTGGTTCCAAAGAAACAGCTGCCATGATTTAAAATACAGATGTTGCAGAACTGCATATTTTCAATCTAAATGCTAGTTTTAGCACATTTCAGCAGTTTGCCAAAAGAAAAGGTGTGTGTGTGTGTGTGTGTGAAATTTCAGATTTTTTAAAAATTAATTAATTAATTGTTGATAGTGGCTTTTATCCTTTTTTTCTCCTCAATGGGGATCCCAAGTGGTTTATAAAAGTACCAATACAATTTAAATAAATAATTAAAAAAACAAAATATTGTGTAAATAAACAAATGGTATATGAAACACTGGCCCTTTTCACACTGCTTACCTGCTGCCAGAATGTCACGAAATATCACGCAAAAAACGCGGAAGATAGCGTCTTCTCATGACAGTTTTGTGCGATGTCGCGCAAAACTCTCGCAAGAAGACACTATCTTCTGCATTTTTTCGCGTGATATTTCGTGACGTTCCGGCAGCAGGTAAGCAGTGTGAAAAGGGCCATTCTGAGCTGATTTGGTATCCACTGGGTTTGGAAACCATTCAGGCCACAGGGTAGGGCTGCCAGCTTCCAGGTGGTTGCTGGAGATCTCCCAGAATTACAACTGTTCTCCAGGCAACAGAGATCAGTTGCCCTGGAGAAAATTGCTGCTTTGAAGGGTGAACTCTATGGCATTACACCCCATTGAGGCCCCTCCCCTCCACAAACCCCACCCTTTCCAGGCCCCGCCCCCCGAAATCTCCAGAAATTTCCTAACCTGGACCTGGCAACTCTACCACAGGGACCAGGAGCCCTCCCCTTTATTTGTGTTGCACCCAAGAGCATCATGCCTCTGGCCATGCCAAGGCTTTAAGAAGGAGACTAAAGTTACTCCTGGTTCTTAAATAACTTCCTATGGAGTGCTTTTTGGCACAGGGAAAAGATGTAAGGCAGAATCAGGACTCTTCATTTAACTGGTGTCCTGCGCTAAATTGGTTACTGCAAGCTTTAAAAGCTGTGGTCACTGAGGTGAAATCAAATTGGGTCCAGGAACCCAGACTCGATTTGTTAATAAATGTATCATGTGATTTAGCCTTTAGAGTGTTTTCTGTTTGTATTACTTTCTAGTTCAGTAATCCTAATGCTACTGCACCCATATTGGATGTTTTATGGTGTCCGATTGTATTTTTTAAAATATTTTGTAATCCACCTTGAGTCTAAGTGAGAAAGAAAGATGATAAATGAAATAAATGACTAAATAAATAAATGAATCTAACTCTCAACATTGGCAAATCAGTGGATACTTAAATTTGGGGACTGTGACTATGGAAAGACAAGACTGATCTTTTTATAAACCTAAAAAATGCTCCAGATTTGCAGAAAAATCTGAAATCTTAAAAAAAAAAATGGGGGGGGGGGTTAAGTCCTACATCAAATAATAGAAACAATGGCTACAATGTTTTTTTAAAAAACCAAATGCCTTCAGTGGCCATTAATATATAACCACAACAGTTGTATCAGCCTTCTAGCCTTGGTTTATGCCAGAAAAAGTAGCGGGGAGGAGGACAGGGCCCTTTCCAGAACTGTTTTGGCCTTTGAGGTAGGATGAATCAAGGCCAGGCTTGGCAGCAGCCATAAAATAACTAGCCTGTATGACTTACCCAGACCAAGTTGCTTGCTATTGTTAAACAGCAGCCCCCCACTCCCAACAAAAGCCAGTGTGGTGTAGTGATTAAAATTTCCAGGATCCCCTTACTTTCCCAGAGAAAGGGGGGGGCAGCACTCACTTTTTTATCACTTTTTAGGCCTGTGTGATGACATCACTCCCGTGAAGTAACATCATTGTGCAGGCCCAAACGGGCCCAGAGTTGTCCTAGGGAGAAGCTGCTGGGTAAGGAAGGAAGCGAAGCTGAAATTGGGGACAGATAACAGTAGGTTGCGTGTTAGATAGGAAGAAGGAAGTAGGAAAATGGGGAGAGGCTACCAGGGTTTTTGGTGAAGGGAAAGAGGAAATAGTGTGTGTGTGTGTGTGGGGGGGGAATTAAATGCAGCCTTCAACTCTTTGGGGGCTCCCCTCTTGTAGTTAAATAATTTGGGGAAATTGTTATACTCCTGGTTTCAGGAAGGGCTGAACTGTGCACACACCTATGGCCTGGACTCCAAATTCTACTAGCCTCCTCTTCTAACTCAGGGAAGGCATTTGCGCTGCCTTTATATGTGTTAAAGGGAAAGTAGTGTTTTGTGTAGTTGATGTTTAAAATGTTGAGACACCATTTAGGGCAGTAAATTGTAAAGATGATGTTTGTATCTTCCAGTTCCTTAAAACATATTTCTAAATGACTCATTCAGTCAGGGCACCCAAGCAATTTGGCCATTTGAAACAGAATTAGGTTGGGCTAGGAGCAGTTGACTGGAGCTGTTTTGGCACGATTTCCATATTTTTTTTGTGCTTATTATTAATGCTTGTTTCTAAGGTAGCTGATCAGGGTATTTATTTCTGGGTTTCATTTTAAACATCAGTAGAGTGAGGGGGGGGAGACTGAAGGGGGACCATCCTATGACTTGTAATTTGCCTAAATCTAATAAAGAAGCTAGCGAGGGAGAATAAGTACAGAGTAGTGTGATGTATATTTTATAGATTGTCTGCAGAACATCTCTTTAAGATCACTCCCATTACATTTTTATGAAGGATGCAACAAACATGGCCACATGACTTTGAGGTTTAAATTAGAGTTTTATTGTTTTGGGATTCACACAACGGAAAATAAAATGGAAAAAAAAATTGTATTGATTATTACATATAGCGCTCCATCCAGCTCTCTGTGGAGGGGATCAGCCAGAAAGTTTTCCTCTCAAATAAAATTAATGCAAGAGTCTTGCACAATCATAGGTGAGAGGCAAGCCGTGCTTGGGGCCCAGCTATGGCAATGCTGCCTTCTCTTACACATTAATGGGTTCCTTGACCTAAATGTATGTTCTTCCTCTTCCTATTCTTTCTCTGCTGCTGACAGATCTAAAAAGACAGCAAGAAGAGCTTTCATTGTCATAGGTGCTAAGCAGGGTTCATTTTGAGGGGGAACACGCAGGAACACAGTTCTGGCAGTTCCCCAAGGAGGTCACATGTCAGGTGGCCCTGCCCACCTGACTCTTGGCCATTTTGGGCCTGTTTAAGCCTGGATTGGGACTGAAACGGCCCAGATTGGGCCTCTGACGGGTGGTGGATCACTCTCCCACTCAGCAGCGGCCCAATCCTGACCATTTTGGGCCCAATTTCAACCCGGAATGGCCAGGATTGGGTCCAAAGCAGCCAGGATAGGTGATGTCAGGGGTGTGGCATATGCAAATCAGTTATGCTAATGACACACTTCCTGTGGCTGCAAGGAGCATGGTATATGCTAATGAGTTGTGCTAATGAGTTTTTCTACAAAATGACCCCTGGTGCTAAGGAACTGCTGAGGTGGATGTGTCTGGATAAAGCACCTATGAACCAGATGGTAAGCAAGATTCGGACGTGGCAGTGGGCTTACCTTGCAAGCCTAAGAGCACATTCCTGCAAGTAAATGTCACTGAATAAAATGGGTTTTACTACTGAGTAGACTTGCTTAGTTGTGTCCCTGTGTCCAGAAGGCTTTGCATGGGCAAAAATGAGCAAAGCAGCAGTAAAAATGTTTGTATGTCTGCATGAATATTGATCTGCTATGCAGCTTTTCCATAGCTCTGGTTTTTTCCTTCTGAATTTTACGCAGAATGATTAACATTTCTCTTGTGATATTTAGATTGATGTTACATGGTGGCCTTTTGGTTTGCCTGTGATGATTACTAACAATTTACTTAAAAATCTTTGCCACCCTCAGACTATATGATGGCAGTTTTGCAAGACATGAACATTTTAGCATTCCACTGATCAAACCATGATCTCCTCTCAGTAGTTCTGCTGTCGTCATCTGCTGTTGCTGTTCTTTACTGTCACATAAAGAATTAGTACTGAAGCGCCAGAACTCTAGTTCACAATGTGGCCTTACCCATCTCTACTATGGGGTCTGAATTTGCTGAAATTGAGAGGGAAAGGGATCTTGGGGTCATGGTGGATAGCCCAAGGAAAATATCAATGCAATTTACAGCAGCAAGGAAAAAGGCCAACTCCATATTGGGGATTATTACAAAAAGGGTTGAAAATAAAAATATTATAATGCTCTGTATAGATCTGTGGTGAGGCCTTATTTGGAATACTCTGTGTACTTTTTGTGGCCGTATTTCAAGAAGGACATTGCACACCTCGAAAAAGTCCAGAAGAGAGCAACCAGGGTGATTAAGGGGTTGGAGCATCTTTCCTATTAGGAAAGGCTAAAGGGACGGGGACTTTACAATTCTGGAAAAACACAAATGAGGGAGGCATGATAGCGGTTAATAAAATTATTCATGGGGCAGAGTGGATAGAGAGGGCTTTTTCTCCCTGTCCCAAAAAACTAGAATTCAAGGGCATCTGATAAGGTTGATTCGGGACAAAGGAAAGGAAGTATTTCTTTAGTCCATGAGTAATTAAAATGTGGAATTCACTTCTAAAAGATGTAGTTATGGTCACAAGCTTAGATGGTTTAAAAGAGAACTAGACATGGAGGATAGAATTTAAGGCTGAAACACTGGGCAGACCATTTATAGAAAATAAGGAACGTGATCCTCCATTTCAAGAAAGTGATATGTACAGATGTATTTTAATTTATCTGCTTAATGAAAATCTAGGTTTTTTTAATCAAAGAAGCCCTTCCTCCTCCTTCCATGTTTCTATGGAACAACCTGAAACCAATCCACAAGAGCTAGTTTAACTGTGATTGCCATGAAGACCAGAAACAAAAATAAAGTAAAATATTCATGCAAAACTGCTTCTGACTCATATAAGGTTACGTTACTTAGATACACACATGGATTTCTACAACTATATTAAATGTTGCTGCTAATACAAAAGGGCAGCTTGCCTTTGCATCTATGTCTTTATAACAATTTATTTTACCATTTCTTTGGGGGCAACATGTAGACAAATGGATCGCTTGCCTTTCATGTTTACCGTGTAAATGCCAACTGTTATCAGGATACTAAATACATCTGCTGGCCTTAAGGGGGAAAAAACCTTCATATGGCATAGCTGCATTAGCCATAGACTGGTAAGCCAGTGGTGTATTAGAGATGAGTCAGTTCATTGCCTCGAGTTCAAGCAATCTTGGATAAACAAAAATGGAATAATAGTATTTTTAAATATAGAGATGTACATGTAAATATACTGTTAATGCAAAAGCCTCTACAGTTTTCTAATTGGAAAGAAAACATGATTTACTTCCTTCTTCTACTGATTATTAAGTTAGAACAGTGGTTGTATACATTTCAGTTACATGAGAATGAAATGCATAAACTGAAGATCTTGAATGAAAACTAAGCAAAAGCCTTTGCATGATTTTATTGTTGAAGAATATTGTTGCCCAGATCCAAGGGTCTGATATCGTGGGCTTGATTCTCGCCAACATGGAAGAACTGGTTGATGAGGTAAAAGTAGTGAGCACCTTGGGTAATAGCAACCATGTAATTCTGGAGTTTAAGATCTTGGGTAAGGGAAAAGCTGAACATAGTCAGACTATAGGTTGGATTTTAAAAAAGCTAATTTTAACAAGCTCAAAGTTACGCTGGGTAGAATCTCATGGGTAGAAATACTCAAGGATAAGGAAGTTCAAGATGGGTAGGAATGTCTTAAAAACGAGATATTGAAGGCACAATGACAAACTATTCCAGTGAGACATAATGTTGGCAGGGTTGAGAGATTTTGCTCTGGCTTACATTGCTATAGTCAGCCAAACACAGAAAGATCACCTCCACCATCTAGCTATAGTTTTCCAGCACATAAAAGAAGCTGGACTGACTGTGAAGGCATCCAAATGTCAGTTTGCAATGAACCAAATGAAGTACTTTGGGCATGTACTGGAAGGAGGAGATAAAACCTGACTGGAGTAAGGTTCAGGCAATTCAGTAGAGGCCAAGATCCACCACTTAAATGTTTAGAGTTTTGTTGCTGTAACTAGAGATGGGCACGAACCGCATTACGAGCATCAAAAACCCACGAAAATGGCAATCGCGCAATCGTGACCTGGTGGATCATGATCATCCACGGCCAACGATCCAGCGGTCGGGAAAGGCCTGGATCATGGCATTCGGGCTCAGTTCGGGAATCCAGACACTCAGGCGCCAGCAATCTATTCCCCTGGAAACGGAGCCAGGGGAATGCCTGAGCTCTGTCTGCCCTCCTTCTGTCACCCTGGAAACCCAAATGGAAGCCCAGCTTTCCTTGATCAGCAGGGCTTCCTTCCAACCACGGAGCTGCAAAGCAGTTACAAGTTGGGAGAAGACACCCAGGGGAGGGAGGGGGAAGGGGGTGTTCTGTAGCCATGGGCACTCCAATCTCATCCCTGCAAACCCTGATAGGCAGCTCTGATGGCCAAACACAGACCTCCTGTGTTGCTGAATGGGACCCATGCTTATAAATAGCCATGGGCTGGGAAAAGGTGTGCGCCCTGCTGCATTTTCCAAGATCCACGATCCGGGTTCAGTTCGGGGATGGGAGATGGTCATTGCTGTTCCGGAATTCGGGATCATGGTCCGCACCGAACCACGATCCGCTGGTTCGATAAATTTTTTTGGTTTGTGCCAATGTCTAGCTGTAACTAAAGTATTAAGTAAAATACCTCTCACTGCTAAGAACCAAGAATATAAGAAACTAAGCTTCAAGGACAGTATTTTGCTTGTTACTCAAAATGTATTCTGTATTACCAACCAAGTTTTACCTCAGCACTTCAATCCACTGACTGCACATATTCAATCCCTGTTTATTAAATAAAGCTGTTGTTTCTTTTGACATTATACAGCCTCTACTACCATTTCCAGCAAAGAGGAAGAGGGCTCCTGCTTTTTCCCATCAAGTTCCTAGACTGGGTTAAAAAGCCATAATTATAACTACCTGTCAGGGTGGGACAGATAGACTTTAAAACCTCAAATAACAACATGCTACTTGGGGTTGCTCAATCAATGCAGAGGAACTGAATTTTGGCGGGGAAACTTGCCTCACAGTAGGGAGTGAAGGGGGGGGGTCATTATACCTTGCAACTGTTTGTTGTTTGGAATCCAGCCAGGAATCAGTGCATGTATATAAGTCATTTCTGTGTAGCAGGGAGGTCTCACTGTCCCACTGTTGGATCCAACCCACTATAGTGGCAGACTCTGTTGTGGATGAAACCAGCACGAGAGCTGCTGTAGCAAAGTGGTTAAGTGGTTCAGCTGTGAATAGATTCAGCACTCCACTGGTTTGAATCTCACTACTGCCATGAGCTCAGAAGGTGGCCTTGGGTAAGCCACTCTTCTTAGCCCCAGCTCCCTAGATGTACTGTGGGGATAATATTAACACTAACTGAAGGTACTGAATCTTTCATTATTGCTTGCTTAGGACCAACCTATTGAGAGGGAATTGGGTTGAAAAAATTGCTCCAGAAATGCTGCTGTAATGAATTTCTAAGCAGTGGCAGACAAAAACAAAATGGATTTCACTGCTGGCTAGAAAACTGTAAGAGGCAAAGTCAAATAGGTAATGTGATGAATAAACCTTAATGTGTATCAGGGATACTTTCATCAGGATAAACAAACAACACACAATGCAACCATCAACCAATAAAATACAAATCATATTTTAAAGATACTATTATATTACATTCTTGTTATAATCATGACAAATAAGGCAATTTTTGACAAGAAAAAATTGATTTAAGGGATATGGTGTTTTATGTTTTATGATTTAGGCGATTACCAACAATTTAGCTTTTAAACTGAGGAGGAATTTTTACCCCTCAGATTCAAGGCATACAGATTCAGAGAGTTCTTGGGCAGTTACTGATTCTTGGTACATTCGCTGTGTTTCAGTTGCTTAGTTCTGAGATTTTGAGAGTTGGATCTTGAACAGGACAATATACTCTGAGAAAGTGGATAAAGCAAGACTACTGGCTGTTTAACAGTGGTATAATTTTGCTTTGTTCAGATACTGCCATTTGCAATGAGTTATACAGAGGTGAAAGTTTGCAAAACTGGAGATTTAAATTGACATCTTTGTTTTATATCTTCAGGAAGTATTTTGTGTTTAAAGCTGCAGTTAATGTTTGTGGGTCATTGGTGGACAAACTGAGCTGACCTCCATAAATGGGGTGGGTACAGTATAGGATGGGGGGAAAAATAAAGGAAACCAAATTTGAATATGGGTACCAAATTGCAGTAGCACTTGACTGAAATTCATAAAGAGGAGTTGTTCTGTCTTCTGGAAGCTTATTTCAAGTTGACATCAAGAGCAGTGATTAGTATCCCGCTATCCTCTTAGGACAGTGCATTCTTTGGGAAGGGGACGAGTCTTCTTGAGATCATAGCATCAATTATGAGTAGACTTGGGCAGCATTACGAATGGAAAAAACCCACAAACAGCCCATTCATCTACTCGCGAACAAGCCGTTCACGAGGCTCCATTCTAAACGAACAAGTGGTCGTTGCAAGCCTTGTTCGTTGCCTTCGTTAGCCGTTCGTCAAGCCAGACAGTCTGGGGCCTTTCAATCAATTCCCCCAGCAACAGCAGGGACTGAACTCTGTCTGAACTCCTTCTGGCTTTCCTTCTAGCTTTAACCCTTCAAAGTACTTCCAGCAGAGAGTCCCGTTTTTGCCACTGTGAAGAGAAAACGACAACAAAATGACAACAACCCATGCATAATGCCTTTCCTGAGTGCAATCTCTCTGAAACTTGGGGGGGTCTTTGGAGGACAGTGAGGACTATGTCCCCTGCAAATTTGATGGGTATTGAACATTGGCAAGGTCAGTTTGTGGAGTGTTTAAGGGTCCTGCCCCTTGCACGTGGCAGGAAAGGGCCCTTTAAACTATGAGCTGGCAGGCGGCAGAGGGGAATCCCCCCTGCCACCTACCAGCTCATAGTTTAAAGGGATCTTTAAAGGGCCACAAACAATGAACAACGAACAACAAACATGTTTGTGAACAGGGTCATGTTCGTTACTGTTTGTTGTTCGTTGTTCATGGATGGCAATGAACAACGAACAGCTTGTTTGGGGTTTTTTTCCCGTTTGTGCCCATGTCTAATTATGAGCTGCTTGTACGATGCTGTCTGGAGAACCAATGAAGAATGTTTAGCAACTTGGAAATGCTGCTTTATTAGCAAACCTGCACTGACTTCAAAACTTGAATTGGGTTCCATGGTGAACCTCTGATATCAAGAGGCTTATCTATGATCCAAATGGGATTTAGCCCCTTCCTGCTGTAGCCTGAAATGAACCCTGAAACACAGCTTCTAGGGAACAGTAAGCAAAATTTTCTCCACAGGATCCAAGCTCTTATATGCTTGTCATCCTTTTAGCTTCATCATGCAAATTAATATATGGTGTTGTAAATTCAGAAAGCCTCTAAAAATCTCATTTGTGTGATCTTGTTGAATTGTGATGCCTCACATTACATAAGGTGCATTAATTTGAAAGCAGAAGTTTCAGGTATGCAGATGCATAACACAATCAAAATTGTCAAATTAGGCTTGCTTTTGCACTGCATCAAATCCTCGGAGAACTGTAGTGTCAATCACAGAGGAGTTGTTTACAGAGTTGATTAGTGCTTAACTT
The DNA here is from genome assembly GCF_028583425.1 of Eublepharis macularius. Taxonomy (NCBI): domain Eukaryota; kingdom Metazoa; phylum Chordata; class Lepidosauria; order Squamata; family Eublepharidae; genus Eublepharis; species Eublepharis macularius. The sequence continues at coordinate 70,671,202 of NC_072799.1, forward strand.
TTTAATACCGCCATGCAAGCACAGCGTGGTTCCCCAGGTGGGAGGGCGGCAGCCAGCCACAGTGGAGAACAGTGTATTTGAAAGAGAGCTATCTGCAGGGAAAGAGGCCAGAAAAATGTAAAGCAACTTTTGTTAATGTGTCATGATGACCTTCTATCTTAGAGAGGCACATAGCATTTCGAACATGAAAATGGAAGGTATAAGAACAAAAGGTCTGTAATGGGTACAAAATGCAACTATGCAAAACATGACTGAATTTTTTATAACAAGGAATCTATACCTATTCAGAGCCCCCATGGGTGTCCCTGTGCACATATGGAGCTCTAGCATGGTTTGGCTGTCCAATCCATTTCAGAGAGGAGATCAGCTTCATATTCATGATGTGAGGGCCCTTCCCTGACAATCACTGTGAGCATTATTGTGTGTGTGTGTGGGGGGGGGGGGGAGATTACCAGTTTGATGTAGTGCTTAAGGTGGCAGGACTCTAATCTGGAGAGCCGGGCTTGATTGCCCACTCCTCCACTGGAAGCCAGCTGGGTGACTTTGGGTTAGTCACAACTCTCCCAGAGCTCTCTCAGCCCCACCCACCTCACAGGGTGATTGTTGTGGGGATAATAATAACACATTTTGTAAACCGTTCTGAGTGGGTGTAAAGTAGTCCTGAAGGGCGGTATGTAAATTGAATGTTGTTGTTGTTTCCTATGATTTTTACGATACAGATTTGAACATTCCCTACAGCATTATGATTTCACTTCCTGTTCCCGTTTCAATTGATGCTTGCCTCCCTCCTCACACACATCATTTCCCCCCACCAGTCCATTGGGCAAGGCCAGGGGAGGCAAGCATCGTTGGGAGGTCCCTCTCTGGAACTGGGTAAGTGGCAAGTGAAGAGAACAGCACAGTCCTTCTGGATGTGTCTAGAAGATCATCAGGTTAGGGTGGCCAGTGTGCTGTACTGAAAAAATGGAGGAGAGCAGAATGATGTAAGCTGCTTTGGGTTCTCATTGGCAAGAAAGACAAGGTATAAATGAATTAAGATTAAAATAAGAGATTTAATTGATCGTTTTGAAAAAAAACACATACTTTTCAGCAAAGTTACACCGGGTTCCTAACAATGCCATTCTAAGCAGGTCTGTTTAGAATTTCTCAAGTTTATTCACTGGGGCTTATACCTAGGAAAGTGTTCTTAGAATTGCACTGTAAATAAAGCTTCTTTGTGCCAGGGGAAAAGTGCCAGTGTCATGGAATGCTTCCATTGGCACCATATAGTCTTTGAGTGGAGAAGTAAAAAATAAAAACTGGTAAATTTCAGGGAGTGGGAATATATCCCTAGAGCTAGTCAGTAACTATTTTAAAATCCTTTTGGACTTTCAGCATTTTCAATTCAACCGTAGCTGTGTAGCAATTACATGAATATTTTGCAGCACCAATAATTCTCTGAAGCATAGAAACACATAGGAGAATAATATTATGTAACTGTTTAGCCTTATGTTTGCTTATTTTATGAGGGTGTATTCTATGAAGATAACCATTGACCTGTATCTTGTACCGCTAGCTTAAGTGTTTTATAAACTAGATGATAACTTGTAGTAATAGAAGTAAATACTTGCCAATAGCTACAGTAATATTATGGAATATCAGATCTGTAAGGAACAAAGTTGCATGCATTGCTGGGATGTTGCAGGAAGAATAAATTGATGTGTCTTGTATAACAGAGACTTGGCTGTTTCTGTCTCAACTAACTACATCTGGCTACGTAGCCTACACCAACCTTGCAACGGTAGCCGGGGAGGAGGGGTTGCTATTATTTTTCCTGAGTACTTCAACTTCTGCAGACTTCCAGTACAAACTATAGCTGGTATTGACTGTATACTCCTGTCTTTGGGAACTAAAGATAGATTAAGTATTCTGCTTGTTTACAGATTACTGAGCTCCCCAGTAAGCACCATTTCTGAGTTGGCACTGTTACTTGTGGATGTGGTATTGGAGACACCTATATTGATTGTTCTGGGGGACTTCAGCATCCATGCTGAGTGCTCCATGTCAAGGCAGGCCCAGGAATTTATAGCTTCCCTGGCAAGCCTGGGTCTCTCTCATAGTGACAGGCCCTATGTATGAATTTTGAATTTAATATTTTGCTCTGAGCCTTTGAGGGAAAGTCTTGCTTCAGCATTGGCGACTTGGCCTGAACCATGGTCAGGCCATCATCTGCTGAAGGCAAAAGTGAATATAGACCCAACACCCCACATAAAAGGGGGACCAGTTAAAATGATTTACCCATAAAGACTCATGGATCTTTCTAGATTCCAAAATGCCTTGGGGAATTCTTGAATTCCAGACACATGTTCTATTGAGGCTGCTTTAGGAGCTTGGAACAGCTCCTTGAAGCTATTGACAACATTCCTCCTTGCTGACAATTCCAGCCCTTCGGACGGAAGCCAGCCCCATGGTTTACCATGGAGCTGGGTGACCTAAAGAGGATTGAAAGATGCCTAGAAAGATTCTGGCAGAAATCTCACACTGAAACTGATAGGGCGTGCTACAGAACCACTGGAGGACGTATGGAGCAGAAATGAAAGCAAGAAAGAAACGTTATTTCTTGGCAACCAATGTGTGAGCTAGTTCATGACCATCTCAACTGTTCAAGGTATCTCAACACCTTCTAACCCTTAAATTTAAATCAAGAATAGACAATTAGCTGTGAGGATTTGCTAAGTTTTTTGCCAATAAAATAGTATGAATACGCTTTGATCTGGATTCTAGCTATAAGACAGATGAGATGGAAGAAATACTTAATATTTCTTATTATTAATAATTATTAGTAATAATAATGGCTCAATGAAAGATCTTAACAGGAATCCTGATATCTGTGAAAGCCATTACTTGAGCAGTGGATCCTTACCCATCTTGGCTGTTAAAATCAACGAAGGACCACATAAGTGAACCACTGAGGTCTATTTTAAATCAGTTACTAACTCAAGGCATCTTCCCCCAACCACTCAAACAGACGGTTATCCAACTGCTGACAAAAATAACCCGAGACAAAAATAACATGAGCAATTATTGCCCAGTCTCTAATCTACCCTTTCTGGGCAAAGTTATTGAGAGAGCAGTAGCTGACCGACTCCAGGTTTTCTTGGATAACTTTATTGCTCTGGACCCTTCTCAGTCTGGATTCCCACCAGGTCATGGGACAGAGATGGCTCTAGTAGCTTTATTCCATCTGAATATAGAAAAGACCATGCCTGGATCTATCTACAGCCTTTGAAACTGTTGATCACGCTATCCTGTTGAGATATTTGGAGACAGAAGTGGGCATCAAGGGATGTGCCTTTGACTCTTTTAAAATGTTTCTCATGGAATGGACTGAAAGGGTTGCTGTCAGAAATCAGCTATCTCCAGAATGGGAATTATCTTGCAGGGTTCCATAGAGTGCAGTCTCATATCCCTTATTATTCAACCTCTTTGTCAAGCCTTTAAGAGAACTCATTCACAGCTATGGAGTGGGATGCCACCAATATGTGAATGATACCCAGCTCCATATCTCACTGTCACCACAGGATGCAGTAGAAATCTTGGCTCATTGCCTGACAGCTGTGGGCAAATGGCTGAAAGCAAACAAATTGAAATTGAACCCAGCCAAGATGGAAGTGATGCTTGTTATGAAGGCAGAGATCTTGAAGGATATTGCGCTTACGATGGAGTCCGTCTGACAATTGCAGACTCAGTTAAGAGCCTAGGGGCTATAGTGAATCCAGTACTACTGCTAGAAAAGCAAGACAGCTGCAAAAAAAATGATTTCTTCAACCTCACTCTAGCCTGGAGGATAGCTTCCTACCTTGACACAGCTGATCTGGCCACCTGGATCCATCTATGGTAACATCCAGACTTGACTGTTGTAACACAGCCCTATACAGAAATGATGCCAGCACATTGCTCTCCCTGTTCTAGTGAGTCTCCATCCCTGCCACTTGCCACAAGGAGCTGGCAGACCTAGTTAACACTATCAAAAAGAGTCCAGTAGCACCTTTAAGACTAACCAATTTTATTGGTGCTACTGGACTCTTTTTGATTTAGCTACTACAGACTAACACGGCTAACTCCTCTGGATCTAGTTAACACTGGAATCCTAAACAGAGCTACAACCTTCTAAACCCATTTACTTCAATTTTATCTTAGAAGGGTATAACTCTGCTTTGGATTACACTGTAAATTTCCTTCCACCACTTCTAAAAAGAGCAATATATATATATTGGTCAAATATGGCATTGTTAGCCAAATGATTGCTTACAAATATGCCAGTTGTGATATAGCCATACGGAGCTCTTTGAAAGAAGGCTGAGATGCAAATTAAATAAATAAATGCATCTAATTGCCCCGTCATAATAACATTAGAGTTTACTGCACACATTTGCAAAACAGATGGGGTGGTGGTAATCCACTATTGTTTACAATAATCAAGCCAATGAGAAGGCCCTAAATTGGGCTTCAAATAACAAGGAACCACTGAGAACATTTTCACTTGCTTTGTGGTTTTTCAAGCCCCCAGCTGCTCACTGTGTCACAAAAACTCAAGGGTCACACTGTACAACTGGATCTATATATCTCTTCCATAAATTACTGAAGCTGTAAATCACATCAGCAAATTATAGCACACAGCAAAGGCCACACATGAATGCATTTATTTAAATTCTGGTTTTTATTTAGTTTCATAAAGGTAATTGGAAGTGACCTCCAGTAGCTTTGGGGATTAATAGAGTTAACTGCTCTTCTGAGTTGGGCAATGTTGATTTTTTAAATGTATCATAGAATGTAACTAATTAATGTTAATTCCAATTACATGAATATTCTAAAGCTAGACAACGTTGCCAATTGCAAAAGATCTTAATATACTGTTATGGGGCAAGTTGTTAAAATCCCCTCTAGTTTTAAATTCTTTTTCCTTTCCTTTCCTTTATAATTGTTGCTGTTGGGTTGAATCCAGGCTTAATTTTCTGTTATGGTTTCCACCAATTTCCCCCTTCCTAGACAGATACACAATAAGCCTCTCATGCCATTCCCGTGTCCAAGGAGCAGCATTTTGCAGCAGGATGCAAAGAGGCAAGAAAGTTCTGTTCTGCTAATGGAACGGCTTTTTATCAGCAGAATATTTACCATAGATCCAACCACTGCTTATATTTAAAACAGGATTGCCAGACACAGTTTAAAACCAGAGGGAGTCAGGAGGAATAGGAGGGCATGGTGTGACATCACTTTGGAGAAGAGCCTGGAAATGGCATTGTGCCTCTCTAGAAGTCACCAGAAACTATATGGTTTCCTAAACAGCTGTGATGTCACTTCTGGGTTTTCCTTGGCAGTGGTGTCATGGCATCAACCCAACAGTATTTTTTCGATGTTTATTTTTCTCCTGTCACCTCTCTGAGTAGCAATGGAAAGACCAGGTTGCCTACATGAGGAAGACCTGGCAACTAGGGTTGCCACCTTAAGGGTGGTGGAGATCTACTGGAATTACAACTGATCTCCAGACCATAGAGATCAGTTCCCTTGAAGAAAATGGCTGCTTTGGAGGGGGGCTGTATGCCATTGCACCCTGCTGAGGTCCCTCCCCTTCCCAAACCCAACCCTCCCTAGGATCCACAGCCAATGTCTCCTGGAATTTCCCAACCTGGAGCGGCCGGTAACCCTACTGGCAGTGGCAACTCTGATATAATAATGGATCCATCCATGAGCTACATCAATGGTACTGCTACATTTGTGGCAGTGGTAAGCAAATACGTTTGCCCTGCCCTTGAAAGTAATTTAATTTCTAAGGAGGTCACTCTTCCAGGGTACTGAATTTAATATGTGATTATCGCATGCCATCTTTAATATTTCATTTATTATAAAATGTAGGGCAAATGAAAATATAAAAATACATATTTCCAAAGGCAGAAGCAATTAACTAGCTGCTCATTGGTGCTTTTACATAATTACAATTAAGATAATCTAAGAATTGTCTGTCCAAAACATGACAAGGAGGGTGTATGAAAAACTGAAACTCAAACTGCTGGATGAAAGGAATTCTTAGGACAGCCAGAAGCCTTTTTTAAATGGCTGACTGACCGATATTCCCTTATGAGTGTGAATTGCTCAGGAAACTGTCTGATATGATGAGAAGCCAGGGTCCTTGAATACACACGAGGAAAAACATAGCAATGTTGGTGGAGTCACTTGTATGTGAAAAAAAGGACATCTATATTTGGACCAGAAGCGTCATAGCAAACAAATAAGGGTGTCTGATAAAAACTTCTTAATGTTACATTTCTTCAAACGTTTCAGCAGATCCAGCAACTGAATCCTTCCAGATTAAATTTTCCACTATCAGAAAGGGTAGGATAATTTCCAACTTTTCCTGCTGCACACTCCTAATTGTCTCTTATTTTGTCCCTGTGGATCCTCTGTCCCACAGAACTAGCATTTTACGGAAATTCGTGGGCTGCAGGGGGAGGAGAGGCAGGAATGTTCCATTCCACAGACAGAAATGCCTTGCATGACTGGATCCAAGTTACCCTGTGGGCTCTGGGCGCTGCGTTGCAGTCCCTTCAGTGCTGGAGAGTGTGCTGGGCATATGATGCACACCAAGCATTTCTTTCTAATAGAAATGAAGGGGGGAGCCCTTGCTTGTGCAGAGATCTCCACGTGCATATTAGAGCCTTGCAAAGGTTAGGGTCACAGTCAGAATATAACACTGCACCAAAGTGGTTTGGGGCACTGTGATTTATTCCAAGCAAGTGCATTTGATACTTGCCTAGAACTTTGCACCACCTCTGAACCCTATTGGGTCATTTTAAGGATTACATGGTAAATACCCCTGTTTTAAAAAAATCTTTTACTGCAAAGATGCTCTGAAGTTGATTTAAATCTGATCAGTGGAATTCTGTGCTGCTATTCTGATGTTTATATTATTACTTGTATTTTAACGGTGTGAATTGGGATGTTTTAGTATTGTTAATTCACAATAACTGTTTTATATATTTTCACTTTTATGTATTTGTAATCTGCCCTGAACCTGCTGAAAATGTGGGGAGGGCAGAATAAAAGTTGAAAATGAATAAATGGATGAATGAATGAATGAATGAATGAATAAAGAAAGAAAGAAAAAAAGAAAAATGTATGCATATTCATTATCTCGCAGCTGTTTGAAAAGTGTAGTTGGCATGCAAGAGTATATTGGGAGATGAGGCAGTAAGTATGAGGGTTCTAAACCGTGAAGGGTTTTAAAGGTAATTACCAACACTTTGAATTGTGCTCAGAAGTAGAGGTGGATATGGTCCGGAAAACGGACCAAAATTTTGCATGGTCTGGCCTGGTTTGTGGTTCACAAGCACACAGTTTGGGGGGGACTCATCTTTTTCACAAATTTTGGTCCATTTGGGCTGGTCCATGGTTCATGAGTCTAGACATCCTGGCGCCGATCTATCAATTCCCTAGGCAATGGAGAGGATGTCTGCAAATCTTTTGCAGTCCTTAAAAACTTAATAGGCAGCTCTACCTGCCGAGCAGAGAGCTCCCATTCTGCTCTATGGAGCAAGGAGCAAGAATGAATTCCCTAGGCAACGGAGGGCTGGATGTTCTGCAGCCAATCTTAGCCCTCAAAACCTTGATAGGCAGCTCTGCCTGGCAACCAGAGAGCTCCCATTCTGCTCTATGAGAGCAAAGAGGAAGAATAAATTCCCTACGCAATGGATGGGTGGACGTTCTGTAACCATGGCAACACCAATCTTAGCCCTCAAAATGTAGATAGGCAGCTCTGCCTGTCAACCAGACAGCTCCCATTCTGCTCTATGCAAGCAAGAAGAAAGAATTAATTCCCTAGGCAACAGAGGGGTGGACATTCTGCAGCTATGACAACACCAATCTTAGCCCTCAAAACCTTGATAGGCAGCTCTGCCTGCCAACAATAGAACTCCCATTCTGCTCCATGCAAGCAAGGAGCAAGAATGAATTCCCTAGGCAACAACTGGGAAGGTGTCTCTATGATGAGTGAGAGGGATCTTCCCCCACCCTTTTCTGGCTGATTTTGCCTCATTGCAACTTTTTGGTGCTGCTAGCGAATGCAAGTCAATTGTCATTTGCGACTCCAGTATCTACTGGAAGTTTCCTGGGTCTGTAACTCGGGGTCTGTAACTGCTTTGGGGGTCTGTAACTTGGACGTCCAAAATGCAATCTTGACAAAACTTGGCAGGTGGCTGGAGGAGAGGTTGCTGAAGATGCTTTGTGAGGTTGGGCTCTCTGGGTGTGAAGAGGGTGGAGCCAGGGCTTCTGGAAGTGACAGACTATGGACTGGCAAACTGATCCATGAATGGGGCTGGTCCGTGGAAAGTTCATGGTCCGTGAAAATCAACGGACCATGGGCCAGCGGTCCGTGGGGTTTTCCCAGTCTGTGCCCACCACTACTCAGAAGCAAATAGGTAACCAGTGCAATTGATACAGCACTGTAGTTATATGTTCCAAATGTCTTACCCCACACAGGAATCTTGCTGCCAAATTTTGTACCTGCTGAAGATTCCAAAACATTTTTAAAGTCAGAATGTAGTCAATAATGGAAGCCTTAACTGCCCCTTGCCTCACCTTCCTTTCTCCACTCTGATACCCTGTTTTCAGCTTTGCCTTTAAAAAAGAAATTGTGTTAGGGGACTGCTAGACATATAAGCATGCAATGTGTAATTGTGTTAGGGGACTGCTAGACATATAAGCATGCAATGTGTAAGTAGAGACATAGAATTTCTGGAAATTAAAAACAAAATTATCTGGTGTTTTCCAGGAAAAAAATGTATTATGTCACCTGTACTGTTTGGTATAACTGTGAAATTTAAAACTATAAATTACAGTTTAAAATAGAAACCATCAACACTATACTTAAAAACAAACATTTTATATTATCTAATTCCCCCCCCCCCCCCGCAATATTCCCCCTATATTATCCAGGAAAAAAGGAACACTTTTGTGCTCTAAATTAGCTTTCATAGATTTTGATGTTAGGATGATATTAACAAAAATAGAGAAAGCAAAAAGAGTTATATTTTTAATTTGCATTTTCTAGGTTTAAAATGCATATCCAGTTAGTACTCTTTCAATAGCAACTAAATATCTGTTTCTAGAACTGCTTCTCCAAATTAGTATAATTAAACGGGTAAATACTGCTTTTAAAATGCTTTTAACCAAAGAAATGTTTGTTTGCTTTTGCGTTGGTGCTCTCGATATAATCTACTGGAATGTTGTACAGTAAGTATTCATTGCCATAAAAGTATTTGTTGAATAATAAAGTATTCATTGAAATAAAAGTATTCATTGAATAATAAAATATTCATTGAAAAAAAATCCAAACTATTTTGATGCAAAATGTTATAGTCAGCAACCCTCTTGAGGGTCCTGTCCTGGGTCATAGGTGGAAGATCACTAGCGTAGGCCATGGCTGCACTAAGCAAATACAATTTACTGTCTAGCTTTTGAGAGAGATTGAGATTTTGTCAGTTTTCCTTCATGAGGGCCGTTTTCACATGTCTTACCTGCTGCCAGAACATCATATAAAACACCTGGAAGACAGCGTCTTCTTGTGTGAAATTGCGCCAGGAAGACGCGATTTCACACAAAACTCCCAGATGACAGCATCTTCCTAGTGTGATTTTGCGCAAGAAGACGCTGTCTTCTGGATGTTTTGTGTGATGTTCCGGCAGCAGGTAAGACATGTGAAAATGGCCCTCATGAAAGAAAACTGACAAAATCTCAACCTCTCTCAAAAGCTAGACAGTACATTGTATTTGCTTAGTGCAGCCATGGCCCACGCTAGTGGTCTTCCACCCATGACACAGGACCCTCACGTGGGTTGCTGACTATAACATTTTGCATCAAAATAGTTTGGATTTTTTTTCCAATGAATACTTTATTATTCAATGAATGCTTTTATTTCAACAAATACTTTTATGGCAATGAATTTTATGGCCCTGGATTAGATCTGGTTCTTTATTACAGCACTTAGCCAGTACATTTACCATAGAAATTTAAGTGCACATTTTACAACCATTTGAACATGGAACATATGAATATATACAGTTTAAAAACATAATTTCCTAATATCTATCAAAATTTGTAAAAGCCAGGAAGCCGGCATAGTTCCAAGCAAGCAACCGAAATGGAGGCCTACACTCTAATGGGCTTTAACAACCAGAGCACAAAATTTCGCTATCTGGTGTAGTGCAGTAAAATCTGAGATGGCCCTGGATTAGTGGTATAGATAAGCTGGCTTCCATGATAATTCTCAAAGAGCTGTGGAGTGAAGTTACGGTCGCCAGGTCCCCTTACCCTCTCGGCAGAAGGGGGGGGCTTGCCCTGACAGCCGGCTTTCATTATCAGCCAGCATTACCCTGCAGATGCTGACATCTGCCTGAAGCAGAAAACATTGTTGTGCAGGCCCTGAGAGTGCTCCCGCAGCTGGTGCAATGATGTCACTCCTGAGAGTGATATCACTCCCGGAAGTGACATCATCACACCACACTGGGAGCATGATTGGGAGGCCTGTTCCCCGGCCTTTCCTCCCTGCCACCCAGGTGAGTGGGGGGGGCAGAGGATAGGAGTGGAGGATCCCCTGACCCCACCAGGGTACCTGGTAGCCCTAAATGAGCTCCTTGGAATATAACAACCTTTGGAAAGGATGTTTTAATGCCAGAAAGATGAAACTATCACAAAGGCAAAGAGAGTCTCCATGCTAACCTCCTAGATACAGAATGACATCTCATTTTGGAAAGTGAGCATAACAAAAACAATGCCTCATTAACTCAGGGGAAGCAAATACATTATGTGTTGCACTTTGCTGTTTTCTTGCTTAGTGGAGTGTTTGATAAACTCATAGGTGGGTCAGTGGGGAAGGGTTTAGTATAATTTAAGAAAGAAACACTTTAAATTTTAATAGCTAACAATAAACAGGCTGATATTTATCTGTAAAAAGTGACTCATCAAGTGTGAACAGCAGTGGGACAGAGAGAGTTCATATAATGACAGAGATGGAGAATGTTTACATTCTTCCTGTTCCGAACATGCAGATTATAAATCCCTGCAGCGCTTGATGGAACAGAGGGCCAAGCTACACGTGACGAATGACACTTGAACGGCAAGTGGATTGAGTGGAGGGCAAGTGAACAGGGAGAAATACACTTGCTGTTCAAGTGTCATTCGTCATGTGTAGCTTGGCCCAGAGATACAAGGTACAGTTTCTGTAGCCGCAATCTCATTTTCTCCTAGAAGCAGACTGTGGCAATCAATGCATAAGTGCATAAAATTATATTTAGGTTCTATATTTAGGTAGACCTGAATGGAACCTCGTAGCTTCATTTGGGTGGGTGGGGTGATGGAAAGAAGGAATGTCTAGCATAGGACAAGAGCCAACCAGGCATTCTACATTCTATCTCCATTCTATAGTTTCTGGTTCTCTGAATCTTTCCATTGGCTTGGTAGAATCATTTGCATTATTTACATGTATGGTTCCAGTATGCAATGAATATAGTATTTAATTTATATACAAAATGTATATGTATGATATACAAATGATGTATACTGATGACTTACTGGTGCACAAATAATATTGGAAAATGCATACATTTTATGGAAAAAATATATATAGCAAGAATGAAAAATTCAAAAATCATAGCCTACAAAAGCAAAAACAAGCTTTTGGGGAAACGTGGAATAAAATAAATTAACATATATAAACAGTTGATCAGGATCATTCTTGCATATCTACAAGTTTCATAGTGCTGCAGCATTTCTGAAGTGTAAAGATGTAGTATATTGTGGTAATTTGACTAGATGCCAACCACCGTCAAATTTCCTGTGAGAGCATTCCAAAAACAGCTAGTCTATTTAGAGTCCGCAGTTTTGTACAGTTGAGTGCTGCAATATGATCCATTGCTTTGTAGCTTACTTGCTTGCTTAATTCATTTATAGTCTGCCTTTCTCACTGAGGCAGAATGTGAGCCAGAAAGGACTGGAGATCCTGAAAAATTTAGTAGACGTTGTTGGGGTTGCGAAATTAACTTTCTCACTAGGTGCAAGTATATATACCTTTTGCCTGGTCTTTAGGTGGCTTGTGTAAAGATGGAAGAAAATGTTTTCGGCTTTTGACCAGAAAAACCTTTTAAACACAGTAGTAGAAGATGGTGAAATCTACTTTCTAATACAGTCTCTGAAGCAGTTTTTGTTGCTTCCATGTTTATAAATAACAACAACATTGTATATAGTATTGTTATTTGGTTATTTGTTGTGTTTTAGTTACCAATTGTTACTTGTTAATCTATGCTATCTTGTAATCTATTGTATGCTTTTTATTAATAAAATTTTGTTTAATTAAAATAAATAAATAACAACAACAACATTTGATCTATATACTGCTCTTCAAGACAATTTAATGCCACACACAGAGTGGTTTACAGTGTGTTATTATTATCCCCACAACAATCACCCTGTGAGGTGGGTGGGGATGGGGAAGTTAATAAGGGGATGTTCAAGTTGACTTCAAGGGGAAACCTAAGTAGAGGGCATTACAATGTCTCAGGGCCAAGCTACACATGACGAATGACACTTGAACAGCAAGTGTATTTCTCCCTGTTCACTTGCCCTCCACTCAATCCACTTGCCGTTCAAGTGTCATTTGTCATGTGTAGCTTGGCCCTCAGTGTTACTGTTGGGAAATAACTTCCTCCATACTGTTTTTCTGTGGGGAATACCACCATGTGGGGAGTCCTCCTCCCCCCATAGTGGTATTCCAAGCTCATTTCGGCTCTCCTTTTTTTCTATAAGAAACCATTCCCTGTGGCTGTTGTATGGTCACAGGGAACACAAGCTGGGTTTGGGTCCTTAAAAAAAAAAAAAGTACTTTGGCCCTAAGAAGCCCATTTGCAAATGGCCTTGTGCGACAGATGTTGGTTTAGGAAAACAAAATAGTAGGAAACAACCATAACACCATGTTTTTGTGGCCCTGTTTTTCTTCTCCTCACCTGCAACTTTGCTAGAAAGTAGGGTGGGGGGAATAAGGAAGAGAAAGAAAAATTAATGATGGATCATGTTACCAGAAACAAATGAATCATCTATTGATTTATTTTTCTTGAAAAATATTCTTTCAGATAAAGCTGTTGTGTAAAACAAAGCCCATTTCTTTTTGTGATAACCGCGAAGACTAAAAATGCTATAGTACTTAAAAATGTATATCTGCGAAAGCATATCCTTCTAAGTACTCAAAATCTTAAGACAAAATATTTGAGCATGAAAAAGGGGAGCAACTTTTTTTCTATTAAATCTTTCATAATTTATTTTAAACAGCTAAATGGTTTAGGAGAGACACGAAGAGATTAGTCAATACTGAATGAAACAGCCTTATAAAACCAGGGAACAGCGCTCGCTTCCTCTCAGAGCTCATTATATTTTCACTTCGTTTACTGCTAAGTGTCAGTTTGCCCCCGAGCAACACCAGATTTTTAAATTCTGAAGGAAGGAGCCAAGCAGAAAGACTATACAGGGGAAGAGGAATATGGATTATAAAAATATCAAACTGCCTTCTACTAACATTGGGTATTTTAGCTCAATATTGTTTTGTTAGAATGGCAACAGCCCACCTGCGACATCACATCCCGCACTGGGAGATGCCAGGGACTGAATATGGGGCCTTGCCCATGCCAAAACACACACTCTAATCCAGATCATTGTTCATATGAAATATTCAGATCACACTAAAGATTCCTTTCTATCCAAGCATTGTAAAAGTGATTATTCCTTTTATGATTGATTTCCTTAGGGGCTGCAAAAAAGGAAGGATGGGGGAAGAAAGAGGATAAGTGAATTTTGAAAAAGAGGGAATGTGTTGGGTACCAAAGCAAACAAAAGAAAGCCTTCTGTTACAACCATTAAGGGCATCACAGCCTTAATTTATTTATATTTCTTTATTAGAAAATTTGTATCATGCCTTTCTATGTGGTTTAAGGTGGGAGTACCTTCTTCAGTGACCCACAGAACTAGGCCCCAGGGTCCAATATTCCTGAAACTTGGATGGTCTTTAGAGGACAGTCAGGAGTAGGTTCCCTGAACATTTGGTGGCATTTTTGTGAAAAATGCCCCCCCCCCTCCGAATGGCTTCCAGATGGTTTTCCCCATAGGGGATAATGGCTGGATAGAGCTAAGATTCTCTCATATCTCTTAACTGTATCAGAGAATCTTTCTCAGATTTCAGGAATCCTGGATTTTGGGGGAATCCCTGAAACCCGGATCTGGATTTCCTGGATTTTTTAAAATTTATTTTTGGGCACACCTCTAGTCAATTGTTCTATTCTTTCACCATGGACACAAGTATGATAAGGCAATATTCTCTATCTTTAAAATTAACAACTATTTCTGATTTTAATCCTGATTTTAATTGTCCAATAGTCCTGAAAATATCATTGCTGTAGGAAAATCTTTAATTTTCTGGTGGTGTTAGCTTAAAAGGGTGTCCTTTCTTTTATCCTCTTGTTCTTCCTTTTAAGAATGACAAATCTAGTTGTTTGGGGGAAGCAACAGTTAACTCTCTTGAGGTGGCAGATCTCACAGTACGTTGCCAAACTCTCTCTCTCTCTCTCTCTCTCTCTCTCTCTCTCTCTCTCATCTTGTTATTCCTCCAGTGAGCTCAGGATAATAACAATAACAATAACAACAACATTTGATTTATATGATTTATATGCCCTTCAGGACAACTTAACACCCACTCGGAGCAGTTTACAAAGTGTGTTATTCTCATGACAATTACTCTGTGAGGTAGGTGGGGCTGAGAGAGCTCTGAGAGAGCTGTGACTGACCCAAGGTCTCCCAGCTGGATTCAAGCAGAGGAGTGGGGAATCAAACCTGGTTCAGGATGGGGTGCATGGTTTCCCCTCCTCTGTCTTATCCTCATTACAGCTTTGTGAGATTGATCAGGTTGAAATAAAGTTCATCCAAGGAACTTTATGATAGAATGGATTTCCTCTGGCCCCAGTTGTCTTCCCTGTTCACTCATGACAAAGCTGAAGGCATAGTCTGGCAGTCAACCCAGACTTATTATACCATGGCATCACTGGTCACACTAGAAAGGATGGTGGGTTGTAGCGTTCCACTCCATATGCGTTGTTCTCTGCTCTCTCCCAAGTCCCCCTCTACCAACTAAACTCCCAAAGTCAAGGAGGAGATTAGGTCCACTCTTTCTTTTCTTTTTTTCAAAGTATTTGGAATTCCATGGGGATGGAGGTAGAGACATGTGGTTGGGTTTTGTCTCCAGTCTCCTTAGTCTGTGACGTGTGTACTGCTTGCCATGGGCAAGAAAAGAGAATGTTGATGTTGGCTAATCTCTGAAACCACCACATTCCTTATCTGAGCTCAACTGATCTCAAAAGTGGCTTTACCAAGACAAACTCAAAGTCCTTTCCTATATGGAAATTGTAGCTGGGAGACAACCACTGTGTTGGTCAACCAGATCAGAACTGGGTGTTTTCCATATGGAGATGGACTTGTGGCTTTCCCATAGCATAGTGGCAATATGGCTTTCATAAGGCTTGTTTACCTGTATTTTCCACTTCCCACTTCCATGACCACACCCATTCCCATCCCTGCACCACCAGGGAAGCGGGGGGCGGGGAGGTCTTTTTCACATTTTTTTTAAACCTGCAATTCAGTATTACTATAGCACTGCAACATTACAAGCATATATCTGACAGGTTCTATGAATTTCCATGCTTCCATTTTTAAAACAACATGTCTCTAGTTTGTGTTCTGGCAGAGAATTAAGAGGAAAGAATGTAGAAACTGAGGGCCAAGCTACACATGACGAATGACACTTGAATGGCAAGTCGATTGAGTGGAGGGCAAGTGAACAGGGAGAAATACACTTGCTGTTCAAGTGTCATTCGTCACTTGTAGCTTGGCCCTTTCTTATTAAAAAACTGGAGTCTGGAGATCTCCCAGAATTACACCAGATGTCCTAACCACAGAGATCAGTTCCCCTAAAGAAAATGGCTACTTTGGAGGTAGACTCTATGGCATTAAACCCCAAAGAGGTCCCTCCTCTCCCTAAACCTTGCCTTCCTCAGGCTCCACCCCCAATCTCTAGGAATTTCCCAAACCAGAGTTGTCAACCCTAAGAACAAGTTGTGCTTGTGCTGTGCAGATGCCTGTACTAGGGAGAGATGGCTGTTAGTTACTGTCAAGCAAGAAACCCCAAGCTACCACACGTGTAAAATTGGCTACCATAAGTGTAAAATTGAACTCAATGAAATGTTCAGAGTGACTTCGTGCTTATAATATATCATGGTTGTACCCAGAAGACCTCCGTGTCTACTGGAATATGTGCTGCTGGTGGGGGGGAGGTGTTTCATTTCAGATCATGGTTAACAGGTTTACAGACACCTCGACTGGCAGTCAGCCCCCTTAGATTGCCATCTTCATATATATGTCAAGAAATATTGTAGCTGTCTGTGGACTTCAATGTGTTTGCTTAGCTGAAGAAACCTGGAGTTCTGAATATTTGATCAATTTAAGTTGTGTAACCTAGACAGCAGGAGATTGAATTTAAAGAGTGTGATGAATTGTACAGACATTTGATATATGCATTAACCATGCCCTGGTGAAATTCAGCACATTGCTAATAGCAGGAAATGAGATGTATTCAAGTTTAATGAAGTGTGGCTACCGGCCAGCAATTTTCTTACGTGTGCATCTCTTCTTAATTCCTTAAATGCTCTATGTTCTCATGCCCCAGTCATTGCTTTCCACTTAAAAACTGTTAACCTGATGTGAGAATGCTTGTTTCTAATGGTTTTCCTAGTAATACATAGATTCCTAAACTGGTATGGGAGTGAAATACTAAATGTGAAAGGAATATGAGGGCTGTAAATAGAGAAGTGTAAATCCAACTCCATAAATAGCAGTCCTATAAAAGAAAGCTTCATTATGCATGCTTTCCCATTCATTGCTAGTCAGAAGTTCCCTTAGAGACCTGAGAACTGTAGAGCGCCTGCTCAGGCATCTTCAAAGATGGCTTCTTACACCCAGGACGCATATGCCTGTAGGAAGTTTCAAATTCTTGTACACTATTTAAAAAAATTATTCAAATATACAAAAACAACTACCCATATCCATAATACAGTTCCAAGAAGTCTAAGTGTGTGTGTGTATACACACACACACACACACACACACACATACATACATATACATTAAAAATATAAAATTACAACACAATTGATTCAAAACTTGCAATATTAAACCCGAGTCTATATTTTAGAGACTCATTGAAGAAATTCTATTTAACTGTATTAAATCAACTACTTAAAAAGGATTGGGCTATGCTAAAACTTCAAGCCAACCAGAAATGCTACCTTATTTACTTCTATTTATCTTATCAGAAAATGTTTGAGTTGTCTACGTATTTATTTTATTTAACAGTTCCAAGGTATCGTTGCTCTTTCATGTTACATAGGTGCAATGAATTACCTTCTGCTGAGATGAAAGGCCATTTTAGTAGAATCCTTGTAATTATTGTGAAGATCGAGTTGATTCAATTGCCCTTTTTAGTTGTCCCCATTATATTTCATTCCATAATCAATATATTACTCCCTGGACTGACTGGCTACAAAACATTTCAGAACAACAGAAATTAAAGATCTTACTGTCAAGTAAGATAAAAAAGTGTACATGTGATTTAGGCATATTTACTTAAGCAGTTAGAAACCATTTATAAAATACTACGATGTACAGCCTGTAGGCTGTTAAGTTCCAGGAAAAGAAAGATGCTAACGTTAGTCTATTCCTTGCTTGTTTCTTTATTTAGATATTTATAACTCTCTTTTCTACCCTATGGGAACCCACAGCAGCTTACGATATTTTATCGTCATAGAAACAGCCCTGTGAGGTCAGTTAGGCTAAGAGAGTGAGACAGGCCCTAAGCCACCCTGTGAGCTTCCAGGATTTGAACTTGGGTTTCTTAGATCCCAGTTTGGGATCTAAGATACCAGTTTGGGGGTCGGGTTTGAACCTGAGTCTCCTAGATTCCTAGTTTGGGGGTGGGGGTTGAGTTTTCTATATCCTAGTCTGGCCACTAGACCGTGCTGGCTTTCTATTGTGACTAAAATGCAAAGCAGCTTGAAGCATGTCAGTTTCTGGCAGTTAGGTCCCTCAAGCCCTCCACAGTTAACATGCCGGTGTTCCAGTTGAAGCAGCTTTATTGAGATCCATTCAGTACAGGTGTTCACCCGAAGGTGCAGAAATTGGCAGAAGTGACAATTCAAACAAAGGTCTGGCTATTATAGGAAAACTTCCCGCCCTCCCGGGCCCATTTGCATTCTGGCGCGAACCCCCGAAGAGATTGCATGGGAACAAAGTAGTTTAGACTACATGAAATACAAAGAAAATCTGTCTCTGGGAACATTACAATGTTTGCTGCTCGCAGCTCCTTCAAGGACACTTGCTGTGAAAGCACATATTTGCAGCAGATAATGGAGGGGCCCACTGGCTCTCCTGCACAATATCAGAAGTTAAGACAATCTCAGATGAGTTCACAAAATACAGTATAAAACTTTGGCAAACAGAATATAACTCTGGTAAACAGCATTGATCAATACAAAATGCAGAATACAATCATAACAGGTATGCTGGCATACGTGACAAAGCACTTTAAAGACTTGACAAATACGTGATATTATCTTACGTGTCCCAGAAACTTTGTTATATGCATGAAACTGAAGAAGTGGCCTGCAGTTCATGAAAACTTATGCCATAATGAATGTCATAGTCTGCAGTGTGTGTGATTTGTGGTTTTGGGGAAATGGACCTGCCTTGTGGCAAGCATTGCTGACTTGGCAACCTTCTAGAATTTTCTAGACCTTTCTGTGAGTTGAAATGTTAGTATTTAAGCATAGTTATGTCTTATTTCGGTATTTTCCTCTGCGTTTTCCTTTAAATAGAAAAAACCCTGCCCTAGCAGTAATTTATTTCTATAGAAACAAGTGCAAGAGTGTTCCCACCTGACCAAGGCGGATTAGTTGTGCTCAGCTATTTAAGTATTTTATGGTTGTACTATAATTTACAATCTACATGGGTTCTGCTTGTAGGACTCAAGCCATTAAAACAAAGTATTTCAGATCCCCTGAAGGGACACTTTATATGAACCTAAAAGAAGTTAGCAATAGAGGTAAATGGTAATACATGCAAAAGAAATCTAGTTAGGAGCCTAAAATGTAGCAAACACTCATCAGTCTGACAGGCCCTCTAGCAATAGAAAAGAAATATGTAAGGTTTTGTAAAAAATGCCAAGAGAGAAAGATCTGCTGCAGCTCAACCCAATGCAGAGCTGAGATAAAGCCTGTGGGGTACTAAATACTCTCCAGTTACTGGAAAAGGAAGAAGACTGGTCATTCAATAAGGTCAAGCCGAGTGAATAAAGTTTTTTTAAAACAAATGATACACATTAAATGGAGTTGGTTGTCTGGCTGCAAAAAAAGAAGAACTATTCAGATAAAATGCCAAGAGATACAAAGTAAACAAGAATAGAATAGATAGAACAATTTGATTCTGTGCCAAACTTGTTTTGATGGAATTAAGGGCCAAGCTACAAGTGACGAATGACACTTGAACAGCAAGTGGATTGAGTGGAGGGCAAGAGAACAGGGAGAAATACACTTGCTGTTCAAGTGTCATTCGTCACTTGTAGCTTGGCCCTGAGAGTCTGAACTTCAAGGTTGGAATCCAGAACCAATGTTTGTTTCCTGACTTAGCAAAGCATCAAATTGATAAATAACTGTTGCTTTGGCTTGGTAGGTCCATGATGTAACTGTCCCATATTTCCACAAGGTTCTTGCAACCATACATACAGTGCTTGGAGGTCTCTAGGAGATCTCCATGAATAAAAAAAGGGGCTTTTCTGAACCTGCTGTAACTTTTGCTAGAGTTTTTGAAGTCTACTTTCTGATTCATGGAGGAATATACTAAGGTGGGCATGAGGATCTACCACCAAATTCCATTTAAAAAAAGAAACTTTCAAAAACTGTCCATACTTCTTTCATGGCATCTGGTTATTCAGCTGCTTAGACAGGGTGCTTATGAGATGCATGAAATGTATGGGACATCCAAGACAGCTGGGCGGAAGGGCATCATACAGTTCCTATGATGCTCAGCCACCTCAGTTTCCTAGCCAACGGGGGAGGGATGGGCTCCCTTTTGCACAGAGTTGTGCCATCCTAGATTATGAACCTCATGTTTAACAGATGAGCTTGGTGCACCTCGTAATCCAACATTCAGTGGAAAAATTAGTCTCTGGTAGACAATCAAGAGCAATCTTTCTTATTAAAGCTAATTTTTATTAATCATTCAGTCAAATTCTGATTAGTACCTCTTGTTTTGCAATGATATTGAATGCCTCTCCACAGCCTTGGGATTTTTTTGGGTGCCCATTGGGTCTTAAAACATTTGAAGAAGGCCAACTATAACTAGACCCCTATCTACAAATGTTCAAAGAGACTTCAGTTGTCAACAGCTTGTTAAATGGCAGTTTTCTCAGTTTACTTGTTACAGACAGAGTAAAGTACGTAAGACGCAGTTGTTTAGACAATTGTTTCTGGGATGGGATATTTGAAATTGTATATGAAGAAACATTTGTGCCATTTTAATCTTTAAAAATGACAGCACAGAAATGACTTTGCAACAATAGTATTAGTGGCACTTCTGTCCTCAGAATGGCCACATATCTTTGTTTTGGGGATGAAAGGTACACTTTGGTGTGTCCTACAGTTTTCCTTAGATCTGGTTTGGAACACATAACAAAGCCCATCTGATCAGATGTCCTCAAAAAGGTTCTATTCAGTTATTCTGAGTGATCCTTAGAAATGGAAGGGGAAAATAAATGAAAGTGAAATGACTGCTGCATCAGTTATGGATGACAGGAGACATTTCTAAAGTCAAGTAGGCAGAGAGAGTTTACAGCTTTCTGATTATTATAACATTTAATATTAAAATGAGTTATTCAAATTTTCTTTCATCTTGTCTTGGAACTACAAACATAAGCAAGACTTGATGATTTATATGAAATGTTTCATTCAAGTGCTCAGGAACCTGCAGTTTACAGGAATTCGAGTGGACAACGTGTGATAAGTGTGATCACCCATGACATACAAACTGGTCGCTTGCTCACTCTCTCTCTCACACACACACAGCTTTTCTCCCAATAGGGATCTGTGGCAGCTAACAATACAAAAAAATATGATGCAATAAAAATGCATTACTAACTGACAAACCGGAGAAGGGAGGAAAGTAAAAAAGACTTTGCTCTGTCTTTCTCTCCCTTTGTTGGCAGAACTTCTCCCCCACTCTAAGTTACACCCTCAGACCAAGAGCAGAAGGGCAAGCAGCTTTTGGATCCTGCCTTTGGGCATGCCCAGGCATTAAACTCCTGTGAGAAGCAGAAGAGACTCAGCAAGATGCTATTCTACTGCTTCTAGCCAGCTAGCTAGCAAGATCTTCCCCAATTACTCCCCTGCCAGACGCTGATTTAAACCCAGTTCACAGAGCAGCAAGTACTTAAGAGGAGGATATGAGCCTCTTTACTCCTGAGGAGAGCATATATAGGCAAACAGATCACCATCATGAAACCAAATAATGTGAAATGTCTTCTTTGGTTGACAGAAGTACATAGGGATCCCAGACCTCCGGTGAGGGCAGGAACTTAAATAAACCTCAATAAACAGAATACACAGAATCAAAGTTGCTAATTCTTGTTTAGCCATTTCATGCTGGCATGAGGTTAGATAATCCGATGCCAGTTCATAAAGGCTTAATTTCAAAAATTTACATTGCAATCCTTCTTACCTGTCACAATGAAGTTCCAACATGCCAAGTTAAATGGCAGCAGTAGTGCACAAAGCTGAACTCAAACAATCAATGGAAGTCTATATGGACTTCAAATCTTCTCAATTCGCCAGTGGTTAATACCAAACTACAAACTTGCAAAATAGTACTTCATTGGTACTGCACATCAAAGTAAGTGTCCACAATATCTTCAGCAAAATCCCATCTATGTTGGAAAGGATGGAGAAATGGGCACCTACTTCCACTGCTGGTGGGACTGCAAACACATTGAAAAATTGTAGAAAGAAATCTTGGAACAAATAACCCACATAACTGACTATACTTTCACAATAAGCCCTGAAATATTCTTTCTGGAGATCAATGGCAGAACTCAACTACACCACATATCAGGAGCGATCTCATAAGCATCTTCTTGCTGGCAGCAAAAACTGCAATAGTTTCAAAGCGTAAATCACAGACACCTCCTACACTAGCAAATTGGTACTCTAATTTATGAGACCACCACATTATAGAGAAAATCACAGATGGCCTCCTTCAAGCTGAATTATACCCCAGAAGAACGGATTTTACAGAAAAATGGCTTCCCTTCATTGAACATATAGTTAAGAACAACATACAACCCAAAAATCCAGTATACCAAACCATGATGTTATGAAAATTTCAAATCTATGAACACTCATGACTATACATCCTTAGATGGACCTCACAGAACAACAAATGACATGCACAAGCAACTTATTCAATCATTTGGTTCATCATCATACATCTTATCCTCCTGAACAATCGGCAACAAAATAAAGTGTTCAATCTTCAAAAGAATCCACCTGAATTATTGACTCAACAACAGACATATAACATAGGAATGTCATTTTTGTTCTTTGCAACTGCTGATTTTATTGTTATCTTTAATGTTACTGTTGTTTATCTTTAATGTTATTGTTTATAAGGAATTAAAATCAATTTTAATAATTTTTAAAAAAGATTAGTAGATTTGCTAGTATTTAGGGTAGATGTGTACAAGCGATATGCTTAAAAAGAGAATTACCATCCCAATAATGCCTTCATGAACTTGAATGTGCTATGACAACACACACATGATGCCTCTGAGGATACCAATTCACACAATTCCATCCTGCATTTCTTGCTGTTGACCAGGAGAATGAAATTCCAGGTGTGCCAGTAGGATCTGGCTTCTTGGCAACCTCTATTGTCAAACATTGCTAAGAGATCAACATGTGCCTTACAGTCACAGAAAGGCCCAAGTGTGCTGTTGGAACAGAAAACATTTCTTAGTGAAGACATGGATGTGCTCAATTCTGTAGGAGAGCTTAGGGCCACTGTGAATCTTATTTCAGCAAGTCTCCAAGTTCAGCTAAACATTAGAAAGAATGTCTTGACAGAGCTGTTTCTCAGTGGAACAGGGTTCCTCAGGAGGCAGGGGACACTCTTTCTTTGGAGGTATTTAAGGAGAGGCTAGATGGCCATCTGACAGCAATGATGATTCTAGGAATATACACAGATTGATGAAGGGAATGAAGGGATGAGGCAGTGCAAAGCTCCCACAGCCCTTTCTTATATGCCCAGGGTAATGCCAATTGCAACTTTGCAGTCAAGAAGGAATTTTTCCCGCTGGCCAAATTGGCCAGGAATCCTAGAGGTTTTTTGTCTTCCTCTGGGCATAGAGCAGGAGTCACTGGGGGAGGTGGGGGGGGGTAGTTGAGAATTGGAATAGATCACACTCGTTGTGACTTCCAGCTCTATATTCATCTTCGTTCTTCTGTGCCTCCACACATGGGACTGCGCAGGCGCAGGCCAGCCGCCGGAGAATTTTCTAGAGCTTCCATGGCTCCGAAGGGGCCGTTTGTCGCGCGCCTCAGCGACCGTTTTCCCGCCCAAACGGTCACGTGATCCTCCAGCGACCAACGGCCCCTTCCCTCAGTTCTCTTCTTGCCGCCGCTTGGAGAGAACGTGAGCTTCGTTGCTCTGTGCTTTTTTGTGCTTCGTGCTTTATTCTGACTGATTGCTTGGCTTTTGACTTCGGACTTCGTGACCTCGACTATTCTTCGGATCTCGTTTTGGACTTTGTTGTGGACTCGGTAATTTGACTCTCGCTTGCCCTTCGGTCGCCGAGGCTGGAACCGAGCCCGTCTCCTCGTCGGAGCCGTCCGTCGCCGGTCCGTCCGTCTCCACCTCCGGTCGGTCGTGAGCGGCATGGTTCCGGGGACAGTGTCCGATCAATCCGGTCCACTGCGTCCCGGCATCGACAGGCTTCCTACCTCCCCTCGCCATACCGTTGCCAATGGGAGGGGGCACCTGCGGGCTTCTCCGTGTCGGAACCGAGGCCTTCGACATCGAGGTCGGCGTGGGCTCCCCCTCCGCTCCAGGTTCCGGAATCCCAGCTCGGTTCCGATGAGGAGGATGTGGAGAGCTTTGGCGGCTACCAGTCGGAGTCCTGGTCCGAACCATCGCCAGCTGAGGAGCTAGTGCCATCTGCGGACTCGCCATTCGAGGACCTCCGCATCTACGCCGACCAGATGGCAAGGATGGCCAAGGCTCTCGAGATGGATATCTCTTCGGCAGTCCCCCAGACCAAGGACAAGCTCCTCAAACGTATCTATGGGGATAATCCGGCGTACGTTGGCTTCCCCATGCTCGAGGGTATTGAGGAGATTGTGGAGAAAGTGTGGCAGGTGCCCTGTGATCAACCTCCAACATCCAAGCGCATCGAGCAGCTTTACAAGATCAAGCAGGGCACCTGGCCGGCGTTGGTGAAGCACCCTCCACCTTCCTCCTTGGTCACTGAGGAGTTCAACCCCCGACGATCGGGTCACTCCTCGGTGCCTGCCGATAAAGAGGGCAAGAAGCTTGATGCCATGGGCAGGCGCCAGTACATTGTAGCTTCGCTGGGTCTGAGGATTGCCAACTACCAGACCATCATGGCAGGGTACCAACTGTACCTCTGGGAGAAGTTGGCATCCTACACTCGAGACCTCCCACCTGAGCAGAAGGCTGTCGTCTCCCTGTTGCAGACAGAGGCTGTCCGGCTGTCTAAACAGCAAATGAACGCTGGGAGTCACGCTGCTGACACTGCTGCTAGGGGGATGGCTTCTGCGGTGGTCCTCAGGCGCCACTCTTGGTTGCGGTCGACGGCCCTGTCCCAAGAGGTGCGTTCCAGGGTGGAGAGCATGCCCTTTGAAGGAGACTCGCTGTTCTCCAAGTCCACCGACGAGACCCTGAAGAAGAAAAAGGAGGACAGGCAGACGGCGCGGTCTTTGGGTCTGGCTCCAGCGGACAAGCCCTCCTCCAGGTCACGGTACGCTCCCCGGTCTGGCCCTTACCATTACCAGGGCAGATACCAACAACAGCGGCCGGGCTACCAGCAGTATCCTGCCTACCAGCAGCGGCCTTACCCTCCCGCACAACAGCAGAGGAGGCGTCGGCCCTTCAAGCCTCGTCCGGCACAGCAACCGGCCCAGCAGAAAGATCAGCAGGGCGCCGGGAGGCAGTACTGACGGGTCACGCCAGCCGTATCCCCGAACTTTTCGGACAGACTGAGTCCACTCCTCTCTGAGTGGGAGTCAATAACATCTGACTCATGGGTCTTAACTATTGTTGAACTGGGATACGGGCTGGAGTTTGTTGAGCTGCCTAGATGCAGTTCACCCCTGACAGCTGTCAATAACACTATGGCCGAGCTGGATGCGGAGATCGTGTCGCTCTTGGCCAAGGGTGCTGTGGAAGAATTGCCCTATGAGGACTCTGTAAAGGGTTTCTTCTCTAGGTTCTTCCTGGTCCCTAAGAAGGATGGGGGCTTACGTCCCATTTTAGATCTGAGGGGCCTTAATGCCTTCCTCAAGGTGACCAAATTCAAAATGGTTACGTTGGCGGCTGTGATCGCCTTGCTGAAACAGGGAGATTGGTTTGCGGTTCTTGACTTAAAAGACGCATACTTTCACGTGGGCATACGGAAGGAGCACAGGAAGTACCTGAGCTTTGTTTACCGGCAAAGGGTTTTCCGGTATAAGGTGCTCCCCTTTGGCCTGTCCACTGCCCCACGAGTGTTCACTAAATGTGTGGCCCCTGTGGTTTCCTTCCTACGGGAAGAAGGCTGTACCATCTTTCCGTACCTCGATGACTGGCTCATCGTGGCTGAATCGGAGTCTAGGCTGGTGCAGGACATTGGCTTGGTACTTGGCACTTGCCAACGCCTGGGGCTCCTGGTGAACTTGGAGAAATCCAAGCTGGTGCCCAACTGCAAGGTGTCCTACATTGGTGCACTTTTAGACTCTGTGGAGGGTAAGGCCCTGCTCCCCTTGGAGAGGGCTCGGTCCCTAAGGGGTCTGGTGTCCATGTTTAAAAGGAACCGGTTCCAGTCTGTGCGCACTATCCAGTGCTTACTAGGGCATATGGCAGCGGCCACCTCTGTGGTGCCTTTCGCTAGGCTGCGTATGCGCCCTCTCCAGAACTGGTTTGTGCGGAGGTACGATGCTCTACTGCACCCTCCGTCCCTCAAATTCTCTATCCCGAGGGTCATCCTCTCCTCCTTGGACTGGTGGCTGTCTGATGACAACTTGTTTAGAGGGACCCCTTTTGGGTATCAACACCATGACATCACGGTTACCACTGATGCCTCTCTGTTGGGATGGGGGGCTTACTGTGGTGATGTGTCTGTGCAAGATGTCTGGTCTGACAGGGAAAAGACCCTCCATATCAATGTGCTTGAACTAAGGGCCATTCGTTTCGCACTTGTGTCTCTTACAGCACTGCTGAGAAATCGTCAGGTCTTGGTGCAGACGGACAACACGACTGCCATGTACTACGTGAATCAGCAGGGGGGCACAGTGTCCATGGCCCTGTGCCGGGAAGCCACACTCACTTGGCAGTGGGCTATCAAGAACGGCGTGTCGCTCCGTGCTATACACGTGGCTGGGTCAGACAATGCCCGGGCAGATGCCCTCAGCAGGGCCCCTTTACTAGACCACGAGTGGGAACTGAACGGAGAGTGCGTTGGGCCGATCTTCCGGATGTGGGGTCATCCGGTGATAGACGTGTTCGCCACTGCGGCGACCACCAAGGCCCACACGTTCTGTTCCAGGGCAGGGAGCGACCCCCTCTCTATTGGGGATGCCTTCCAGTTTACATGGACGCAGGGCTTGCACTACATGTTTCCTCCGTTCCCCTTGATTCCCAGGGTCCTGTGCAAGATAGAGGAGGACGGGACGGACTGCATCCTAGTGGCCCCCTTCTGGCCACGGCAGGTTTGGTTCCCGAAGCTCCTGCGGATGTCCCTACGGACATATGTGAGTCTGCCCCCTCGGCAAGACCTTCTCTTAAACGGGAGCCTAGTCCACCACGATCCCAGGAAGCTGCACCTAACGGCTTGGCGGATCGTTCCTCCCCGGTAGGCTTTACTGACGAGGTACAGAGAGTCCTCCTGAACGCCCGTCGGCCATCCACTAGGCGCGCTTATGCGGCCAAGTGGCGCAGGTTTGAACTTTGGGCACTTGCTAAAGGAGTGGTGCCCGAAAGCAGTCCCTTGGGGGTTGTGTTCGAGTATTTGTGCCACTTGCGTGGCCTGGGCTTGAAGGTGTCCTCGCTCAAGGTCCACCTGGCAGCGATATCAGCTGCCCACACCCGAGTTGAGGGTGCTACGGTGTTTTCTCACCCACGATCCCGCCAGTTCCTTAAGGGCATGTACAATCTTTACCCACCTGTGTCGGCGCCAGTGCCTCAGTGGTCGCTGTCCTTGGTGCTCTCACGTCTCATGTTGCCTCCGTTTGAACCTATGGCTACATGCCCCTTGGATATGCTATCCTACAAGGTAGCATTCTTGGTGGCCGTCACATCGGCCAGAAGGGTCAGTGAGCTGTCTGCACTGCGGTCTGACCCTCCCTTTCTTGTGTTTCATCCCAACAAGGTGGTCCTGCGTCCCTGCCTCGGGTTCCTGCCCAAGGTGGTGTCCGCCTTCCACCTCTCGCAGGATATCTCACTGCCTGCATTCTTTCCTCAACCTTCCTCTAAGGGGGAAAAGGCCCTCCATTCCCTAGACTTGAAGAGGGCCCTAGCCTATTACCTGGATAGGACGAAGGGATTCCGTTCCAGTCCTCACCTGTTTGTATGTTTTGGGGCCAAGGACAAAGGTAGCAGGGCTTCCTCACAGACCCTGTCTAGGTGGATTGTGACGGCCATTAGCAAGGCCTATTCCCTGGCAGGGGTGGCTTGCCCGCTTCATGTCAGAGCCCACTCCACGCGGTCCCAAGCATCCTCTTCGGCACTCCTCAGGGGGGTGCCCCTGGTTAACATTTGTAAAGCAGCCACATGGTCCTCTGCAGACACCTTTGTCAGGCATTACGCCGTTGATGTCAATGCGGAGCAGGATGTATCTGTGGCCAAGGCTGTCTTACACTCCCTTTTTTCCTGAGGGAGTTTTGGAATGACTTTCTTGGCGTACCTGTTGGGTACCCTTGAGTGAAAGTGTATATATGTACCTGGGGGTGTGTGTATATGTAAATATTGAGTATTTATGTGTCCTTACACAGTATTTTTACATAGATGTATATATGCATATCTATTTATTGTTGTTCTTGTTTGCTTAATAAAATTGTGTTGGACTTCACCCCCGCCTTCCTTATTGTGTGAAGCTTGGTACACTCCCATGTGTGGAGGCACAGAAGAACGAAGATGAAAACAGGGTTAACATACCTGTAACTTATGTTCATCGAGTTCTTCTGTGCTGACACACAACCCTCCCTCCTACCCCGCTGTGAACTCCAATGCACAATAATGTGATGGCTGTAACGGAAATTGGTGTTTTTAAGGTGTTATGGCTGAAGTGTGTTGGTCAAGCGGCGGCAAGGGAGAACTGAGGGAAGGGGCCGTTGGTCGCTGGAGGATCACGTGACCGTTTGGGCGGGAAAACGGTCGCTGAGGCGCGCGACAAACGGCCCCTTCGGAGCCATGGAAGCTCTAGAAAATTCTCCGGCGGCTGGCCTGCGCCTGCGCAGTCCCATGTGTGTCAGCACAGAAGAACTCGATGAACATAAGTTACAGGTATGTTAACCCTGTTTTTCTATGTTTCCAAGCAAACTCCAAGAATGTTAGTAAGAATGGTTTATTATCATTCCTCAAGTTCAAGATACAGCCTCAAGCAACCTCGTCTTCTATTTCTTGTGTTATTCACTTCAACTAAGTATAAGTCTGCATCTCTTAAAGGGATAACATGACTGTATTTTTAATTTAGTTGATGCTCCTAAAGATTTATGGTGACAGAACAGAGAAGAGCAAGCCAGGCAGGTCGTGCTTTGCTGTCCAGATCTAACCTTTCCTTTGGACTTAATCCTGCTGAAAGCAATGCTAATGTCGCTGGTTCCTTTTCATGGCTGTCACAGCAGGATTCTGCATTGGCAATGGCGCTCCTGCTGAAACTGAGCTATAGAAGACAGGAAGATCAGTGAAGCACCAAAGGGAGAATAACATTATCCCTGTCGGGAGGATTACCTTTAAAGATCAAACTACAATCTTGGTGCCTGAGCTTCATGTTTTGAGTCTGGTTCCATTTCCAAACACATGAAGTGTAGAGTTCTCTCTAACTTGATAATGCAGACATAGATAGCATTTTGGATGGGGAACGTGCACCTAACTATTACTTGCAACCTCAGGTCAGTATATCAGTATATCACTAAGTCACTCTCTCTTTCCCTCCCTCCCTCCCTCTCTCCTCCCTCCCTCCCTCCCTCTCTCTCACACACACATACTCATTGTATTTATATTCTGCCTCTCTTCTAATACAGGCGGTTATATAAGATTCCCAGGAAAGTTCTGATTTAGGCACTGACCAGATCATAACCTGCTTAGTTTCATCTGGATCTGGGGAAAAGCCACACAAAACCTGGACCCACTACTAACGGCACAAAATACAGTGCAGAGAGTGCAGTTTGGGGAATGAACTGGCAAAATTAACTGGTGTGTTAGAGAACATAAAGAGGCCCTTTGAAAACAATGGCTCCTGCATTTGTTTTCTAGAGTGGGACCGGGTTAATCTTCGATGGGATGAGAGTGCATTTAGTTTACTTAATCAGCTAGTGACTAGGCCAGAGCCTTATTCTTTATTTTTTTCTTCCTGCTGCTCCAAGCAGTGGTAAGCAACAGAGAATATTATCTGGAGATTTCCCGCCATAAATGGACAAATGATAAGCTTAAAGATGCAGCTTTTTAGATCTTGGTAGAGTCAAGAACCAAACTGGGCTCCAGCCTTGATCATTGGATCTTGCCCTACGTGTTCTTTCCTGTGACCCTTGAGACTTACTGCCCAATTTATAGGTATAGAATGATACAGATAGATGCTACTTGTGTAACCATTTTTATCCTGCTGATAATTCTGGGGTGTAGAATTCTGGGGGAGTTAAACTTTTTTCTCAGAAAGTATAGAGAAGTAGCTCTAGAACGGTGTCCTTTTGGGATATTGTCACCTGCACATTAACAAATGATGTTCCCACTTACTGCTTTTCTTTCTGAAAAAGAAAAGCATCTGGGAATGAACAACCAGATATGGGGTATATTTTTAACTGTTGGGGTATAAAAATACCCATGAGTTACTGAAAATGCAGGTGCGGGTAAGAATTTTTAAGAGCGCTAAAGAGATACAGCCCTTCCTGATAATCTGATAACCTTGAGAACACTTACCACACTCTTCAGTGAGGGAAGGGTTACTGAGAAAAAAATATCCCAGATATGAACAATATTTAAAACAATTGATTTTAGCTTTACGAAGGAAAAGAACTGGTGTTATTCACCTATTCTCTTTTCCATGTTGAATCTTCTAAAAACACATTCATGAAAAAGTGCGTTTTCGGGCTCTGGTTGTCTCAAATACATGGAGATTTGGGTTGGGGGGGAATTAACGTGCAATATAAATTGTATTTTTTTGTGTATGTGAGCACAGAAAGAGGTTTAATTAGATTTCTTGAAAACTGGTAGATATGGTTCTCAGAAGATGCCTAGGCCACATAGTTCAAGTTGTAAGGGCAGATCCCATTCCACAGATAAGGTGAAGAATATTAGTGTTTCCATATCAGTATTTCATTAACATACTACGTATTGCACACTGATCTCCAATATTAATTTTTATCTACTCCTTCTTGCAGCAAGCAGGTCACAGGTGGTGCTTTTGCATGTATGAATTTATATTGATAATTTCTGGTTCATATTTAAAGTTGTACAGAGCCATTTGCACCAAGGAATGGCAGTATTAGGTGAATTCTGAGTATTTCCATGACCAAATGGTACATCTTTGGGGGTACATCTCCATATGAAAGTAAATAGAGGGTTGGACTTATATCCTAGAATCTCTGACAAAAGGTGCCAATGTTTTTCTGTTATATTGTCGAAGGCTTTCACAGCCGGAGAACGATGGTTGTTGTGGGTTTTCCGGGCTGAATTGCCGTGGTCTTGGCATTGTAGTTCCTGACGTTTCGCCAGCAGCTGTGGCTGGCATCTTCAGAGGTGTAGCACCAAAAGACAGAGATCTCTCAGTGTCACAGTGTGGAAAAGATGTTGGCAAGTCATTTGTATCTACTCAGGAGGGGTGGGGTTTAGCTGAGTCATCCTGTAAGAGTTTCCCAGGGTGTGGAATGCTAATGGCGGGAGGCTTCACTGTATCCTGAGGAGGTTCTTTTGCATATGGATTGGTACTTGATGTGCCAATCTTCTCTGCAGGGCTATTGTCGAGTATAGAGTGTTTTGTTAGCCTGGTGTTTTTCAGAACTGGAAACCATGCTCTGTTCATTCTTAAGGTTTCTTCTTTCCTGTTGAAGTTTTGCTTATGCTTGTGAATTTCAATGGCTTCCCTGTGCAGTCTGACAAAGTAGTTGGAAGTGTTGTCCAGTATTTTGGTGTCCTGGAATAAGATACTGTGCCCTGTTTGAGTTAGGCTATGTTCAGCCACTGCTGATTTTTCAGGTTGTCCAAGTCTGCAGTGTCTTTCATATTCTTTTATTCTTGTCTGATGCTACACTTTGTGGTCCCGATGTAAACTTGTCCACTGCTGCAGGGTATACGGTATACTCCTGCAGAGGTGAGGGGGTCTCTACTGTCTTTTGCTGATCGTAGCATCTGTTGTATTTTTCGGGTGGGTCTGAATACTGCTTGAAGGTTATGCTTTTTCATAAGCTTTCCCATCTGATCAGTAATTCCTTTGATATATGGCAAAAACACTTTTCCTGTAGGGGACTGTTTTTCCTTGGTTGTTTGATTCATCCTGGGTTTGATTCATCCTGGGTTTGATCAAACCCAGGGTTTGATCAAACCCAGGATAATGAGATAACCATTCATAGTCCCTATTCAGTCCCAGCTTGACAGAGTCAAATTTGCATATGAATAGGGACTATGAATGGTTATCTCATTATCACAGGTAACTGATTTCCTTTACAGAGGTGGGGTCAGGGGGAGTCCAGTGGCACCTGGCGTGGGCTTTTGAGGACCACAGTTCTCTTTGTCAGATGCATCTGGCGGGGAGGACTGTGGTTATCGAAGGCTTGTGCTGCAGTGGAATTGGATAGTCTAAGGGTGCTGTTGAACTCTTTTTGATTTTGCTACTACAGACTAACACGGCAAACTCCTTTGAACCTTTACACAAGCAAACTGATCCCCACACCAAAAGGAGCTGTCTGCATCTCCATATCAAAGGAGTTGTTTACATCCCCCCTCTCCTCCTCCCCCTCCCCCCTTCTCCTCCTCTATATTTGACCAGTTTCCTTCTGCCCTCCATGCATCTGACAAAGAGAACGTGATTCTCGAAAGCTTATGCTACAATAAAATTGGTTAGTCTTAAAGGTGCTACTGGACTCTTTTTTATTTTGCTACTACAGACTAACCCGGCTAACTCCTCTGGAACTATTACTATGGCATAGTAAATGCTTTTGACTAGCGATAAAACAAAATTGTGCACATTTTTTTCTATATATGGTAAAACAAAGATTGTATGGCCTTTAAATTTTCCTGGCAAAAGGAAAAAGATAGGAATGGTCATCCCAATGCATACTCTTCAGTGCAGTTGGAAATTGCCTTGCATACAGCATCAACTTATCACCACCATTCAATCCTCCTGTCCATATCCCAGTTAAGCAAAGGGATCCAGACAACAGATCTCTTTTGCTGGATGTGAGCAAAGAATTAATGGAGAGAACAAAGAAACGTACTAAAAATATAGTGTTGTCCTACTGGACTGTCATTATAAGCTTGTATCACTTTATGAAACAGACTTAAGGAATAGTTTGTGCCTCCATAGTAAAACACATGCTTTGCCTGTAGAAGATCCCACCACTCAATTTTAAGTTAAAGCATCTTGCAGTGCAATCCTAAGAAGAGTTGCATCCCTTTGTCTATTGAAGCCAACGGATTGAGGGCCAAGCTACAAGTGATGAATGACACAGGTTGGACACTTGTCAGCTTCCCTCAAGTTTTGATGGGAAATGTAGGCATCCTGGTCTTGCAGCTTGGCTCGCTGACTGCTGTCCAATGGACTTTTCAACTGTCACTTGTCCAACATTCCGCCAAGCTGCCTACATTTCCCATCAAAACTTGAGGGAAGCTGACAAGTGGCCAACCTGTGTCATTCGTCACTTATAGTTTGGCTCTCAGAAGAGTATAACTCTGTTGAGGAATGCAGTCAGACTACTATCTGACAGAGATTCTTGAAGAGGTACTATCTGTCCGAGTACACAATATTTTGTTATATGGACCTATAGTCTAAGGTACATTCATATGTTTATGGCTATTAGCAAGACAGAAATAATTAAGGTACCTGATTATACAGTGTGTATAATATACAACTGTAGACATTCTTTTGAAATGCTAGAGGCATTGGAATGGCCTTTTCCACTATGTATTTCATTAAAGAGAATATATTGTGTCCTTCCTGTCAATGCCCTGATTCATTAATGTGTATTTTTCAGATAGCATAATTTATAACACAAAGAAATAAGTCATCAAGCAGAATAGTTTTCATATGTGACATTAAATGACGCAGTGACAATCTTCCTACTATGTTTCCCTGACTATTCCTTTTTTAAAATGAATGTTCATTACTGAAATGTATATGTCAATTCATGTAAAAATATTGAAACACAGCTTTGAAAAAACCATTTATCCATTTTCATAAGCAGTTGTCTTATTTATGAAAATCCCTTGACTTGACTCTCAAAGGGTAATCACAGCAGAGGCACTTTTCTTTCTTTCTAGCAAAAAACTCAAATTAGTGGCTGTCACTTTCCTTTTTAGGAGATTGACACTGGCAGTCTAGTACATAATATGGCCAAAGATAAATTAATTACAATTTATCATTTCCTTCTTATGTCCAAAGTAGTACCTGAGATATCTAGGCCAGCTACACAGAGGCAGGCAATGGCAAACAACATCTGTTCATTTCTTGCCTTAAAAAAACCCACAGGGTTGCCATGGATCAGCTGTGACTTGATAGCACTTTGCACACACAGAATGGTATCTCTCTGACCCTGTAGCTCATCATGAAAACAAAACGTGACGAGGCCCTTCTTGCTCCCACCCAGGCATCTTTTGATTAAAAAAAGAGGAGAGAAATGGACTTCTCCTAGCCCTAAGCTAGGATGATGGAAAGGGGAGCAAATATTGCAGAAAAGTTGAGTGGGTTGGATGGGGGCTCATGATGACATCTTTTGACACACACACACACACACACCCTTTGTCAATCTGGGAAAAAAACCTTAACTCTAAACTTTTGATTTAGCCCTGTCAAAGCTAATAATAACAATAAAGGGAATTAGATGCATCCAGGAAAAGCATGAGAAAATTCTGAGACATTTGCACCCAGCTCTTGACTCTGAACTAGGAAACAATTGCTTTTTTCCCAGGAGAGGAGGAGGAAGCGAGAAAAAGGAGAGGGAGGGAAAATGGAGAGCAGATCTGAGAGAGAAGTACAGCCCAGGAGCAGGCTTGTGAAAGCTGAAGTGTCATTAATGGGGATTATGGAAGTTATAAGAAAGTTCTACTATCGGACTGTAGACAAACATAGAGGCTTTGATTATAGCTGGAAGTGCTCTTTGAGCCCTGGGGGAAAAGACCTGGCTGTAACTCATGCAGTCCTGCTATTGAACTGCAAAAAGCCTAGCTGGAGACTTACCCTTGAATCGAACTGTAATTTCCCACCCTTTGTTGGATGAAGCAGCGTCCCTGTGTACTTACTCCATTAAAGTGCTTGCTCATGTTAGCTGCGAGTTGATGTGTTTGCTGGAACTTAGCAAGGTTATTCCAAAAGTTGCTAGCCTTGACGTCCTTCAGTGCTTAACTCAAATCCTATCTGCACAGGCATTCTACTAAATAATATTCTCATTTTCATAGGTTTGTATAGAGATGGTCCTTCTGATACTCTTCTCCTTTTGCAGTTTTTCAGAGGACGGATCCTCCAGGGAATGAACAAAATCATTCTAGTAAAATCAAAGGCACTTAGTACTTTAAAAAATCAGCAACTCTGTGTCTAGAAAAGAATGGGAAGCCAATATGCAACTGATAATGTGATGTTTATGCACTTACAGTGCATACTCTAGTCTAAGCCCATTGATTTCAATGGACTTAGGGCCAAGCTACAAGTGACAAATGACACTTGAACGGCAAGTGTATTTCTCCCTGTTCACTTGCCCTCCACTCAATCCACTTGCCGTTCAAGTGTCATTCGTCACTTGTAGCTTGGCCCTTAGACTAGAGTAACTCTTCTTAGGATTGCACTGTGTTTACCAATTATCATATTAAACTTGGAATCTAGGAAGTCATTTCTTACAGGGTAATGTGGGTCACCAATGTGGATTCCATTGAATTTTGGACTGCTGTTTGGATTGGTATCGTCATCAGTCTGTATGTGCTGTACAGGCATCAGGACTGTGCTGCTGGCATGCCTGACTCTATCCTGAAAAATACCATGTGGAACCAAACATTGCTAGCATTAAAAAAAAAAAAAACCTCTGCAATAGTACTTTCAACAGTAAGTAAACTGTCATGAATAAGCCCTTAAGGACAGAAGTGTCCAAAAAGCCAGCCTGTTGCTCATCACAGTTGCTTTGTACTTCCTGTTAATGTTGTGGGGCTCTGCTGTTAGCAGCTTTAACCTGCGATTAGGTAGATGATAACAGGGCACCAAGCTTAGATGTATCAGGAAAAGCAACTAGTTTGTTAGCATGTGTTCACCTGTATACAAGCATCCGTCATGACAAAGATACAAGAGGCTGCAGGAGAGAAGGTGCAGTGCTCGCCTCCTGGGACAATGCCAGCTGCTTGTCGATAGTGATGATGACGAGTAGCATCAGGATAGAGCCCAAGCAGCTGGCTACAAACCATGCCTGGCTATGAAAGCCAGTCTAGAGGAAATGCTAGGTGTGGAAGCAACGAGTTGAATGTCTGCTGTGGTTGTGACCACGCCCTTGAACCTTGCCTTGCTCCTGTAGCCTTTGTACTGTGCCCTGACTCTGCTCACATCTGTACCTGACTTTACCGGTACTGACCTACAGACCCCCTGACTTGGCTCTTGAACTTTGGATTTTGGACTTGTGCTCTGACCCCGGACTGGACTTTGACTACTCTACTTGGCACATGACAGTACGGTTCAAGTAGATGTAGACTAAATGAAAAACTGCATATTCTTGCTGCATGGATCAAGCCCCTGCTCTATTTTTACTAATTCAGAAAAAGATACACTCCCTCAGTTAATGGGAACTGTATACTATGAGTGTGAGAGAAACTCAGAAGCATGGTAACCAGAAGCAGCTGGAGGACTTGAACAATATTGTTGAAGAGCAGCTGAATGCCTGGGGGTGGCGTTTAGCAAGCATGGATGATGAACAGTAGAAAGGGAGCCGGGGGGTTCCCAACAGAAGAAAGTAAAGACCCCTGGGAATGTTCTCAGCAAGGGCATTGGGTGCTGCATTGGAACCCAGGTGATGTTTTCAAGGAACAGCTGAAGGGCCTAAAGGGTATTATTCATTAAGGCAATCTTAATTCATATGCTTAGGGTTACTTTTTTAACTTCGCAGGGGGGGGGGAATCATACCCACAGTGAAAATAAATTTAAAGACAGTGAAATAATTCATATAGTAAGCTTTTCCTTTAAACCAGACATTTCCAGATGATTGAATGGCTCTTGTCTCATAATTGACAACTCTTCAGTAAACAATGGCCAGTCAGCTGCATAACCCCCCAAAATGTTTGATCAATGGAGATACAGATCCTGAAAAACAAGCACTAATGCCAGAGCTTATAATACAAGGGGACTGGAGGGAGGGAACGTGGCTCAGGGCCAAGCTACACATGACGAATGACACTTGAATGGCAAGTGGATTGAGTGGAGGGCAAGTGAACAGGGAGAAATACACTTGCCATTCAAGTGTCATTCGTCATGTGTAGCTTGGCCCCCAGTGATAGAGGGAATATGCTTTGTAAGCAAGAGGACTTTGATTCAATTCTTGGTCACTTCAGCTAAAAGATCTCCAGTAGCAGGTCTTGGGGAAGACCATTCTTTTCCTGTGACTATATAGAACTGCTACCATTCTGCACGGTAGACCAATAGTCCGATTCTGAATACAGCTGATTCATATATTCAAATAACTTCTGGATTTTAAAACTTTATTTATATTGAGCAGTTCTTGTAAACTGGGAATGCCTACTGCAGTGATACGCAGTGGCTCAGGAGCCTGCTGTTGCTCTTTGACATGCCACCCGTAGCTCTCCTGGGCACTCATCCCCCATGAGTCACCCATCTGATGTTCCAGAAAAGTGGGGGAGGCCATTGCCCTTTACAGTTTGTGGTTCCCACTGTGTAACAGCTGCCCCTGCAGGGACTGAAGGATAGGTAAGCTGTGAGCTGCAGACCTCATGCCGGAGACTGAAGTTAAGGGCTCATCATCACCAACCACCTCCTATCCTTCTTCACAGCCTTGCACTGTCATCTCAGCATCCAGGCAGTTCTCAAAAAAGAAAGAGTTCAGAAAAGTAAGAGTACCATCACCACTGCAGTAACTGCCCAGGCAAAGACCACGTAGAGAAGTGGTGGGGCATTGCTCCCCTTTCTCCACTGGTATGCCTCTGGGCATCTTGGCAATCTCAGGGCCAAGCTACAAGTGACAAATGATACTTGAATGGCAAGTGTATTTCTCCCTGTTCACTTGCCCTCCACTCAATCCACTTGCCAGGCAAGTGTCTTTCGTCATGTGTAGCTTGGCCCTCATTTCCCCTGAGCTGAGGTGTCTCAGGCTGAAGAGAAAGCGAGAACGTGAGAGGGAAGCCCTTCCTCTCTCTCCAGATACACAACGTCTGGTTAAGGTTCAGCCATAGTGGGGACAGGCAATTCTATACGCTCGGAGATACTCTGCTAGTTTCAAAAAGGTCACAGTTATACATTTAATATTAATAACCATATCACATATTATTGTATGTGTACTCTTGGGATGGCACACAGGGCATACAGGGACTCTTTTGGTTGATAGTAATTGCAATCGCAGCTCTCCACGAGCAACAGCGTGTGTATCGTTGGCCTAGTGTATCAGTAAGAAATGAGAAATTGGGCAAAGTGTGCTCTGCTCACTTCAAAAGGGGAGAAGAAATCAAACTTTACACTAATTGAGGATATGCTTAGTAGTAACAGATTAGAGAAGGAAAATGTCACAATGTCCACTGATTAGATGCAGTTGCTAAACTTAAATTCTGGGTTCAGCGAAGAGGGCAGATACTAAGATAATGCAAAGCAACGTTCATGTTACATTGTATTAGAATTCTCAAAGGATATTCAAGAATTGTAAGATGCCATGAATATGCTGCTGTCCTAGGGAAATTTTCCTGTAGAGTATTTTCCATAATTTTTCAGTGTGATTTATCTTTTCACCTTCCACTTTGGGTCCGTCTTCTGCCCTCAACATGATTACAGAATGTGAGCACTGAAGTTTTTCTGATAAAAGAAAATTAGTAGAGAAGGGTGCTTGCATTCCTTTGTGAATGCTTAAGTACTAAGCAGGAGCATCTTAAGTAGATAATGAATATTAATCTTTTTCTATTTCAGTGTTGGTTTTCCCTAATTATCTCAGGGGCATAGAAGATTAGTTCCTGTAAGTCATCATTAAACAAGCTATAGCCTCTCGGCTCACTGTTCACTTCCTTTAGAGAAAAGCTCTTCATTCCAATGTAGGCAAAAGCCCTAAGTGCTCCATTTGTTTAAGTGGAAGAGGAAAACCTTTGGACGTAAAGAGATGCACGCATAAATAAATTGGGTGCCTGTGCTGAAATAAATGAACAGTTTAAAAAATTGACTTATTTTTAAAATACTATGTGATTGATATCAATAGACTAATTCTGTGCCTCAGTTTAGGGCTTAACTACGTTACAATGTTTTTGAGTCTGCTATCAGTACTTTTGGTCATATGTGCATTGCAAGTTCTTTACCCAGTGCTCAGGGGCGTGATTCGGATTGGGACCATGGCAAGTGGGGAAAGAACGCTGATACCTCCCCCGTCACTGTTTTCTCAACCTGAAATGGCCCGGGGGGGGGGGTTACATGTAGGTTTCCCTCTTGGATGCAGATAACATCTTTTCAGGCCTGGTCCTAAGGTTGCCAACCTAGGAATCTAGAGTTGTCCCAGAATTACAATTGGTCTCCACAGACAACAGAGGTCAGTTACCCTGGAAAAAATAGCATCTTCAGATTCTATGGCATCTCATCTCCACCGAGATTCCTCCCCTCTCCAAAAGCTGCCTTCGTCAGGCTCTGCCCCCACATCTCCAGGAATTTCCCAACTCAGAGTTGATCTTGTTCCAGATCAAGAAATGGCATGGAGGAACAGATTTACAGTGCAATCTTAAGCAGAGTTACACTCTTCTGACTCAATTGAAATAAATGGGCATTGAAGGGTGTAATTCTAACTGGACTACACCAATCTGAATTTGCAATCTGCGTGCCTGGAAAATGAATTCTGAGCACAGAACTCATAAAACACATCTTCAAGGTAGACTTGGACATCACTGGAAGGCTGTATAATAT
The DNA here is from genome assembly GCF_028583425.1 of Eublepharis macularius. Lineage (NCBI taxonomy): Eukaryota > Metazoa > Chordata > Lepidosauria > Squamata > Eublepharidae > Eublepharis > Eublepharis macularius. Next base: position 70,711,133 of record NC_072799.1, read on the forward strand.
GTAGTTAGGCAAAAAGACAGGGGGAACGGTCCCAAACTCCAAGGCAAAGGCACACTAAGGACATGCCAAAAGACCGCTGCTGCAATCCAAAGCTTTATTCACAAGTGCCGAGGGTCAAATCAAAAGGACAGGGGAGCGCCCACTCTCTCCGGCTGCTCCCGGCAGGAGATTGGCAACGGGTTAGCCTGGCTAAATTGTCCCATTTCGCAAGGCTCACAGCTTCCTCAAAAGCCACAAATAAATTCTTGGTGTAAAGCATATTTCCTTTACTGCAAAATAACCTGCTGGACAAGAATCAAGTTTCTTCTTAGTTTTAGTTAAACAAAATTTCCTCTCTTGTGTAGTTAGGCCTTAAGAATGGCCACAAGGCAGGTAACTTTCTGAGATTTTTTGAGTCAATCAAACCTCTCTCTGCCTCAACTGCCCCCTTCTGTTACTTTCCTTATAAAAATTCCTCAAATGATTTTCTCTTCACATATCGGAAGAAGAGAACGCTGACTCATGAAAGCTCATCTCAAAATAAATGTTGTTAGTTTTTAAGGTGCCCCTGGACTTCTGTTTTATTTTGTAAGAGATAAGAAAATGAAGCATCGGAATTGATGGTCATATTATTTTCCATTTTCAGGCTTCTGCAAGTGATTAAATAATCTCAATAATTAATAATGCTGGACCTAATAAATGGGAGAATTCAGATTTATTACAATTTTTTTCTTCTTCTCCAGCTTTATTACATTTCAGGCAGACAGGATAATCAGGAAGCTTCTTGATAAAGCAGTTCTCTATCGATTATATGACATAATTTTTGTGAAAGGAAATCATGGAAGAGGACATTGATTCATGCAGACTTTCTCCCCATCTCCTTATTCAAGGACAGAAAGGAATATGAGTTATAGCGGGGAACACAATTATTATGATGGCTGATAGTGGTAAATGTGAACATCTGTGAAAACTGGGAGGGTGAACTTCAGAAGAAGCTGAAAAAGAAGCTTGGTTTTTATCCCATTGCTTTCATTTCTCCCTCACCAGACTGATTTATTTTTGCAGAGTATAAGTAATTGGCGGGGGGGGGGGGTTGTGTATAATAACCCTCCTACTTCCATATGCATGCATTTGCTGAATTTCTCCTCCTGGCCGTTTTGCCCTTTCCTTCATCTTTAGAGTAGCCATTGTAGGGTGGAGGGCTTGGGGCTTGGAGACAACATCACCTGAGCCCAGTACTCTTCCTCCCCCCCCCACCCTCTATAGCCAGGGAGAACATCATTTCATTTTGCTGGCCTGACCACTATGGGAATGGAGGGATTTGCAGCTTTTTGAGCTGAGCAAACATAGCTGTCTTGGAGACCATAGCAGGATATTAATTTCACTTCGTTTCCGTCATAGCTACGAGACAATCTTCTCCCCATGAGGATCATGGAGAGATTGCAGGAAGCCGTTCTGCAGTCCCCCCCCTCCCACCATCACCATTAGTGGAGTGAGTCCTCTCCCCCAACACCAATTCTTGCATTGATGCAGCACGGGGCCGGCAGGAAACTGGAGGCAGTGAAGCAGCAGAGCTGCCCGCCTACATTGCTTCCATGCAAGATTGCAGGAGGGGGTTGCAGGGACTCCGACTGGTATGCCTGTCCGCCCCACAAGCACCAACACTGCCACGGAGGCTGGAAGCAACCCCTCCCCCTGTGATTCCCAACTGAAGTGATGCGAGCAGGTGGCTGCCTCACCACTTCCCTGCATCAGTGACTGTCCTGGACAGCCACCTAGCCACATTAGTCCACTGCAAGAACTGCAGCAGGGTAGCTCCTCCTGGCCTCCACCTCTGGGCTTGGCATGGTTTTTGGGACCAGCCCCAGCTTATTTCCTTCAGCCACCACAGTAGCAATGTATCCCCGTCCTCCTAGCGACAGCTTCCTCAACTCAGGGCCAAGCTAGAAGTGACGAATGACGCTTGAATGGCATGTGAACAGACTCATATGTATTCCTCCCTGTTCACTTGTGCTCCACTTGTGCTCCACTTGATCACATAGTGAGTCCGTTCACTTGCCATTCAAGTGTCATTCGTCTCTTCTAGCTTGGCCCGCAGCAGTGACAAATCCCTGCCCACCTGCCCCTGGCGCCATCCCCTCAGTGGCACCATTGACAGTGATGACTCCCTGCTCAGTGAGAGCCTCAGCCCCTCAGTCTGGAGAAAGGTGTGTTTTCTGCACCTGCACAGAAAACACTTCTGTTTGTTCAGGGGGTTAACTCTCTCCCCCATTTAATTTTCCTATGCTTTCAGATTTTTCTTAAAACCAGGAGTTTCCCAAATTTTCTAGGAACATGTATTTTGTAACCAACTGACCTGTATCAACAGATTTAAGTATCCTCACATTGGGGCTATTAGATACATGACGAGTGGGGCCTGCAACAAAATGCTGCAGATTATGTAGACAGTCGTCTCCACAGTTGTCCAAAGCCAGCCTTCCCTGTTACTGCCACACCCACACCCACACCCACACCCACTGAAACCAGTTTGGTGTAGTGGTTAAGAGCGCGGGACTCTAATCCGGAGAATCAGGTTTGATTCCCCACTCCTCCACTTGAAGCCATCTGAGTGATCTTGGGTCAGTCACAGCTTCTAGGAGCTCTCTCAGCCCCACCCACTTCTTGTGGGGATAATAATAGCATACTTTGTAAACCATTCTGAGTGGGCATTAAGTTGTCCTGAAGGGTGGTATATAAATTGAATGTTGTTGTTGTCGTCATTGTTATCATCATCATGGTCCCCCCAGGCACCCTTCAATGTGACTCTTCCCCACTGCCTCCCAAACACCATTTACACTCTGTCCCCCCTCCATTGGAAAGTCCCTTACTCTTCCCCCGCTTTGAAACACCATTATCGTTTTGCCTTCTCCCTGCCAGGAACCTTACCCAGGTGGCAATGTCGGGGAGGAACACGGATTCCTTCCTGATTTCTGCTCTTCTCCAGCGATGCACCACTTCTTAGCTGCATGTTTTTTATCCAGCTGGGTCCTTTGGAGCACCCTCACCTCTTCCTCCTTTCCACCCCATCCCCTTTAGAGCTCACCTTCTGGTAGCTGCTGCTGCTTCTTTTCCCGGCAACACCATTTTTACGGGTAATTTTAGCCATTTAAAAGTTGCCACAAGACACTGATCTGGATCATTTGTGAGGCAATCTAGACTGGAGCCTTGTGGCAATATATAAACAGCTAAAACATTCTGTAAAATAGCATCTGGTTTAGGTCAGCCTTTGAGAAGTGCAGGCGGGGGAGGGGAGATTCCAGGGAGCCTCTTCCTCCCCCCCTCCCCATTTTTGGCTGTCTCTGCTGCCAATGACAACAGATGAAGAGATGAGTGCATTTTCTGAGGATAAAGGGGCCTTGACACATACTCCTAGATGTTTCTGTCATTAGAGATGCTGCTGAAATTTATATTCCATAGGCTTGTAATAAAACCTTTGGCAGGTTTTAATTCTCATCTTCAGTATGAAGAAAGAAAGCATTCCAGTCTTGAGTTCTTCTCCAACTCAGATTGTATATCCAAGCTGGAGAAGAATTCCTTTTTCATGCCCTCTCCCCAAACTTACCCAACTGCTGGTGATGGTAGGCCTCCCATTTTCCCACTTGGGGTGGGAATTACCTGCTCCAGCCCCAATTTCCTGTCCCCAAAGAACTGAAGGAACAAAATGGCTTTCACATAGTGATCCTCTAGGAATTTTCCATAGTGTCTATGGTAAAGATCATAGAGGCTAGGGTCACCCATCACATCCTGCCCAAACCCCACTGTCCCCAGGAACTACCTGGCAGTTGCCAAGGCAGTGTTAGGATTCAGGTGGTGACTGTGTAGCAGGCTAGCATTGATAATGGCCATGGTCTGATATCCATCCAGTGAATGGGTGAGTAGAGTCATTTTCTTCTCCCTATCCTCAGCTCCCAGATATACTGGATGTTATTTTGGCAGCCCCAGTGGTACCAAGTGTGCCCTAGGAAATATATCCCCCAGGATACTTGACATTTGTAGGACACGTGCCTAAGTACTATATTTTCTGGGGCAAACTTAGTACCTTATACTCTGTCAAAATAGTATCCAACGCACCGGAGGAAAGATGAAGGAGAGAAAGTGAGCAGCGAGAGACTTTCATCAACAAACCATCCATCAACAATCTGATTGTCATGGCTGGCCCCCAGTACCAGTCTGCATAGCAGTTGCCTCCAAGAACCAGTTAAACTCGTGGGGAAGGGGATGGGTGATTTGCTTGGGGAAGGGTTATGTATGAAAGAAATTGTTGGGGAAGAATCTCCAGAAAGCCCAAATGATAAGGATTACATCAGGAGCACCAAAGGCTTTTTAAAATTCAGAACTGGGCCATAAAATGAATCATAGAATCATAGGGTTGGGACTAGAGATGGGCACGATCTGCATTATGATAAAAAAAACCCCACAATAATGGCAATCTCCCAATAGTGACCTGGTGGATCGTTGTCTTCCACGGCAAATGATCCAGCAGTCGGGAGGGGCCTGGACCGGGGCGATCGTGATAGGATCGGAAAGCAGGCACCAACAATCCATTCCCCTGGCAACGGAGGCAGGGGAATGCCTGAGCTCTGTTTGAAACTTGATAATATTTCCCCTAGCAAGGAAAACCAAACCGTTGTGAGTGAAAAGGTGGCTTCCTGAGAAAAATATAAGCAAAGTGATTGGGAGAGGAGAGAGAGAAAACTTTGAGTGCGGCTATCAGCAGAAGCTGTTTTGCGCTCCTCCTGAGTTCATTGAATGAAAACAAAAACCCCTTGCTTTGAGAGCAGCTATCAACTGAAGCTGTTTTGCGCTCCTCTCCTGAGTTCATTCAGTGCGTTGAAAGAGTTAACACTGAAAAGAGATATCTCTCTCCTCCTGGCTTTTCAGCCCAATGCCTGCTTTTTGCAAGAAGTTGATATGTGATTTGATGTTTCATTTGTGTTTTTCCTATTTAAAAAACCATAGAATCCGCGAGGATCCGTGTGGATCCTGGTTTTACTTTCTTCCTGTTTAAAATATGCTTCTGGAAGACTGGCTGCTTGCTTTTAAAATCGGGTGGGGAGGAATGGAGATTCTATCCCTGCTTTTTTAAAAAAGCTGGCTGAAACTTGTTTTTTTTTTGAATTTTTTTTATTTTTTAATTACTAGTACTACAGAAAGGAAAAAGTGGGAACAGGGAGAAGGGGAAGAAACAACACATAACAACACAAACACTACATCTACAGGTAATGCATTCCCTTCATACTGCAATTATTTAACATTAGAACCTTGTAAAATGCTGTTAGATTGGTAGATCTTATAAAATAAAGACTACAATCAGGATTAGGTCTTCTTCCCCCCTCTGGGTCTCGGTCGCAATTCTCTCTGAACAGCTACAGTCACTGTACTTGTTCCCTCCTCCCCTCCCCCTTCAGGCTTGAAATCCTCTTCTTCTTGCTGAAACTCTTGATGTTTACACACAAAGTCCCTTAGTTGGTCTTCCGATGTTATCTTGTAAGCTTGATCTTTATAGCTAAACCAGATACCTTCCGGAAATAACCATTTGTATTTTATTTCACGTTTCCTCAGAAGAGCTGCAAACCTTCAATATCTTAACCTTATTGCCCAGAAAGTCCAAGTCCGCATTGTATGAATTATATAGGATGGTGTCCCGAATCTTCTTAGATGAAAAGTCAATAATAATCTCGCGAGGCAGCTGATGCTTCGTTGCATATTTTGAAGAAGCCCGACAGACTTCCAAAATGGCGCTTTTTAACTCTTCCTTAGTTGCCTTCGCGGGTATCGCCAAAAGTTCCGACGCCAGATCCTTTAAATTCTCATTTTCCTCCTCCTTCACATTCTGGAGACGCAATATTAGCTGGCTGAAACTTGTTGACGGGGTGTCTCTCTCTCTCTCTATTTGGAGAGGCAGGGACGGGTTAAAAACTTTCCCCCCTCTGCTCTAATTGCATGTGTGTGTGTGAGAGAGAGAAAGAGAAAACATCCCCTCCCTGAGGGGAGGCAGCTCGTCACCAGGTTAAAAACTCCCCCCCCCCTCTGCTCTAAGTGTGTGTGTGAGAGAGAGAAAACGTCCCCTCCCTGAGGGGAGGCGGCTCGTCGCCGGGTTAAAAACTCCCCCCCTGCTCTAAGTGTGTGTTTGTCTGTGTGTGAAAACGTCCCCTCCTGAGGGAAGGTGGCTCATCGCCGAGTTAAAAACTCCCCCCCTCTGCTCTAAGTGTGTGTGTGTGTGGGGGGGTGCCCCTCTGATCCCAGATCCCAGATCGGAAACGGGACTTGATCGGAGTGAATCGGTGATCTGGGGTTGTCACCAGCACAGATCCATGAACAGCTTGATTGGTATTTTGGGGGAGATCGTGCTCATGTCTAGTTGGGACCTCTCAGGTCATCTAGTCGAACCCCCTGCACAGTGCAGGAAATTCACAACTGCCCCATCAAGAATCAAATGTTTTGCTAATTATGTGGCATAATCTAGTTCCTTGATTTAATGAGTTCAATTCAAGTCAAATGGGCAAATCAGTTTGTAGTTGTGTGTAGACAGCTTGGTGCCTACATTGTATTATTAATTTATTGAGATTACAGAAGCACAAGATTATGATCATATAGAAGAGAAATAAATGTCATTAGCTGCGATCAAATATCATGCAAAATGCTCCTGTTTCTGAAGATTAGAAAAAATTGTCTAAGGCTTTCACGGCCGGAGAACAATGGTTGTTGTGGGTTTTCTGGGCTGTATTGCCGTGGTCTTGGCATTTTAGTTCCTGATGTTTCACCAGCAGCTGTGACTGGCATCTTCAGAGGTGTAGCACCGAAAGACAGGGATCTCTCAGTGTCAAACTGTGGAGGAGAAGTTTGCAGGTGATTTATATCTACCCAGAAAGGTGGGTTAGGTTGTGTCATCCTGTAAGGATTTTCCAGGGTGTGGAATGCTAATGGAGTGCTAATGCTTCACTGTATCCTGAGGAGGTTCTTTTGCATATGGATTTGTGCTTGATATGCTAATCTTCCCTGCAGGGCTATTGTGGGTTGTAGAGTCTTTTGTTAGCCTGGTGTTTTTCAGAACTGGAAGCCATGCTCTATTCATTCTTAAAGTCTCTTCTTTCCTGTTGAAGTTTTGCTTATGCTTGTGAATTTCAATGGCTTCCCTGTGCAATCTGACAAAGTAGTTGGAAATGTTGTCCAGTGTTTTTGTGTCCTGGAATAAGATACTGTGCCCTGTTTGAGTCAGGCTGTGTTCAGCCACTGCTGATTTTTCAGGTTGGCCAAGTCTGCAGTGTCTTTCATGTTCTTTTATTCTTGTCTGGATGCTACGCTTTGTGGTCCCGATGTAAACTTGTCCACAGCTGCAGGGTATACGGTATACTCCTGCTGAGGTGAGGAGTCAGCATCCAGACAAGAATAAAAGAACATGAAAGACACTGCAGTCTTTTGCCAGTTGCTGCTGGCGAAACGTCAGGAACTACAATGCCAAGACCACGGCAATACAGCCCGGAAAACCCACAACAACCAATAGAAAAAAATCATTGCATCGCACACATTCATTTTGTTCTTTGTCATTTTTGCAGTAAGTATTCATTGAAATGTTCCTTTATCTTTAACATTTGCCTTAAAGGCTGATTAGACAATATGTTAAATGGATATCCCAACCCAACCCATGTTTAACTTGTGACCCGACACTCATTTTTAAAATAGGGGAGGCACAAATGAGCCCCTGGGTGTGCATGAAGGCAGAAGGAGCATCATCAGCCCCCCTCCGCCTCACATGCTTTCACTAATAGAGGAAGACTATGAGGGAAAGGCTTTTTCTCTTACTGCTGGTTCCACATGTCACATGTAATGCATAGTCTGCTCAGACCCTTATTATTTGACTATTCACAAAATGTATCTGTGGTTGCCCCACAGAGCTGATCACTTTAAAATTGTAGCAAAGCATGTAAAACTCTTGATTTGTTTTTATAAGGTAAATAAAACATATGGCAGTATAGGAAGATGAAAATTCTCTGAATGAAGAAACAGCAATTTTCTAAAATACACAGTATAATTAATTTCTGTTTTATATTGTATGTTTTTGGCAGAAGCTGATAAACTACTGGGTTTCGATCATTATAGTGGTCTGACTATCTGTGTATCCAGGCATCTAATACATAATAAATAAGCTAAAATTAAAACACGGATGCCAGCCATTGAATGAATAGCTATGATGCAGCAGAATGTTCATCAACATTCTAGCTACTAAGAGTGAAGGGTCTGTGACAGATGCTGACAGTCCAGGAATATGGATGAAAATAATTTCTAGAAGGGATCAAGGATCCCACAGTATGCAAGCAAGTTCTAGATTCCAGAATCCATTCCAGAATTTGAGCGAAATGGAACATATGATCCATTTTATTCTGTAATACATACTGCTAGTCACTGCTAGCTAAATCTTGGGTATGGTTCTCTGATCATATCACACGGTAAAGTTGTTATCGGAAGATTTGTACGTTGCACATCCCTGCTTCATTGTTATTATGGCACTACTTTTTTGTCCATGATAATAAATTTTTATTTTGAGACGGGGTAATGATTCAGAGCTCCATCTCAAATCTGATGTTAAGTTATTCACATCTTTGTTCAGAAGAGAGGTTTTAAAAACAGCATAGCCAACTGCTCAGGAAGGAAAGGGTCAAAAAGTGTTTAATGACAGCTGCATTAACCTTAGGATGTAGGAAATGTCAATTTTCATTGGTTGCATCAAAACTGGGCCCGAGGTTTCTCAGCACAGATGTGTGCAGTTTACTATAAAAATGCAATTAAAGGAAAGAAGCAGAAGGAAAAATCTGTTTGGGGCAAGCCTAGTACAGAGGTTGCTGGTGGTAGTAATATGAACAGGAACATTGCTAACAAGAGTATCGGGCATCGAAGTTGTACTAGGCAGCCAATGTATTATCTATGACTTTGCATGTGAATTGGGATCAAATTGTAGTGCTACATGTCAGGTTTGGTCGTGAAAATCTTTCTTCTCCATTTTCATTGTAGCCATTAAATGTTATTTAGTGCAGCAGCATGAAGAGGTGGGTGTTGGAGTGTGCCCTATTGACCCTGAGCTGTCTGTATTCGGTGTCTGAGCCCTGTGTGGGTTTAGCAGCATATCTGAGATTCTATCTACTTACTGAATCATAGGAACCATAGCAACCAATTTTTGCTTGAAAGCAGCAGGAGGGGTGTGTGAGTGTGTACTTAGCTGTTTCTTCCCACACGTTTTCTTCTTCAACCTTCCCCATTTCAGCTTCTAACCCCCCCCTCCAAAGACACACATTCAGGAGTTCCCAGGTGCATAAGTGGGCAGAAAGGGAACTGGGGGAATGCAGGGGGAAGTGGTAAACTGGAGAGGGGTTAAGCACACAATTTCTCCTGTAAAATGTAAACACTTAACATGCTCCCACTTTGCAGTGGACTTCTCAGAACAACATTTACTGTTTTAAAAAAAAATCATCGCACACTGATTTGTGATTCAGGATCTGAAATAACATGAAATCAAGTTTGTTTTATCTGAAGTGATCTCAGTTAGTGACACCTGCTGATGTGGATGCTGTGAATGAGACAACATGTGTCAGTCCCAGATGGTATGCTCTCTCTCTCTGGTATATATACTATACTATATAATATCTTTATATAAAACAGTTGTTGTGGATGACCATAAGGAATTGTTGAGCTGTGTGCTTACACAATTATGCTGTTCCACAATACGCAATTATGCCAATCCACATTTACACATTCAAATAAGTGACGTTAATGGGCAGCTTTCTCTTTTCCTCTGAGTCATTAATATAATGACATTGCATCAAATCTATTCCTAGGATTGGTTTTTAAATCAAACTACCAGTGTGGCGAATATCAATGTGGCAAGTATCAGCTACTTGTCAATTAAGGAAATGTCTTGCTTTTCACAGTAACTAACCACTCCCTCCCAAAGAAATCTTGTTCTAATTTCCTCATTAAACAGTACTGTCATTTCATATTGTCATAACTGATAAAACCTTAAAAGGCATTCAGGATGGATGAAGTCCAGTTTGTTGGTTCAAATGTCAATTTCACAGCTCAGTTATTTCACAACTGCGTACTGCTTGGCTGAACAACACTTGTGGGCAAGTATTGATTTTTCCTTTTTGTGAAGCTCTTCATTTTTTTTTCAGATGTTGTCTCTTAGTCTGATAGTTATGGTTTATGACTATTTTACTATCTAGTAAAGCTTTATTCAGGCCCTGAAATGCTATGTTGTTTAAAACCTGAAAGGATATTCACTTCAAAACAACAACACATTTTTATGTCTTAACCTCTTAAATATTCATTCCTAACTGTAACCAAGTTCAAGCACATATAGCGCATTTATTAACATTAATTTTTCACTGCTCCCTTTCTCTTTTTTTTTTTTTTTAAAAAAATTTTTATTGGGTTAGAACATTAATATTTTTACATTACATTACATTCAATTTTCCCCTAATTTTTCGTTTCTAACCCCCTCCCTTTCCCCCCCTTTTGTTGACTTCCAACAGCTTTCCCACCCTCTGTCCCTTTTCCCTTACTTCTATTAACTTCCTCTACCTAAAACAAATATATATTCTCCATTATATTAAGCAGTACATCTTTAACTCTTTTACTTATTATACATCCAAACTATACTTCTTTAGATAAACAATTTATCCCATTTTCCAGTTTTGAATATTTCTATATATCATAAACCATAAAAATTTCCCACATTTAAATCAAACAATTTGATTTGTTCTCTATATATTACTCATTTCTTCTTTTTATGGTATTTCTATATGACTCATCACATAATCAGTCGATTTAACTCTTCTATACATTCAGTTTGGTGCATATAAATCTTATCAAAGAAAGAAAATATTGTTAATTACTCAATCCTCATGTTTAAACCATTAATTATTCTCTATCAATATTCTATCAATTAACCTTTACATATCTATATATATCTCAGTCAATTAATCTAACTGCTTATAAATTCACATTTCTCTTCCTCCCCCGGTAAAGTCACCCCTCTCTTTTATACTTTTATTGTACTTCAGTAGTTCTCAAACTGCCACAGTTTTCCTCCCACCTCCCACTTCTTCTCCAGATATTGTTTCAGCTTCTCCCAGTCTGTGTTAAACTGCCCTGAGTCCAGATCTCTCAGTTTTCTTGTCATCTTGTCCATTTCAGCCATATACAGCAATTTGTAGATCCAATCTTCAATAGTTGGCACTTCTTGTACTTTCCATTTCTGCGCATACAAAAGTCTAGCTGCTGCAGTCATATAAAATATCAACGTCCTATGATGGGCTGGAATTCCCTCCATTCCCAAGTTTAGCAGCAGGAGTTCTGGGTTCTTATTTATTTGAAACTGTAAAATTTCACTCATTTCTCTTGTTATTTCCCCCCAGAACTGCCTAGCTACCTCACACGACCACCACATATGATAGAGGGAGCCCTCATGCTTCCTACATTTCCAACATTTATTAGAAGTGTTCAAGTTCCCTAGCGCAATCTTCTTTGGTGTCATGTACCAACGATAAATCATTTTAAAAATGTTCTCTTTAATATTAATACATGTCGTTGTCTTCATTGTAGTTTTCCACAAGTATTCCCATGCCTCCATTGTTATTTCTTTATTAAAGTTTATAGCCCATTTCACCATTTGTGTTTTAACTATCTCATCCTCGGTATACCATTTCAACAGTACTTGGTATACCTTGGATATTCTTTTCTTGTCTTCTTTAAGAAGGGTCTGCTCTAGTTCCGAGTTCTCTGTTCGTATGCCCCCTTTTGCAGAGTCCGAATTGTATAAGTCTCTAATCTGTCTGTACTGAAACCAATCATAGTTAGGTGATAGTTCCTCTTGCGTCTTTATTCTAAGTTTAGATGCTTCAGTTTTGGTTATTTCTTTGTACGTTAAACATTGTTGTTCATTATCAACAGCTCTCGGATCTATCACCTCGTATGGAACCACCCACCAGGGGGTTCCTTCTTGTAGGTAAATTCTGTACTTCTTCCAGATTGTATATAAACTTCTCCTTACAAAATGATGCAGGAACATCGAGTTGACCTTTACTTTGTCATGCCATAGGTATGCGTGCCATCCAAAAAATTTTTTATATCCCTCTAGGGCTAATAGTTTCTTATTCTTTAATGCCATCCACTCTTTTAACCAAACTAGGCAGATTGCATCATGATAAAGTCTCAGGTTGGGCAGTTGCATTCCGCCTCTTTCCTTTGCATCTTGTAGAACTTTTACTTTCACTCGAGGCTTCTTGCCTGCCCAAACAAAATCTGATATTTTCCTCTGCCATTTTTCAAATTGTTTAGAGTCTCTGATGATTGGTATTGTCTGTAGCAAAAACATTACTCTTGGTAACACATTCATCTTAACTGCTGCAATCCTGCCCAACCATGACAAATTCAGTCTATTCCATTTGATCAAGTCTCTCTCTATCTGAGTCCATAACTTTTCATAATTATTCTTGAACAAATCTATATTTTTTGCAGTCAGCTCAACTCCCAAATATTTCACCTTACTAGTTACTTCACAGTCCGTTATTTCCATTAACAATTGTTGTTTCTGCTTAGTCATGTTTTTGCATAATATCTTTGACTTCTTTTTGTTAATGAAGAAACCTGCCAAGTCACCAAACTCCTTGATCTTATCTATCACTTTTGGCATGTTCTCCAATGGATCTTCTACAATTAACATTATGTCATCTGCAAATGCTCTAACCTTGTATGAATAGTCCTTTATTTTTATTCCTCGTATTTCCTCATCTTGTCGTATTTGTATCATCAGAATCTCCAATACTAAAATGAACAACAATGGAGATAACGGGCAACCTTGTCTTGTTCCTTTACTAATCGTCAATTTCTTGGTCAGTTCATCATTCACTACAATTGCTGCAGTCTGGTCTCTATAAATTTCTTTAATTGCTCTGATGAATCTTTCTCCCAGTTGTAGCTTTTCCATAGTGGCAAACAAAAAATCCCAGTTTAAATTGTCAAACGCTTTTTCAGCGTCTACAAAGAAGAAACCAACCTCTTTATCACAACGCTTGTCATAGTATTCAATAGCATTGATCACTGTCCTTAAATTGTCTCTTATTTGTCTGTCCGGCAAAAAGCCTGCTTGTTCTTCCTCTATGACTTCCGAGAGCCACCCCTTCAGTCTCTCCGCCAATATCTTCGCAAAAATTTTATAATCATTGTTAAGTAATGATATAGGCCTGTAATTTTTCACGTTAGTCAGATCTTGGCCCTCTTTTGGGATCAATGATATATTCGCTTCGCTCCAAGTGTCTGGAATTCTTTGATCCCTGAAAACTCCGTTCATCACCTCTTTTAGGAATGGTGCCAGTTCGTTGGCCATTGTCTTATAAAATTTAGCCGTAAGTCCATCTGGCCCTGGCGCCTTTCCTAGATTTGCGGATTGTATTGCCTTACTTATTTCCTCATCAGTTACTTCACTGTTCAACTTATTTCTCCAAGCTTCCGAGATCTCTGGAAGTTTGGTTTTCTCCAAATATGATGCTATTGATTCTTTGGTTACTTCTTTTTTATTATACAGCTTAGCATAGAATTTATAAAAGGCTCTACTAATGGTAGTCTGCTCCAGGTACGTTTTATTTTCTTCACAAATTTTATTTATTATTTTCTTTTCCCTTTTCTTCTTCAATTGCCATGCCAAATATTTCCCAGGTTTATTAGCACCCTCAAAAGCTTTTTGATTCAGTCTTTTAAGGTTCCACTCCAATTCTTTATTACTCATTGCTGTTAACTGTTCTTGAAGAATTTTGATTTCCTGATATATTTTCTTTTTCCCTGGTCTCTTTTTTAACTGTACTTCTTTGGCCTTTATTTTCTCCTCAATCTCTTGTCTTTTCTCCTCTTTCTTTTTCCTTGCTCTGCCATTTAAGTCCATTAGTATGCCCCTTACAACCGCCTTGTACGCGTCCCAAACTTTACTGGTTGGTACTTCTTTATTCACGTTGTATTGTATAAAAAACTTTGTCTCTCTTCTCAATATTTCCATATTCTCACTTTCCTGTAACAAGTCCTCATTTATTCTCCAGGCTTTCCTTTTTCTCCTTTTTCCAAATTTCCATATAATTGGATTGTGATCTGAGCCTACCATCGGCATTATTTCTACCTCCTTAGTCCATAACGCTAAGTCCTTTGAGGCCCAGATCATATCAATTCTTGATAATGTAAGATGCCTTGCAGAATAAAAAGTAAACTGTTTGGTTTTAGGATATTCTCTCCTCCATACGTCTTCGAGAGTCTCTTGTTGAATCAACTCAAAAAAAAGCTTTGGCAATAGTCCTCTTTTCTTTTGTGCTGTTGTAGTCTTTTTGTCCAGTTCCAAATCTGTCACTCCATTGAAGTCTCCAGCAAGAATTATCTGGTCATATACAAGATCGTCTAAATGCTTCCTTAAATCCTCAAAGAAGCTTTCCTTTGCACCGTTAGGTGCATAAAGTCCGACTACCAACACTCTCTTTAAATTCCAATTACATTCCACTGCTACAAATCTAGCTTCAACATCTCTCATAACAAATTTTGGCTGCAGCTCCTCTTTTATGTACAACACCACTCCTCTTTTTTTCGTGTTTGAGGCCGCTACAAATTCTTTGCCCAATTTTCCAGATTTTAAATATTTTACATCCTGTTTTCTAATATGGGTCTCCTGCAAACAAACAATATCACATTTTTGTTTTAGTAGCCAATGAAAAATATTTTTCCTCTTATTCGGTGAGTTTAGTCCATTTACATTCCAAGATAATACTTTACACTCCATATTCATGGTTTTGTTGGTAAGTCTTTTTCATTGTCCTTGATAAATCTCTCCATCTCCTGCTCAGATCTGATGCGTTTTTTTGCCCCTCCAAACTCAAAGGACACTCCTTCCGGTAACTCCCATCTGTATCTAATATTCATGTCCTTCAGAGTCTGAATTAGCACTCTATATTTTTTCCTGTCCAGTAACACTGATCTGGGCAGTTCCTTCATTATGATAATCGTCTTGCCATCAATCTCCAATGGATCTTGAAATTGTTTTGTCACAATCCTCTCTTTCATGTTTCTAGTTGTAAACTGCACAATCACATCCCTTGGCAGTTTCCTCTGGGTTGCAATTCTCGAATTCACACGGTACGCCACATCTAGGATAGCCACAATTTCCTCCTCCTCCTTCCCCAGGTAATCAGCCAACACCTCAGTCATCTGTTCTTGCGCTGACTTCCCTTCCACCTCTGGCAGACCACGAAAACGAAGCTGCTTCTCCATGTGTTTAGTTTCTGCAACTGACATCCTCCCCTTCACCAGTCTCATCTCTGTTTGTTGCGTATCTATTAAATTCTCCATCGCGTCTTCTACTGTTTTAACTCTCTGCTGCGTTCCTTGTAATTCACTACTAATCGTTTCCATGCCTTTTTTCACTTCTGACAGCTCCGACTTTACTGTCTGTGTAACTTCTTTGACCTCTTTAATAAGCTCCAATTTCGTGTCCTTAAGTTCTTTCATCATGTCTATAAGTTTTTTGTCCAAATTTTCTATTGCCGATTGCCACTCTTTTTTCGACATCGTGGGGCTTGCTTTAGCTCGCTCCCACGAATCTGCTCTCTTCCTTAGCTCCGTGGCGTATATTTAAACGTTTTCCTTTTTTTCAAATGTCCCAATCTTTGCCAAAATTAATTTTTTTGTATCCAAAATGTCGGGCGTCTTTTCTCTATGGTTTCTCTATGTTATTGTAATCCAAGATGGCCTACTTCCTCTTCCGCTGAAGCCGCGACCCTTCCCCTTTCAAAAATGGCGATTCCCTACTTCCTGTCCGTCGGCAAGGGCCGCTTCCCTCCAGCCACTCTATTGTTGTTACGCACTTCCTGTCTCCCGTCTTCCCACAGCAGGTCTCGCGATGGTGTCCTTTTCCCACAGCTCCAAAACCACAGGTATTCAAAACAATAGTCCGATTCTTGCAATAACTTCTTTAAATTTAGTCTCTTTTAAAATACAACTCCTGCCGAATCTTCACCTCCTTTTGACTAGTCTGTTGCAGTTTAAAAATCTACTTTCTTTCCTCTCTGTTTTTATCAATCTGTCCCGTTTCAAGAGATAGCGATCTTTACCTTCTCTTCAACTTTCTCGGGTTGTAATCGCTGTTTCGATCTTAAATTCTCCTCTCGACTTCCCTCCCCGATCGAAGCTTGGGTATGTAGGTCTTATGCCAGCCGAATTGGCCCCAAAACTGCCGCAGAGATTATAGCCGACCCGTCGCAAGGTGGGACCTCAAGGATCGGGGGGGAGACTCCTTGAGTAGAGCCCCCCCTCATCCGAGATCTAGCTCACCCTAGGGTCTTGAGCGTTCTTTGCCTGCTCCCCGCCTGAGAGCAGTCGGCCGCGGGTTATTTTCACCCCTCCGGCCGGTTAAAACGGCAGTCCGGTCAGCTCCGCCAATGGAGCTGCGTTAGACCTCCATGAATCCCAAACCGGAAGTCTTCACTGCTCCCTTTCTCCATTGCTGTAGTTTTCCCATTAGAGACTCTAAGTTCCGTGGTGTCAAAGAATTTATGGCCTTTTTTTCTCTTATGAAATGTGTGGCAAAATATCAGTGTCACCATCCTCTGTTAAGTTTTGATTTTTTTTTCACTGGTGTCTTCAATAAGAATTTATTGTCTTTTACAAATCATCCTTCTGTCTTAGGCTATTTAAAGATGGGGACAATGGAGGTGAGAAGGCCCTAGAAAAGCTTGCATTTAGGTATTTTACTCATTTATTACATGACTTAAACTCTGTATTGTGTTCAAGATGTTAAAATTAGAGTTTTCCAATATAGTTTTACAAGACACTCTATCCTGAGTGAAAGATGAGAAGAGAACTGGGGGAACTGCCATCATGAACAAATACAGTGCATTATTCATGGACTAGAAACTGTTGCATGAATTTCAGTGCCTCTTAAGGGCCCCAAGAATACTTTTCTGCTCATATTGCCATCTGGTACTTTCCACACAGGAATGGCATTTTGTGGTTTCTCTATTGCTGGTACAGCTGCTGATAAAGCACAGCAGCAATGGAGCTTCCACACTGCAGGTTTCCCTGACCTGGCCCCCCAGAAGTGGCCATCCCCCCCTTCCCTGGGCAACCAGAGAGTTTGAAAATTCTTTTAAAAATTAGCACTAGAATATCATAATAACAATATGTGCATCAGGTTCTCTGAATTATCAGCTTTCATTTAAAACAAAGAAACCTAGTCCCTTCCATCATAGAGATTTTCATTCATTCATTCATTCATTCATTCATTCATTCATTCATTCATTCATTCATTCATTCATTCATTGTCTGCCTTTCTCACTGAGAGCTAAACCACATGAGACAAATTACATGAGGATGCTCAAGTGAAGGGAGACACAATGTTAGCCTGGAAGCATAGTTTGAATTTCACCTCTCTCTACAGAGCAGATTAGATCGCTCCTCAGAGGGTTAATTTCACTTCTCTACAGAGCCGGCCAAGATCACTCTTCAGAGAGTTTGTTAATTTCCTATTTGCCTCCCTGAAAGGCTCTGTCAATTATTAATAAACTCTTTGAAGAGCGCTCTTTGCCAGCTCTATAGAGAGGTGAAATTAACAAATCCTCTGAGGAGCAATCTAGCCAGCTCTGTAGATAGAGGTAAAATTCAAACTACGCTTCCTGGCTAACAATGTTTCTCCCTTCACTTGAGCATCCTCGTGTAATTCCTCTCATGTGGTTTAGCTCTGAGATTCAAGGCAGATTGCACAATGCAAGTGAAATACAATCCAATCAACAGGTAGGACATTCACAGAGCAAGTACAACAATGAACACAGTTAGGACATTCAGTGAAATAGATACTATAGAGTACAGTAGCAGAAGATTTGAAAATAAGCATAAAATTGAGCATAGAAATGAATTACTATTATGATTAATGGTATCTGTAGTTTTCTTAATTAAATTTAATTTTTATATATTTCAATCTCACCCATAAGGTTATTGAGTGGACATAGCAATTTGGAGTTTGGTACTTTGAACCTGCACACTTAGGTTAATGATATTGGAAATATGTGTGAATTTTTCATCACAGCTGGAATGAGATCCTGAATTCTAAGCATTTAGAACTACCTTGCTAAGACATTAAAAGACTGAAACAAGAGTAGGAATGAGATGTGATTTCTGAAGTCCCCAGCACTGCTGCTAGAGAAGCAAGTAAACAGCAGCAAAAAAGACTTTCTCCCCACTTAGACTAGTCTGGAAGTAGCTCCCTACCTCAACATGGCTGACCTGGCCACCTGGTTTCATGCCACAGTAACATCAAGACTAGACTTCTGTAATTCACCCCTCATAGGCCTCCCCTCAGAGTCAACTTAGAGACTCCTGCTGGTGTTTACTTTCAGGAGCTAGATGAAGCATGCATATCATTTCCATTCTGCAGTCACTCCATTGGCTATCCATCATTTACCAGGCTCAATTCATAGTTATTATGACTATTCCATTCAAAGCACTTCATGGCTTAGATGCCGCATATCTGCCCAACTGTCTCTCTCTCCATATGTTCCATCATGGAAGCCTCATTCATCTGAACAAGGTCTTCTGTAGATACCACCTTACAGTTGGACTAAATCAACAGCTGCCAGGACTCACATTTTCTCTGTGGTAGCTCCCACCTTACGAAATGGCCTCCCTGAGGTGGTCAAGAAAGCTCCCACTCTCTTGGCTTTCAGCAAACCATGCAAGACTGAATTATTCAAGAGGGCTTTCTACTCAGAGAGGGCTCAAAGAGATAGCTTGGTAAGGGACTAAAAACTAGGCTATTGGATACTGTCTGTTGATGAAGATGTACTGTAGTAGGCTTGAGTAACTACTTTAGCTAGAAGCAGTTTCCCTCTCATAGTGAAACTGACAATAGCACTGACAATTACACTTTTTTAAAAATGGTTTTGATTTGGGCAAAGTTTGTTGGAACAGTTCAAAAGTATACAATTGATCTAAATTCCTAAAGCATATAATTCTTATGAACCCTCATATATTTATGTCAATTACTTTCATTGTTCTCAAATGTAAGAAGTATAGACTGCAGTCTGGATGTCCGTGTATCCGTGTAATTAACAATTAATTTTAACAGTACCAGTCACCTGTTGCTACAAAGAAGGTACACTAGTAGGAGTCCTATTAAAGGAATCTTAAGCCCTTTTGCTAATATCTCTAGGCAGAAGGAGAAAAAACCCCAAGGCAAGTATATGTCAAAATGTGCACTGGAATAAGCATGTCAATGTGGATGTCTTCTTCTACTTCATTACTCTACCCCCCTGATGTAGTGCGCTTTCCACTGAGTTCCCATCCACTGTGCAACAAACAGCCTGCCAACATAGTGCTCATCTGCAACTGCTATTTCAAAAAAGGAAAAATGCATGCAGGGAAAATTGTTTGACTATTTTACACTTCTCAAAGGCTTTCTGTGGAAATAGAAAAATTAGAGGAAGTCAAGCAGAGAATTCCATGGAAGTAACTGAACAGGTTTTGCACATCTCTGCCACCAGGAAACATCAGCTGGAGATCAACCAAGACAAGATCCTTCTTCCATTAATCTGGGATTTTAATTTTTTTTAAAAAATCATGATTATCTATGTCCACATAATTGGACAGCAAAGATCTACACCAACAAGCTCTATTCATCTATGCAAATAATTTACACTGCTTGAGATTTTTTCTAATCACTTCCCACGCACTGTTAAAATAATAACATACAAATGTTATTGAAAGCTAAGTGGGTAGTGAATGTTTTTCCTTTCCTATGGCCTTGGCAAACTGACTTCAACTTGAAACACCTGAGCATAACTTATGCATTGTTTCTTTATTTCAAGTGTTAAGAAGGTTAATAAACACGTTGTTATTCTAATAGATGTTAATCTTCACCCAAGGAAACAGGAAAATATTCTTGTTATTCTGACTTTGATTGATATGTGTGAGTTGTATATAAAACTCCTCTTGTGGGGCAAGGTGTACAATTTCTTCATGTATGACAGTCTCTTTTTCACCAGTAACTCATTCTGGATATTATATTACATGAATCACATACCCATTTCAGATGTTTCAAATAAAGAAAAATAATTGGAATGTAAAATGTGAATCCAGCAGGACTAATATGCCTCATTTTCATGTTCCTTCTACGATTTTTCTGTAAGTGAAATGCTTCAAGAGTTTCTATATCAGGCTATCCATAAACCATTAAGTTATGTTGGACTAGCATCCTTTTTTTGATTATATGGTTGAAAGACTTGAGACGAAGTTTGTGTTCTGCTACTCCCACACATAATATTTTTTGCAATATCTGGAACATTGGTCAGATTCTGAATTCCTGAACTTCTTGGCTTTATTGAAAAACATGTAGTCATTCAAGATGGGGAGGATATTATGGGGAAAAGAGGATTATCTCCTCTCTGCACCCCAGTTTGAGTTCCCAGCTGAATGGAAGCCTGCATTATTATTTTGGATTTTCTGCAACTTAGGGAGTGAGGGGAGAAGCTTTTCTCAGAAGCAAAACAATGTGAAGGAAGGAAGCAGCCCATCTCGATGGCTAGGTCTTGCCCTGCCCATGCCATTTGCATAGTTCTGCATCTCAGCATATCTCTTTGTCACACTTGATATTTTTGTTTCCCCAGTTGTGTGAAGTCTAGTTGTCATGGATGTAGATCATTTTGAAGGTTTTTTTGATGTGCAGACTGTGTAATTTGTGTAGAATCCTCAGAAGATAAAGCTGCATTGGCTTCCAAAGCCATGAAATCTTTCCAACATATTCTTTACCTCTTTACGAAAAATATGCTGGTGAGTATGTTTAAGAATTTGCAAAGTGAAAAAATGACTATCAATTTTTCAGTT
This sequence comes from Eublepharis macularius, assembly GCF_028583425.1. Classification (NCBI taxonomy): domain Eukaryota; kingdom Metazoa; phylum Chordata; class Lepidosauria; order Squamata; family Eublepharidae; genus Eublepharis; species Eublepharis macularius. Next base: position 70,732,049 of record NC_072799.1, read on the forward strand.
AAGAAGTTAGCTTAGTTAAAGAGCTCTGTCTATACTTTTAAATCCTACCCTTCCCTCAGTCAGCCAAAGGTGGTATAAAGGATTCTGCTATCCTTATTTTGTCCTCTCAATAATGCTATGATATAAATTAGGCTGAGACAAGGTAACTGGCAAAAGGTGAGCCAGTGAGTTTGTTGGCTATGTGGGAAACTGAACGCAGTTCTCCCAGACTTCAATACTCTTAACAATCATAACGCAGTGCAATAGTATTGGAACTCTGGCTTGTTGTGTGCATGTGTGTGCTTGCATGTACATGCTTGTGTGTGTGTGTGTATTATGTGTGTGTGATATCTGTGTCTGTCTATCTATCAAAAAGCAAATATCTATCTATCTATCTATCTATCTATCTATCTATCTATCTATCTATCTATCTATCTATCTATCTATCTATCTATCTATCTAGATATAGATATAGATATAGATATAGATATAGATATAGATATAGATATAGATATAGATATAGATATTACACAGAAAACATTTGCTTCCCCCCCCCCTTTGGTTTTCTCCCTTGTCCCATGTTCCCAAACTTTGAAATAATACTAAAGACCTCGAGTTATTTTTCAGACTTCTAACAGTGGTTTGAGGAGGGCTATGGTTTCAGCTCTGCATACTTCGGCCTCTGTCCCTGAGGAGGTCCCTCCCCTCCCCATAACCTCCCCTACCTAAACTCCACCCCCAAATCTCCAGGAAGTTTCCTGAATTGGCAACCATAAATGGAATGATATCTCTTTTTAGTGGAAGAATGGACTTCACCTTTTCAGCCTGTGAGAATCCTTCTGGAGCAGATACTGTAATGCTGGCTTTAGAATATGCTATGACGTCAAAATGGCTGTATGGCATTGTATGGCAATGGTCACCTCCAGATCAGACTACTGTAACTTGCTCTACGCAGGGCTTCCCTGGGGCTTCATCCGGAAACTGCAGCTGGTTCAGAATGCAGCTGCATGAGTGGTTGCCAGAGCTCCAATCATGGCACATATAACACTCATCCTCTGTCAACTGCACTGGTTACCAGTTGAGTACCGGGTCCGGTTCAAGGTTCTGGTGTTGACCTATAAAGCCCTATGCGGATTGGGCCCAGCATACCTTTGGGACCGCCTCTCCCCAAAGGTTCCCCGGAGGTCACTTCAATCAGCTAATAAGCAGTTGCTGATGGTCCCTGGCCCCAGGGAGGTCCGTCTGGCCTCTACCAGAGCCAGGGCCTTTTCAGTCCTGGCTCCAACCTGGTGGAACTCTCTGTCTGAGGAGACTAGGGCCCGGCGGGATTTGTTATCTTTCCGCCAGGCCTGCAAGATGGAGATGTTCCGCCAGGCATTTGGTGGGGGTTAGGCTGTCCTCTTGCTTGCCATACCACTGAAGACCGTCCACCACCCATGCAAGAGCTCATAAACTGTGATGCAGGTCATTATGTAAGAGCCAAGCCCTGTGCCTAAAATGCTGAACTTTAATATTTATACCCACCATTTGAGAAATTTTATTGCACATGGAATAATGTTTTAAATGTTTATTTATAATGTTTTTATTGTTTTAAACTGTGTGTTATAAATTGTATGTTGTTACACCACCCTGGGCCCGTCCGATGGGGAGGGCAGTCTAGAAATGTAATAAATAAATAAATAAAATTACTGTTGAATAGTCCAACTGATACACACTTAGTCATGAATGTAGAAGAGCTCTGTTCTAGTTGCACATCTGTAATAAGCCAGTTTCATCACCGGCCTGAGTCAACAATCAGTGGTACGTACCAGAGCAGACACCATGTGGCATACGTGGTGCATAGTTTAAGTACTTTTTCAGACACCGTGGATCTTGAGTATGATTGTAAGGCACATGATTCAACATCCTTGCTAATTCTAAGCAGGGATTGGTCTGGTCAGTGAGCAACCGGAAAACTCTCGGACATTTGAAATACTTGGTGCACTGACATGAGTTTCATGGCGGAAGAAAGGAAGAATTTAAATATGATTTTAAATACTTACCATTGTAAGTGCTGCTGACATAACTAAATGCTTTTCAGGGCCTTCCAAATGGAACTGGGGGGGGGGTCACAATATTTTTATTGAAGTACACCAATAATTGCTCTAAAATACCAAGAAATCAGGGTAACCATTAATTTAGAAATATGCTGAATGTGTGCATTTTGGTTTGTGTGCACTTTTGTATAAATTATTTAAAGCCATGCATCTGAATTCAAAGTTTCAAAATATTTATGTATTTAATTTTGAACATGACGGTGTGTCAATAATTAACTAAGCAATGGGGTAAATTGACTTGCAAACGATTCAGAAACTTTGCAGTTGAGGCAATGTTCTCATATGTACCTTTATTAAAGTAGTAAAGCAGAAACAGTTTCAGATAGCGATTAAATGTTTATAGTATGTAGTGGTTGTGTATCGCAAAAATATAAACTGCCCCAAATGCACCCATTTATTGAAAGAAACCAGACATCAAGGAAGGAAAAACAATTACTGCTCTTCAAATATTCATAAAAATGGCATGATCCAGAATGTCTTCTTGTAAGGTACAGTTTTTTTTGTAGATCCAGAGGAGTTAGCCGTGTTAGTCTGTAGTAGCAAAATCAAAAAGAGTCCAGTAGCACCTTTAAGACTAACCAATTTTATTATAGCATAAGCTTTCGAGAATCAAGTTCTCTTCATCAGATGCCTGATCAAAACTCCGATCAGGCATCTGATGAAGAGAACTTGATTCTCGAAAGCTTATGCTATAATAAAATTGGTTAGTCTTAAAGGTGCTACTGGACTCTTTTTGAGTTTTTTTTGTAAATACCTTGTTTTGAAAGTTAAATAAAAACTAATGAAAGAATATGAACTCACTGTGCTTATGGTGGGAATGGTTTTTAAACCTCTTGCAAGATGGAAACCTAATTTTCACTTGAAAATATTATAATTTCCTCCATTTCTGGGCAGTACAACTTTTTATCAACATACTAGCAGGGATCATTTCGACGGGGAATGCACTGGAACACAGTTCTGGCAGTTCTCCAAAGAGGTCACTTGTCTGATGGCCCCACCCACCTGATTTTCAGCCATTCTGGGCCTATTTCTTGGGGGAACAGTCCCCCATCAGGCAGCAGCCGAATCCCAGCCATTTCGGGCATGATCCAGGCCATTTTGGGCCCCTTTCAGCCATTTTGGGCCCCGTTCAGGGCCAGGATTGGGCCCAAAACAGCCAGGATTGGTCCCAAAATGGCCAAGATTGGGCCTCTGATGGGTGGTGGATCACTCTCCTGCTCAGCAGCGGCCTGATCCTGACCATTTTGGGCCCCTTTTCAGCCCCTTTTTGCTATTTTGGGCCCAATTTCGGCCCTGAATGGCCAGGATTGGATCCAAAACAGCCAGGATAGGTGATGCCAGGGGATGTGGCATATGCAAATCAGTTATGCTAATGACACACTTCTGGTCATGTCAGGGGGGTGGCATATGCTAATGGGTTATGCTAATCAGTTATGTTAATGAGTTCCTGCAGCTCTTTTTCTACGGAATGACCCCTGCATACTAGCAATATAATCTTAAAAGAAAATTCTACCCTTCTAGGCCCATTATCATCATTAGACTTAGAAAGGTGTCATTCTGCTTAGGATTGTATAGCAGAGGGCCTACAGAATGTTTACAGTGTCAGCATTGAATATGTAGATCCTTGAATCGTATATAACCATTTTGATTTTAAGGATTTTTTAAGTTGTTTCATTGGAAATCATAGCTCTACAGTGATTAATCCTAGAAGTATTTCAATTGTTTCCAATTTTGAAAAGAAAAAAAAATGCCATAGGTTTTGAGTATAGATTCTCCAATACTCTATTAACCTTTACAGTCCTTCAGTGGAAATAGAAAATAGCTTAGATATCAATGGATTTGAATTATTTCCTACTACTAATTATTTCTTTTTTCCCCCGATGCAACCTGCATTTCCAATCACTAACAAAATTCTCATACCCACTTTAATTAGAAATAGCATTACTATTTCATTCTGTAAGTAGAAAACTAACACACACACAAATATGACCCTTCTCCCCATAAGAATGGAATAAATTTACAACTCAATCCAATGCATGCTAAGAAGTTAAGACACAGAGTTCAATGGGAAGTTTATGGGATTGAATCTGTGTTGAAGGTCTGACATTTCTGGGTGAAAGGAGTCTTGCTGGGGTAAATGATGGGGAAGACCTTTCTTTTAACTAAAATTCTGGAAAGCCATAGCAAAGTTTGAGCCAAGAGAGAGCAGTGATCAGACAGCAGCCTCACATCATGTTTGTTATTTATTAAAGACACACTTTCACCAAATGTTTTCTGTTTACCGAATGGGACTATCTCTGAAAGAATTAATTTTGCTTATTTAAGAATATGAAGAAGGAGGAGAGGGTCAGCGTTTCTGTTACCTCAGACAGTCTAGATCTTGGTTCTCTTCTACTATTATATTTTTGTATTTTGTACAATCATAGTTTCAAGCAGGGCTTTTTTTTCAGCTGGAACACAGCGGAACGGAGTTCCGGCACCTCTTGAAAATGGTCACATGGCTGGTGGCCCCGCCCCCTGATCTTCAGACAGAGAGGAGTTTAGATTGCCCTCTGTCTGGAGATCAGGGGACAGGGCCACCATCCATGTGACCATTTTCTCTGAGGGCAACCCACTGAGTTCCACCACCTCTTTTCCCAGAAAAAAAGCCCTAGTTTCAAGGTATTTAGATAGCATGCTATGTTAGAAAAAGCAATTAGATTTAATGGTGCATGATACATGCTATCCTATGCAAATAGCAAAGAAAATATAGACTTTATTTTTTTTCCTGACGTACATGCAACATGTTCAATTGTTTAAATCACCACCAGTGAAATTCTACTCGTCAGCATGCTTCATTATTTAAAAAAAGAAACCCTACATTTGACTGCAAACAAATATTTATCCGTCTCATATTCCTCAATTCTTACTGTTCCTGCTTTCTATCACATTCTGGATTTTTGAGTTTCATCAAGTTTGGGAACACTTTAAATTCTCATTTAGATCATGTTAGGCCTTCTTCACTGTCGCAATGCTTTATTTGCTTTGTGGTAACAAAAAAAAGGTTATGCAGGAGGAGGCTGAACATAATGTTCCTGTTCTAAAAAGGTTGCATCATGCACAGAAGTATTTCCTTCAAGCATCTTCCTTCATCCTATGTGGCCAAGTTAAATACATGTGTTCAGAAAACAACCTGCTGTGATCTTTCTTGCTTCCCTTGAATTAAGGATTTACCAGAACTTCCTTCAATATCTGGAGAGGTATTTTACAATTTTATTAAAAATAACTACAAATGGGCAGGAACCGAAATATGACCCCAAAACCCCCATGAAACAGGCTGGTTTGGGGTTCCTGCACTAGGGTTCATGGAAGCTCCTTTTCCGGAACTTCCATGAACTTCATACTGGTTCGTTGGGTCATATTTACAGGGGCAGTTTAAAAGGCCATTTGCCCAGGGAAATGGCCATTTAAACTGCCCCTTTAAGGGACCTGCAAGGGCAGGTCCCTTTAAACTGCCCAAACCCCAGCCCCCCTACCCCCTCATCCTCCAGCCCCAGCCCCACACTTACCTTGAGGACTCCTACGGCCCGCAGTGTCCTCCCCCTCCTCCTATGAGGGGCAGCAAGGCTGTTTTCGGCCTCTTCCGCCCCTACGCAGGCCTGCAGAGGGACAGAGGAGGCCGTTTTCTGCCTTGCTGCCCCTCGCAGGAGGAGAGGGAGGACCCCGTGCCACAGGGGAAGGTAAGTGTGGGGCTGGGGCAAGGGGTGAGGGTGGGGGAGTGGGGGAATGGGGTGGGGGACTGGGGTTAGGGCAGTTTAAAGGGCCCAGCCACTGGCAGGTCCCTTTAAACTATCTGCTGTCAGTTGGTGGGGGGGATCCACCTGCCAGCTGATAGTTTAAAGGTACTTGTTGCTTGCAAAGCAGGAAAGGGCCCTTGAAACTGGTAAATGCTCTTTTCCTGCCACTGCTAAGTGGCCTGAAAGGGGCATTTAAACCCCACAAACCACGAACTGGGTCATAACTGGCCCCAGTTCCATGCCAGTTCATGGTTTTTGGTCGGTTAAAATCCACGAACAATGAATCTCATGGTTCGGGGGTTTTTTTGGTCCATTCCCATGTCTAATAATAACTATCCATTATTAGTAATAGTAAAATAGTTTTTAAAAAAACTAACCCTCCTTCTTTCCTATTTGGATCTGTACCTCTCTTACAGAGTGGCTCAGTTTGCCCTGGCAACTAAGAAAACCCATGCTCGAACTGTGTTTAACAATTGAGACTCCTTCACCTGTGTATAACAAAGGTGGTAATGAGTTTTAATGTAATTTTATGTGTTTTTATTATCTGTTACTCAAAGGGAAAACCTCACTGTGAGTTGGGGAGAATTAGCAGCAAGGTAAAGGCAGTGAGGGGATAACTGAGGGATCTCCACCAATGTATACGAGTATTGTCTAAGCTAGAGAACTCCTTTCAATAACTGGACAGATATTTTTTTAAAAATGGAATTTTTATTGAGAGTAACAAGGATCACCAGCTCACAAGACAAATATGTTTAGGGCTAAGTAGGAAAAAGAGTAAAGGAGGGTGATAGTTACCATCCAGACTTCCGGGAGAGAGGAGGAACATTGAGCGGCTGGTGCTTCAAGGCAGAAGGGCTTGAACGGAGGTTCAAATGTGGAGAGGGGTGGCCTAATTTATACCATGGATCCTACCTAGAGGCAAGCATGCAATACACATTCTTGTTCTGATTCTAGTAACAGAATTGTAGAACGACTCTTCATGCACTGCAGAAAGCTCTGGCAAATCCAGTGCAAGGATATTATAATCCTTGTTTCGCACACCCATGGCTTGCCAACAATCCCATGCAGAGGGCTGTGGTGCAATGGAAGATTACGTGCTATGCAAGGGCATGCAGATGGTCCCAGATCAATCAGCTAAAAAGATATTTAGTAGCAGGTGCTGAGATTGTGCCTTCTTTTCCTGGTTAGGGTAGAAAATATAAAATGGGATGAACCAAATAATCTAACTTGGAAAAAAGGTGAGATGGTGTATACGGCTGTATCAAGATTTGTGTGTGTGTGTTGTTTTACCAATACAAAGAAATTGAACAAAACAAATTTTAATGGAATCATACATATGGTTGTATCAAAGTGTTTTAAAAGTATTTTATTAATGCACAACATATGCAGAAGTAACATGGGAATGGAAACAACACAAATAGAAGTATAAACTGTGGAAACGCTTCCTATTTCAGAATTAAGTTTAGACATTTTCCTTAAATCAGAATGATCCAAACAACCATGGTTATGCAACCAATAGAATTTGCTCTGGTTCTGGTGTTTTGTTCTTGATCGACATTAATGCCACTTAGGAGTATAATACTTGTCAAGAGACTTGCTTTGTTTGTTTCTTGTTCAGAACAACCATTTTGAATTAGGCCTGTTTGGCTTGGCTACAATGCACTTAAGTTTATAGCCTTTCCTTTTATGGGCCCCCTCTCTGATATTTGAGAAAAAGAGTTTTTCTTTTTAAAGTCTGAGGCTGGATGGCACCACTGGCTCTCAGACTGATAAGACAGAGTCTGTCTCTGGAGGTGTGAAGTTCTCAAGGATGGAGCCTTGGGGAGTCCAGTTCTGGCATTCTGGCTATGTAGACTGAGTTCTGGTTGTGTCGAGTATTTTTGTTAACATGGATGTAATGCCAATAAAGGTTGCTGAATTAGTTAGTGCATTCTGGCTAATTAGTTCAGAGTCTCCTGCTGGGAGTGGAGAGATTAATTTCCCCCTGCCCCTATGAGGCTTAGTAACTGCAGTACTGTCCTCACAGACCTGGCCTTCTGATTGGCTAACTTGTTCTGGCTCTAGGGTTGCTGGAACCAAGGTGAGGGTGAGGGATCCCCCACTCCCAGCCTCCTCCAGCCACCATGACTTGCCAGTGGAGGAAAAGGCATGGGAACCAGTCTCCTGGGGCACACTCCTGGCATGGTGCAACACCATCACTCCCAGGAATGATGTCATCGCACAGACCCCGGGAGTGCTCCTGGGTTTCATGCCAGGCTGATACAGCCCATTTGGGGGCCCAAATCATCCCAGGACAAAGCCTAGAAGCACTGTCAAAGCCTGCGCTATGACATCACTCCTGGAAGTGACATCATTGCACCACATTGGGAGTGTGTGCAAGCTTTGTGTGCGTGCATGTAGATTAAGGAAGTGCTACCCCCCCCTCCACCATGCCAGGAATGTTAAGGGGACTTGGCAATCCTATCTAGCTCACTGCAGGCAGCATGCCTTTAAAAGATGTCTTTCTTAGTCTATTGTTTGTTCTTCTCTGAGTTCCTCCTTGGTTTTCTTTGGAGTCCCTTTTGTCTCCCCGTTTGTCCATGCCTGCTGGAAGGATTATGAAGGCCATGCTATAAATGGGAATCTATAGCTGGTCTCCCTTTGCCTTTTGGACTTTTAAATTTGTCATCTTGAAGCTTTGCTGAATTCTGCTAATTGCTTGAAGGTAACATCTGGAAAAGCTTAGGTATAATCTAGTATATACTAGCTTAGCTAAAAAGTCTTCGTTAATTTGCTTCTCCTGCTGCACCCTTCTAAGCTCTTTGATAATTGGCATTTTCCACTTCTTTAAAAAAGTCTATTAGTTATCTCTTGTGTGGAGTCCTTTGCTTTACTGCTTCAATCTGAAAGCAATTCCTTGGCCAATTTGCCATAAGCTATCTAGTGAATGTGTCTCTGGACTCAGCCTGCTGGGTGCCTACCTTGGAAGGCTGACTTCTGTTTGTTTAGTGCCCTGAGGGCTGGAAGCTCGCCTCTTGGCCTCTAGCTGTGGGATAGTCAGAGGGGCTGGCAGTAGCCAGTACCTGCAAAGTGGGAACCCATTTGCGTCCTTTGTATTTTGCTCTTGTCACCACGGAGAAGAACCCTGGCTGGGGCAGCCCTCCTTCTTGGGCAACCCTGGCCAGGGCAGCCCTTCTTCTCATATCCCACTGTGACATGGATGGTCCAGGTAGCCCCATCTTGTCAAATCTCAGAAGCTAAGCAGGGTTAGCCCTGCCTGCTCAGTATTTGGATGGGAGACCACCAAGGAAACCCAGTGACGCTACCCCAAGGCAAGCAATAGGAAACTACCTCTGATAATCACTTATGCTGAAAAACCTATGAGATCACCATAAGTCAGCTGTTACTTGATGGCACACAAACACACACAGTAGTATAGTAGTGGTGTATAAGGGCAGGGAGGAAGAATGCAAAGCAATCAGGGTCTCTCTTATTAGTAGCAATAGTAATAGTAGTAATTTATTGCATTATTTTTAATACTGTTCCATCACCATGGGTACAACTTTTACAAAGAGGAAGTACATAAATCCATAAAGCCATCACAATATGTCTTGTGAATCTATCATTGCCAAACACACGTCCAAACTCTCCTGGTCTTCCGCAAATGATGCAAAACTGATTTATTCAAAAAGGCCTTTTACTCAGATAGGAGGGCTGTATTGTAGGGGGATGATCTCAAAGAGATGCTTCCCTAATGAGTTAGGGACCACAGACTCACTACTACATTGTCTTACATCCTATCTGTTGCTTTAAGTATGTGCTCCTATGTACTACCTGTTGCTTTAAACATGACCCTCCTGGGTAGTTCTATGTTGTCTAATGTCAGTCCTAGAATTGCTTATGCTCTGTTTCAACATTTCTTCAACTCTGTATTGGATTTATTTGCATTTATTTACCCTATGCATTTATTGCATGCATTTCTAGCATTTATTTACCCTATGACATTGTTATTGAAATGTCCTTGACATTGACTGTACTTATCACATACTATGTAATCCACCTTGAGTCTCAGTAAGAAAGAGGGGCTATAAATGCATAAATAACAGTTATTATCTGCAGCCTGTAGTGCCTTTGCTCAACTCTCATTGGTATGCTACTCGAGTCCTTTCCTTGAAAGCACAGTTGCTAATGATCTGATCGTATGCAAAAGTGGACTATAGCAGTGTGCTCTCCATGGAGTTACATTCGGAAGCTTCAATCAGTCTTAAATGCAGCAGGGAGATTGTTGACCAGCAGTAGCTACCGACAACACATTCTGGTGGTACTGAAATAATTCTGTTGGCTGCCTACTCGCTTCCCATTCAAATTTCTGGTTATCATCTTTAAAACGCTGAAAGATTTTGGTTCCCAGAATGTGAAGGACTGTTTTCTCTCATAGGCCCATGCATCTGACGACGAGAGCTGAGAGCTGTGGCTCTTGAAAGCTTATGCTACAATAAAGTTGGTTAGTCTTAAAGGTGCTACTGGACTCTTTACTATTTTGCAACTACAGACTAGCACAGCTAATTCCTCTGTTTTCCTCATGTGTGCTGGCCCACCAAAATCATTCTGAAGAAGCTCTGTGTGTTCTCACTGTTGGAAGTGAGGTGGGGGTCTCCCAGGGAGGGAGGAGATCCTTCTTTATAAAGAGGAAACTCTCTCCATGCAGTGATGTATCCAGTTCTAGTTTTACTATGTTTTTGTGCCAGGGCTTTCTCTCAGGCCTTGAGTAGGGTAGTTGAATGATGCATTGTTTATTTTTGTCATTGTTCTTGTGTGTTTTCATAATCAAAACACAATTAAAATTGTGATTTTAATTGTGTTTAATGTTTTATTGGCCCCTGTGGACCATTATTCTCCTTGAGAACTTGAGTTATAAGGGTATTGATTTTTTTAAAAAAAAATTATGAGCGCACAGACTCATAGCGGGCAATTCCCCAGTGCAATGGAGACAATTTGTTTTGGGGTCAGGTGCTGTGAGTAACTACTGCGAACAAGAAGCTTTGCCAGTCTTCTACTCCGAACCCTCCATTGACTATGAAATACAAAAGGTTCTTGGAAAACTTGCTGGGATGATTAACATTCCTAAAACCAGACTGTAATTTTTAGCTGGGGGACACATTTTCAGCTGTTTCCCCCACAACATTGTATTCTTTTTTTCTTCCTAGTCTTCAGGGAGGCTGAACTTTCTAGATGTTACATGCTGCTACTTTTGACTTTCATCATTTCTTATGAATTTTATTTTTATAGATTTCAGGGGCAGCTGAGGTTTTAAAGAGCTGGACTTGACCTTACTCATCAGTTTTGATAATGCTGTATGCAGTAAATTGCACTAATTAGAGTGGGGGAGAGATTTTCATGGACATGGGTCAAAGATAGATTTTATAAATGTCATCTTTAAAAAAAACAAAAAAAAACTTGCTTTGCAACCTCCTCAGTAGGGCATTGTGCTGATTTTTCTCCCTGTCTTTTTATTCCCATGCAACAGAGGAACTGTGAAGCTTTTAAAGCAGATTTAAGTAACCAGGGACTCCCGGCTCATTCTGTACATATGAACATAAATTTAAGTTGTTTAAATTCTGTGGTTTAAGGCACGAAGCTGAAGTTGGTTCCCAGTTTCTTATTCGCAGTTCCTAGGTCCTTATTCGCAAAGCCAAACGCAAATATTAGGGGAAATTGAAAAGCTCTGCACCCCAAAATAAAGGTTGTAGGAGCACATATCATACACTGCCATATTCAGCCCTCTAAGTGGATCTGTACTGGGTCATCCTATAAAGCCCAGTTCTTGAGATAACAGCTTAAAAGTAGGGTGCTAGTATATACCTACTTAGGTATATACAATGGCTGAGTCCATTGAATATGGAGGTATATGATATGTGCTCCTATGGTGTTTATTTTGGGGCACAGAACTTTTCAATTTCCCTCACTATTTGTGTTTTGCTCTGCAAATAAAGAATTATGAATAGACATGGGCATGAACAGCGTTACGAACAGAAAAAAACCACGAACAGCCCAATCTGCTGTTCGCGAGCAAGCTGTTTGTGAGGCCCCATCCTAAATGAACAGGTGGTCATTAAAAGCCTTGTTCATTGCCTTTGGCAGCCATTCAGCAAGCTAGACAGTCTGGCGCCTGCTGCAATCAATCCCCTTGGCAACTAGAGGGAGGGACTGAACTCTGTCTGAACTCTTGCCTTTCCTTCTGGCTTTAACCCTTCAAAGTACTTCCAGCAGAGAAAATGACAGCCAACAGGTAGACCCATGGATCATGCCTTTCTGGAGTGCAATCTCTCTGAAACTTGGGGGTGTTCAGAGGACAGTGAGGACTATGTCCCCTGCAAATTTGGTGGGTATTGGACATTGGGAAGGGCAGTTTGTGGGATGTTTAAAGGGTCCTGCTCCTTGCACGTGGCAAGTTTAAAGGGCAATCCCCCCTGCTGCCTGCCAGCTGATAGTTTAAAGGGATCTTTAAAGGGCCAGGTAAGTGGGTTTGAGGGGAGGGGGGCTAAGTAGGGGCGTTTGGGGTGGGGGTGGTTCTAGTCCCTATGAACAACAAACAACAAACATGTCCGGGAACAGTCCATGTTCATTGTTTGTTGTTCGTGGATGGCACCGAATGACAAACAGGGTGTTTGGGTTTTTTTTTCCCGTTCGTGCCCATGTCTAATTATGAACTGTGAATAAGGAACTGGGAACCAACTTCAGCTTTGTGTTTAAGGCCCTTGCCTACTGCCTAGTGAACTGCAACTGTGGGGGGCGGGGGAGAAAGTGGCATGATAAAATCTGAAGACAGTTTGTTTTCTTCCTTTACCCCTCTGTTTTTTTGTCTTTTCTCAGTGCCATGAAATATACCCCATTGCCATCCCTTCCCAAACTGCCAAGCTACTTCAGAAATTCTTGATCTATAGCACATGAGAGCAACCCCATATTAATAAATCAACAAGAAAAGAATCTCAGTGCACACAAGTGTGCACATTAAATAGCCTTGCCCTTTATACACTATTGTAATGATTTTAAGTAAATGTGTGTATGTGTCTTTAAATGCCTGGTGTGGTATATATATGAAGCGTGTGGGTGGAAGAGAGGGATGAGTGAGTGAGATGATTGGTTGATGACTGAGAGTGTGGGTGGAGTTAATACAGTTTTAGACTGAGGGCCAAGCTACAAGTGACGAATGACACTTGAACAGCAAGTGAACAGACTCATGTGTATTCCTTCCTGTTCACTTGTGCTCCACTTGCGCTCCACTTGATCAAGTGGAGGGCAAGTGGAGCACAAGCAAACAGGAAGGAATACACGTCTGTTCACTTGCCGTTCAAGTGTCATTCATCACTTGTAGCTTGGCTCTGAGAGTGGAGAAAAAAGATTAAGTCAGGGCAAGAGAGGCAAGCTGTGTGCAGCCTTAGTATTTTTAAGCAGTTCTGAGAGAAATATAACCTGTGTGGTAGCCTGAATTGTGTGTTTGTGAAAGAACATTCAGTCAGGAAAAGCAGGCAAACTGTGTGTGCACCTGAGAAAAAGATCTTATTTGTAATTGAGAGAGAAATTAATATCAAAAGCAGGCAAACTGTGTGTGAAGCCTGAGAGAAGATCTATGTGACTGGGTTTAAATAAAGGAACTTTAAGAATTAAGAACTACTCCTTTGAAACCATCAAGTTTTAGAAATAATATGAAACTGATACACTTCTTATAAAAATAAAAGTTTACTTTTTTTTTTAATATCCCAGAGTATCTGTCATTCCTATATCCCATTCCTTTCCTCAGGGTCACATAGTACCACGAAAAAGCCTGACCCTTGGGCACATTATTAAAGGGGAAATTTAAATAAAATATCTTGGAATATAATATTCCTGGTGGCAGCAATCTATCCAGAGGGTCTAAGAGTAAGTTTGAAGACCAAATCTACCCAAGAGAAAGGAAAGGGTCATAACTATTTTCAACAGTGTGACACTCAAATCTGGTAATGTATTGGGGGGGGGGAGGGAAAGGAATTAAAGCTGTAGCAGTTCTTCTGACTGGTCCACTTTCATAATTAATTTTATAAATTTTCCCATTTAAATTAGAATCCAAAAGCAGTGAAATGGAGCTCAAAGTGAAATTTCAGAACAACAAAGGATGGAATAGAATAAATCTGTTCATCCATATCAGTGTGGAAATTCTCTTCCCTGCCTTCCCTCCTGAATACAGTCAGTGATGCTGTGATATCACTGCTACTCAGGGCTTTTTTTCTGGGAAAAGAGGTGGTGTATCTCAGAGCGGAACTACAAGGGACAAAAGGCACAGATTGGACACTTGTCAGCTTCCCTCAAGTTTTGATGGGAAATGTAGGCATCCTGGTCTTGCAGTTTGACTCTCTGACTGCTGTCCAATGGACTTTTCAACTGTCACTTGTTCAACATTCCGCCAAGCTGCCTACATTTCCCATCAAAACTTGAGGGAAGCTGACAAGTGTCCAATTTGTGCCTTTTGTCACTTGTAGTTCCACTCTCAGTGGGTTGCCCTTGGAGAAAATGGTCACATGGCTGGTGGCTCTGCCCCCGGATCTCCTGAGCGATGCAGAGGGCAATCTAAACTCCCCTCTGTCTGGAGATGAGGGGGCGGAGCCACCAGCCATGTGACCATTTTCAAGAGGTTCCAGAACTCCGTTCCACCACGTTCCCACTGAAAAAAAGCCCTGCTGCTACTTCTGTGTCATCTGTATTAGGGGTGTGCTTTCTGAATTCCTAAACTGAAAATATATACTCAAATTTTGATTCAGGAACAGATACAAAAATCCAGATCACTACAACAAGGAAGGTTGACGAAAACTGAGTTTTCCACTGACGGGTAATTTTTTTATAGTCAGTTGCTGCAAAAGTTGGAAAATAAAATGAATGCAGACTTTTTTTTAATGCTAGTGGCCAGCCAGTCAGTGCTGACCTGCTAGACTTGATCATCATTTTCTGCTCAATAGAGATAAGTGTGCCTGCACTGAAAGGCACATACTTCAGGGGTCTGCGGACACTGCAGTGTGTGTGTCCTGTCTTGCGATCTTAAAGATATTAATTATCCGTCATCTAGTCAATCAGTAAAATCCAAAGGGTTCTCCACCTGCAACACTGATAATGTGGTATACCTCCTCCAATGTGGCTGTCCCCTCTTATATGTAGGCTGCACTACCCGGCCGATCCGTCAGCGAATCCAGGAACACATCTCACGGGTTAAAAATTGTAGTGAAATAACAACACTTCACCAGCATTTGTGGCAGACGCATGGCAGGGACAAAACCTTCAAGTTCTCAATATTAGAGGTGATACCCAAATCTGGAGTGAATAAACGTCGCCTTTTACAGGCAGAGATCAGATGGATTTTTAGATTAAACACCATGGCTCCACAGGGTTTAAACACTGAGGTAGATTATTCAGCCTTTCTGTGATCCCCGTGAGAGTTTAAATAGGAAAGGGACGGGTTCTCAATGACAGCTGTTACCACCCCCTATTCAGAATTTTCCTTCTCCTTAAATAATTGATTTTTCATGTTCTACCTCCTTTTTCTCTCTCCCCCCCCCCTCCTACCCTCGCTCTTTTCGATCCGGCACCCATTGTGGGATACAAATAGACTGGTCAATTATGGAGGTTTGAAGCTTCCCCTGCTTGCAATTGAGACATGACTCGTTCTACCAATTTTTGAATAATATGTATATAGGTGAGGCTTCTTTATTGGTGTGCCTTGGGGATTACGTGTAATACAAAGAATTAGGAGACCATCCCGGTCCTGACTTTTTAAGAAAGTAGACTCCATATACAGATGGTGGTCTTTTCAGGATCAGAACCCAATGAAATGGTTCAATGAATGGTTTTTTGGGGGGGGGATGGGATCCACTTATGATGATAGTATTTATTAGCCTGGGAATGACCTCCCTGTTACCTTTTAATGGACTTTACACTGACTCTGTTATTGGATGGTTTCTTTCACGTCCTAAGATTACGTTGGAATGGAAATAGTGAGTATAAATCAGTGTTCTGGATATTAGTTCTGTTATTTATTGTTGTGACATGGTCTATGATGGATTTTTAATAATAAATTATAAGTTGGTGGCCTGATGAAGGATTTGTCCTGAAACGAGCCAAATTGGATTGGACCGGTAAGCTCGTTGCCACTCAGCGCTCTTCGTTGTCTTCAAACAGCTCCTATGGACTTTGGGATGAATTTACACGAACTAACAGCGACGTGACTATAAACAGAACCACTTACCTGTTGAATACTTGAACAAATTTGATGGAACTTTTCTTGCTCTTAATAGTTGTGTACTACATTGCTATTTATTCTTTTGCCATGGAGACGAAACCTAGAAATTACCAAGAGAAGACTCTGACCTTTGATGCTGTTATTGGTGTTTCCTTTGGATGCATTTGGGCAGGGACAGCTCGCTCAGCTAGGCTATTACGACTTCATATGATGACCTTGCCTGCTGCTGACCCATTATTTGTTTGGCCCTGCTCTCAGAACCAATCTCCCTGAGCCTCTGGCAGCTGATGGGGGAAATTAGCTTGACAGTCCTACTCACAGCAGCCAACCTAGCCTAGCTCAGCAGGTTCTGCCAACAATAGATGCTTTGGGAAGCATAATCTGCTAATTATGAAAACAGACAAAGAGGTTCCTGACTGTTACTTTCTCCTTTTGCTTTCCAAGCAGCTTTTCCAAAACAAAACAAAAGTGCGATGTTGCGCCTGCCCTTCTCCTTCAACTTACCATGATTCAAGCATCTCCACCTTCCAGTTTCTATCAAGATCCTATAATTTCTGAGGCTGATCCTACATGTTTACACCAATTGTACTCTGGTTACTGAGAGGGATTTTGTAGTAGAATGACAGCTTGGAGAAATAGTTGAGAAATTCCTGTGCATTCAAAAATGTGGCACACATTATAAAAAATATTTTTAAAATTCATAGAAAGACCACACAGGCTCTTCAGGTCCTATGTACCAGCATGAATGTGGAAGGCACTGGCATACTTTCTGTTTCATTTCATTTTGGGTGTGTGTGTATTATGGGAGAAAGACTCTTTTAACAGATTTGACTGCATTTTTAAAATTTGTGCTGTTTTTATCTCATCAAGGGACAGTTTTGTTTTTATATCCTTGCAACTTGTGGTTGCATTGTTGATCACTTGTTAAGTGAGTATGATGTGTTATGTTGAATATGTGCTCCCGATTGTTCCCCTTTGCTTCTTTTTCTAGTGTTTCTGGTTGTTCTTGCACCCAGTCAGCCCCGCAGCATGGGCTGATGAAGAGGAGATCAAGTGGGATATAAATATTCTAAATGAATAAATAAATAGCCTCCTGTATTGTCGAAGGCTTTCACGGCCGGAGAACGATGGTTGTTGTGGGTTTTCCGGGCTGTATTGCCGTGGTCTTGGCATTGTAGTTTCTGACGTTTCGCCAGCAGCTGTGGCTGGCATCTTCAGAGGTGTAGCACCAAAAGACAGAGATCTCTCAGTGTCACAGTGTGGAAAAGATGTAGGTCATTTGTATCTACTCAGGAGGGGTGGGGTTGAGCTGAGTCATCCTGTAAGAGTTTCCCCGGGTGTGGAATGCTAATGGCGGGAGGCTTCACTGTATCCTGAGGAGGTTCTTTTGCATATGGATTGGTACTTGATGTGCTAATCTTCTCTGCAGGGCTATTGTTGGGTATAGAGTGTTTTGTTAGCCTGGTGTTTTTCAGAACTGGAAACCATGCTCTGTTCATTCTTAAGGTTTCTTCTTTCCTGTTGAAGTTTTGCTTATGCTTGTGAATTTCAATGGCTTCCCTGTGCAGTCGGACAAAGTAGTTGGAAGTTTTGTCCAGTATTTTGGCGTCCTGGAATAAGATACTGTGCCCTTTTTGAGTTAGGCTATGTTCAGCCAGTGCTGTGACACTTAGAGATCTCTGTCTTTTGGTGCTATACCTCTGAAGATGCCAGCCACAGCTGCTGGCGAAACGTCAGGAACTACAATGCCAAGACCACAGCAATACAGCCCGAAAAACCCACAACAACCAAATAGCCTCCTGTCACATGCTCGCAGCTCAGCAGTTCCCAGATATGGTACCTTGCCCTAATGAGGTGTATGTAGCCATCAGTTAGGATCAGGGGTCATTTCATAGAAAAAGAACTGCAGGAACTCATTAGCACATCTCATTAGCATATCTCATTAGCATTTGCCACATCGCCTGACATCACCTGAAGTGTGTCAGAAGGCAACACCCACCCCTCAGGCCCCTTTCCCCAAAAATCTTCAGGTATTTCCTGAAAATAAAGCAGAATGAACTCAAAGCAGCTTACCCTCCTCTGGAGACCCAGCCCCAGTAGCCCTACTCACTCACTCACTGGTCACGAATGAAAATAAAGCAGCAGAATGAATTGAAGCAGCTTAGCCTCCTTTGGAGAGTAGGCAGAGGGGAGGAAAAGGAATCACGTGGGTGGGGCCAAAACCAATGTGACCACTTTTCAGCTCTATGGGAATGCTGTTCCAGTGCATTCCCCCTCCAAATGAGCCTTGGTTAGGATGTCCAACAAGCAGCTGATCCGAGGGTAGAAATGCCCCTTTCCCTGCCGCTTCGCAGCAGCACGGAAAGAGGTATTTCGCCCCAGCAGGCTTGGATCAGCTACTTGTCAGGGAGATCCCTGACAAGCAGCTGATCTGGGGGTGGAAATGCCCCTTTCCCTGCCACTTAACAGTGGCACAGAAAGGGGTATTGGGGTTTAACATGAACCAAATGAAACAGCAGACTAGTTCATGGATGTTTGTGGAAAACGGGCTTCCATGAACCACTGGTTCACGAAGCACGATCCGGCCCGGTTTGTGACGAACTTTAGTTCGTCTTGTGGTTCATGCCCATCTCTGGTTAGCAGTTTCCAGAATTTTCTGACTGTCCCAGTGTTAACCATTGTATTTATCCCTGCGGTGGTTTTACCTTTAGGTTTCAAATCCATATTTTATCTTTTTACCTTATAGGAAAACATCTGAATATTATAATTTGCTTGCACTTTAGTGGCAGTGAAGAATACCAACTTATATGGTATTCTCATATTAAAATGCAGCAATTGCTGTCATCAATCAGCTTCTATTATTCTGTGCCATCTCTTCACCACAACATTCTGAACCTCTCTGGTGAAAATCATGAGGGAAAGAGAAGAGATAACTGACAAGTATTGCAAAGAACGTAGAGGGGTCTTAAAAGCATTTTCTTCCTGTCATTGTTTCAATAATCCCTGTGATTGCTGATCTATTCTTTCTCAGCTATACAGATTCAGAAGTTGAACACCACCATAAACAGATAAAGATGCTGCCCTGCCCAAATTGCTCAGCATAGGGTGGCAGAATTAGGTAATATGAACATTCTTTTTTTGATTTAGAAGGCTCATTATTTCACAAAGTCCTCTCACACATTCCTTTGTCTCTACTGCAATCCCCCCCCTTCTTCCTACTTTGAAGGTGAAGGCTCCATAAGGAAGCATGCAGAGTAAATGGAAAGGGAATGAGTGGCTAAATTTTCCTCCGAGGGAGAGCAGGAGGTCCTTTACCAGTAAATGTTGCTCTTTACCAAGGATGGTTGTAAAATTGCCAAAATCCTTGTTGTCATAATACATTCAGTATGTATGTATGTATGTATGTATGTATGTATGTATGTATGTATGTATGAAAACAAGCAGAAATTCTAAAACGGACATATTAAACAATGCAGAAACTATTCAATAGGCTCATACTTACAGCAATAGACAATAGTTTACAGTCCCTATCCCTTTACCAATGTGTCTCTTTTAAATCACTGTCTTGCAGTAGAGCCCTCCTATCTGAGTAAAAAAGCCCCCTTGAATAATTTGCATAGTCTACAGAAAGCCAGGAGAGTGGGCGATTTCCTGACCTCTTCCAGTAGACCCTTCCATAAGGTGGAGGCTAATACAAAGAATGTGTGTATAGGCAGCTGCTGATTTTGCCCATGTGCAGATCCTGTTTTGTAATCTTGCTCTATTTAGTGCATTGTTTTATAATTTTGTGATCAATTTTTCTGCTATTGTTTATTGTATATATGATACTGTTATTGTATTATATGATTGAACTATTGTATTATTTTTAATTGTATGATCAACCTTGATTCCCAGCAAGAGACAGGCTATAAATTTAAAAAGAAAACAAACAATTTCAAATACCTCCAAACTTTGATATTTTTCTTATTTATCTGTGTTTCATCACAAGTGGATTAAAAATCTAGAGATTTCCAGACTTCAGTGTGCCTGGAGCAAACAGAGCTGATTAAACTGTGCTATCAAACTGATCTCTTGTCAGTTTATTTTTGTTGACATCCAGTTGCTTCATAATTTGCTGTGTTGAGTGTTGCTCCTTCATCAGTTATTTACAATGAGAATGGGGGATTCTCCTGCTTATTTATTTTTTTAAGTAACACAGATTTTGAGGAGAGACTTTTCCTTGCATTTTTACTGGGAGCAAAAGATTTTCATGCTGGCAAAGTGAAGGAAGGGGAGAAAATAATATAGTTAAACCCATGTTCCCATTCCTAGGAAAACTGATGACAGCTCCAGTCTTAGTACTCTTACGGTGCAATCTTAAGAAGAGTTACTCCAGTATAAACCTGTCCGGGGTCTGGGTCCCAGCCCCCAGACTTGGTAGGAGTGAACAGCAGGTCAACTGGGCGGACAGGCATACAGAGGGGGCAGCCAGCAGACAGCAGGTCAACTGGTCAGCCAGCAGACAGCAGGTCAACTGGTCGGCCGGCTGACAGCAGGTCAACCGGTCTGACTGGCAGGCAGAGGGGGCAGCTGGGGGACAGCAGGCCAACCCCTCCCATGGGCAAATGGGGCCAGAACCTGCCAGTGCCAGGGGCAAGGGGCAAAGGCCCAGGGCCTCAGGAGGCAGGGGGAGACAGAGAGAGGCCAGCGAGTCCCACTCCCCTAGGAAAAGAAAGGGGACTAAGCAAGGCGGAAGGGGGCAAGGGCAGAGAGATTGGGGGCCCAGCAGTCACCCACCCAAAGGCCTTACCTGAGGAGGAGAAGCAGCAGCAGCCCCAACAACCCAAAGCCACGCCCCAGCTAGAAAATAGTAGCCTGGCCCAGGAGTTGCCAAAAGCCAAGCCACTCCAGGTGGGGCTAGTGGAGGCACTCGGCATGAAGCCCTGGGCAACCAGCCAAGGAGCCACAGCTGGACCCACCTTCAGCCATCAGCTCAGCCAGGGAGGCCGGGCTGCTAGCCAGGGAACTGCAGCTGGACAGGCCTTCAGCAATCAGCCAAGGCAGGGAGGCTGGGCAGCCAGGGAACAAGGCACAGCTGGTGCTGGTCAGTGGGGCCAGATCAGCTACCCCAGCTGCAACTGCTTGGTGCAGCCCAAGACCAGGCTGGAAGAGGGGTGGGACAGTAGAAGGAAGCCCTATAAAAGCTGGCTGGGAAGAGCCCTGAGGTGGTGGGTGTGAATGAGGAGTGATGATGTGGAGTGAGAACGGTGCAATGCAAGAGTGGAGGTTTGGAGGAGAGTTCTGGAAGGAGGGGATGAAGAAGGACACAGGGGGCAAGCAGGCCAGGTTGAGCAGGCCAGCGAGTGGACTGAGAGGGAGTCTGGGTGAGGTATACCGCCCCTCCTTCCACAGAGCAGGGTCCTGCAGCATCCCTGGCCCCCCTATGACGTCAGGAGCAGACCGCCCAGGGCCACACCCAGCGGCAGCGGTGGCACGCCCTGACAAGTTGGTGGCCCGTACGGGGAAAGTCGTTCCGATGCAGGCGCCAGTCGAAGGGATGTATCCCAATGCCATAGCCCCAGCAGACCTCAGACTGTGGCTAGAGGAATGCTTGGACAGGATGTGGAGGAAGCTGGAGGCGGCCTTCCAAACAGCTCAGGCAGAGCTAATGCAGGCCGTGGAGCAGCGGATGCAAGCCTGCACCCCCACAGCCTCCTCACCAGTGGTATGTGCGTTGGCTTGGGAAATTAACCCGCCAGCTGGCAAGAGGATAGAGAGTCTGCGCGCCACTGTGAGGATAGGCCGGCAGAGCCTGCAGGCCCTGTTGGACTCAGGGAGCGCAGTCTCGGCGATCCACACCCAACTCGTCCCAGCTGCCACCCCAGTGCACCGCTGGATCCCGGTGACAGATGTGATGGGCCGCACCCTGCCGTATCCTGCGGTCTGGGTCACGGTGGAATACCTGGGGGCGATCCGCCGCATAGAGGTCGTCAAGGTGGCCCACTTACCCCTCCCCATGCTGCTAGGGAGAGATGCCCCTGAGTTTTCCCGGTTACTCAGGGAGGCGATGGGGGCATTGGCAACCCCCCAAGCTGCTGCGGCTCTGCAGGTAGAGGAGGCAGCTGACCCCAGCGAGGGCCCTTCCCGTGGACCAGTGGCCGAACCACAGGCCGAGGACCCCGCAGGTCCTCCAGCAGGCCGCCGGTTCCGCAATGCCCAAGGTGCAGACGAGTCCTTGCAGCGCCTGCGAGATACGGCAGCTCGTGAGGAGGAGCAAGTGCGGGATGAGAGAAGGGCCCAGCGGCTCCCCCGCATCGAGAAGCAAGGAGAGGTTTGGGTCCGTCTGGCCCGTGCCCCAAATGGCCAGGGAGAGGTCCGCCAGCTACTGGTGCCGGCAGCCTACCGGGCGGAAGTTCTCCGCATGGCCCATGAGCATGCTTGGGCCGGGCACCTGGGGCACCACAAGACCCTGAAGAAGGTCCTCGAGCGGTTCTTCTGGCCCTCCGTGAATGCGGACGTGAAGGCCCACTGCCGCTCATGCCCCACCTGTCAGCGGGTGGCTGCACGACGCCCCTCAAAGGCCCCCCTCTCCCCATTGCCCGTCATGGAGACACCCTTCCAACGCATCGCAATGGACTTTATCGGCCCACTGCCGCGCACACCCCGGGGCCACCGCTTTGCCCTGGTGATCGTGGACTATGCTACGTGGTTTCCGGAGGTCATCCCACTAAACACAATGCAGACCCCGGGGATGATACGGGCCCTGTCCAAGCTGTTTGCAATGGTGGGCCTGCCGGACGAAATCTTGACGGACCGGGGGGGGGCCGTTCCGTGCCAAAGCCATGAGTCAACTCTGCCAGAATTTGGGGATCCGGCAGGTATTCACCTCGGCTTACCACCCTCAGACGGATGGTTTGGCAGAGCGTCTGAACCAGACCGTCAAGGAAGCCCTGAGGAAGATGACCCGGGACAAGCCCCACCAGTGGGATCTGTACATTGACCCCCTCATGTTCGCCCTCCGGGAGACCCCACAGACATCCACCGGCTATAGCCCCTTTGAACTGCTATATGGGCGCAAGCCACGGGGGATGCTCTCTCGGTTGGCAGAACGGTGGAGTCCCCGCGCCAGCAGCCCTGCTCCCCCCATACAGGAGTATGTGAGCCAGCTCCGCGAGCGGGTGCAGAAGTCCCAGGCAGAGGCAAACCGCCAGCTAACACACACCCAGGCGCAGCAGAAGGCTGCCTATGACCGGGGTGCAAAGATGAGGACCTTCCAAGTCGGAGAAAAGGTCCTAGTACACCACTCGGTGTTCCCACGGGAGGAGGGAGACCCATGGAGGGGCCCTTACCAAATTCGGAGGATACTGGGTCCCACCACTTATGAGCTGCAGTGCGGGCCGGGCCGGCGCCGGCGGAGGACGCTCCATGTGAACCTGCTGAAGAGGTGGTACGAGCGGGACAGCGAGGAGTGCCAGCTGGCGGAGGACCCCCTGGAACTCCCGTCCAGTGAACTGCCGTGGACCACAGAAGGCCCAGAATTCGAGGAGCCCAAGGTGGACCCCCAGCTCGACCCAACTCAACGGGCCCAGCTACAGGCTCTATGGGCCCAGGTACCAGGCGTCTTCTCCCGCAGACCAGGTAGCACCAGCCTGATACAGCATGCCATCCCAACCGAGCCAGGGCAGGCGGCCCGGGCTACGTGGCGACCCATCCCTAGAAAGCGCTGGGAGGCAGTGGAAAAGGAGACGGACGAGATGCTCCAGCTGGGGGTGATTGAGCCCTCACGGAGTGCCTGGAGGAGTCCAATAGTCTTGGTGCCCAAGCCGGACGGGACCACCCGCTTCTGCGTCGATTACCGAGAGCTGAATAAGGTGGCCAAGTTCGATGCCTATCCCATGCCCCGAGCAGACGTGCTGGTGGATCACCTGGGGTCCGCTCGCTACCTGTCGGCTCTCGATTTAACCAAGGGATACTGGCAGGTGCCCGTGCGGCCTGAGGATCGGGAGAAAACAGCGTTCGCCACCCCCCGAGGTCTTTTTCAATTTAAGAAAATGCCTTTCGGTCTCCATGGTGCGGCAGCCACGTTCCAGCGACTAGTGGACCAGGTGCTGGGCGAGTGCCGGGCATACGCAATGGCCTACATTGACGACATCATTGTCTTTAGCCCGGACTGGCCCACCCACCTCCAGCACCTGGAGTCAGTCTTGAGAGCCCTTCAACAGGCCGGACTGCGGGCCAACCCAAAGAAAAGCCATCTGGGGTTCCAGGAGCTGCAGTACCTTGGCTTCGTGGTCGGGGGAGGACGGGTCCGGCCACCGCCGGACAAGGTGGCCTCTATAGCCGATGCCCCACAGCCCCAGACCAAGAAGCAGGTCCGGCGTTTCTTGGGACTGCTGGGGTATTATGGGCGGTTCATCCCCCACTTTGCCTCCCGAGCGGCACCTCTGACGGACTGCTTAAGGAAGGGGATGCCCAACCAAGTCCGGTGGACCCCAGAACTAGAGGTGGCCTTCCGAGACCTGTGGTCAGCCCTCTCTAACGCCACCGCCCTGTGGAACCCGGACTTTGACCGACCCTTCACGCTGGCCACAGACGCTTCAGACACCGGCCTCGGGGCTGTGCTGACTCAGGAGCGTGATGGAGTAGACGTCCCCATTCTCTTCCTGAGTCGGAAGCTACAGCCCGCAGAGAAGCGCTATGCCACAGTGGAGCGGGAGGCCCTAGCAGTCAAGTGGGCAGTGGGGGCCCTGCAGTACTACCTGGCCAACAACCCCTTTGTACTGCTGACGGACCATGCGCCCCTGCAGTGGCTCCACCGCATGAAGGCGCACAATCCCAGGGTGCTGCGGTGGTACCTCTCCCTCCTACCCTTCCAATTTACCATCAAATACCGCCAGGGGGCACAGCATGTGGATGCAGACTTCATGTCCCGCATGTTCGAGACTGAACCGGACCCCCACAACTCAAAGCCAAGTGGGGGTGTGTGTCTGGGGTCTGGGTCCCAGCCCCCAGACTTGGTAGGAGGGAACAGCAGGTCAACTGGGCGGACAGGCATACAGAGGGGGCAGCCAGCAGCCAGCAGGTCAACTGGTCAGCCAGCAGACAGCAGGTCAACTGGTCGGCCGGCTGACAGCAGGTCAACCGGTCTGACTGGCAGGCAGAGGGGGCAGCTGGGGGACAGCAGGCCAACCCCTCCCATGGGCAAATGGGGCCAGAACCTGCCAGTGCCAGGGGCAAGGGGCAAAGGCCCAGGGCCTCAGGAGGCAGGGGGAGACAGAGAGAGGCCAGCGAGTCCCACTCCCCTAGGAAAAGAAAGGGGACTAAGCAAGGCGGAAGGGGGCAAGGGCAGAGAGATTGGGGGCCCAGCAGTCACCCACCCAAAGGCCTTACCTGAGGAGGAGAAGCAGCAGCAGCCCCAACAACCCAAAGCCACGCCCCAGCTAGAAAATAGTAGCCTGGCCCAGGAGTTGCCAAAAGCCAAGCCACTCCAGGTGGGGCTAGTGGAGGCACTCGGCATGAAGCCCTGGGCAACCAGCCAAGGAGCCACAGCTGGACCCACCTTCAGCCATCAGCTCAGCCAGGGAGGCCGGGCTGCTAGCCAGGGAACTGCAGCTGGACAGGCCTTCAGCAATCAGCCAAGGCAGGGAGGCTGGGCAGCCAGGGAACAAGGCACAGCTGGTGCTGGTCAGTGGGGCCAGATCAGCTACCCCAGCTGCAACTGCTTGGTGCAGCCCAAGACCAGGCTGGAAGAGGGGTGGGACAGTAGAAGGAAGCCCTATAAAAGCTGGCTGGGAAGAGCCCTGAGGTGGTGGGTGTGAATGAGGAGTGATGATGTGGAGTGAGAACGGTGCAATGCAAGAGTGGAGGTTTGGAGGAGAGTTCTGGAAGGAGGGGATGAAGAAGGACACAGGGGGCAAGCAGGCCAGGTTGAGCAGGCCAGCGAGTGGACTGAGAGGGAGTCTGGGTGAGGTATACCGCCCCTCCTTCCACAGAGCAGGGTCCTGCAGCATCCCTGGCCCCCCTATGACGTCAGGAGCAGACCGCCCAGGGCCACACCCAGCGGCAGCGGCGGCACGCCCTGACAAAACCCACTGAAATCAATAGACTGGAGTAACTGTTCTTAGGATTGCAGAAGGTTACTGTCCTACAGGGTGCCTCACAAGCAAAGGTGGGCACTTTTAGCAGCAGCAAGATTTCAATCAATCAGTTATTATAACATGATGTGATCCATTCACAAGTGTTTATTCATAATTTATTGCTTAAAATCATAATAAAATACATATTTAAAACTAGTCTTTGCAGCGTATGTTAATGAACAAAAAATGGCAGGGACTCACATCCTGTAGTGGCACTGCAGAAGACCATTATAAACTGAAGGAGTTGGGGTTAATGTGCCACGTTCCCTTACTCTGTACTCAAGATGCCTGGTGGATCAGGTCTTCGTGTTCTGCACAGACCTGAAGACGTTCACAGGCTTGAAAATGTTTTTTTTTCTTCTCTTAATGTTTTTAAATGACCTTGTTATAGCACTTGGAAGTGGCTTTGTTTTCATGGTAAACTTATGCACCAAGTCCAGAAGTATAGGGTGGATAGCATCATTATCTATACTGGACACGCGACAAATATCACTGAGTATAGACATGGGCATGAATGGGAAAAAAACTGAAAAACTGCCATCCACGAACAATGAACAATGAGCAGTAACGAACATGACCCTGTTCACAAACATGTTCATTGTTCGTTGTTCATGGCCCCTTAAAGATCCCCTTAAACTATCAGCAGGCAGGTGGCAGGGGGAATTTCTCCCTGCTGCCTGCTAGCTGATAGTTTAAAGGGCCCTTTCCTGCCACATACAAGGGGCAGGGCCCTTTAAACACACCACAAACTGACCTTCCCAATGTCCAATACCCACCAAATTTGCAGGGAACGTAGTCCTCACTGTCCTCCAAAGACCCCCTAAGTTTCAGAGAGATTGCACCCTGGAAAAGGAATGATCCACGTGTCCTGCCCCCTTCGCTGTCATTTTCTGTTCACAGTGGCAAAAACAGAACTGCCTGTTGGAAAGCAGCTACTTTGAGGGGTTACTAACTGACCTTCCCAATGTCCAATACCCACCAAATTTGCAAGGGACATAGTCCTCACTGTCCTCCAAAGACCCCCAAGTTTCAGAGAGATTGCACCCCGGGAAAGGCATGATGCATGGGTCTCCTCCTTTGTTGTCATTTTCTCTTCACAGTGGCAAAAACAGGACTCTCTGCTGGAAATACTGTGAAGGGTTAAAGCCAGAAGGAAAGCCAGAAGGAGTTCAGACAGAGTGCAGTCCCTGCATTGCCAGGGGAATTGATTGAAAGGCCCCAGACTGTCTGGCTTGACGAAGGGCTGACAAAGGCAACGAACAAGGCTTGCAATGACCACTTGTTCGTTTTGAATGGAGCCTCACGAACGGCTTGTTCACAAACAGACAAATGGGTTGTTCGTGGGTTTTTTCCATTTGTAATGCTGTTTGCGCCCATGTCTAACTGCTTATCACTTGGCTTTGAATGTATTACTCCCCTCCAAGGCCAGTTAGGGGTAATCATGCACACAAGTGAAAGATCACGTATCCTAATCATATATAAGTCCGTGGAAACCAAAGCAACAGTGAATTTTGGCCCAGACTGTTACTGCAGCATAATGCTGTGCATAGTGGCCTATCTGTTGCCATTCTTCAGGGATTCCAAGCAGCAGAAGAGATGTGAGTAATATCATTCTCTTGCACTGACTTTTCTGTGAATATGTTTTCTTTTCTGTAGGCTCTTCTAGACTACTTAACCATTGCCTCTTGTCAATACACATCCTTGATGTATAGTTTTATATTGTGCAGTCTACTTTGAGCCTCTGGCTAACTTGAAGCAGAATAGAGGCCAGCAGCTACATACTGTGCTCTTCAATTGACAATTGTCCCGTGCTGCAAATTCAGGAAATCTATGTAAACTCTAAAGGTTGGTGGACTGTGCTTGGTTTGCTGGGTCACAAGTTGTGCAAGCTGGGAGTAGAATCTGATAAAGAATCATTTTTGTTAAGCAAAAAGAGATACGCACCGAACAAATTCCTGACATAAATAAAAGAAAAAAAAACTATTTTACAGAGAGTAAGCCCCATGGAATAGATCTGAGTAGGATTCTGCTTAGGTGGTCACTGCCGTTTTTCTATTAAACAGGTTACACAAGGTTCTTTGGAATGGATAGTTTCTTGCTCAGGTCAGCAGGAATGGCTTAGACAATAAAAAATCCTGACATTCTTGAGTAGTCAGCAGAAGTTCTTCACAGTGATCTACAAGGGTTTTACTGAATCATCCGGATGCAGAAAGAGGACATATTGCTTGCTTTCCAAATCTCTGTGTCTTCCTGGCGAAATTGCGCCAGGAAGACGCTGTCGTTCTGGGAGCTCAGAGCGATGTTCCATGGCTGTGAAAACAGCCCTGTCTTAAACAGAGCATTTCTGACTCATAGGCACATGACCCCTGCTCATGTTCTATTTTTAGGCTTTGACTTTTTAAAAAATTAAGTAGCTCTGACTTAACCAACTCTGTTGGAAGCACCTTCATTCCTTTCTCCCACTGCCAGCTCTATGGCAACATTACATTGGTAGAATACACAGGAGTCATATATGAAATTCACACTCGACTTTTCTCTCTCTCTTTTCTCTGAAACATTTTATTCTGAAACATTTTATTGTAGCAGAACATAAAAAATGCATTTGTTTTTCACAATATGAAATAAAGGCCCAAGAGGTGTCTTTCTTAAACATCACCTAAGTTTGGTGATTTCTCTCACTGGCATTCCCACTTGCTTTTATGTGTTTCTGAAGTGTTGTTAAAGTTCTTGCTGGTTTTGTGCCTCTGAGACCGGAATGAAGGAATGTACTTGTGTTTGTGTTAAGTGGAAATATACTAGAAAGGTCAACACCCTTTGGTATAACATATTCCTTCTTTGAGTGGATATGATTTAGCAGTAGGCAATAATTACCACTGTTATTCTTGATCAAAAATAAAAACCTCTGCACTGAGCAAGAAAAAGATGCAGATGAATCTGGTTTGCAGTAAGCTACATGTTTTTCTAAATCAGAAAATACCAAATAATGTAATAGTGCCATTGGAGACAGACTTTAAGGTAAGTATATTCTTGATGGATTATGTCTTCTAAATTAATTATAGGGCCAGTCATGTGCGGGGGGGGGGGAGGATAATTCTGCTTGGGCCTAGGGCTGCTAAACCCTGCCAAGGTCAGGGGATCCCCTGCCCACACCTCTTATATCCCTCCTTCACATTGCAGGACAAAAATAATCTTTTAAAAAATCACCATTGAACTATGTCACACTCTTCTTTTTGGTGCTATGATGGACCATCTTTCACTCCCCCACTGTGAGGCAGATTTTCCTGCAAAAATTCAGTTTGTCTGCTTTGGCTGAGCAGCCCCAAGTAGCATGTTGTTCTTTGTGGTTTGATAATTTGTCCCACCCTGACAGTCAGATATTATTTTGGCTTATTAGCAAGCCTAGGAACTTGATCGGGAGAAGTAGGAGTCCGCTTCCTTTTTATTGGAAATGGCACTAGAGACTGTATAACATTAAAAAAAAATAACAACTGTATTTACCTGACAGGGATTGGATAAGTATAGTCAGGGAAAGAAAGTGAGGTAAAAATTTTTTGTACAGAATACACTTTGAATAACAGGCAAAATAGTTTCCTTGAAGGTTACTTTCTTATATTCTTGGTTCTTAGCAGTGAGAAGTGTTTTATTTAATACTTTAGTTACAGCAACAATGTTTCTTCACCAAGTTTCCTATGACAGCTCAGGTTTCCTAAAGTTAGTTTAAAATGGTTTCCCATTCACAACATACTCGGGGTCATCCTCAAATCCAACCCCTCTTTAGAAACTTGGCAGGAATCAATCTTCTTTTCCTCAAAAGATATAACCCTTTCTCTTTTGGCTTGAAAGGGAATTTAACCTACTACCTGATCACTCTTACCAAAACACACTCCCAGTTCTATGGTGTCTGTGTAAAGTGGGCTTCAGCTTCTGCTGACCCTTATACTAAGAATTCTTAAATTGAATTCTTCTTCGGGACAGTGATGTTACAGTAAAGGCAAAAGTTTCCTCTTCCCTCATTCAAGATGGGAGCCTGTCTGAACTTCCCTTTCAGGCTCTCACAAACTCTCTCTGAACAATCCTGTCAGAAACCAACTGTTTCCATGAAGCCTTGTTCTAACTGACCAGTCAGAGAGAAGGGAGGAGCCTGCCACTTAAGCTGTACATTCAGTAAAATAAAGGACTAAATTCATTCGTATTCCAACATTTGTCCAAGGAATGGACTGTGCCAAATAGAGGAGGGGATCCCCCGCTCCCAGCCTCCACCCCCTGCCATCTGGATAGCAGGGAGGAAAGGCACAGGAAACCCTGTAGAAACCCTGCAGGGAGCTCCCATGCACTCTGAAGCACTTCCTTATCTTACTGGGAATTAGGAATGCCATTCCCCAGCAAAGTATGTGCCAGGCTCCCAATTTCCCACCGGGGGAGTAAAAGGACCTAGCAACCCTACTGGGAATGACATCATTCCCAGCGCAATGAGCAAGTGCTCTGGAGCACTCTGTGCATGCATGCAAGGGAAGTCCCCCAGGCATGCCCCCCCACAACTCACCCATTCCCCTCTTTCAAGCCCAGGTGACCTGGCAACTTTAATTCTATCTCCTAATTCCTACTTACTTCTATTGCATGTAGAGGCCTAGTTCTCGTCATGTGCAGGGAAGGGCTCTTTACATAGATTCTCTTCTTCCCAAGGAGCCTATGGCCTTGGCTAGTTTGTTTGGAGCACAGTAACCTAGTCTAACACGTGTTCCCAGGACTTTTTTTCCGGGAAAAGAGGTGGTGGAACTCAAGACCACACAATGACATCACTTTGGGTCAGCTGTAACAAGGGAGGAGTTTTTAAAAGTTTAAATTGCCCTTGGCGAAAATGGTCACATGGCTGGTGGCCCCGCCCCCTGAACTCTAGACAGAGGGGAGTTTAGATTGCCCTCCATGCCGCTCTAAACTCCCCTCTGTCTGGAGATCAGGGGGCGGGGCCACCAGCCATGTGACCATTTTTAAGAAGTGCCGGAACTCTGTTCCATCGCGTTCCCGCTGAAAAAAAGCCCTGCGTGTCCCTAACATTGAGGTCACTATAATTACTTATGGCATGAAGCTTACAGTCCACATTTCTTTAAATGTAACAATGAAAAACTATTTCACACATCCACTTTTCAATGGAAGAATTAAGTTTTTTTCTATGTCATGAGCATGTAAATGTTTATAAAATTAAGCCTTTCATTATAAATGTTTTGTTGAAGGTCATTATCATAATGCTAATGGTTAATGGGTTCATCCAAGCAGATCTCCTTAATTAGCTTTGCAATTGAAACATTTTAGATACTCTGAGAAGTAGCTTTCATCAGATCTGTGAGAGGAAAAATAACATCATTGCTCAGTAAATGTGGACTGGGAATATTGAATTCTCTCTTTTTAATGGATTTTTCAAACATATTGAAATAATTGTCGAAGGCTTTCATGGCCGGAGAACGATGGCTGTTGTGGGTTTTCCGGGCTGTATTGCCGTGGTCTTGGCATTGTAATTCCTTAAGAACATAAGAACATAAGCAAAGCCATGTTGGATCAGGCCAGTGGCCCATCCAGTCCAACATTCTGTCACACACAGTGGCTAGAAATCCAGTGCCATCTAAAGGACTGTCAGTGAGGCCAGGACACCAGAAGCCCTCCCACTGCCTTCCTTCCAGCACCAAGACAACAGAGCACCACCTCCCCGCAAAGAGAATACCATCTATCTCCTGTGGCTAATAGCCACTGATGGACCTCTGCTCCATATATTTGTCCAGTCCCCTCTTGAAGCTGGCAATGCTTGTAGCTGCCACCACCTCCTGTGGCAACGAATTCCATGTGTTTATCACCCTTTGTGTAAAGTAGTATTTTCTTCTATCTGTTCTAACCCGACTGCTCAATAATTTCATAGAGTGCCCACGAGTTCTTGTATTGTGAGAAAGGGAGAAAAACACATCTTTCTCTATCTTCTCTAACCCGTGCATTATCTTGTAAACCTCTATCATGTCTCCCCTCAGTCGTCTTTTCTCCAGGCTAAAGAGCCCCAAGCGCCTCAATCTTTCCTCATAGGGAAAGTGTTCCAACCCTTTAATCATTTTAGTTGCCCTTCTCTGTACTTTTTCCAGTGCTATGATATCTTTTTTAAGGTGTGGCGACCAGAACTGTACACAGTACTCCAAATGAGGCCTCACCATCGATTTATACAGAGGCATTATGATACCGGCTGATTTGTTTTCAATCCCTTTCCTAATAACCCCTAGCATAGCATTAGCTTTTTTTATGGCAGTCGCACACTGTGCTGACGTTTTTAGTGAGTTATCTATCATGACTCCAAGATCTCTCTCTTGGTCAGTCTCCGCCAGTTCAGACCCCATCAACTTGTATTTATATTTTGGATTTTTGGTTCCAATGTGCATTACTTTGCACTTGGCTACATTGAACCTCATTTGCCACATGGATGCCCACTCTTCTAGCCTCGACAGATCCCTTTGGAGTGCCTCACAATCCTCTCTGGCTTTCACCACCCTGAACAATTTCGTGTCATCTGCAAATTTAGCCACTTCACTGCTTAATCCCAATTCCAAATCATTAATAAACAAGTTAAAAAGCATTGGACCCAATACCGACCCCTGTGGCACCCCACTGCTCACCACCCTCCACTGTGAGAAGTGCCCGTTTATACTCACTCTCTGTTTCCTATTAATTAGCCAGTTTTCGATCCACAAGAGGACTTGGCCCTTTATCCCATAGCTACTGAGCTTACTTAGGAGCCTTTGATGAGGAACTTTATCAAAAGCTTTCTGGAAGTCAAGATAAACAATATCTATCGGGTCTCCCTTGTCCACTTGTTTGTTCACTCCCTCAAAGAACTCTAACAGATTGGTGAGACAAGATCTTCCCTTACAGAACCCATGCTGAGTTTTCCTCATCAGCTTTTGGTCATCAATGTGCCCACTAATTTTATTTTTGATAATAGTTTCCACCAACTTACCCGGTATTGACGTCAGGCTGACTGGCCTGTAATTTCCCGGATCTCCCCTGGAACCTTTTTTAAAGATGGGGACAACATTAGCTACCTTCCAGTCCTCAGGAACAGATGCAGAGTTTAATGACAGATTACATATTTTTGTGAGGAGATCTACAAGTTCACACTTGAGTTCTTTCAGAACTCTTGGATGTATGCCATCTGGGCCCGGTGATTTATCAGTTTTTAAATTATCTAGCAGTCGCATAACCTCCTCTCTCATCACCTCAATGTGACTCAGGTCTTTCAAAACCCCTCCCAAAGTCAGTGCTTCCGGAGTGGGCATGCACTTCTTATCTTCCACAGTGAAGACAGAAGCAAAGAACGCATTCAGCTTCTTGGCCATTTCCCTATCACCCTTTAGTAATCCTTTTACGCCTTGGTCATCCAAGGGCCCCACTGCCTCCCTAGCTGGTTTCCTACTTCTAATATATTTAAAGAATTGTTTATTGTTTTTCTTTATGTTCTTTGCAATATGCTCCTCATATTCCCTTTTTGCCTGTCTGATCACAGACTTGCACTTTTTTTGCCACAGCTTATGCTCCTTTTTATCAACCTCACTCCGACTAGTTTTCCACTGCCTAAAAGAATCCTTTTTACCTTTTACAGCTTCTATTACATTGCTTGTTAACCATGCTGGCCTTTTCCTAAACCTATTTGTGCCTTTCCTAACCAGCGGTATATATTTAATTTGAGCTTCCAGGATTGTAGTTTTAAATAGTCTCCAAGATTCCCCAAGTGTTTTGACCTTTTTTACTTTCCCTTTCAGTTTCTTCTTCACGTACCCCCTCATCTCAGAAAAGTTACCCCTTTTGAAGTTAAACATGGCTGTGTTGGTCTTATTAGGCAATTTCCTATTTATACATATGTTGTACTCAATAACATTATGGTCACTGTTCCCAAGTGGTGCAATCACATTTACATCTCTCACCAGGTCTTCAGCATTACTGAGGACCAAATCCAGGATCACCTCTCCCCTAGTAGGTTCTGTAACCATCTGTTCCATAGCACAGTCATTGAGACAGTCTAGAAACTCACTTTCTCTCCCCCGATTCGAACACCCATTGGCCCAGTCAATGTGTGGGTAGTTAAAATCACCCATTACAACACAGTTTTTTTGTTTAGCAGCCATCTTTAATCCTGTCATCATTTTATAATCCTCCTCTATTTTCTGATCTGGAGGGCGATAACAAACTCCCACAGTTAAGTTTCCATTTGGGCCCGTAATTTCAACCCATAGCATTTCCAGAAGCGAATCTGATTCAGTTACCTTCTCAATCTTACTGGAATGTATACCTTCTCTGACATATAGAGCCACCCCACCACCAACCCTTCCCTCCCTATCCTTCCGATATAATTTTTATCCAGGAATCACCGTGTCCCACTGATTTTCCTCATCCCACCAAGTTTCTGATATGCCCACAATGTCTATGGATTCGCCCAACACTAAACATTCCAGCTCCCCAATTTTACCTCGGACACTTCTAGCATTTGTATATAAACACCTGTAACTTCCCCGGCACACTTTGCCTCGAGACGTAGTTAGGTCATCTGCACTGTTTGTCTCCATCTCAGTTGACAACTCTAATCTATCTCCCTGTAGAAGTGTTATACCTAGCCCTTCATCTCTCTGAGATGAACCATCCTGAACCAGAGACACTTTATCTCTTGTCAGCTTTCCCCTAGCATTTAGTTTAAAAACTGCTCTGCCACCTTTTTGATTTTAAGTGCCAGCAGCCGGGTTCCTTCTCGGGACAAGTGGAGACCGTCTCTCTTGTACAGCTCCCGCTTGTCCCAAAAAGAATCCCAGTGCCTAACAAACTTGAACCCTTCCTCCCTACACCATCGTCTCATCCACGCATTGAGACTCCTGATCTGCGTTTGTCTCTCTGGCCCTGTGCGTGGAACAGGTAGCACTTCTGAGAAGGCTACCTTGGAGGTCCTGGCCTTGAGTCTCCTGCCTAACAGCCTAAATTTTTGTTCCAAGACCTCACGACTGCATTTCCCAACATCGTTGGTTCCAACATGGACCACGACCGCTGACTCCTCCCCAGCACTATCTACCAGCCTATCTATAACACGCGTAATGTCCGCTACCTTCGCACCAGGCAGGCAAGTCACCATACGGTCAGAACGCGGTTGTGCCACCCAGCTATCTACTTGTCTAAGGATCGAATCACCAACTACCAAGAGCCTCCCTCCCGCCCCACCCAGGGATGGTTCCTTGATGCGAAAGGAAACCTGCTCACCAACTGAAGAAGAGGTCCCTTCTGAGGGCATGTTCCCCTTATCCTCAGTACGGTGCCCTGATTCCACAAGATCCTCATTCTCCTTGACAACAAGAACGCTGCCATTTTTAGAGTGGGACACATCTATCCTGTCCCTGAGAATCTTGTCCTCGTGCCTATCTAACTGTCTCCGCTTCTCCAGGTCAGCCACCTTGGCCTCAAGGGTACGTACTCGTTCCCTGAGAACCAAGAGCTCCTTGCAGCGAGCACACATCCAGGACTTCTGACCAGAAGGCAGATAGTCATACATGTGACACTCAGTGCAATACACTGGAAAGCCCCCAACCCCCTGCTGGCATTCTGACTTCATTATTCTGTTTTAGGAATAACACACTAAGAGGAAAGAAAACGGCTATGATCCCCCGGCTAAGAGCCACAGGCCAAGAGCCCTTTAGCTCTCGCCCTTCGGCTCGCGCCAAGGGCTCGCGCCCCTGCCCAGCAGTTGCCTTTTCAATGCAAAAGGTCACTTCCTGCTAAGCACAGGAGGTGAGCACAAAGGGGGTGTGTGGCTTGTACTCCAGCAACCCCCAGCAGCCTTACAAACACACTCACCCTCAAACACAATCAAGCCCAAACACACTCAGCCTCAAAACTACACTCAAATCAACACAAAACTACACACAAAAAGCCCCAAAGCTAGAGAGGACCACCCTTAGCTTCTCAGCTTAACCCACCACAGCCAAGAAAGGCAAAAAGCCCTTACCTCCTCTAGCAGCTGCAGACAATGCCAAGACCACGGCAATACAGCCTGGAAAACCCACAACAGCCATATTGAAATAAATCAATAAATCTGTCTATATTAGTTCTTTGTAGTTTTTCCAATGACCGGAAAGTTTATGTAACTGAGCATATTGTTAATTTTTTTCCCCTTTAAATAAACCCTTCGTGGATCTGTAAATTTCTTTACCTGTGAATTTTTTTGTCAATAAGTTAAGTGAAAAGATTCCTGAGAAATAATACCTTTGTGTACCCTGAGGCAGTTTGCACAGAATAATAAGCAGACAGATGCTCATTTGGAAGGAACAAAAATGTAGAAGTTTGCTTCACAGAAACCTCCCATTATACATTGTAATATTACTGAGTTTATTTGGAAACATATAGATCTGAAATTGTAGGCTGGAGGAAGGAGAAAGCCTCAATATGTGCTAGGAAAAGTCTGTTATAAATGCATTTCAGATATGATACATTGTTCAGTGAGCCAGTGATAAAATCAAACCAAGAAACAGTAATTAAAAGACCCAAACTGTATTCTCAGCATGGTCAATCTGTGGATACTTAAATTCAGAGACTGAATCCATGAACTAACAAGACAACAATTTCTAAAAACTTCCCAATCACTCCAGGCTTACAGAAAAACCTGAAATCTAAAAGAAAATACATTGGGAGTGGGTTAACCTGCCTCCTCCAAATAATAGAAGCAGTACTTGTAGCTTTAAGAAATGAATGCCTTCAGTGAGCATTGCTAGGCAATCACAACAGTATTGCCATCCTTCAAGCCTCCATTTCAAAAGGCAGGGTGAGGGGGCTGGACACTTTCTAGGGGCATTTTGGCCCTTAAGGGAGGACTTATCAGGGCCCAACTCAACAGCAACCCCAACTTCCAGAATGAGACAGTGAAAGCACGACTGGGGAGTTTTATGAGCTCCCTGCCATGTCCTTCATGGTTCCTTGGGAGCCAAGAGATCGGGCCCCCAAGCCCTCCCCCCAGAGAGGGGAGGCAGGCTGGAACAAGGTGGAAGAGCTTAGGTGAACTGGCGAACCTACAGAAGCCCAGATACCGGTTCTGAAGTAAGAACCAAAGAAGGAGCCAACATGGCTACTTAGCCGTGAAACCGGGACTCCAACAGGCTGAAAGAAACCACAGCAAATCAAGCAGATTCTTAACAAGACAACAAAACAACAAAAATAATTCTAAGAGAGCTTAAATGACCCCACAGCCTTCTATCAAGTAAGTGGACAGATTCATGGTTTTACGGGGGCACTCCAGCTTAATTGTGCACGGCTGCCTGAGCGAGCTGGGAGGGGCAGAGATGGGAGAGGAATTTTAAAGAGACTCTCTCAGCAACTGCTGGAGTGCTATAAATCTTTGAATATAATTAACCAAAACAAAGCTTTTTACCACTTTCTGAAATGGCTTCTTGGGAAGAAGAGATACTTGCTAGTTTGCAAGAAATGTCTAAAATAATGACTGAGTTACTAATTAAAGCAGATGGGATATTTGGAGTGGAAAAGGATAAAAGGATTACAAGAAATCACAATCCAGAACAAATTTCTGGAGGGACAGACTTAACTGAAAGAAAAATGGAGCCAAATGAGGGGGAAAACAGTCTGTGACACACTTTGCAAAATGGACAATCTTATCAGGACGTCCCCTTCAAGGCACAAAACTTTAGTAAAGAAAAGGCAGGGCCACAAAACAGACCTGCACAGAGAGAAGCAGGCATCCCGACACAGAAAGGGGAGAAAAGAATGCAGCGGATCTTAAAACAGAAAAACAAGCAGAGGAGTAACTACATCCATACTGATCCCCTTCAGAAATGGCTGGAAGACAAGGGAATCTACTTTTGGTGGCCCAGATGGATTAGGGATTGGATATACTATGTCTCACAAAGGAAGAAGAAAAAACAGATCTGCATGGAAAGAATCAAGCATGCCAATACTGAAAGGGGAAAGAGGGATTAAGGACTGGATTCGGTTTCATTTTCTCGGCCATGTCGGATGCTCCTCTCCGCAGGTCCGGGAGGAAGCGCCTGAGCACCCTGACCGGGCGGCTGATCTGCGAAGATTAGCCCCCAGGACTCCCAGTGAGGGAGGCAGGGTCCGGGATGCTGCGGGGAGAGCCCCCCGAAAATCAATGCGGGGGTAAATTGCCCGTTTGTCCCTATGGAGGCCGGCAGACGTGCGCGGCGCCTCGAGTGCTGCCGGGCCATGGAAAACGGCAAAGAGCAGAACTAGGCGGAAGCCTGTAAGTAAGCGAATCCCTTCTGTTATTACAAGCGCATGTGAAGGAGTGGTGGGATCTGAAGCTAAGAAGGCTAGTTCTTCCCCCTCGCTGAGTCTCAGAATCCAGCTGGCAGTCCCCCCCCCCTAAAATGGCAGCGAAAAAACAGAGTCCCGCTCTGGGCAAGTCAATTTCGGCTGCCCTGCAGGGGAAAGGAGAGTCGCTCGAGGAATTGGTGCGGAGGTCGGTTATCGAAGCCATAAAACCCTTTGTTGACAAGCTGAACGAAACAGATCAAAGGGTGGGCTTAATTGAGAGTGAAGTGAAAACCATTAAGGAAGTAGCGGGGGGGGGGGCAGAGAAGTCTGCTCGGGAAAGTGTGTCACTTGTGAAGGCTACGAATAAAGAGTTAAAGCTGGTGGAGAACCAGCTGATCGGGCTACAAGTGGAATGAACACAGACAATTTTGCGCCTCCAGAACGTGAAAGAGGAGGAAAATGAGGATTTATGGGGTCTGGTCTCGGAACTATTGGCGACACCCGCGAAGGCAACTAAAGAAGAGGTTAAAAGCGCCATTTTGGAGGTCCGCCGGGCTTCTTCAAAATATGCAACGAAGCGTCAGCTGTCTCGCGAGATCATCATCGATTTTTCATCTAAAAGGATCCGAGACACTATTCTATACAACTCATACAACGCGGATCTGGACTTTTTGGGTAACAAAGTCAAGATACTGAAAGACGTCCCATTTTTAGTTCGGAAAAGACGATTTAAGTATAAAAAGCTCGCAGCTCTTCTGAGGGAACGTGGAATAAAGTATAAATGGCTATTTCCGGAAGGTATCTGGTTCAGTTACAAAGATCAAGCTTACAAGATATTATCAGAAGATCAACTAAGGGATTTTGAGGACAAAAATCCGGAATTTCAGCAAGACACCAAGCAAGAAGAAAAGGAGAAGTCTGAGGGGGGGGGAGGAAACGAGCACTGCGGCTGCAGTTGCTCAGAGAGAATTGCGTCCGGGACCCAGGAGGGGGAGGAAAACTTAATTTGAATTTAAATTGTAATTTGCATTTTGTAAGGTCAACCACTCCATCAATATTATACAAAGCTTTAGTTTTTTTAATAATGGCAGTATGAAGGGAAAGCATTCTGTGTAGTGTAGTTGTTATATGTTGTTGTTGGTTTTTTTTTCTTTCCTTCCCTTGTTCCCCTTCCTTTCCTTTGTATTGTTAGTTAATGTAGTTAATAAAAAAAAATAGGACTGGATGTACCACTTTTCATGAAGAGAGAAAACGACGATCAGAAACTTAGGGCACATCAGGATTCATTAATGCAGACTTAACCTCTTACTTAAATAGCTTTTCCCTTCTTTCCTTATTTTCTCTTTTTTATATAACACTATATAGTCTATGTTAATGGGTCTTTGGAGTTTATTAATTGTACTTAGACTGTACTCCTTCTCAAAATATAAAATACTGGCTAAGTTAAATGACCACCTGCTCTTTTTAACCTTACAAGTATGAAAACCCAAGTCCAGATGGTCAAAATAAAATAGATGAAGGAGTTACTATTTTTAAAAGGTAAAATTGTGTGCAGACAAGTTTGGAAGGCATGGCCAGAACAGATACAAGAAAGAGAGGAAATTAATATAAAAATTGCTCTTATCTTTATGTTGATGTATATTACTGTCCTGCTGATATTGTATGTTTTGCTATATCCACCTCCCACTCCTAGAACAATTATGGATTTAAGATCCCTGATTAAAAGGTAAAAGAGGTGAAATGTGATCTATCTGTAATATGCACAAAAGAAAAAAAAATATTAGAAATATAAGGTACAGAGTAAGTGGATTAAAAAGTATAGAAATTAATAAAAGGGAATCTTGAAGGTATATGGGGCGCTAATTACATATATAATGGCTTTTTATATCTAGATGGGTGATTATGTGTCTTGTATATGAATCTCATAAATGCTTATGGCCTGTTGTAATCCCTCCCTATATATTATAAAAACCCAATAAATTTTTTTAAAAAACACAGCAACCCCCAGGTGACTTGCTGCCACCTGACTCTCATGACTCACCCAAGGAAGCCCAGCTGTTTACTACAATTCAACATCAGCCACCCCTTGAAAGTCTGTGTGGTGTAGTACTTAGAGTTTCAGATTAGAAGCTGGAAAACCCAGGCTCAAATCACCACTCTGCTGTTGAAGCTCACTGGGTGACCTTGGGCCAGTTGTACATTCTCAGCCTAACATACCTCATAGGATTGCTGTGAGAATAAAAGAGGAGAAAAGAACAATGTAAGCTACTTTGGGTCCCTGTTGTGGAGAATAATGGGATATAAATGAAATAATATAGCAGAAGATAGGAGGCAGGTAAAAGGAAGGTGCGTGTGAAGGAGAGAAGGAAGCAGGGAAAAGATAAGGATATGAGGGTTGCCAGGAGGAGGGAAAGAGGAAATAGTGTGAGGAAGGGGATAGAGGGGGAAATAATGTGCCACCCTGCTAAGACCTTGCAGGTTCTCCACCATGTACCATTGTTTTCCTGGGTAGAGGCTGCTAGGGGGAGGAAATGAGGGAAAGGTGAAGGTGGGGGAAAAGATTAAGGTATGTTGGCTGGTGGGTGGGAAGGAGAGAAGGAAGCAAGTAAAGGGGAGATGTTATAGGGTTGTTCAGGAAATGGAAAGAAGAAATAGTGGTGGAAGGGGGAAATGAGATGTTTCCTGCAAGTCCTTGAGGTCCTCTGCTTGTATACATTCTTCAGAAGTTGGTGCATGGATAAGGTTTCTTATATAAATATTTTAACATCCTTTAGTAATAATCATATTCATATATAATCATATATAATATTGTATATAATAATCGTATATAATCTTGTGATCTATTCTCATATGCTGATTTTATTTATTATTTACTATGCTCTTCAAGAGTTTTTTTGCTTTTCTTAGCTGCAATATGTTAGTGGGTTTCAGTAACTTTCTTGACTGCCTTCTCTCGCTGTAGAACCAAATGTCCCCCCAAATGCTACTCCTGAGGAGTCTCGTGTTCCTTAGAAGCAATATTGGGGGGGGGGGGTTCTTGAGCTGCAGCAGAAGGGCAGAACCAGGGAAATCAAGTTGTGGGGGAAGAAATCCTTCCAGCTGTGGACACATTCTGTTGGATCCAAGCCAATCTCATCTTTGTTTCCATTTCGTTCTGTCGTTATACAGGATCCATTTCCAGTGACAAAATATTATCATTCATCCTGTAGAACATGCACAATACTTTATTTTTGACTGAATTCTTGCTCTTGCGCCCCGTCTTCAGACTGCCACTGCAGTCAGTCAACAGGCTTAGATTGGAGTAACTTTGCGCAAGATTGTACTGTATGTTATATTTTTGCCCCATTCATAAAAACTATAGATCATAGTCTGTTTATCTCTCATGTCTACTATTACGGCTTCCCCTTCTCCTGTCTTCCATTGTCACACATTACTATTGATATTTTAATGAAAAAATACCTTTCCTTTCCCAATAATATTTGGAGGTGACTAAATATAGACATAGATATTTCAAAAGCTAAATTACAACCAGATTTATTTATAATGAATATATTCTATTAGATTAAGAACTTCGCATGGGAAAGTATTCTATTCATTAAAGAGTCAATTTTAAGTGATGACGTGAATTGCTTTCTGGAAGGGTGTACCCTTACAATTTCCTACTCGGACGTATATAGTAATGTTTGCAATATAAATTCAACCACAGATTCTGAAGACACAAATTACGCTTATACAAAATATTATGTCCGAAACTTCAAAGATGTAATTAAAATGGCTATTTTTCCTACTGTTGTCAGAAACATTTTAAGAATTAACAATTTGATTTTAAGAAGTCTCCACTGCTTTTCTGTTGTTCTGTTGTTCCAAATGCAGCTCACGAAGAGATGACTGTTTTCAGTTGGACAAGCCAACCATGACAGTTCTTCTACTAAGTTTGAAACTCACCATGCTGACTTGAATGAAAAAAGAAGGGAAAAAAAGCACTGTTGCTGCTGTGCTTGCTTGGTAGAATAGCCTTTTGATCAGCAGCTACTCCTATAGACTAGTACGTACTGAAACATTTCCACTGTGTTTTGTGTTCTGTAATGGTTACTAAAGGGCAAGTTTGCCCACCATAAACACAGTGTGTAGCTATCTATCACTGAGTGTAATGTTGTGACTGAGCACAGTGGGAACGGTGTGAATTTTCCCTGAGGCAAGAATAGGAAGCATTAAAGCCAGTAGATAACAAGAAACATCACCTCCAGTCTACCACTTTAATACTCTTTGTTAGACCCAATATTTTAAGAGAAGCATTTGACAGCAATAAAAGTTTTGTTACCTTTAACACTGGATGGACTGACGCAATTTTTATCCAGTGTGGCCTGGTTGCTCATACGCAGATCAACTTGGTATAATTAAAAGGCAAGAAAATGGCACAGAACTGATGCTCAATTGGGTTCCACCATCCTGGACACATCTGAGCTAACTAGCCATATATTATGGTTTGCTAGGTTTTTTGACTATCGCTGCCCCTCCCCCATTTTTGCAAAGGAGGAAAATTGTGAAATAGTAGAT
The DNA here is from genome assembly GCF_028583425.1 of Eublepharis macularius. Taxonomy (NCBI): domain Eukaryota; kingdom Metazoa; phylum Chordata; class Lepidosauria; order Squamata; family Eublepharidae; genus Eublepharis; species Eublepharis macularius. The sequence continues at coordinate 70,775,103 of NC_072799.1, forward strand.
TAGATGTTATAAATAAGATATACTCATACCACACATTAATTTTTTTAGTTCATTTATCCTCCATCTTTCTCCCCAATCAGGACACAAAGCAGCTTACATCTTTCACCTCCCATCCATTTTGTTCCATAAGCTATCCTGTGAGGTAGATTAGGTTGAGAGTGTGTGACTGGCCCAACGTTACTCAGTGAGCTTCCAGGGGTCCATAAGTGGTTAGAGTTGCCACCCAACAGCTGGGAAGCAGTGGGAGAGGGAAGGGTGGGGATGGGGGAATTATATCATGTTGTAAGCACAATGCTGCTTTCTTGATCATTTTCCTCAACTGCCCCACTGAGTGGTGACGGGCAATGAAGATGGAGGCTGGGAGGTCTTCTGCTGAAGTGGGAGACCTGGACTGTCTATAAGCAAGCCACTGAGGAGGTAAATAGGCGCTCTGTCTAGACTGTATGGTCAGGACCTTGAGGTGAGGAGGAGGATCCAGTCGCTGCAACCCCCCTTCTCACTTCTATTTTAGGCCACCACCACCCTGTCATGTTGCTGGTTGCTTCACAGAAGAGAAACATGCATGTTTCCATGCAGTACTAGATGTTCCCCCCTTGAGGCAAATGGCATCCCTCTCAGCATGGCAAACCAGAGAAGTAGGGAAAGGGCGAGGAGAAAAGGCCTCTCTAGAAATCCAGATTCTCACCATAACTTTTGATTGACTAGAAAACATAACATGTGCTCTCTATCTGCAGAAGAGCACTTTCTATTATTCTAGGTCAAGCAAAGCTTTAAAGTAAGCAATTTTGAATTCTGGAGAGGCTACTGGCTACTTCTGAACCCCTAAAATGTAAGTTATTGGACCAGACCAATAGGAATCATGCTGTCTACTCCCTTGTCCACTCATGAGAATTAAATGAGGCAAATGGACTGTCTGGCCATTGAGGCCCCCAGAGCATCCCAGCCTCTGGGAATTTTATACCCCTCGTACCTGCATCTTGTCAACCCTGCCAGTAAGTGATTTTCAGCTTTAAAAACCAGTTGTGAATCCACAAATGCCTGGTTTCTCCGTGTGTCTTCTGCAGATTAAGTCCCATATTTGTCTATGGTCTCTTCATTTAATTACCAAAAATATGTATATACCTATATTATCCCAAGTATGTCAGGACCCAAGACAGTCTCTGAGTTTGAGTCTGCCAAGTCTACCTGAGTCAATCTGGGTGGTGGTTGACTAGTTAGAGAGTCCATTGTATTTTGAAGCCTTTATTGTGTTTCTATTTCAATGTTTAGCTCAACTGTAAAATAGGATAATATTGCTTAGATGCATCAGTTAGATATTATGCAAAATCTCAAGAGCAATATCATGAATATTATGACCTTGAAAGAGAGATGTGTGAATAATCTTAATATTAAAATCACAAGGCTAACAGTTATAAACAACAAGTAATATTAAATCAAATAGTTCATAGGATGATGATCAAATAAGAAAAAGGAAAGCATTTATTAAAAATGTAGCTGCCTCCAAAGACCAAATGACTAATTGTTCTATTCAGTCTCCCAGAATACTTGATGCATGTAATGTTCTAATTTTATGATGCATGTTCCTCCAAAATACTTAACATTGTTGTCTCTCTTGTTGACGCACAGCCAGGCCTCCTCCTCCACAGATGCAATGACACTTCTCTGCGAACCCACTGAGGCATAATCAGTTGTCAAATTCATAACTCGGTTTTTATGCATCTGAGAGTTTCCTTGGACTGGCCAGGATGTTGTAGTGTGATGTTAACTTTGCTTCAGCAGTCACTGGCTTACATCCACTTCTTTGCAAAGCAATGCACATAAAGTGAATATGTCAGTAAGCCACTTGTTATATCTACTCGGTTTAGTCAAGAAGTTGTGAAAACATCTTTATTTATAGACTAGCCTTTTCAAAACTAGGCTAAGTAGCTAGTCGTGGCGACGATTTTTTAAAAATCCAGTTTGAAGATGATTACCAAGAGCATGCATTATTCTAGCTGAAGTAGGAAGGTGCTTTAACATGTCACTCAGATACCTTTGGTCAGTTCGCTGTCGGCTTTCCAAACCAACTATGTTCTCTTGTGAACTTTCTAAAGAACATCTCGGGATTTTGAAGGCAACCATTAAAATAAGGATTTTTGCTATCACAAATATGTGAAACCATAAATATCTCCTTACTAAAGAGAAAGTGGGAGGCAGAAGATGGACGTGGTTAGGCTAATCTTGGAAGCTGTTAATTTCAAGATCTGCGTAAAGGTGAATAAGTCTTTCCAAAGTTTTCTCATGACGTGAAATGTTTGGCAAAAATACAGCAATGTGGATTCCCAAAGTGCTTCAGCAGGGTTGTCAATTTTCTTTTGATTTTAGACATAGGTTTTTTAGGCACTAGTTTGTGAAGGAAATCTTGGCTTCAGGGGCTAAAAAAAATATATTCAAAATCAGAAACTTTGTAATTGGAATAATATGTTCCTACCTTAAAAATCTGAATTAACCATACAAGAAAGTAAAGGTCAGTTCACATGGTCTTTTGTGTACCCCACTATATGACTAAAGTTGTTGTTTCAGGTTCACAACTTGCCATGGATCATGAACCAAACCAACAGGTGATCAAACATCTCCAGTTCTTAAAAGTCTTCAAGACTTTTTTTTTATTTTGAAATGTCTTGTACTAGATCAAATGAATTACATGGTACTTTCCATAGTCCTAAGTTTTGTTTTTGATGCTGCTCACTATATTGCTTTGCGATGCAATGCATCTCATCTTTTGACTCCCCTAGGAATTATGTTCTATAACATTTTTAAGAAATAACCAGCAACCTGTAAAAAAAGTTAACCTTGATGCATTCCGTGGTCTAGATCGTTTCAGCTCTTTGGGTCATATTGAGGGGACACTATTCAAGACTAACAAGTTCTGTGCGCTATTTTCCAAAGGCTCATAGGAGAAGACTATGGCTGAGCTGTCTCCAGGAACATGCCTTACTAATCCATGACAAAATTCTCTCACCAGTCCGAACTGCAGGGACATATCCAGCAACCATGAGGAATGTACTGCTCTGCTAGGGTATACCAGTGGGTGTGAAGCCTTGAATGCTGAAAAACCCTGACAGTTGCTCCAAAAAGGGTCCTCCATCAGGAAGAATGATTTTATTTGGAGACAGTCTTCCTTTTACAAATGATGAGCTGGAGATATGCTAAGCATAAATTCAGAGAACTCTTTAGCATGGTAACGATGATCTGCTACGCAAACAATAGCAGACACTCTCTGTGGGGCCATGGTCAATCATTGTCTGCACTGAGGATGCCCACTACAGATGATAGTAATTGTGTGGCTTCAATTATTAAAAGGTTTTCAAACTTTGTATACCAAGTCTCCACCAATGACTTTGAAATTAATTTGGTGGATACTAGGGGTGTGCGTTTTGGTTTCCCGGTTCGGAAAAAAAACCCAAACCAGGCCCAATTTGTAAAGATTCATTATTTTCAAATCAGGGCCAGTATGATGGCCCTGATTAAGAAACACCGAATCAAAGCTTCCTGAAGCAATTCGGATTGCTTCAGGAAGCTTCAGGGCCTTAAAGGGTGCAGCTTGCCGCTTCAGGTTTGGGGTTATTCCGGATCGTTTTCCCGCTTTGGGTAAATCCGAAGTGGGAAAACCAAATCTTTTTCCTGCTGCACCCCCCTAGTGGGTACACATGCAGTTAATCACTGCCTTTTTATGGGAGGGGAAATAGAATTTTGAGAGACCATGAACTGTTGACCGGCATTGTAGCACAAGAGTGCATGTGCAAAAGAAAAAAAAGTAAAAAGAGGAATGAAAAAAGGCGCTTTTCATCAATCGTGATGAAACCGCCAGAAATCCTCTTCTAAAAAATGCTTGTACAGGTGCATTTGGATATTTCCGTGCAAACTAAAAACTACAAAAAAGTGCCTGTCAGTGCTACATGCAGAAGATGAGTTGTCATTGCAACTTTGCAAAACACAGCTCGAAAGCGAGGAAAGGGCAGGAACAACAGGTAGTGCCGAAGTGGCTGTATATTGGTTGAAAAGTAGCAGATAAATATATATATCTGAAAAATGAGGATGGTGATAATATATTTGGTACTATGACTTGAGATTATAATAAAATGATTGGTGTGTGAAATCTGTTGTTTGTCTCAAATCTACTCAGTAACTCGATAAAATCCATTGCTGGTTTTGGCAGGGGTGTCAGATCACACTGTATTGCTTGGTTTTGAGGATTATAAAATATCAAATCAATTAACAGATTTATCCAATTTATCTAGAAATTTACAGTCCTGTTGGGAACTTCAAACCATTTCATGAGGAAATATTTAATCACCATCTGCTGGTGTTTTCAAAATAAACCTCAGCTTGGATGGAAAACAAGTTAGCAGCATGCCATTGTCTATAGAGCCTGTTAGAAGCCACTAAAAACTGTTATCCATAAGTTAATAGTAGGAAGTGACCATTAACATTTTTGAGTCACCTCTGGGACTACATGGTATAATATAAAATTGAAACATAATAATTAATATTCACTTGAAGTTTCAAAAATGTCACTAATTGTCTCTTTGCACATTACTCTACAATGGTGAAAACTGATACATGACAAACCACTGTAAGATGCATAAGCTACTGTTAACACATCTGGCACATATGTCCCTCCAATAGGGGTATGTTTAATCTCCCCTTTCGTTGTTACAAATATTCATGGCGCAGGAGCCTTTTTGGGGATTGAAACAGACAGCTACAAATTCATTGCCTTTTCTCCCAATTTTAGTAACAATTTGGTTGACAGAGAGTTAATGGTAAAGCGTAGACTGCTCATAATCTTCTGCCACAAATGCATGTGGAATAATCAAGATGGGTAGCTGTGTTAGTCTGTCTGTAGCTGTAGAAAAGAGCAAGAGTCCAGTAGCTCCTATGAAACTAATAAAAATGGTGGTAGGGTATGAGCTTTCATGAGTCACAGCTCACTTCTTCCATGAGCTGTGATTCACGAAAGCTCATGCCCTACCACATTTTTTTTAGTCTTATAGGTGCTACTGACCTCTTGCTCTTTTCTACTGTGGAGTAATGGTTAGCATTCAGGGCTAGGTCCCAGGAGACCCAAATCAAACTCATACTCAAGGTCTAACTACACAATAGGCTTTTCCTTGTTATGGTCTGATAAATCCATGCTTCCCAGTTGTGCATAGGCCCAATTTAGATCAGGACAACGGCTCACAAGGACAAGAGACTTAAGCTTTCTTCCATGTCTTTTTTTGGACAGGAAACAGCCCTGGGAAACGAATTGCCCCCTTGAAGAAATATAGCATGCACTGATGAGCTGCATTTTATGTTTAACCAGTGAGCAATAGTGGCTCCCAAGGCAGTTTCAGATCAGGAAAACTGTGTAGGGAGGATAGTTTAAGCTCTTCTCCCTGTGCACTATGGATCTCCCAAACCACATCTGTTGACTCAATGATATATGTAGGGGAAAGGTAGTATTGTTAGCGACTCGATCATAAAGCGCAGCTGGTGGTTTGGAGCCAGTCACAGAGCTAAACTACAAGAGACGAATTACATGAGGACGTGCACATGAAAGGAGTCACAATGTTAGCCAGGAAGCTGAGTTTTAAAAGAAATCAGAAGGCTTTGTCAATTTCCCCTCTCTACAGAGCCAGGGAGATCCCTGCTCAGAGGGTTTGTTTATTTCCTCTTCACCTCCCAAAGGCTCTGTCAGTTTCACCTACCCTTCTAGGAGCCAATCTCTTTTAAAACTCAGCTTCCCGGCTACCATAGCGACTCCCTTCATGTGCACATCATTGTGTAATTCGTCTCTTGTAGCTTAGCTCAGTCTCCCATCTCTCATCCTAAATTAGTTCACAGAGTCATTATGAAAACAAAAAACAGAGATACGAAGAATGTATGTTGGCCTAATCTCCCTAGATGAAGGGTAAGATAAAATGGATGGCGTTTTTTACCTGGCATTGGACAAATCCAAGTCCTTCAGTTCAGATGACTGGGAAGAGGTAATATTGGTTAAACATGGGATAGAAAAAATGTTGGTTGGGGCATTGAACAGAGCTGGGATGGAACTTGAAGCATCAGGTGTCATTAATGTTTATCACCAATTGTTTAATAAAAACAGCAGCTTTAGGGGGATGGATTTTTATCTTCATTGTTTTCTTCTTTGCCCTTGTTGCAAAGTGGCTGTATTATAAAATGCCAGAATAGTTCCCAACAAAAGGGATTTTGAAAATGAAGGCTGTTTGATGAAGTCCTAAAAGAGTATGAGGATTCAGAGGTTGGCATAAATTTAGCAAGCTTAGACTCTAAATATAGCAATATCCATGCTCTAAAAGTTAAAAATATTTAAAGGTGGCTTTTGCTTCTGCGCTAAGCTTATGATAATGTGAGCAACTATGCTAAATTAAGTTTTGGTATTTGAAATGAATAAGTGCTCCAGTGATATTAACAACAGGAGTGATTGTTCTGGTCATTTTCACTGTTAGAATGTTGAACAGAACAGACATTTTCAAAAGGCTACAGCACTAACGCAAATGTGCATAAAGCATTAAATCCTTCTAACATCTTTTTATGACATTGTATTTTCAGAACTTATTTGAGCTTAATCACTGTACTCTCTTGGCAGGCAGCCTAGAATATCAGTTTTCTAAAACTGCTATTCTGATCACTGCCAAATGTATGTCCAAGAGGTTTGCTGTGTCTCTCATCATTCATAAATAAATAGTTTGATTGATCACTGTACATAGTGTTTACTTTAGGAATTGTATAGGTAACTGAGATATATGGCATGCATTTGTACTGCCTTGGGCTAAATTACAAGTGCCACCATGCAAATGGGTAAAATCAACAACTGTCTGCCCACACACATTGTCTTATGCAATGGCCTATCTGAGGAGATTAGGAGCCCCCCATCATTCCCCTGGCTTACTGCAAATTATGCAAAATTGAATTATTCAGGAAGGCTTTCTTACACAAGGTAGAAGACCTGTACTGTAAAGAAATGGTATAGGTAGATGTTGGATAAAGGGACAGGGATTGTGGACTATACTGCTAAGGACATACTGTACATACAGAGTAGTTGTACATCATTTAATATGCCTTGTTAAATTGTTTACACTTTGTTTCAGCATTGTTTTTCAGTTCAATACCAGATTCCGCTTTTATTCAAATGTCTGCAATCCACATTCTATTGCATTGTTTTTTAATGTTTTGATATACCATGTGCAATCCACCTTGAGTCTCAGTGAGAAAGGAGGATTATAGATAATGTGAATAAATAAATATATGTAACGGTTTGGCAATCTTGTTGGCCCCACAGCTACAAAATGTAAGATCTATCTGTCAAGATAGTCTAGATCCTATTGTCCCCCCAATTTCTCCACTCATGCTCCCCTCTGAGACATAGTTTTCTCTACTTCCTCCCCAGTCAATACTTCCTCCCCACCCCCTCTACCTGGAAAGCTGCTTTTTCTTCCCTCCTCTAGGCCACTGTTCTCTCTCACCCTTCCCAGGGCTCTGCTTTCTGCCCTCTCCTCCCACCACAATTTCTCTCTACCTTCTTTCCCAAAGCCATTCTCTCTCTCATTCTTTCCTCAGGTCATCATTTTCTTTCCCCTCTTTCATTCCCTTGATTAGCCACCTTCTTTGTCTTCCAACTGCCACTACGACCACTTTCTTGGCTTTACTGCTTTTTCTTTCTCACCTACTATCTATCATCCAAGCCTCTAGTCAACCTAGATGTACCCTGGTCAAGCCTCCTGAATTCTCCCATCCTATATATGTGGTTATAGTGTTGATGGGCAATTTCTGAATGAAATCTTGCGACATATTTTTTTTTTCCAGATTTGTATTCCGCCCTCCCCGTGAGCGGGCTCAGGGTGGATAACAACATATTAAAAATACAATTAAAAATTCATGTACATTAAAAACAAAACATTTAAAACAGGATGGTGGACAGCCTTCACAGGGAGGGTTAAGATTTATACACCCCTTTCCCCCCTACCCTACATACCCTAGTGATATCTTTTTGGGTTTTTTACCCTTCTAAGTTCAGCAGTTTAGGCAGGGAATTTCAAAAATTCCCTCACTTTTTTAATACAATAATCTCCTCACTCTGTACATGGCCCCATTGTATGGATTGTTTGATCTGTACATTCGTTCCATGATCATAATTAGCTATAAAGACAATAGATCAGAAGGTAAAGCCACGTAACCAAATGAAAACAGAACTCTTACAACAAAAACGTTTGTTCCAATGGGATAGAACAAACATCTATGATAGTTCCAATAGGGTTCATGATAGGTCCAATATAGTAGAGATGCTTTTAAAGGAGAAAACCAAACCCATGACAAGCTCTTCAATTGCACAGCTGTTCCCAGTGTTCCGTGCAACCTTAAAATTAACTAGGGGAATGTTTGTTTGGTTCTCATACACTGATGTTTTTTGAAAGTGACTAAAAATAAATTTGATTTTAAGGGGTGATTGGAGCATTCGTGATTTGAAAGCTGTGTTTAAAATAGAACTGAGGAGGCTATATGAAAGCGAGGGCTTGATGAAACATATGTGTTTCCTGTTTGTTCATTTGGGTGTATGGCAGAAATAAAAAAAGGAATGCAATATTCAATCACTCACTGGTAGGAGAGGCAGAAAAATAGGTGCATCAGCATCATTGTACTTTAGATCCAAGCTAGATGTGAAGCGCCCACAAGTCTGACTGCTGGGGGTGAGGGTGGCTGTTTCAGCACTTGGAAAGGCCGGGGGGAACAAGAGGGTCTCAGCCTGCCATACTGTGGGACCGATCAGGATCAGACCCTTGCAGCATTTTTAAATGGTGGCAACATCTATGGGTCTGACACATGGATTCTGTCACTTCAAGTTTGGCCCTCAGTCAGTGACGTCTGGTGCTAAAACAGAGCAAAGAAAGAGGAGCCAAGAAGCTGGCTTGAAGCTCTCTGCACAAAAGATAGGCCGGGAACATGGGGCATTCACTCCTGCAAGGAAGAAGTTGAGCAGAAACAGGTCTTTTAATTTTCCTTATTGAGCCATCGAATATGAGGTCAAGGGATAACTAGGGGGATTCAAGATTGCACTGTGCTGACTGAGGTGAACTGGGAGAAAAGCTTCCCATAGCAGAAAAAGAGAGTGAACTGGGCCAGTAATGAAGTCACTTCAGGATTAAATAACAACAACAACATTCAATTCATATACCACCCTTCAGGATAACTTAAAGCCCACTCAGTGGTTTACAAAGTATGTTGTTATTATCCCCATGACAACAATCACCCTGTGATTCGGTTTCATTTTCCCGGCCATGTCGGATGCTCCTCTCCGCAGGTCCGGGAGGAAGCGCCCGAGCAGCCTGACCGGGTGGTTGACCTGCGAGGGTTAACCCCCAGGACTCCCAGTGAGGGGGTCAGGGTCCGGAGCGCTGCGGGAAGAGCCCCCTGAAGTCGATGCAGGGGGTAAATTGCCCGTTTGCTCCAACGGAGGCCGGCAGACTTGCGCAGCACATCGTGTGCTGCCGGGCCATGGAGAACGGCAACAAGCAGATTTAAGGTGAAAACCTTTAAGTAAGCGAATCCCTTCTGTTCTTCCAAGCGTATGCGAAGGATTGGTGGGAGTTGAAGCTAAGAAGGTTCGGATATCTTCCCCTTCATTGAGTTTTGAAACTTAGTTGGCAGACTCCCCCCCCCCCCGCAAGATGGCGACGAAAAAGCAGAGCCCGGCCGTGGGCAAATCTGTTTTGGCTGCATTGCAGGGGAAAGGAGAGTCTCTTGAAGAGGTGGTTAAACAGTCGGTCGTTGAAGCTATGAAGCCCTTTGTTGATAAGCTAAATGAAATCGATCAAAGGGTTGGCTCAGTTGAAAATGAAGTGAAAACCATTAAAGACGTAGCGTCTGGGGCAGAGCAGTCTGCTCGAGAAAACGCAGCACTCATGAAGATAACAAACAAAGAAGTAAAGCTTTTGGAGAATCAATTGATAGGGCTACAGGTGGAGCGTGCTCAGACGGTATTGCGTCTTCAGAATTTGAAGGAGGAGGAAAGTGAAAATTTAAAGGACTTGGTGTTGGAACTTTTGGCGTCATCCGCAAAGGCAACTAAAGAAGAGTTAAAAAGCGATATTCTGGAAGTCCGTCGGACATCTTCAAAATATGCAACGAAGCGTCAGCTGCCTCGCGGAATTATTATTGACTTTTCATCTAAGAAGACTCAGGACACCATCTTATATAATTCGTATAATGTGGACTTGGACTTTCTGGGTAATAAGGTTAAGATATTGAAGGACGTTCCATTTTTAGCTCGGAAAAGAAGATTCAAATATAAAAGGCTTGCAACTCTTCTGAGGAAGCGTGAAATAAAATACAAATGGTTATTTCCGGAAGGCATCTGGTTCAGTTATAAAGATCAAGCCTACAAAATAATATCGGAAGCACAGCTGAGGGACTTTGTGTTTAATCATCAAGAGTTCCAGCAAGGAGAAGATCCAGAATCTGAAGGAGGGAGTGGGGAGGATGGAGTGAGCACAGCTACTGTAGCTGTTCAGAGAGAGCTGCGACCGAGACGCAGGGGGGGAGGGGGAGAAGACCTGATCCTGACTGTAGTTCGTATTTTATGAGATCTACCAATCTAATAGCATATTAGAAAGTTTAACTTTAAATAACTGTATCATGAAGGGAATGCAAAACTTGTAGTTGTAGTGTGTTTTTTTTATATGTTGTTTCTTCCCTCTCCCCCTGTTCCTCTTTTTCCCTTTTTGTAGTTTTTGAGTTTAGTAAATAAAAAAAAATATATTTTTTTTAAAAAAATCACCCTGTGAGGTGGGTGGGGCTGAGAGAGCTCTGAGAGAGCTGTGACTGATCCAAGATCACCCATCTGGCTTCAAGCAGAGGAGTGGGGAATCAAACCCAGTTCTCCACATTAGAGACCTGCCGCTCTTAAGACCAAATTGCTCTTAACCCTCCACTCTTAACTACTACACCAAACCAAATAGCAGTGGAATCCTAAGCGGAGTCATATCCTTCTAAGTCCATTGAAGTCAGTAGGCTTAGAAGTGGTTTAGGATGCATGGTAGGCTTTTGTTGTAGATAAAGGTAATCCAGTATCTACTGTCTTCCAAAAGACTGTTGACAAGGTACCTCACCAAAGGTTCCTGAGTATGCTCAATGCAGTGGAGAAAGTGAATAGAGGGAGATTTTTCTCCCTTTCCCAATGAAGTTGATGGGCAGTAGGTACAGGACAGACAAACGGAAACACTTCTTTACTCAACAAGTAATTAAATTATAGAATTCACTGCCATGGACATAGTGATGACCACAGATGGCTTTAAAAGGAGACTAGAGAGATTCATATGCCCTACTTGTTGGCCTTACAGGGCGGCCAACTCCTGCTGTGGAAAGCAGGATCTTTCTTTCTTTATTATTATTACAGCACTTAGCCAGTACGTTAACCATAAAATTTAAGTGCACATTTTACAACCATTTGAAACATGAAGCATATAAGTATATACAATTTAAAAACATAATTTCCTAATATCTATCAAAATTTGTAAAAACCAGGAAATGGAAAGCAGGATGCTTGACTATATGAACCACTGGTCTGATCCAGCAGCTCTTTTTATGTTCTTAATAGGCTTTGTCCTCTGAGGATCCCCTACTCAACATCTTGACAATCACTAACAATGCAAACTTTGTAAGCATCCCAACTCGCTTGCCCCAGCCACTGCCATCTCCCAACAGCACCTGCCATTAGGAACATCTTCATCCTTTCACCTTTTGCTTGGTGATTGACAGTGGTCCAGCAGAGCACCCTCCATGTTTCTCCTGCACTTTTTGCTACTGGCACATAGGAATCTGTGACAGAACAGGCTTTTAAATGAAAAGGGATTTTAAATGAAAGTGTCTAAAAAGGGAGGGTTGGCTCTGTGGAGGACCCTGGGTCTGGTGTAAAGGGGAAAGAGTTCTGTATGGAATTCAGAACTAAGCTGTTGTCCGGCAACCAGGCCGGACTTGGGAACCCTCCCAGAGCCACACCCAGAACCAAGACTGGCAGCCCCACCATCCAGCCTTGCCCCCCTTGGCACTCACCCGACAAGGAGGAAACAAGCAGCAGCAAAGAGGAGACAGGCAGCAAACAGGCTAGAGGAGATGGAAAAGGGCCAGGAGAGGCTAGGGGCAAAACAGGCACAGCTGTGGCTACCTAAGGCAGCCAGGGCAGCAGCTAAGCTGTTGGGGGTGGGGCTAGGAGGTGGTGCCTGGGAATGGTGAGGGGATAAAAGGGAGGTCCACCCACAAGTGGAGGGAGGAGGAAGCAGGGAGGAGTGTGTGTGTGTGTGTGTGTGTGTGTGTGTGTGTGTGTGTGTGTGTGTGTGTGTGTGTGTGTGTGTGTGTGTGTGTGTGTGTGTGTGTGTGTGTGTGTGTGTGTGTGTGTTTGTTTGTTTGTTTGTTTGTTTGTTTGTTTGTTTGTTTGTTTGTTTGTTTGTTTGTTTGTTTGTTTGTTTGTTTGGAGTGGAGGTCAATCTACTCAAGGTTGTAAAGGGGCCCCTGGGTAGTACCCAGGGCCCAATCACCCTGCTTCTGAAACCTTCAGGAGACAATATCCCTGCAGCTAAGAGGGGCTAGTGGGCCAACAGTGGCAGAGTAGACCCAAAGGCCAAGAAGTAGAAGTCAGGCAGGTGGCGAGTGAGCACCACCACGGCAGAAAGAGACACGTGAGGGCCGGGGCACACCTGAGCCTAACAGCTGTAAAGTGAAATCTATGAAGGAACCTTGTTAAAGTAATCTAAATCTGAAACTACCAACTTCTCACTTTTAAGTTGTGTTAACTACAGAAACTAATCTTTTAAGAAAATTATTTTGCCTGGTGCTTTCGAAGTATTCTATTCTATAATTAAAATTTACCTCTGCTTTTCTTGCCCTGCCTACCTACATACCTACCCTGTCTGTTTAATAAACCTACTGTTTCCTTTTGAACTTTACTCAACCTCTAGTGCCATTACATTTAAAGAAGAGGTGGACTCTTGCTTCTTTCTTACCAAATATTTGGGCTGAGATATAAGCCAAAAATATATATGTTTTAAAGTTTGGGACAAAAAGACCTTTACATTATACCCAGAGAAACACTACCAGAGGTTGCCCATCCACAGCAATCAACCTTGCTCATTGTGGAGGGAAAATCTGTCTCAGAATGGGGGAGTGAGTGGGGCTTCATCATAGCAGCCTAATCCTGTCATCTAGGACTGCAACCCCTAACAAGGACTTCTGCTAAATTTCTAACAGTGCAAGCCTTTGCAGAGTCCTTCCAGTCTAAGCCCATTGATTTAAACGGAACTGTAAGTTACCACTAGACATGGGCATGAACCCAAAAAAATTACAGAACCAGAGGATCGTGGTTCGGTGCAGACCACTATCCCGAATTCCCGAACAGCAACAAACATGTCCCGTTCCTGAACCCAGATCGTGGATCATGGATCGTGAAACCCAGCCTGGGAGCCCATGGCTATTTATAAGCATGGGTCCCATTCAGCAACACAGGAGGTCTGTGTTTGGCCATCAGAGCTGCCTATCAGGGTTTGCAGGGATGAGATTGGAGTGCCCATGGCTACAGAACACCCCCTTCCCTCTCCCTCCCCTGGGTGTCTTTTCCCAACTGGTGACTGCTTTGCTGCTCCGTGGTTGGAAGGAAGCCCTGCTGATCAAGGAAAGCTGGGCCTCCATTTGGGTTTCCAGGGTGACAGAAAGAGGGCAAACAGAGCTCAGGCATTCCCCTGGCCCTGTTGCCAGGGGAATAGATTGCTGGCGCCTGAGTGTCTGGATCCCTGGATCGAGCCCGAATGCCCCGATCCAGGCCTCTCCCGACCGCTGGATCGTTGGCCGTGGACGATCATGATCCACTGGGTCACGATCGCACAATTGCCATTTTCATGGGTTTTTTACGTTCGTAATGCGGATCGTGCCCATCTCTAGTTACTGCTATGGAATTGGTGGTTTATGAGTAGTAGTATGTGGAAGCGACTTAAAGAAGGAATTTTGTATTGTATAATCTTATTAAAGCCAAACATTGAGTGGCATTCTATAGATTTAATTCAATTCACTGGCAGATGTATTTATTATAAACAGATAGGGATAGTGCAATATTAAAACTTTAAATTATAAAATTCTTCCTTTGCACTTGTTCCATAGTTGGATGCAAACCATGTATATGTTTTCATGCTGTAATTTTTTCATACAGGCAACAGTTCTTTATAGGCTACATAGCAGGTTGCAAAAATGATATATCTCTACAGGGCAAGGCAGTAACAATTATTCAAAGAATCTTTACAATGTATCTCAAAGCTTTTTACTGTGTTATCCAACCAATTGTTGTCTGTACTTCACAGAGACCTGTCATAGTTCACAGTTGTGTCCCTCTAGGAAGCAAATGCAATTCATCCAGATAATTAATGTGCTGGAGACAAAAGTATATAAATCTAATATATGGGAAATATGTGGTGTCTCAAAGATAAGTTTAAGAGGATAAGAATAGATTCAGATCTTTATGGGGTATTTTAGAAGTACAAAGAAAATATATTCTAAAGTAGATTGAGAGGATATTTTTTGTAATAGTTATAGGCCATAGAATTATAGGCTTGCAAGAAACTATAAAAAGAAATATGGGTTGAATCCACAGTAAACCTCATGGAAGAAGCTGTCGGAATAGAGTTTTCTCTGCTTTCCCCATGTCCCTGCAGCCTGCTAATTGTAATCCTTTTAGAGGATCAAATGATGTTTATGAACAAACTTGGGGCGAAGGGCAACAGTAAGGAAAGATATCAATAGAAATTAGTTCCTCTGTTGGTGCAAGCCACCACTAGCAGACAGTTGAGTTTGGGGGATAGGGTGCTTGATTTCTTTCCCTTCCTTAGACGCTTATACTTCTGTGGTATGTTTTGTTCATGAGAGTCCCATGGCCCTGAAAGATAATTGGAGAATGGGGAAAGATTTACTCCACCAACTCCTTCTGTGAATTTTTTTACTGAAGCAAGCCCTATAATTTTAGTTATATAATAACCACATTTCCATCCCCCCATTTCTTCCAAGGCCATCATCAAGATGGCCATCATAATGTGCTATGAGTTAATAGCAAGATGGGCCAAGAGGTGACAGTAAAGAGCCAGTATGGTGAAATTTATCGGGAAATGTATAATGTTCTTGACTTAGAAATAGTCACCTACATCAAAGAATCCACCATCTGCAATAACATGGCATAAACAAATTTGGATTGTGGTGTTTTTGACAAAAGAGGGAGAAAAAAGTATCTTTATCAACTAAATTTGTTAGAAAGTGGATTTGGTTTATAGAACACTATAATATTAATTGTTGTGATTCTGTAGGACTGTGTCATTTTCTTTGGTATAAAACAAATAGAAACAGTCACTCATTTACAATGAGCTATTCTTGTATGTTCTTTTGCGAAAAAACATTCTCCGCATTAGTGTCCATATCGTGATGAAGAACATAACTGCCCTGATCAAGAAAGGGCAATCCACACTTTCAAGCAGTCTGCACTATACACTTGCAAGAGGGAAGGCCTGGGGAAGAGCTACACATTATAAGCAATAAAGGGGTCTGTCAAAATGCCTGTCCTGCGACGCATTCTTTTCCCAATGCAACCTAGTTTATGTCCTGATATCATTAGGCTGCCCTGACACTATGTCTGATTCTAGTCTTCTCGTGGTCTTCATCCCTTTTAGGTCAACCATTCTGGATTGTTCAATTTGCATTCTGTTGTCATTATTTTCATGGTGGTTAAATAGAACTTCCCACATCTGTGTGTGTGTTGAAAAAAAAATCTCTAGCTGCCACACTGTGTAGATGTAATCTTTAGGACCTCATGCCATTACTGTTGTGTTCAGAATTCAGTGTCTATAAATATTTCATAAGCATTTCATCTTCCCATTGGTTGTCAAAGCACAGGAATTATGGTGCCAGCTCCTTGCAGGGAACCTGTCTGAAAGGGAATGTTGAGCAACCCTTGTTCAAAAAGATATGCTTACGTTGGCTTAGTTTTCTGTGGCTGAAGCAGATGAGAAAGCTAAACAAAATAAAACACGGGGGAGGTTATTGGAGGACACTAGGGCCTTACAAGTACTCTCACTAGAATTCAATAATATTTCACTGGACAACTATTTTGAAGCATGAAGCACACACACTTTAGTAATTATGTTGGTTGCTACACAAGATTTGGAGTTGGTTCTGATGTAATTAGGGCTACCATTTGCTCATCACTGGCTACTTAACAAAAATGATGTCACCATCCTTAAATCCTAGAGTGTCTCATGGTGCGGTGGCATAACTTCCAGATACATAGCCAGAAATAACATCACACTGTTGGAAGATCACCATTTGGGTAAGTCCTGCCCCATCCCAGTCACCTGGGGGTGTCAGCCAAGACCTAGCAATCCTAGATGTAATGCAAAATCATGGCCCCCTGAACAATCCCTGTGTACGTTCCTTCTTCCCCCTTGTGCACTGTAAGTCAGTTGAGGCATCCTCCCTTATTGCACAGTGTAACTAACTCTTACTCCTCCAAATCACAGAAGCAAGACAGCTTCAAACTATGGTTTGCAATCCTTGGATAGAGAGGCAGTGGAAGCCATCATTTACAAGGTGGACTGTAATGGCAAGCTATGCCTTGCAGTAAATTAGAAGAACTGAATTAACTTGCAGCCCATGAAGGGAGGAGAGAGGGTGAGGTGGGAACATGCAAGTATGGGGCTTCTTCACATCATGCCAAGCCATAGTTTGTAAGTGAATCAGAGCAGCATTACTCATTAGAGAAAATTCATTTTTAATGTCATAATGAAAAAAAATGGTCCATAAACTCTCATGTTTTCTCACATTGCCCCCTCTTTGACTTATCTTCATAAAGATATTTACAGTTGCCTTATTTATTTAAAATACTTAGATCCAAGGCTTTTTTTCAGCAGGAACATGGTGGAACGGAGTTCCGGCACCTCTTGAAAATGGTCACATGGCTGGTGGCTCCGCACCCTGATCTCCAGACAGAGGGGAGTTTAGATTGCCCTCAATGCCACTGGAACAGCATGGAGGGCAATCTAAACTCCCCTCTGTCTCGAGATCAGGGGTTGGGGCCACTGGCCATGTGACCATTTTCACCAAGGGCGATTTAAACTTTAAAAAACTCCCTCCTTGTTCCAGTTAATCCAAAGTGACGTCATTGCGCAGTCCTGAGTTCCACCATGTCTTTTCCCAGAAAAAAAGCATTTTGCATCGCTTATATACTATCCTGCATTTTGATGCGCTTATATACTATCAAAATATCAATATAATAAAAATAAAGCTAAAGATAAAATAACCGCGCTTCAATGACCTAAAACAAGTAACATCCACCAGCAGAGCAGATTAAAATTTCCTAAGAAGCTGTAAAAATTCATTAGAAGCCTCATTCCAAGTTAGACCATTGGTCTATCTAATCTATTCCAACTGGCATCATGTTAGACCATTGATCTATCTAGTTCACTGTTATCTATTCCCACTGGCATCGGCATTTGATGGTCTCTGGCAGAGAAGAGTCTTTCTCAGCCAAGATACCTGATGTCTTCTCAGGTATCTGAAGATACTGAGAACTGAATCTGAGACCTCCTACGTGCAAAGCCTGTGTTCTACCAAACAGCCAAAGCCCCTGTCCAAAGCATGAGAGAGAATATTATTTTGATACATGCTTAACAGTTTCTGCTATGGTTCAGTATACAGGAGAACATTCTGTAAAAGTTACACACCCTTATTTCAAACTTCACCATAATTTATCAATGGCAAATTTAGAAAATTCTTCAGATGGAATATGACTGTAATAAGTAAGGTACACTTATCATTTAATTGGTTCATTTTTCAATTTAGAGCCAAGCGACATGAGGTTCTGGGAGATGTGAGATCAGGTTCCCAGCACTTTTAAAGGGAAATAACTGTGAAAGGCCAAATTGCAATCATAGCAAAGCTGTAAGTATGGTTTGTGGGGCTTAACTTTGCCCCTACTTAGTTTCATCGATTGAAGCTGCATCCCTACACTGTTATGAACTCTTGGTGAGGAAAATATAGACAAAGAGAAGCCTGCTCCCCTTTTTAGGACCATTAATAGTGGTCCAGTCCAGTGTCCCAGAGTAAACAGTGTTTTCTTTTAAAACCATGAAGAAAATCCATTTATGGATCTCCCAGTGTTTTCTGTGTTTTTGCTTATAGGTATCATCAATATATCTAATTCTTAGCATGGCCAAAATCTATAGATATTGAAATACAGAGCTTAGAGGTGTGAGAAAGATATGGCTGGGCTCAGATGGGGTGGGAGACTGGCCTACTGACATCAGTCACCCTATGAAAACCAGTGGTGTAGAGGTTACAGTTTTGGGAAAGGATCTGAGAGACCCAGGTTCAAATCTCCACTCTGCCATGGAAGCTCCCTTGAGCCAGTTGAGCCGGTGACCTTGAGCCAGTTGCTCAAGGGTCTCTCAGCCGACCCTACCTCACAGGATTGTTATGAGGATAAAATGAAGTAGAGAACGGTGTAAGCTACTTTGGGTCCCCAATGTGGATAAAAGTGAGATATAAATGAAATAATAAATATAGCTGAAGATGGGGACCAGATAAAAGTGGGTGTTGCCAGGAGCAGGGAAAGAGGAAATACTGGGGATACAGAAGGAAATGCAAGTTCTTGTGGGTTCTCTTATCAATATATAATGTGGCTAAATCTGGGGATACTTAAATCCAGAGATTGGAACAATGAATGGACAAGGCATATCTTTCTACAATCCTGAAAAATACCTCAGGAAAATCTAAAATCTTTCTAAAAATTGGAGAGTTAAAACATCTCTAAATATTAAAAGCAGCACTTGTAGCTTTAAGGATTGAATGCCGTCAGTGGCCGTTCATAGGCAAACACAACAGCATTGCCAGCCTCCCAGCCTTGGTTTCTGTCAATAAAAATGAGAGGGGGGAGGCAGGGCTCTTTCTAGACCTGTTTTGATCTTTGAGGGAGATCTCATCAGGGACAGGCTCGGAAGCAACCACCAAGTAACTTAATACCACATGACTTGCATGACTCTCCCAGACCTGGCTGTTTGCTATTGTTCAACAACAACAACCCCGCTAAAACCAGGGTTGTGTAGTGGTTAGCTTTTCAGATTAGGATCTGGAGATCAAGATTCAAATCCCCCTCTGCCACTGAAGCTTGCTGAGTGACTTTGGCCCAGTCACATATACTAAGTCTAATCTACCTCATAGGGTTGTTGTGAAAATGGAACAGAATGATGCAAGCTGCTTTGGGTCCACAGTTTGGGAGAAAGGTGGGGTATAAATGTTGGAAATAATACATATAGCTGAAGATGGGAGGCTGATAAAAGAAAGTTTAGTTGGTGAGTGGGAAGGAGAACAGGGGAATGTGAAGATATGGGTGCTGCCAAGAGGAGGAACAAGGAAAATAGTGTAGGGAAGAGGTATAGGGGAAACAGAGGTCCCACTCAGAAGTCCTTGTGGGTTCCCCACCAGGGATGTGTAATTCAGGTTTGGTATTCCTTTTACAAAACCAAATTTTACCCGATTCCCTTGCTTCAGTTTGGTTGGGGTGAAATGGATGTGATTCTCTGATGTGAAGGTGATTCCCTTGCTTCACCTTGGTTCTGGGGGGATTCTATTCCCTTGCTTCAGTTTGCTTCTAGTTGCAAGACTGTCCCTTGTTTCAGTTTTATTCGGGTGATTGCCTGGTGTGATGTTGGTCCTCATTGGGAACAGTGGAGAGTGGCTGGTCAGCCTGCTCAGGGGGCGCTGGGGTTTGAGGGGGGTGTCAGTTTGGTTCTGTTGGGATGCCCAGGGATGAACTTGCATCTGGGAGCATGCCTTGGCCCTGTGTGCATGTGCCCCTGGGAAAAGAACTTGTAAAAGTTCTCATCATAAGGAAAAATGGAGAGTGGCTGGTCAGGAGTTTTGGGGGGTAGGTGTCAGTTTAGCTCTGTTGAACTGTCTTATATGGAGATTGCATTTGAGAGTGTGCTTCTGGCCATGGGAGCCTTGGTCCATGTGTTTCTGCAGTGGGATTCAGCTTAGACTTTCCCCTCACAATAGGAACAAAGGGAGTGGCTGAGGGCACCTTGTTCAGGGGCCACAGGATTGGACCCCAAGGTCCAATCTCCCTGAAACCCAGGGGGAGTGGATTTATAGGACAATCAGGAGTAGGTTCACTGAAAATTTGCTGTATTTTTCTTGCAAACTGCCACCCCAACCCCCTGGATAGCCCCCAGATAGTTTTCCCCATTGGGAATAATGGAGTTTAGGGGTAACTGGGGAAAATTTTTTGGGTGGGGCATAAAATCTCTCCCTGGGGTCCAATATCCCTGAAGCTTAAGGGATCTTTAGAGGACTGTCAGTAGTAGATCCTCTGAAAATTTGGTGTATTTTTCTTGCAAAATGCCATCCTCAGCCCCTTGGATAGCCCTCATAGAGAATAATAGAGATTGGAGGTGGCAGGAGGTACCTTCTTTGGGGGGCCATAAAATTGTCCCTGGGGTCCAGTCTTTATGAAACTTGGGGAGGGAGGTCTTTAGAGGACAGTTAGGGGTCAGTCCCCTGAAAATTTGGTGAAATTCAGTCAATTACAACTCCCCCCAGGCTACCAGAAAAAAAATGACTTGGCCAAATTTTACCAAATTTGCTCTGTAATACCGAACCTAACTAGAGAATCATTTGGTATTCAGGGTAATACTGAATCGAATTTACCGATTTTTTTTCCTGTGCACACACCTATTCCCCACCATGTAACTGGGCCTGGCATGGTGGCCAACATTCAGTAATTTGGCCAGACTACCCAGGGAGAGGCTGCCCGGGGAAGGGAATGAGGAAAAACTAAAGAAGGGGAAGGGAGAGGTAAAGGTAGTCTGGCTGTTAGGTGGGAAGGAAAAAGGAGGCAAAAAAATGGGAGAGGCTATAGGTCTTCCAGGAAAGAGAAAGAGGGAAACAAGGGAGGGGAAATGAAGTGCTCCTTGCAAGTTCTTGTTCTACTGAAGAGGGTTTTTTTAATACTGAATTTTCTAATGTAGTCTCAAAAGAACAAATGGTTATCTTCTGCTGTTGCAATTTCAATTGAGAATGAAACAGAAGGGCTTGTAAACTGTGTTGGTATTCAACCCAGCTGTAATTTCACAGAAATTCCTTTGATTGAGCATGTTTGTAGACAATGCTCCACATCTCTTTTCTTGTGCTACAACACAACCCACATTAGACAGAAGAGACAAAGGTAAAATCAGGAAATAGGTTTCATGGATTGAAATTTTAACAGTAAAATATAATTATTGCCCTTCATGTTGATAATGGTACCAACTTTGGCACGATGTGGCTTAATTAATAAAGGGTTTTGAAAATTTGCTGTCCAGTATCTTTTCTGTTGTTAGCGGTCTGAATTTAGAGTCAAATTCAGGCATCTAACTTTAGAGTTAAGAAACAGATTTATCTACTTCTGTTCCTGGATTGTCAATAATTTACTTAGACTGAAATATTTTCCTTGTAAATTATTTACTTTTACTTGAATTTCCATCTTTTTTAAAAAAAAACGTGTTCCACTAGAGGACTGTGAATGGCCTTGGAAAGTCATGAAAAAAAGGTTGCCTTGTCAGAGTGTGTCCCTCGGGCTAGACACACTTAGTTATTTATTATTTTAAATATTTTTATGCTGCCTCGAAACAATGTTCTGAAGATGGCACAGAGCAGCAAAAATCCAGTAAAGCACAATAAAGAGATTGTCCCTTGTCTCTATTTCCATCATGATTAAGATCAGTTGAGCTGGGATGTAGATGAACTACAAGTACAGATTAGTATTATCTGTGTAATCGAAAGCTGGTCTGGTGGAATCCTACTATTCAATGAGTCTTACTCCCTGAAAACTGTACTTGGGATTGCACTGCAAGTGTCCTGCCTCTTCTTGTTGGAAGTATTTATTTTCACCCACATTAGAGCAACATGTATCATTTTCTGCTATCTGCACTTTTCAGAATACATAAAGCTGCCTTATGTTGAATCAGACCATTTGTCCCTTAAGGCCAGTATTGCCTACACAGAATGGCAGCAGCTCTCCAGGATTTCCAGTAGAAGTGTTTCCTATCACTGAGAGATGCCAGGGATTGAACCTAGGATCTTCTGCATGCAAAGCAGAGGGTCTTCCACTGAGCCATGGCCCCGCCCCTGGAATCACACGTGGCTATTAAGGACAGAATGATGAAAGCTCTTAACACAATTAATTCTTTGAACATGGACTGTGGTCTACAATACTTGAAACTACA
Organism: Eublepharis macularius; assembly: GCF_028583425.1. Taxonomy (NCBI): domain Eukaryota; kingdom Metazoa; phylum Chordata; class Lepidosauria; order Squamata; family Eublepharidae; genus Eublepharis; species Eublepharis macularius. The sequence continues at coordinate 70,797,428 of NC_072799.1, forward strand.
TACAAAAAAGGTGCCATATTAAGAGCTGCAGTTTCTTAACCCTCATTGCTGTTTAGGGATTCTATTCCCCTAGTGAGGGCAGGGGATCCCCCACTCTGTGCTTCCACCCCTCCACCCCTGCCACTACTTATGTGGCTAGAGAGGGGGGCAAAGAGGCAGGGAATGGCTATGGGAGCTCTAGAGCACTTTCCTGCATGCTCAGGACTTCCTTGTTGCTTTGGGAATGATGTCATTCCCGGCTTGACAAGGAAGTGCAGGCCCTCGCATGGGGCTGACTTAATAAAAATTGGCCCACAGCACTAGTATTTATTTTATTATTTATTTGTTTAAATTTATATTCCTCCCTCCCCACACCGGCAGGCTCAGGACGGATCACATTTCTATACATTAAAATTACAACCACCGTTGAAAAACATAATAGATACAGTATAAATATTTTAAAAACAAACACAAGCAGCACAAAACAGTTCATTAATCCATTTCCAACCATCACTGAAAAAAGGAGGAAACTTCTTTTTTGGAGGTGGATGTTCAATAGGGAGGGCCCCATTCTACCCTATTTTGGTCAGCGGGGGGTCATGGGGGTAAGATAAGTACCCCCCATGACCATCCCCTACAGCCCCCCTATGCAACGGTTTGGGTCCCGGGGGACCTGGCAACCCTATTCCTGTTCTATAATCTGGACAGTTTCCATTTCCACCACTTTGTAGCATTGAAAACTTTAAGGGACCTTTTATTTTATATTAGTTTTATTTATTTACAAAATGTATATCTCAGGGTCACCTTTTGATGACACCTTTGAAATATTTACTTACGGAAGTTAACCTGTATGGTTGCCTGGTCAGAGACAATCCTGCCAGTTACCAGATTCCATGGTGATTTTTTAAATTATTATTATCTCACACTTCTGAATACCTCACAGTGGCTTACACAGTAAATAAATTAAAACCAAATCTGCATAGCAAGCCAACAAATCTAACATGCAAAAATAAAAAATTGCTTGCAAAAACACAATGCTCAAAATCTCAACAATGCTCAAAATATGGGCCTTGGCAAAAAGCACATTCAAATAAAATAGACCTTGTAGGTCTTCTGCAAGCTAGAAGTGATGAAGCATTCCAGATCCAGATCTTGTCCAGAAGCCCATTCCAAGGAATGGCAACAACAGTGGGAAAGGCTCTTGAGTTCCCCCTGAAGAAAGTACACAATGAGATGAAACAGTTGTTTGGAATGAAGTTGGCACATGGGTTGATAAAGGGACAGGCAACCCTATGTGAGGCCCAGGTTCTGACAGTTTCATTACCTTCAACTGAGCCAGTACGCATGTAACTGTTTTAATATTGGTTTGATATGAGTGTAGCAAGAAGGTAGCATGGTATAGCCCAGTCTCATCAGATCTCAGAAGGCAAGCAAGGATGATACTTAATGGGAAAACACAAAGGAAAACTCTACAGAGGAAAGCAATAGCAAATCACCTCTGCTTCTCACTTGCCTTGGAAGCCCTTTGCTGGGGTCGCCATAAGTTGGTTGTGACCTGATTACTAATTATTTCACAGTTAAAATATCAGGAACTCTTGAAAATGATATATTTCATGATGCTCCTCATTAAAAAGAACACACCATGAACAATATTTTCATATCTAATGCTTTTAAGAACCCATTGTTCTATTTCAGCTTGAAAGTGTAGGTGTCAGAGCTTAGCTTTTATTATATGGCTAACAGCCTTTGCAAAGCAAAGTACAGTGGAAGCCATAAAGCATATGCATTCAGTTTAATTTACATTTTTCAAATACCTATTTACTTTTTATAGAGTCACTTGAAATAGGTTAGGGAACAACTCAATTAGAAAATGTGATTTCACTCCAGCATAGAGTGGAAAGCAAAAAGACTGGCAGTTCAAGGCAATTTTCAACCATTCCACACAATACAGTAAGATTAGCAAAGCAATTTCTTTCACTGAGCACAAATAATGGGAATAAAGCACAGCATTGTCGGTTGATCAAGAAACGAACCTTTTAAATCATCGGGCAAACTATACTTATAGAAGGGTAATGGCATTAATATGGCAAGTTTTCTTAATCTGCGACTGTCAATCAACTATTTTTAAAAATACAGACAGGACTTGATGTACACTGTTGCTGTGCTACAAATTATGAAGTATTGAGTAAATTAATCATTGTAGCCACAAGAATGTACCAAAGGGTTGCAGGTACACTTAAATACAACAATTTTGGGATACTATTCCAGTTAGATAGTGGGTGCGTAAGTGGTCCTTTTAAAATGTCTTTGTATGTGACAGCAGAAACTGTTTTCTATTTTTTTTAAAAAGAGTAAGGTATATGCTATACATTTTTATAAAATAAACTGCCTCTTTTTCTTCAGGCATTTTCAGGAATAGTTGTGAATTGCCTATTTCTTTTTAAGTATCAGGCTTCCTTTTTTATAACTCGGTAGACCCTCTTGAATGTTATTATGTGGTGTAGTGGTTAAGAGCGCAGGACTCTAATGTGGAGAACCGGGTTTGATTCCCCACTCCTCCACTTGAAGCCAGCTGGGTGACCTTGGGCTAGTCATGGCTCTCTAGAGCTCTCTCAGCCCCACATGGTGTTTGTTGTGGGGATAATAATAATAACAACATACTTTGTAAACCACTCTGAGTGGGCATTAAGTTGTCCTGAAGGGTGGTATGTAAACTGAATGTTGCAAATGAGTCAGTGATGTTAACAATTAGTTCGTGCTTTCAATAGGGCTGATTGAAAAGCAAAGCAAAAGCATAGGAAAAGCAAAGATCAGCGTTCCATAAAATCCTTGAAACCAGTTCCAAAAGATCACTACACCGAAATGCAAACAAAGACTTTTCTTATCTGATAATGCTATATTTTACATTAACCTCCAGTGATGGCATCAATACTACAGCTACATTTCTATTGATCATATAGAAATGATAAGTGCAGTACTAGGGTGCACCTTCTTTTACTGAACTTTTTCAAAGCTGAAGTCATATAAAATGGATTTGCTCTTACCAGGTCAGTTACATTTCCCTGGATGCATCAGTATGAAACAAAGAACTTTTTGCAGATCAATGTTTCTGACATACATTTGACAGACCTCTTGAGAAGATGGCCAGCCACATAAGAGCTAAGAATCTGACTGTTTGGACAGCACCTAAGTTATAAAGGTTTTGTTCCTTCTATACATGCTTCTTAGTAATGTGTGCAGGAAAAATTCATGTGAGAAGCAGTTCCTTCACTCTGCTAAATCAAGTCTTTCATTCACCCATCTATCACAGCAAAGGCCTTGTTGTATCAAGCTAAAGGTCCATCTAGTTCAACATCATGTATCACACAACAGCCTCTATCTGAAGGGAATGGAGCAGCCACCTTCTGCTGTTTGGCTCACAGCTATTGGTATTCAGAAGGGGGCTAGTTTTCTAAATTGAAAAGACTCAAACTCTTCAACCTTTCCTCTTAGGCAACCTTTCCTCTTAGGCAAAGTGCTCCAACCTCTTGACCATTGGTCAACATCCAGAAACCAGTGGGAGAACCCTTCAATCTACCAGGACTTAAAGGTCATCATAGTTAAACAAAAACATTTCAAAGACAAAAAGAGTCCAGTAGCACCTTTAAGACTAACCAATTTTATTGTAGCATAAGCTTTCGAGAATCACAGTTCTCTTCGTCAGATGCAAGAACTGTGATTCTCGAAAGTTTATGCTACAATAAAATTGGTTAGTCTTAAAGGTGCTACTGGACTCTTTTTGATTTTGCTACTACAGACTAACATGGCTAACTCCTCTGGATCTATTTCAAAGACAAAATCCAATGGGGAGCTACTGAACTGAAATTCATATGTAAATTTGACTCAGTCAGACTTGGATTGAATAGAGACTATGAATGGTTATCTCATTACCAAAAGAAACTGCCTTCAGATATTCTATTCAGATTCTGCCATGGAAGGGAGGGGTTACACCCAGTCCGGATTGTGCATTCCACCTTTTCATGAACTTATTTACATTTACATGACCCTTACTCCCTGCATCCTCTCCCCCCTCCCATCACCACCTATATATCTCTGGCCCATTTCTTCATACCCTCCATGCATCTGACAAAGAGAGCTGTGGCTCTCAAAAGCTTATGCTACAACAAAATTGGTTAGTCTCAAAGGTGCTACTGGATTCTTTGCTATTTTGACCATTTTAGTTATCCTTCTCTGCACATTTTTCCACCTCTACAATAGCCTTTTTGAGATGGGCTGACCAGACTTGTACGCTGCATTCCAAATGTGGCCATGCCATAGACATATACAGTAACGTTAAAATATTGGCCATCTTACATGTAACTTTTTCCCTAATAATACCTAGCATGTAATTGGCTTTTTTCATTGCAGTTGCACTTTGAAGAGTAATTTTCACTGAAGTGCCACCATAATTCCAAGAACGCTTTTTTTGACTTTTATTTATTAATTCCCCCCCCCTCCTGTGTATGCTTTACACTTATATAGAACCTGGTTTGATGTATTGTTGTTGTTGAATGAAATATAAGGGTCAAGCTAACTTTACAAAAGTGTTAAAAAATTACATATATTTATTAGAGAGTGTACACATGAACATCAATTAAAAAATTTAAAAAGCAAAAAGTCTGGAGATCAGACTGCATAACAAATACATACAATATTAAAGTATTTCATACACAATGATGGATTACCCAATGACCAATAACAAATACATTCAAATTTATAGTATCCCATAGACAACGGATGGACTACCAAAAACAGATGGGCCAAATGTGCTTTGGCCCCAAACGGCCTTCCTCAGTGGTCAATGTAATATTATGCAAAAAGACACATTCAGGAATATAATGTATTGTTGCCCATTCAAACAGTTTATAGAGAGAATCTTGGAGCTCTTCATAGTCTGCTTTGGTGTTCACCATCCTAAATAATTCTGTGTCAGTTGCAAACTTCTCCACTTTCCTGTTCACCTCCAATTCTAGATCATTTATGAACAAATTAAATAGCATTCTAATACAGGACTCCGTTGCTCAGTTTAGTCCATTGTGAGAATTATTCTGCTTTCTGCTGTTTAACCCATTATAAATCCATGGAAAATTAATCTCTTGTATACTATGACTTACACAGGAGTTTTCAGTGAGGGACTTCGTCAAAATCTTTTTGAAAAAACAAGCACAATGTCTACCATATCACCCTTACCTATGTGCTTGTTTTCAGTCTGAAAAAATCCAAAAAGGTAGTAGGACAAGATTTTTTTTTTGCCAAAGCCGTGTTGATCTTTCTCTGACTTAAGTTTAGTATGCTTATTAATAGAAGTATTAATGCTTTTTACCAATTAGCTGGAAAAATATTATGCTGATTGGCCTGTAATATCCTTCTTTATACATTTTTAAAAGTTATTATGTATGTGACTTAGAAAAAAATTAGTGAAAAGTTGCATACTTTTGTTCGGAGAGAACCATTTCACTTTTTCTCCTTTCTAGGAATGCTTGAACATATGCCTTCTCGGGACTCAATGACTTGTTAGTTTTTAATTTGACAGTAACCCTTAGATTGTCATCTCTTATCACCTCTATTTGATCCACATCTTCAAACATCCTCTCTCCAAATAGGTGTTCTGGGATGGGCCTCTGTCCACACAGTACAGATTCCACAAAAGAAAAAACCTTATTCATCTTCTTTGCAATCTCTTAATCTTCCTTTAGCAATCCTTTCACTTCTTTGTTGCCTAGCAGCTCAGCTATCACCCCTTCTGATGCCTGGCTTCTGAGGTATTTAAAAAATGTTTCATTGGCCTTCATGTTTTTAGCCATAGCTTCCACAGTTTCTCCTTTTGCTTGCCTTATTGTCAATTCATATTTGTTTTGCCCGAGCTTGTACTTTCATTATTTAGACAACTCCCATTTCTTTAAAGAAAACCTTCTTGCCCTTTTTATTATCTGTATTAGACTGTTTGTTGCCAGGGAGGGCACAACAAATTTAGAACTTGCATTTAAATAATTGGCTTCAAATAAACAACTCTTGTCCTCTAGCGTGGCTGTATCTTGCGATGTCAAATGCTTTTGCGTTGCAAGCAAACAGATGTGGTTTGAAAGCCAGGCATCTGCTCTCTCAAGCTCGCTTTTTTCTCTCGACATCTGTTACATTCTGCCAGTACACCTAGCCTGCCTATGTGGCTGGACAGAGGGAAATTTTGTTAAAGAGGAATGTTCTCTAGTCTAACGTGGATCCACAATTCATTATATGATTCCCTGCTATTTTTAGAATAGGAGTAGGATGGCGAAGAAATGCCTCGATTGGATGAAGATGTATTCTGCTATTTCATTCAACATACTTCCAGTTGATTTGGCACAGGGACCGTAAGCTGCCTACTTCTACCTGAGGGCATACTAGAACTCCTAAACTTGGGAAGCAGAATGGTAGCAAGTAGCAGCAGGTCGTTCACCAAATTCTGGAAGGCTCTGGAAGGCCCAAAGCCCAAACTGTCATGACCTCCTCTGGACAGCCCAGGGAGTCTGACTTGGAGGGCACAGAGGAAGGGCCTGAGGAACCAAGGCCAGGCTACCAGAAGGACCAGAGGGATTCAGGAGGACCTGATGCTACAGAGTCACCTGCTGACCATGCTCCAGCAGTGCCAGAGGCCACCCTGCCAGAGTCTGCAAGTGAGTCCTTGCCACTGGCCTCTGAGAGTCTCTATACATGAGACTTCTTACACAAGGACGATCAAGTGAAAGGAGACACAATGTTCGCTGAGAAGTGTAGTTTATACAGTTTCCCCCCTCTACACAGAGCTGGCAGAGATGGCTTCTCTGAGGGCTTGTTAATTTAATCTTTTCCTCCCTGAAGGCTCAGTCAGGCGAAGAAGAAATTAACAAACCCTCTGAGGAGCAATCTCTGCCAGCTCTGTGTAGAAAGGAGAAAGTGACAAAGCCTTTGGCCCTGTCTTTTAAAACTATGCTTCCAGGCTAACATTGCATCTCCATTCACTTGAGCATCCTCGTGTAAGATGTCTCGTGTACAGAGACTCTGAGATAACTACTAGACCTCTGCTAGACAAGACATAAACCCAGGGCCACAGCTCCCCAAGATCCTTTCCCACCCCGCAGGAATGGCAGCTATGGAAGGCCCAGATGTAAGCAGTCGGTCTGGCCTCTGCCATCTTTAATAGCCATTTTAACATGGTTACCTGTGAAATAAAATCACAAGGCCTCTGGATTTAAAATGCCAGCTTGTATTGCAGCCAGAGGACTTCTATCTAACAGTTGCTGAGTCCCGTCTGGGAGACCCAGGGATGAATGGAATGCCACATAGGAATGCGGGGTGATCAGTGGTGATTAGATTTGCAGTCCCTCTAGCTCTGGGAGAAGTCCAGTGCAACAAAGGTTTCACCGAGTTATCCCCACTTAACACATTCCTTTCCTTCCTTCCATGATGAGATCTCCTGCCCTTGATTGAGGGGCTGGTCAAATGGCATTCATAAGTATTTATAGTTTATTCCTAGGAAGGTACATTCCCCAACTAAATTCATCAACTTAGCTCCGGTGGACTTCAATTTGACTTAATTTGACTTCTTGAACAAACTGCCCTTTATGCAGCGTTAAAACAAATTTTGCATTCTCTTTCACATGCCCTGGCAACTACCAATTAAGATAATCAAAACTTTTGTTAATCCCAGGAACTGACCATTGGAGTCTAAGTTCTAGCAACTAGGTGGGCTACCCCACCTCAGGGCACGTTTTACCCTATAAAAGTAGTACCCTGGCCTTGTTCAAATTGTACATGCTTACTGGATCCAAAGCACTGTTCCCTTGAGGTTTGCCCTAAGCCTCTTGCTCTCCTGGCCAAGAACGCTGGCGTTTGAAGCTACTCTCTTCTCCTGCAGACTGGACTACTCTTCAGGATAGGTAGATATACTTATTCCCCTCTCTATCCCAACTTCTGGCAAGCTTTCTAGGACTCTGTGTGTGTAACCATTTCCCCCCACATTTCTGTGTGTATGTGCTTGAATTTTTCCTTCTAATAAAAGATTATTTGAACTTAAGCATCAGCCTCATTTGCTATTTCGGAAGGGACTCCGTAAACATTGGTGAACAAGATCCCATAGTTACTGGCCTTTTGCATAGCCGTCTTCCTTGCTTGCTTATCCCCCCCGCCCCCGGTAAGTTCTCTAATCACAAGGAGACCAGTTCTGGTAACACAGATCGAGGTACCACAGCTTCAGGAAGCTCAGTACCTGCTAGCAAATGCATCTGAGCCAGATTACTGCTCAGCCTATTTAGGTTGTGGCTTGAGAAGGTGGCATTGCTGGATTAACAGGCCCGTGTCCTGTGGCCAGCTCCCAGCAGTGGCCCACTGCCGTTTGTGCTCTAAAGCCTAGCTGGCCAAGCTGATGGCCCTACTCTGCCAGCCTACAGAGCTCAGGACAGAAACTGAAGCAATATGCTACAGGGGAAAGATTGTTTTAGGTGACTAGCCATGTTAGTCTATAGTAGTAGAACAAAATTTGAGTCCAGTAGCATCTGAGAAATTAACCCAAATTTTGCATGTATAAGCTTTTGTGAGTCAAAGCTTGCTTTTCCAGACTGTAGGGGACACGCTAGTAGCTCAAATGTTTGCCTGGTTGTACCTCAAAGTGAAAGAATGCTTGCGGTATTCTTCAAAGTCATTTTTGATTCCTTTATTCAAGTCTCATTGTTCCTATCATTGACTTTTGCCTGAGAAGAGTCTGGAGTTTGGACTCAGAATGCAAGAGTGTTGTGACATCACAGCCTTTCTCAGCCACTAAATCTTCCTATTTCTTGTTAACCTTCCACTGAGCAATCTCAGTCTTTCCTAACAACCTAGTGCTCTTCTGTACAGACCTCTCCAGCATTTCTACTAAGATCAACTTGACTGCAGGATAATTCTTTCCAAGCAGCATTCAAAGCTCTTACAGGCTTCACGGATCTTAGTCTTTTTCAACACACACAGATTGTTCTTGCTCAGCTGCTCCTATAAGACATCTGGATGGGCCCATCTTTGCAAGTTTTGAGCTTTTCCCAGTGCATACTGGCAGTGGGTAAAGTGCCTGACTAGACAGAGCTATTAGACCTGGTTTTCACTGCTTGAATAACCATATCTTCAGGCTACACTGTCCAAAAATCCTAAGCTTATCTGACATTGCATGATACAAACCCACCCTCCATCCCAGCATGAGTGCCACTCTTATGCCATTTTCTTGGTACATATGTTATGCAATCTCTTTCATTTCAGTTCCTGTAATTATATTCTTCTCTCTCCTCTTCTATTTTTCAGTTTGTTTTCTACCATATGCATTTATTTTCAAGCTGAATTTTTTTTATCCTTCAGTTTTCTCTTTTTCATATTGTCTTTTAAATCCTTTTCCTTATTGATTTTTCCCCACCTGTGTATTGCTCTGGAAACCTCTCTCAATATTTAATTGGAAAAAGATCTGAACAGCTTACAATATTGACAATACAACAGGCACTCTGTTTACACTGAGCTTAAGCACCTGCCTATTCTCTTAATCTTCCCTATCAGTTGAACAACAGATGGAACTGAATTCATCCTGGACTGGTTCAAGGTGGCCTGACTATATTTCCAACATAGTGAAATCCTAAGCAGAGTTACTTCAATCTAAGTCCATTGAAATCAATTAGATTGAAATAATCAATCAACTAGACTGGAATAACTGCATAGGATTTCAGTGTTAGTATCGTTCCTCAAAAGAAAAATAATAAAAGCCAGAAAAGTAAAAGCAACAAGCAATAAAATCATTCGTTTTGTGCAAAATAATACTGAAGGAAGCCATTAGCAATGCAATATGTTTTCCTTAGTGTTACTTAGATGAACAACAAAGGGTAGGATGTTATGAAACGCACAGAGCAAATTCTATGCAAAGGTACTCCAGTCTAAACTCACTAAAATAAATAGATTTAGATCGGAGTAAGTCTGCATAGGATTCTAATGAAAGCATTTATTTATGACTGGTTTATATGATTCGTGAGTAATCTAATTGAATACTTAAATACCTACTGAATAGAAAGTTACACACAAGAATGGGGAGGTCGTAGAACTTGATCAGGCTATAGAGGACACTCATGCACAAAAAGCCAATCACATTCCTCTTGCTAACATCTATATTTTGAGATGTTGCTGCAAGATTTCCAATATCCAAATATTATGAGTCAAGGTATTTACTTTTAATACAAAAATAGATGATGATGATGATCTATTTATATACCACCCTCCAGGACAACTTAATGCCCACTCAGAGCGGTTTACAAAGTATGTTATTATTATCCCTACAACAAACACCCTGCGAGGTGTTTATCTATGAGGTGTTTATCTGTGAGGTCTATATATCTACTGGGGGGTGGGAGGAGCAGGAGGTCCCCTTCTAATAATGTATTAGTAAAGCAGTAGCGCTAAATTTTGACACAAAAAGGCTGTGATTTTTCTTAAGCAGTAATATCTACTAATTCTTCTTAGTGTTATAATTGATTGAATTTGTCGATTTTCCAATAAATTGTACAACAATATCACAAATTATTCTGCCTTTCTAATACATTACCATGGTTTTGTCATATCAAGAACATGCGAGCCAAATTCTTATCTAAACATATTGATAGACCACACTTGAGGTAATATAAATGCTTGCATTTGTGGTAATTATGTAGGTGGGAGCTGTGAAGAAGGAACAACAAGAATAGTAGTGTATGTGTAAACTTCTAAATACACATACAGTCACAACCCACAGACAGTTACACCAGCATAATTATATCTCATTGAGTTGCAAAACATCCAGTGAAATTCTTTTCACTTTTTCTGGAATAGAGAAGTCAAGGGCATCCTGCTGCTGCTGAGGGAGAGCTGGTACTGCCATGTGTCTTGTAATCTGAAAGACAACTTGCACTAGAGAAAAGGAAGGGAAGAACGTAACTGAGTTACTATAGCTAGCAGTAACCATGCATCCCCTTCCAGTTCAGGAAGTTTTCTGCATAAATTAATTGCTTTCAACTAGGATAATGGAACTGGCAATGGTTCTCCTCTGGCGGATATTGCCTATTCCTGGGTTTTATCCTTGTTGCCTACATAATCTGGTAATCTAGATCCGGAATATGATTTTAAAACTTGCAATTCTGTGGATGAATTATTTCGGTTTTTAGGTATTTCTACATACACATTTCTCCTTTTGCAAAGTGGATAAAGATGATGCATATAAAAATAATCATATTAATTTGAAGCTTTTGAAAATTTGTTTAGGAATTCTTAATCAATTCTGTTGTCTTTCTAAAATCTACTAGGAAAAGACCTTTTGACACTGGAGGCTGTTTGTTCATGAATGTATCTCTGTAGCATGCTGAGGAAAAGTAACATTTTAAAGGCTTTAAGTGGGGACTATATACTGTCTGGTGGTGAAGGAAATAATGCATTTATTCAGTATTTGTACGACTGTCCAACAGCTGTGGAATACATTTAACTTTTATAGGCAGTGATGATTCCAAGATTGAAGAGATTTATGGAGAATTATTGATGTGTTTTGATATCCAGAGCTTCTCTGAGTCTTTAGTGCAATGAAAGAAAATTGGATGCACACTGTTGTGACAGAGCTGAGCAGGAATTTCACACACAAAATAGCAAATGCCAGATGGGCTTTATCTATGCAGAGTGTCAGAGGAATACAAATGAGGTCAGAGTATCCTAGGACATTTCATAAATTGCCTTTCGCACATTCACTTTTCAGTGCTTTTGAAACTTTGTTAATGACATTCTATGTTACTCTCTAACATGTCATGACATAAAATCTTCAGCTTGGGAATTCTGAATTAATTATATTGCCTTTTAAATTGTTTAAGATGGAAGTGAAGTTCTCAGACATTGTATCACTGCATTGCAGAAATAAAGCCTGGATATTGTACAGGCAAGTAGGAAAGGAACGAAACACGACTTCCATTTTATGACCGTTGGAAGCATGAACCTTTGATAATCAATATGCTTATGCCTAGCTACTCAGCCTCAAAAGGGAAACTTAAAGAATGTTTTCTCTCCTAGCCAGGGGTCATTTCATAGAAAAAGAGCTGCAGGAACTTATTAGCATAACTCATTAGCACAACTCATTTGCACGTGCCATGCCCCTTGCCATTGCAGGAAGTGTGTCATTAGCATAACTGATTTGCATATGCCACACCCCCTGACATCACCTATCCTGACTGTTTTGGAACCAATCCTGGCCTTTTAGGGCCCAAAATGGGCCCAAAATGGCAAAAAGGGCTGAAAATGGCCAAAAAGGGGCCCAAAATAGTCAGGACTGGGCTGTTGGTCAGCGGGAGAGTGATTCACCACCCATCAAAGGCCTGATCCTGGCCATTTCGGGTCCAATCCTGGCTGTTTTGGGCCCAATCCTGGCCATTTTGGGCCCAAACTGGGCCCAAATTGGGCCCAAAATGGCAAAAAGGACTGAAAATGGCCGAAAAGGGGCCCAAAATGGTCAGAACTAGGCTGTTGGTCAGCAGGAGAGTGATTCACCACCCATCAGAGGCCTGATCCTGGCTATTTCGGCCCCAATCCATGCCAAAATGGGCCCAAAATGGCCCAAAATCAGGTGGGCTTGGCCACCTGACGTGACACTGCTGAAACTGCATTCCTGCATGTTCCCCCTCAAAATGAGTCCTGCTCCTAGCAAATAAAGCATGACTTTTGCTTCATGTAAACAGGAGATGTGGATCCACTCAATGAGAAAAGGCAATGTCAAAAGTGTCTAAAGAATTATAATAATTTTAATATGGCTTTTAAAGTTTTCCCCAAGCAATTCATTTTTTCCTCTTATATATTATTTAAATAATATATAAATAATAAATAAATAATATATAAATGGAAAAAATGATAATAAATAATAATAACATTCAATTTATATACTGCCCTTCAGGACAACTAAACGCCACACTCCAAGTGGTTTATGAAGTGTGTTGTTATTATCCTCACAACAATCAGCCAGTAAGGTGGGTGGAGCTAAGAGAGCTCTGAGAAGCTGTGACTGACTCAAGGTCACCCAGCGAAGGAGTGAGGAATCAAACCCAGTTCTCCAGATTAGAGTCCTGCCACTCTTAACCACTATATTAAATAATAGCTATCAATTGTTTTAGAAGTGCAAACGCAAAGAAAGTAAAAAGACTTTTGGACACAAATATCATTGGCATTTTTAGACTACGGAATATATTTTGAAATGTGATACAATGAATGAGGAACTTGCAAAGGATTATAAATGAAATAAATCAGTGGAAATTTCTCCCTTACCCAAATCTCCAGGATATAATGTGGTCTTGGGGACTTAAGCAGGCCAATTTACATTCTGTTTTTTAAGGGATGCTTTCTTTTCATTTTTTTTAAATTAATGAAATACATAAATACAATATAATCAGAAAAGATTATTTTTAAAAATGTATTTTAAAAATAATGTATATTTGCAATTAAATACCAAGACCAATTGACTAGTTATATCTCATTATATCCTCCATATCTAACAAGCACATAACTTACTTAGGACAAACTGATTCTTTTCAGATAGTCTGAAAAGATTTTCTCTTCAGCATTCTCTTTTGGTTTAATTATTTTCCAAAAAGACACCAATGGACACCAAGGGCCAAGCTACAAGTGACAAATGACACTTGAACGGCAAGTGGATTGGGTGGAGGGCAAGTGAACAGGGAGAAATACACTTGCCGTTCAAGTGTCATTTGTCACTTGTAGCTTGGCCCAGAGTCTTAATAAATTGTTCCTATATCGTTACTATTCCTTTCCAAAGATATCTGATTGCCGTTATTATGTACATTAACATAGTATTACAAACTTTTCTCAGCCAAGACATTGGGTGGGGGAGTATTGCATTTGCTTCTAGTATCTTGGAAGTATTCTTTAGGAATGCCTGAACACCTTTGAGCAAGAGCCATTTTTAATTAAGTAGTTTGCAAGCAGGTCTAGCTTGTTCCCCAGGGTACTTTTTGCTTATTCAAACAGCACAAGCAGCAAGTACAGTACAAGCAGCAAGATTTCATGTGTGTACATTCCCACACAGCCTAATGGTTAGTCTCCTCCACCACTATCCCTCTACACTCAGACCACTCATTGCTGTGTGCCACTTCACAGCCCATTGTTGAAATGAAGAGTGAGCAAACTTGTCAGTCATTTACTTATAAACATTGATTTGAGTTCATTAAAACTCATGTTGTTGATATTTTGTGCATGCATTTTTGCACAGCCTTATTGGAGTTGGAATTAGACATGGGCACGATCCCAAAAAAAATACAGATCAAGCTGTTCGTGGATCTGCTCTGGTGATGACCCCAGATCACTGATTCACTCCGATCAAGTCCCATTTCCAATCTGGGATCTGGGATCGGAGGGGCGCCCCCTGCCCCCCCACACACACACTTAGAGCAGATGGGGAAAAACGTTTTTAACCCGGTGACAAGCCGCTTCCCCTCAGGGAGGGGATGTTGTCTCTCGCTCTCTCTCTCACAAACACACACAGAGCTGGGGGGGTAGTTTTTAACCCGGCGACGAGCCACCTCCCCTCCGGGAGGGGATGTTTTCTCACAAACACACACACACACTTAGAGCAGAGGGGGGGGGGAAAGTTTTTAACCCGTCCCACTCCCTGCCTCTCCAAAGAGAGAGAGAGAGAGACACCCCGTCAACAAGTTTCAGCCAGCTTTTTAAAAAAAGCAGGGATAGAATCCTCCATCCCACCCGATTTTAAAAGCAAGCAGCCAGTCTTCCAAAAGCATATTTTAAACAGGGAAAAAGTAAAACCAGGATCCACACGGATCCTCGCGGATCCTACAATTTTTTAAATAGGAAAAACGCAAATATAACATCAAATCACATACCAACTTCTTGCAAAGAGCAGGTACTGGGCTGAGAAGCCAGGAGGAGAGAGAGATCTCTTTTCAGTGTTAACTCTTTCAACGCACTGAATGAACTCAGGAGAGGAGCGCAAAACAGCTTGATAGCTTGATAGCTCCTGGCTGAGAAGCCAGGAGGAGAGCGATATCTCCTTTCAGTTAACTCTTTCAACGCACTGAAAGTCAGGAGAGGAGCGCAAAACAGCTTGATAGCTGCTCTCAAAGCAAGGGTTTTTTGAAAGAGTTAACACTGAGACGAGATCTCTTCTTAACTCTTTCAACGCACTGAATGAAGCGCAAAAGAGCTTCTATAGCCGCACTCAAAGTTTTCTCTCTCTCTTAACCCATTCCTCTCCCAATCATTTTGCTTATATTTTTCTCAGGAAGCCACCTTTTCACTCACAACTGTTTGCTTTTCCTTGCTAGGGGAAATATTATCAAGTTTCAAACAGAGCTCAGGCATTCCCCTGCCTCTGTTGCCAGGGGAATAGATTGTTGGCGCCTGAATGTCTAGCCTCCCGGTCCTATCACGATCGCCCCGGTCCAGCCCCCTCCCCCGACTGCTGGATCATTTGCCATGGAAGACAACGATCCACCAGGTCACAATTGGGAGATTGCCATTATCGTGGGTTTTTTTTTATCGTAATGGAGATCGTGCCCATCTCTAGTTGGAGTCCCCCCCCTCCCCATGTCATTTGATTACCTCTTCTGATCATCCATAAACCCTAAGCAAACATTGATTTCACATACTGTGGAGATGAAAAGAGACTGCAAGGCAAAGGAAATGATAGTTCACAATTACTGTGCACTGTTTGGTAAACTGATAAAGAGGGATAGCTGCAAGGGGAGGAGATCTTAGGTTTGGTGATGTTCCCAACTCCCCCCCCCTCTCTCTCCCTTCCTACCTTCCTTCCCACAGCAGTTGTCAATATTCTGTGCTTCCTACAGCATGCTCGTTATTTACCAAGCTTTTAAATGTGTGAAAATAAATAATGTTTTTCTTCTTATCTTGGGAGTCCCTCCAGCACGCAGAGACTCCTACCTGCCTTTGGTAACCCTGTTTCTCTGCTGAATAATAGCCACTTGACTATGAAGTTTATTGGAAAGAGTAACATCACATAACTAAAAGCAAGAAATTACTACTGATGCCAATCCTGATCTTTTGTGAATTCGCCACTCAAAAACACCATACATGGAAAGCACTGAAGACATTTCATCTAAAACCCCAAACAGAAGGCAGTCACAGACCCAGTTAATTTGCAAAACAATTTCATTCGCCAGTGGTTTAATCTTAGTAGCTTCAAAAGATGAGGGAATGGCATTTTAATTTCACAGTTCCATAGTTTGTAATCCCAATGTCTTCACTGACTGGAATAAGTACTTTGAAGATGGAAGTCTGGAAACCCAATCTTATGGAGCAATTTAGAGTGAAGATAGACACATGAGAACTCACACAACAATGAACCCCGAAGAAGGAGAGTGTTGGCAGGCACTCACAATGGTGGGGATCCTAGTGGCAAAGCGGCACTGGCACAGCACACCACTATGACACACAAGCAGGAAAGTGTTGCATTGCCAACCAGCACAGGGCAATGAAAGAAAAAAACTGCTTTATTGGCAATATTGGCTTCCCTGGAGCCTCATTTCCTGTCTCCCCCCAAAGAACTATATGTGCATGTATAGCCAACACTCGCCTTGACACCTTCCTCTTGCATTCTTTGAGGTCCGTAAACACCAAACCCCATTGTCGGGTGTGCTCTCAAACTCAGTGGGTCAATGGTTTAGAGAAGGGACTGTGTCATTTGCAATTTTGATGCCGTTAACTGCAAAAACAGCTGCCCCTCAAAGGCCTGGACGTCCTCATTTCAATGTGTAAACATCGTCATTTCAAAAAACAGGATCAAAATTCATGATAATGGAAAAAATCAAGCATATTAAATCTGAACTGGCAATACACCACCCAGAAAAAAACCAATAACAGTACATAGTTTGTTTGGAAACCCCCCATTCAAAAGTGAAATGGAATTTTTTCAGCGCCCACCCCAATGGCTACTTTCTACCATTTAATCGTATCATAAAAACTACCATCATTGCAAAAGAATTAGATAGTTCTTCTTTCTGGCTTTTAAACCGAGCAAATTCTTTTAAGCATCAGCTTGAAAAGTAATATGCCCTTTGGAAGGGAAATTGAACACTTCATACACATTGATCAATTAATTAATCCTTTTGGGAGGATCGTCAGTCTGAACAGTTAATGAAAACATCTGTTCAGTGGACAGTGGTGCTCAGAAAACCCAGAACAAAGTTAATCAGTATTTATAATGTCATTTTATAAATTGGCTAAATGAACTCCCAGATGTTGCATTTCAGGCATTCCACCTGTAAAAGATAGTAGCATAAAATAATTGTACTTGCTAAAGGAAAATAGTAGAGGTGAAACATAGAAATGTGATTTTTCTAAATGCTTTGAACAACTCATGTGTAAACGGATAGCAAGAGGACTATGGCAGCATAATGTCATTTGTAGAGGAGATGTGTATAAGGGAAATATAGTACAGAAAATACTTGAATTTTTACTTTAAAATTTCTATTCCTTTAAGTACTCAGCCACAAACCCTTCAGACCTTTAAATAACTACTTTTATTGAAATACTAGCTTGATACCCGTGCTTCGCTATGGTATTTAACTATTTTAAATCCAGTTATAATATTTATGGGTATGTAACATTTTTTGGTTTGTGGGGAGGAGGGTTGAGTTGGTTTTGTAGTATAATAGCATAGTACCCGAGCTTCACAAAGGTGTTTGAATAAAGCAAAGCATGTTGATGCCAAAAACTGATGAGGTGAATTTCTAAATGTAACATTTATTGAAGAGATTTTTAAAAGGAAAAGATTGTAGTGCAGTAAATAAAGTGAAAAATACGTAAAACTTATTTTTCTACTGAAGGACCTCTTTGTAGACCTCATTGGTGGTTTCCCCTCACTTTGGAGCCCCCACTTTGAGGACAAGCTTGCGGGCTAGGAAGCCAGGAGGGTTGAGCATGTTGAGGAACACCACAGGGTAGTGGACCGCGTTATCCATTTGCACCACTGAGTCCACAGATCTGTACTCCATTTCTGCCCCTTTGAGGGAGTTGCATTTCATTAATGATGGCAGCCTTGTCGTTCTTGGGGGTCAGAATGGCACACTTGCATAGCCAGTGATAGTGGCGATATCCTGTGATAGTGACGATATCAGGGTATATCGTGGCTGTTAGGTCTGCTAGGGTCATCACTGCTGTGCCCAGGCCTGCAGGGATGGTCACTTTCCCCTTAGAATTGGGACTTGCTGGTACTTGGCCACTGCTGTTCAGTGCACCGCAGGAGTACGATGTGCATATTTCTTTGCCACATCTCTAAGTTGCTTGCTCCTTTTAGCAATGGTATATCTTACGCAAAATCTTCCAGGAGGCTTCTTGGGGGCAGTAGAAGGTGATGGCTGCAAGAGGTGTGAGGTGGAGTTGGACTGAGGGAGGGGTGGTGTGGTGGGCACTTTGGCAGGTTCATGTGAGAGGTTCACAATGAAACGGCCCCTAGAAAGGTCATGTACCATCTCCCGATGAACATTTAAAAACTCAGTTGCCATACTGACTTTTATATAAAATCCCTTTTCAGGAGTCTTATACTGTCTTTCTTCAACTGTCTGCAGTTTCTTTTACCTGATTTTTACCTCAGAATACAGAGTTCCACAGCTGACCCAGCAGCCTGCCAGCCACACAGGAAAGCCAGGCCCCACAGGGAGATTGGAAAACCTAGAGGGAAAGACTGGGAGGTGTATTTTTACCTCAGAACACATTTGATGACGGGGAGTCATTGAATGTGTCCTACTGCATGTGTCCTGCATACTGTTTAGAATATTGGAATGATGACCAATCAGGCCACATATGCAAATAACCTCAGGGAAGAGTGGCTGAGTTAACAGTTGGGGGGGGGGAAGCCTGCCAGCCACACAGGGAAGCTGTATCCCTATGGGAAAACACATTTTACCCCTTTTTACCCCCTTAGGGGGTAAATTTCCCTTCTTAGTGAGCCTCTATATCACAAAAGGAATGTTCTCCCCAAATTTCACGTTTCTAGGTCTAGGGCTTTGGGCTGGACATTGATGAGTCAGTCAGGACACTTGTCTATATATAGATTATATTCTAATGTATGAATGTTCATTCTCTGTCAAGGTGCATAGCTAAGTTGGATTTCGAAGTGAAACTAAAAATTATGAGGACTGGTACATGTCAGTCAGTATGGTAAATTGAACACATTGTGTGGCTTAGATCCAAGTTCAAATTTCTCCTTAGCCATGTGGCTCAGAAAATGACTTTGCTCCTTCATGGGGGGTGGGGGTGGAGAGAGATCAAGCCAGGTGTTTCCTCTCTCACAGGATCCTCCACAAGCATTTCTCCTCCCATCCTGCCCACTGTTTTCTCTCTCTCTCTCTCTCTCTCTCTCTTTGCCAGCTTGGCCTGTGCCCCAGTGGTGCTTCCAGGTGAAGAACATTCCTGCAGAAAGGGCCCAGGACATGAATGAGGGCTACATTCCCACTGCCCCACATATGAGAATTACCACTATACTGTCCTACTTTTGAGTTTCCAGAGGCATCTGCCAGCTGCTGTTGGGAATAGAATGTTAGAATAGATGAGCCTTGCTCTGATCCCAGAAAAAAAAAGAAAGTTATCTGCTATTTATCATGATGTGACTCTTCCTGGGAAAGTTTTAGAGGCGCTCCTTTTCTATTCATTTTGATCCATTCATCTTTACTTCTGCATATTTGGCTTCTATAGGAGAAAAGGGCCCAAGAATGCTGAGTAAACATCAAGTATGAGATTCTTTCTATCTCCATACTCTCAGAGCACCACCATGGTCCTTTGCTCGGCATAGTATGCTTCTCAGAGAGTGGGAAAAAATGTCTTTTTCTGGACCTATAGTCATGCAATAATGCTTCTTCCTCTTTCCATAACTGCAAATGTTGTGAGTGGCTCCAGTAAAAAAAAGCTGACATTCAGAATTAACTTTTAGAATGTCAACCCCACACTTCCGGCTGTAAAGTAAGCGCGACTGTAGGTGGATACTGGGGGCTACAAGAATTGTTCTATGCCCATTACATGAGGAAATGTGCCAAAGGCATAATGTAGTCTCTGAGCTATTTTATCTAAAATAAGAACCTTTGTCATGGACTATATTTTTCAGTGTCAAATGCATTATAATTCTGTTCTGTATAAATGAATGTCAAGATGCTGACTTTCAAAGAAGGCAAAGGTGTTTTGAAATGCATTTTACTTAGAGAAAAGTCATTGCTATTTAAGTGCTGAAGTTCCTGGAAAATGAATTCGTAGCTGCCAATTTATTAGTAAAGCACACAGTGTCTTTCTCTAGAAGCATCAACAGAAAGACATATAGTTACAGAGTTGTTTACATTCTACTTTGGGTTCTCCATTCCCAAGTTTTCAGCAGAAAACAAAGATCTCCCCCAAAGTGACCCATTGAACCACTAAATATAATCAGTTCTGTTACAACAGACCTTTTTTTAACCCCATCGTTGAGTTTTTCAGGAAAAATAGCATAACCTAGAGAACTTGCTTTGTGATAGAGTTTTTAAAAAGGTTTGATCCTATCCAAGTTTTCTGCTGTTCTAGGATTGCCAGCCTGCAGATGGAGTCTGAAGATTGCTCAGAATCACAACTGGTCTCCAGACTACAGAGATCAGTTTCCCTTGGAGAAACTGGCTGTTTTGGAAGGTGGACTCTATGGCATGATAGCTCCCTGAGATCCCTCCTCTTCCCAAACTCCACCCTCCCCGGGCTCCTTCCCCAAACCTCCAAGAATTTTCCAACCCAGAGCTGGCAAACCTAAGAATGATTCCTCTTGACCCCTTCTTAAGAACTGTGCTGGGACATGTGGGGTTGTGATGCAGTGAGAAAAGAAATCTTCTCTATCACCCCAGTGCAGCCAGGCAGACAGAATGATTGGCTGACCCACCTCCTCCCCTGCCGCACAAGCAGATACAAGTTTTCCTTTTGCTGTGGGGGCAAGTAGGATTGTTTTTGAAAAGGATAAGTAGGTACACATTTGTCAATTGACTCAATAAAAGACAGAGCTCTGAAAGACTATGGAAGCAACAGGTCTACTCATATGTAAGTCTCATGTTGTTCAATAGTGCTTACTCCCAGGGAAGTCTCCTTTGAATTGCAGCATATTATGTCTTTTATCAAGTTTGATTGATAGAACAGACTACCCCCACCCCATACGGCACTTTTCTTCACAGTGATTCCAAGGTCCATGATTGGGGGGGGGGCAGATCAGTGCCTGGGTAGCAATGCAAAACAAAGCAAGATGCACCCCAACATCTTGTGGGTCCCATGTTATTCAATAGTGCTTTCTCCCAGGTAGCATGGGGGGGGGGTTAGAAGATGTATTTGTGCCACATGCTTTGGCCTCATTCCCCCTTCCCACCAACAGAATTAGTTAATAATGTAAGGTCTCTCTCCTTGGGATTTGATTGGCACTGTTCAGGAAAAAAAAGTGAGCCCAGTGCCTCCGAGCTGCTGGAAGGTACAAAATGATATGAAACACACAAGCTTTTTGGCGGGAAAGACTCACTATAATTTAGTTTCCCAGATTTGGTTCAGCGTTCCAGAAGCTGCTTTAACAGGCTGAACCACATTAATGCACACAAACTTATTTGCGTGCAAAACATTACAGCTTGTTTCATATTTGTATAAGCTGCCTTAAGCAGGAATCTAGAGAGGTAGCCAAAAAAAAATTCCTGGATAAACAAATGAACAAATGAAAGTAAACGCCCCCCGACCTTTACACATTTGCTTGTGTATACAGATGATCAGTTTAATCTTTCCATTCCTGTGATGTATTGTGTATTCTTTGTAAGTTTCATTTTCAGCGATTTTTCTTGGTTTATCCAGCAGTATACTTAGCCCTACATGCACTAAAATATATCTTATACCTTTTTAGTTCTCTTCCTGCATCTGATAGAGCAGGCTTCTGCCACAAGACGTCACTCTTAAGGTTTCATTTAGGACACATCATCTTCCCGTTGCAGCACAGCATGCAAACACAACTTCCCCTCTGGAATTCGTATTCCTTCAGTATCAATGCAGCTTTTATGAAACAAGACAATAACCTATAATTAGTACAACTGTACTCAGTGGCAAATGCTTTGGGGGAAGCAATTTTTTCGCTTAATCATTATCAAATTAACAGCCAAAAGGTCAGCCCTATTTGCAGTTCACATTCATAGGTCACTAAGCAAAATGGTCTACTTTACTTTCTAGAGCTAATTAAATAATGATACAAACTTTTTTTTTGCAATAATTATAGCCTTACATTTATTCTTAAGTAAATAAGGAGCAAATAGAAAGAACAGAGGACAGTTTTTTAAAAATTTTCAATGCAATCAAAAGAAAATTAAAAGTGCAGAAGACAGCTGTTCTGTCATGTTGTAAGGGACCATGGGTGAAACCAGTTTCCCATGACCAAAGCAAGTTTGCAGAGTTGATGCTTCCTCTTTTCCTCAACCACTCTATGGTACCTCCACCCCCAAGAACACTGCTATAAATCCCATGTTAATATTCTATTTTGGGGGGTTTAGGATTTATAAATATATAGTATTACTGAGCAACAGGTTTTATTTCATTGAATTGGCACCTTATTCTGAGGCAGTTCCAAATTTGCCACTGAATATTCCAGCTCACCCTCTCCCACCTCACACTGTTCTCCCAGCCCACCTAGAGAATTACAATGTACTTTTGGTTCCAGTCCCACAGTTATAGAAATGGTTACAGTGTAATGGTTCTATCTCATCTCCATTCTATCCTTCTTCCAAAGAGTTTACGGTGGCATACCTGTTCTTTATATTGTCGAAGGCTTTCACGGCCAGAGAACGATGGTTGTTGTGGGTTTTCCAGGCTGTATTGCTGTGGTCCTGACATTGTGGTTCCTGAAGTTTCGCCAGCAGGTAATCAAGCACCAATCCATATGCAAAAGAACCTCCTCAGGATACAGTGAAGCATTAGCACTCCATTAGCATTCCACACCCTGGGAAACTCCTACAGGATAACACAACCCAAATCCCCCTTCCTGAGTAAATTACCTGCAAACATCTTCTCCACAGTTTGACACTGAGAGATCTCTGTCTTTTGGTGCTACACCTCTGAAGATGCCAGCCACAGCTGCTGGCGAAACGTCAGGAACTACAATGCCAGGACCACGGCGATACAGCCCGGAAAACCCACAACAACCGTACCTGTTCTTTGCCCATTTATCTTCATAAAAACCCTGTGAGAGATGTTAAGCTGAAAGAAAGTGAGAAGGCTGAGGTCATTCAGAAATTTTAATACAAGTCTCCTCAGTCTTAGGGTCTCACCACACAGTGATGCCTGGAACATGCTCTTTAAGTGTTGGGTTTTGCAATTTTACCTGGGAGTTGTAGTTTTAAAAGAGCTGTTGGATAGAGAATGATTCACTCTTTTTATAAAACAAAGAGTTGGGGGGGGGGGGTTGAAAAAGAAAAGAAGCTTTTGGCTAGTGCCCTTAACTACTTAGTTGCTGAACTACATTGCCCCCCTAGTCAGAATGAGAAACAGACACAGTATTTTGGGTTCTAAAAATGGGCCACTTTATTTAAATTAACAACAAGCAAACGTCAACTACAGCAAGGGCCTAACTAGCGGTACAGGTCAGGCCCTGGGGTCACTCTGTACCCCGCCCTGACCTGTCTGGGTGAGACACCCGCTGCCCCGGGTGCGAGCCATCCTTCTGATGGCTGGGACCCGGCCTGACCAGGCGAAGTGGTTCACCCCTGTAAAGCTCCCCCACTCGGCCGTACGGCAGCGGGGGGAGACTGGCTTGTCGAGGGGTTCCCCACCCAGGGTGTCTAACCACGCAACTGGGCCGTACGGCAGCCAGCTGCTCCTGGCAGACCCCAGTTCCCCACCAATGGGAAGGTGCCAAGGGTGCTCACCGGCCCACTACAGATTCTTCCCTAATTAACATCCTGCCACCCTGTGGTTTAACTCAGGCCCATGAGCCAATTAACCAACCATCCTCCCAGTGCGAGGTAGGAGAAAAAACTCCAGCCCAGAGCCAATAAGGGCTGTGAGAGAAAAAATTCCTACCTGGCCCCGACAAAGGCGACCGGCTAATCCCGCACTGAAACAGGGTGAGGTGGGTGGGCCGAGCATGAAGCAAGACTGAAGCCCGAGGGGGGCGGAGAGGACAGCAAACGCTGCAAGGCTCCGCCCCCCAAGGCTAAGCCCCATATGCAGGGCATTCCAAACAGTCTGCCTCCATCCATCCAGTGAGACAAAGAACTGCCACCTGCCTAAATGGCTATGCCATTGGCAAGGCTGGCAGCACAGTCTCCCCCACCCATTTTTTTGAAGATCTGACAGATTCCTCCCAAAGGGGTTGCTGAACTACACAGTTTCTCCCTCCCCACCCCCTCTGGGTGGAATCTGCCAGGGAGCGGAGAGACTGTGTAGTTCAGCAACTAAGGAGTTAAGGGAGCTTGCCAAAAGCTTCTTTTCTTTTCCACCCCTCCCTCCCAACTCCTTGTTTTACAAAAAGAGTGAATCATTCTCTCTCTACAGTGATCCAATCCAGCGGCTCTTTTAAAACTACAGCTCCCAGGTAAAATTGTGAAACCCGACACGTAAACAGCATATGCCAAGCATCACTGTGTGGTGAGGCCCTTAGTCTGACACTCTAACTTGTACACTACACTAGCTTTCTGGTTCTGCTGATAATTCCCAAAAGTCTCTATATGGCAGACTCTTGACGTATATTCAGACAACATTTACCAGTTTACAAATGCTCCGGACTGGACCCTACAGATCCATTTCATTCATGAGAGCAATTTCCGCTGGTGCAAAGAACGTTTTGCCAATGCAAGAGTATCTACCACCACACAAACTAACTGGTAGGGGGTGCAACTCTTGACAAGACTGTTCATCCATAGCATCTACTCATGGTGTAATGAGGAGTAAATGTAGGAGTGGCCCACACGTGATGCCAAGAAACATACCGAGTATGCTCATGGTATTTGGGCCAGTTAAGGCTTATCAGTCCTCTGCTCTCTTAGTGAACCTGCTCATTATGGGATCATTTTCGAACTGAGGGTAATTTAAACCAGTGGGAGAACATTTTACTCTTCTAGGACATTCCATTGCTGACCTCAAAGTGACTGTCCTCAAAGAGAGTTTCTTCAAGGGGAGATTGCAATGTGAAACTGCTGAAATGGAATTTATTCATGACTTCAGAACAATGGAACCCCCCCCCCACCCCTGGCTGGGATTTTTATGTCATTACAAATGCTAATTTCTTCTCTAATCAAGTTGCATCGTACCTTTACATCCTGGCATATTTCTTTGCTACACCCCCATCTAATCAAGCTGCATTGTGCCTTGACAACCTGATGCCCTCCCTTGTAACACCCTACCCACTTTTGCCTGGGATATAAAGCCTCAGGGATCTCCCTTCCTACTTGGGTCTGAAGAAGGGAGCTCTGACTGTTGAATGCTTACACTCTGAAAACTTTCTTGGTCTCCAAGGAGCCACTGGACTCATATCTTGCATTTCTGAATTGAGGGAGCTGTATTCTGAACCACCTTGATCCAAATTTGTCCCCTATCACTAGTCTCCAATTTTCTTTTCCTAGAATTCTGTTGTGTTCCTCTCCCCTTTCTTTCTGCTGCTACAATTCATGAGTTTTAGAGGGATAAAGGGGCTTAAGTAACAAGTCATTCTGATATCAATTAACACACATTTCCATTTCCTGCTGAAGGCTAATGGGCCAACAGTTGGACACTAAAAGGTTACTAGCTGATTTATTGCAGTAGGCAAGGGGATTAACAAATTTATGAAATCTTTCTTTCTACATATGTAATTAATCTTCAACCCCTATTGAAGTGACACAATGATATCAATAACATTAGCATGCATTGGTTAAAATTTATCATCTCTCTCTGGCTTATTGAAATTAGCTTCCTTAAAATAGTTTTTTGCATTTCTAAGTATGCATATTTGTATATTGAAATTTCTTGCACATAACAAGAACTAGCACTAATTGCCAAAAGTCCAACATTAGAACATAATTCTGATTAACCATACATCATGCTTAATTAATCAAATCATTATAGGCTTCCAGATTCTTACAAATACAGCTCATGAATTTACTACAGTCAGAACTGAGTGGTGTTCATTTATAAAACATTATCTGGAGGTTAATTTTTACTGGTCTCTCCTATTAAGAGTCTGTATTTGTTTTCCTCCTGTTTAAGTCACTATATGGAAGCTTGACACTCATGAATGGGCAGAAGGGAAGAGGGCGCAGATATTGAATTTGGTCCAGTTCACTGCATCCAGATAGTTTTTTAGAAGCTATACATGCTTTTTAACTGATCTGTTGGAAGTTGTGCTGAATATATTGTGAAGACAAATTGACTATCTATTGACTATTGTATTAAAGAAGATTGTCAGTAGGGTTACTATGTGCCTGCTTATGGCTAGCAATTTCCCACCAATCATCTCCGTTGTCTGCCACCACTCCAAGTGGCAGCAGGAGAAAAATACAGAAAAAACCACCACTTCTGGTTTTATCCTGAAAATGACAATAGGTAGCTGTAGGAATTACTGAAACATAGAGTTTACCATAGAGTTTTCAGCAATTCATAGAACTGCCCATTTTCACTTACCACCCCCAGCCCTCCATTCCTAATTGCCAAGCAAGCCAGTTACTGAAATTGTGTCAATATAGTCAAGATTTTTAAGATGCCTGAGATTCAAAATACATTCAGTGAATCACTGAGTGGACTAACTATATACTATATGTTTCCTTCAGTGGACAAGCTATGCTGTTAAACAAAATGCTTTAAGAAATAGCACTATGTTGCGTTTTTTTAAATTTTCAAGTCATATGATTTAATAAATATATACTTTATGAATTATTCCATTAATTGCTTTTCAATAAGAATCTTCATCTTGGACAATTGAAAATGGGTCTTTCTTCTCACAGTGATGTGCTAGAATTTTTCTCTCAGAAGAAATGGCTGGGTAAATTGTCATATGGCATGAGGCTAGTAAATTATGTTCCTGTGGCTGCAAATCAATTATTGTGCTCACTTCAGAAGCAAGAAACAGTCTCTGGTATTGTGGCCATTCTACATAGGCTGGGAATTCCTACCTTTTCTATAAAACATTATCTTTGTATTGTTTATATGATGAAGGTAACCAATGTAAAATTCAATAACAGGGTCGATGCAAATGTTGAATTCTTGCTGGTTGACAGATGGTTGGAGAAGTCGTGAGTGTTTAAAATAGCAATTTTAAGACATTTGTAATGATTGCTTAGTTTTTAAACCTTTTTTGTTTATAACCTTTGCTTTTGGACCATTAGTTTAGCTCCTCCTTACTTTACCTCAGACTTATAACTCAGGAGGCCCTGGTCCCAATGTATACTCCTTATATTTCCACTCTGAAGAAGTGAGCTGTGACTCATGAAGGCTCCTACCCTACCACAAATTTTGCTACTGGACTCTTGTTCTTGTTCATGGTAGCAAATACAAGGAGAAGGGCAAGACCTAATGGTCACCATCTGTGGCACCTCAGCCACTACTGCTTAAGCAGCAGCAGTCACAGCCAGTAAGGGGAGTTGGAGGCTTATGGGCAAGGAATGGGGGTCAGAGGTTCACAGGGAAAGGATATGGAGGCTCACAGAAAGGCCCCAGCAATTTTGAGTGATTGAAGACCTCTGAGAACATCTCTCCCTCCCAGGTGTGTGTGCAAGTTCTCCAGTATTATCTGTAATTACCAGGTCCTTTCCATTTCAATTGTTGCCAAGAGGGTCTCCCCCCAAATTAAACTGTATACAAAATCCAATAGTGTCTGCTTACTGCTAAATCACCCTTCTAACATCACATATAAATTACTGCCACTTGCAAAAATTATTTTTATCTATCACAGTGAATACTTTAACCAATACACAGTCTAATTAAACCAATACACAGCCAATGAATGTAGAACTACATGTGGAATTACATATGTACAAATCGATACAAAACAATGTCTCTCTGTCTACATCCACCAGTAGTCCGTAATACGTTCTCAACGCCAAAGAATGTTCCAACCTGATAGTAAACATTCAAGATGTAGGGGAAGGTCCTCCTTCAGGTGGGGAAGAAGTAATGAAAGTGCTGTTGTGCTGTGCAAATCCGCGTCCTTTCAACCACAGGCTTGAATAGGCTCCATTTCAAGCCTGGAGGAGTTCATCCTTAACTAGCCATCACACTGCAAGCTCCTTGTCTCTTTTCTAACAGCCAGGTGTGCAGTGACCCCCCTAAAATGTTGCAGTTCTATGTCCCCATTGCATATCATGGAGGGGAGTGAAAAAAGACAACACAGGCAAGCATTTTTTATTAGACAGAGAGATCCGTAGCTAGATACAATTTGCTCATCGTCTAGTTCTTAGAGTGGGAAGCACATTCTAATGCTGAGAATTAGCAGCTCAACTTGACACAACACAGAGACTTTTTCAAGATGGCCATAGAGACGTACAATGGGTACAAACGGATTTTTTTGTACCTAAAAGTACTCTACATTTTAGCAACTAGATTTTTTTTTAAAATACCTCAAATGAGAATCTTCCCTCATGAGATCTTTAAGGAGTTTCTTTTTAAAAAGCGGTTCCAGTTTAGCTAATACTATGCAATTAGGTAGATCTGCTTGTAAAGAAAGAGCTCTTGAGTTGACTAAATGCATGTCAATGAAAGTAATTCATGAGACGACTTCATAAGCACCTCATCATAGGAGATTAAATTAGATTTGCTGGAGACAGTAGGATTTTCTCTCCCTAATCTCAACAGCAGATAATAGTAATTTATAAAATCATCCAATAGACACAGCATGGAAAGGTTTATTGCAGTATTTAAATGGAGTGATGTAATTTGCACTTGTTTCAAGAGCCTGGGTGTAAACTTATTCCTCTTTCTTTCAGCTCTTTTATTTTATTCAATTAATAAGTCATGCACTTTGAGAGCCTTGAAACAGTTAATTTAATTTTAATCTGACCCCAGAATCCAGTTAAAGAATAAGGCTTGATTTTGGCTAGTATTGTTTTGATTAATAAAATATTTATCCTTCTGTGTCCCCAGTTTTCAAACCTTTGCATTTAAAAGAAATATTCTCTGGACATAGTCATATTTTTAGATGCAATTTTGGAATAAAAGCTCCCTCAGGAAAACTGGTAAAATCAAATATAAGAATAACAGGGTAAAAGTACAGTAAAATGTGGCTGGGAAACAAAGAATTTGGGGGTGCTAGTTTCTCTTATAAAATCTTTATGGCTTCATCTCTTGAATAAAGGCTCTTTTAATGAAGGCCTAGGGTTGTGTAAGGACTTGTGGTTTTGGTCAGAGGATCTGAATATGTATGTCTGTATTACCTATGGGCAACATTCTGGTAAATCCCTGTGGAAAGCTCAACAAACTCTACAGAACACAGGCAGGGAAGCAAGCAATTCAGTCTGTCAGTATATGACCACAGTAGAGTGATTGCATTGTATTACTTCTAACTATGATTCCAGGTAAATATTAGCATTTTCTTTTAACTAATCAAGGTGGACCACAGAAGATGGGTGTGTGTTGCTGAGATTTGACTTATGGCGACCCCTGGTGGGGGTTTTATGGCAAGAAACTATCAGAGGTGGTTTGCCATTGCCTGCCTCTGCAACCCTGATCTTTGCTGGAGGTCTCCCATCCAATTACTAACCAAGATCAACCCTGCTTAGCTTCTGAGATCTGATGAGATCAGGCTCACCTGGGCAATCCAGGTTAGAAGTTTAAAAAAGTTTATTGCTGATCCTCTAGTACATAAACTTTGATACTTTTTATGTAAGGAGAGCTAGGCCTCTTCCACATGCTCAACTTTACAGCAGGTGTTCTGAGAGCAGAACCACAAGTGACAAAAGGCACAGATTGGACACTTGTCAGCTTCCCTCAAGTTTTGATGGGAAATGTAGGCAGCTTGGCGGAATGTTGGACAAGTGACAGTTGAAAAGTCCATTGGACAGCAGTCAGAGAGCCAAGCTGCAAGACCAGGATGCCTACATTTCCCATCAAAACTTGAGGGAAGCAGACAAGTGTCCAATCTGTGCCTTGTCACTTGTGGTTCTGCTCTTAGTATTTGACCCAAGAGGATCAGATCCGCTTACTGACAGTTCTGGCCCCCATAAAGCTTTGATTCTTTAATTTTGCACTTGAGGGAGTTGATCCCAAGGGATGTCCATTTTTTAATTTCTACATGAGAAAAATGCCCTGTTTCTGCTGTGGGGTTTCTCGGGGGAAATGGTGGTTTCATCAGTCGGGTTTTTTGTTTGTTTGTTTGTTTGTTTGCTCATGCATCGCAGCATTGTAATGTTTGAATGTTAGAGGGGATTGTATGACTGACTGAGGTGTTGTGGAGGGAAAATTTAAAACATTAAGCAGGATTCTGGGATCTCTGCAGTTTTTATGTCAGCTATTGTGTTTTTTCCTCCCAATGTCGCAACTTTTAAAAACAATTCTTAAAACAACAGTGTTACAATGTTGTCATTTAATTTAAAAAAATAGGAAAAACAAAGTATAGCTTCTTTTTGTGAGAAAAGAACTAACTGTCAAGGTTAGCATGCACACACAACACAAAACAAACATTGGCCTTTTCTGCACAATTTTCACTGGTTCTGGCCCCATACTATGTCAGGTTTTCTTCGGAATTCCACAAACACTTAACTCCCCCTTCATATTTCAATGCGACATTTTCAAGATTTCTCTTCAAATGTTCTGTATCAGTTTATTCCCTGAGAAATTGTTAGCCACTTTGAAGGAAAGATGGGCTATCCAAGTGAAAGATAACTTAACATTCAGTTCATTAATACTGCTCAGCTTTAGGACACAAAGCAATCTGCTTAATTTTCCCTTTCATTGCTTCTGATCACAATAGCGTTTATTAAGATTTAACTAGAAGTTATGGCAGAGTGGTTGTTACATAGCAAAATCAAGCAAAGGTGGTTTTATTCATCCCTCTTTGAAGACTGGGGATCCCTGACAGTCCTCTTGAGATGTCACTCCAGGCTAATTGCTGGTCACACATCTGCACAATTCCCCACCAACCAGCAAGATCTGAAGACTTTGTCTTACCTAACTTTTTAGGAGTTGCTGAGGCCTAATTGATGGAGATTGTTCTGGATACTACCAGCTGAAACCAGAAGCAGCTTGTAACACTTTTTGCTGTTTGACTACTGTTTCGTCACCCCCAAGGAAGCATCTGTTTTGAAACAAATGAAGCTAGCCATTAGTTGGGAGGAACTATTGACACTCCCTCCTTAGCTACGATGCTGTGCTGTGAATTTGTATTGGATTGGAAGGGAGTGTTTGAGAATTGTGGGCTATTTTCTCCAGGATATAATAATAATAATAACATTCAATTTATATACTGCCCTTCAGGACAACTTAATGCCCACTCAGAGTGGTTTATGAAGTATGCCATTATTATCCCCTCTATGAGGTGGGTGTGACTGAGAGAGCTTCGGAGAACTGTGACTAGCCCAAGGTCACCCAGCTGGCTTCAAGTGGAGGAGTGGGGAATCAAACCCAGCCCTCCAGATTAGAGTCCCACGCTCTTAACTACTACACCAAACTTAGTGTCTTTATAGACACTATAAACTCAAGATTTGTGGCGTTTTGGCCTTATTCTGACCAGTGGAATTATTTATAGTGTATATGTGTATTGTCTTACACGGCTGTAATCTCTGGTTGATCATTGTAATGAGAGTTTACTGGTATAGGATATTTTTGTATTATACATGAGCATGTATTGATTGATATATTTACTGGATGACACTTTGTATGTAAGAAATTGTATTTAGTTACATTAGCACTTTAATTGTTAAAATACATAATCTATTGAAGTAGACTAGGAGAATTTTTTGTTTTGAGGCCTAATTACATGCAAGTGCCAGCAGTATCTATCCATGAGATGGATTTCTTCAGCGTTATCTCTAGCTATGAACTACTAGAACTGGAGATAATTGGCTAGGAAATAGCAGTGCAGGCCGGAAGCTTGGGATAGAGTGAAAGAAGACAAATAGAAGGAATTCATGAGGTCCTGTAAAGATTCACTATCTTCTTGTCATACAATGAGCTTCCGCATGTAAACCAACTATACCATCTCTCATCTTAGAGGCTTCAATATATTTGCATGTCCTTAAAAAAGAGAACATAGAAAGTCATAGAGTGAGAGAGAGCAAGAGAGAGAGAGAGAGAGAGAGCTAGCCTAGGCTAACTCATTCTCAGAAGCTAAACAGGGTTTCCCTGGTCAGTATCTGGATAGGAGACCACCAAGGAAGACCCAGATCACTAGCAAACCACCTCTGAACATCTCTTGCCTTGAAAACCCTACAGGCTCACCATAAGTTGTCTGTGACTTGACAGCACTTTACACCACCACCAGAGATAAATCCATCCTGGTCCATTTGGATTAAATTAAGATAGCTAACAGAATGCCCAACAAGGAGAGAGCAAAGTCCTTGTGTGCTTGTAAAATGGCATTACTGTAGTATAACTTCTACAGATACTTCAAAAATTTGGGTCACATTAGCGTTGTTCATGATCCCATTTCTCGTCTCCTTTAATTTCCTTAAAAGCATCCATGAGCAGCCAAATGAATTGGGATCATGATTGTGGAGAAGGAGTTTTCCTAATCTGGAGCACCCCCTTCCAAAGGCTGCAATTTGCCCCAGCCGAGAAAGTATACAGAGCACTTACATGGGAGAAGTTTGTCAGGGAAATGGTGTAGGGGGGAGAGTGGGAAGTGTTAGCCCACCCTTCCTCTAGTGCTGACATCCTAATTCAATTCAGCCCCCATTATTGCTGTTAAAAGAAAATTAAAGAAACTGGAGACCCAATTACAGATCTCTGACATCTCATCTAGTTGTCCCTAATTATATAATCAGCAAAAGCCTTAATGAACTAGGAAAGAAGCACTTTATCACGATGTGCACATTTCATGAATTGGACAAAGCTCTTTCTGATTTAATCAGCTGGATAAGGATTGTTCAGTTCATGAATGTTTCACAAATTAGGCAATGGCTGATGAATCCGGAGAATATTTTGCATATTTTCATCTTCCAAAAGGAGGAAGATGGGTTTACTTGAATCAGGCAAAAGGGCTGGCCGTTCGAAGGCTGCTGTCCCTGGCTCATTCAAGTAATGAAGCAATTTCACAAAGTGTGCAGGTGGACATTGGAAGGTTTAACAATATACATTTGCGGGGCAAGCTTAAAGGCAAGGGGTCCAGAGCAGAAGAAATATGCAAACAACTTTGTTGGATGAAAACAGGCCACAACTTTATTGGTTACAGAAGAGAAAAGGAGCATTGGTGGCGTAGGGCATGGATCCCAGCATCGGGTGACCCATCTGCCATCCGATGACCCTCAAACCCCTTCAGCCTACCTGCTGAAGGGGAACCCCGCGGGATGACGGTTGAGGGGTCCACACTGGGCAGTAGCCTTTGTGTGGGTCCCCCGTCACCTGGAAGCAGGCATGCCCTGGCAGCCTCCCAAGCTGGGTCTGCCACGGCCATGCCTGGTCCAAGATCCCTTATGGGGATCCCCATCTATGGGGAAACAGTGCCTGCAGACCCTGTTTCCCCCCAAGGGATCGGTGCCAGTGCTCCAAACCACCAACCCCAAGTTGGGACTATTTAATACCTTAACAAAGAGACTTTTCCAAGGAGTCTCATTCTTTAACAAAGGTTTTAACAGTATGCTTCATATTATAAATGACAGCTAACTCTATGCTAATACAGTAAACCAGTCCTGACTAAAATGAAACATAAAGCCGCTGAAACAAGAATAAACTGGAACAAGAGCACAGGGTGGGAGGGGTTTGCAGTTCCAGAGCCGACTGAAGGGCTCTTGCTCCGGTCCTGGCGTAAATAGAATGTGGGAGGACCTGAGGGAAAACTTCTTCCTTCAGGTCCAGCAACGGTTCCACATTCAAACACCCAGCCAGCCAATAGATTTGCTGGCTGGGAAATGCAACCACGTGGCTTGGCTTCGAGCAGCACACAATGGAGCTGGGGCCGGCTGGGGAAGGACCCGCTTCTGCTCTTCCCTCCCATCGCCTGTGAGCCCCACAAATGCCGGCCCTGGTAAGAACGGGGCTGGGGGCTTATTGTAGTTACATCCTGCTCCCAACCGGACTCTCCTGTGATCTCTCTGCAAGAGTATCTCACCGAGTCTCAGCAGCATTGCTGCAACATCAGATGCACGGCAGTGGCTGGGCAATAGGCTTGTTCTTTCCAAAGTATAAGTTGTTGTGCACATGGAAATTGAGGGGAACCCACAATTCACGTCTGGCTGTTGCACAGGATGGGGACTCCAGACCCGGCCAGTGTATCCTTTGCTTCACAATTGTGTTTGACAGTCCCTTTTTAGTGATCTGGTGAAGAAATGCTGGCAGCAACAGGAAGAGTGGAGGGTTTTTTGTTTTTGGTTTTTTGCAGCCTGATGTGAAGAAAAGGGCCTTCTTTATTCATTCACTCATGTCTGCCCCATCAGAACAAGTAGATATACATTGACCAGTGAATTTGAATGCCCTGTGTAATGATTTTCTAATTTTTTTTTGTTTTTAAACTTTGCCTTTAGACCATTAATCCAGCTCCTCCTTACTTTATACTCAGGATGGCTCTGGTCACAATCAACGCCTTATTTCCACTCACACAGAACTTCAGGTGTTCTATACTTTACTCATGCTTTTACTCAACATAACCTTCCCTTTGTTTGTGTGTGACCTGTATATTGCTGACTCCCACAAAAGGTTTTCACTGCCACCAAAGGCTTTTTCCTTAGACCTCCTCAGTTTAACCAGAAATATAGGAAGGCTTATTTTTGCTAATACTTTAATAGAATGGTCAGCGTGTGAGGGTGGTGGTGTAGGAAAAAGAGAAATCTTTCTTGCTTATACAAAAGTAAATTTATGAGAACCTAAGCTTTATAGTTGCAGAGTTCTGATAAGAGTATTGGTTTTAGAATAGTTCTTAAGCTTGGTGGTTTCAGACTCAGTCACAGAGTAATTTTCCACATAGGTCTTTGCTAACAGAATAAAATCTCATAACAACACAGACGTCTGCCCCACAGTCTGCAGCTCAGGGGCTGTTGGTGGTTCCTGGCCATAGGGCTGTTTGACTCTCTTCGACCAAAGGGAGGGCTCTTATGATTCTGGCTTCCTCCCTCTGGCATGCATTGACAGAGGACACTCCATTCCTCTGCAATTTAGTGAAGGACCTGCAAAGCAGAGATATTTGACTTGGAATTTGGAGATTGATTCAGATATGTGTATTGGCTTAACTCCATATGATTTGTTTATTATAGACAACAGAGATGAGTAGGGTTTAGGGCTGGCACTGTTCTTTTAGATGCTTTTTAGATGTATGTGTTTTAAAGTTTGTATTCTAATTTGGATTTTAATGTTTGTATTTTAATATGTTATTGGTTTTTAATGTGTGTATTTCATTTTAATATTGTATTATTGATTTTAATGTTTATATTGTATATGTATGTAAGCACCCAGACATGTTGGAGAAGTGGTATATAAATGGTATATAAATTGAATAAATAAATAGTCTGCAGTTGTATCACAGAAACCAAATAAATCCAGTCACTTTATGTGTGCTCGTGTTATTTAACAAATTAAATTAAATAACAAATTAAAGTTACTTTTAATCCAAATTAAATATTTTCTGCATAGCAAATCAACACCAAGAGAATAGAAAAGTAACGGGCTGTCCAAACTGAGATCAAGACTGTGATAGGGGAAAGGGGTGATGGAGCTCGGGACAAAGGGAAAAGAGACCATAAGTGGGATCCAATGGGAAGGAGCCAGCTGTAGTAGGACAAGTCAGTCCACAATGAGAAGTGGAAGAGCCAGGAGAGAGAGATGTGTGTGTAGGGGGGTGGGGGGAGACACAAAAGGTTTCAGAAGGTAAGCAGAAAGGGAGAGAAGAAATCTTACTCTTCCTGTCTTAAAGAGGAAGGGTCCAAAGTTGTTGCATTTGTGGTGACTGAAAGATGGTTCTGAATGGGAGGGCTCAGGTATTCTCTCTGATACCCTTGAATTTACCTAGATGCTGATGGGGAAGAGTTGCTATTGGTCCAGTATTGGGATCTTTCCTGGCATTGGATCAGAACTTCAGTGGATCTGGGACAAGATCCTGATTTGTATAGCTCTGGATCTTTTCATGCAAACTTAGAATTTGGGCTATGAGAAAAATGTGGCTGGACTATAGAAAGAGGAGCACAATACTATGTGTGGAAGATGCACCTGGGATAGGTATTCATATTGACATGGATATGCTGGTGTTATCTGAGAGATGACCAAATGGTTCTTCCTAGGTTGATTATTGTATCATCCTGGACTTATAGTTGCAAAGGAAATTTCACTACCTTTGATTATTTGGGTCATGCTTTGTGGTGCAAAGGAGTATCAAAAGGATGTTTAATCTACACATTTTGGATGTATCCAGGATATTAGGTTGTATCCTTTTTATCAATTCAATCTATTGAGATAGATGATAGATAGATAGATAGATAGATAGATAGATAGATAGATAGATAGATAGATAGATAGATAGATAGATAGATAGATAGATAGATAGATAGATAGATAGATAGATAGATAGATAGATAGATCATTCCCACACCTGATATTTTAAGGTCAGGAAGTTTTGAAGAATGCTTCCCCATGCCTCTGGTCTGTGAAAGCCAAAGGATCTTTTTGGGCACGCATGGGGGGAAGGAAGGGGGCACACAATGGCAAAAACTGTCAAACATTCCCAAGTATCTCATTTGAATTATGAGCTATGAATGAGAACTGGCCTTGGATTGGTTGTTCATTTATTTATTTGGAAAATGTATATGCCACCTCGGTAGAGACCTGCTTGATGTCAGGCTCTGCCAGGGGATTTTCCTAGACTACTTCACTTCATCAGGCCAGGCTGGATGAGATAAAGGTCTTTATTAAGAGATTACCACCATTAGAGCACAGTACAAAGCAATTGCCAGGAATACCAGGGGAAGGCCCAGTGGGCTAGTTACACCATCTTCTCTCCTCCCCCCCCCTTTTTTTTTTAGTAGAAGACCATTAGTCTTGGTGCGTGGTTTCTTGCAGGAAAGCTGGAAGGGGGAAGAAATGCAGGCACCAAGGGTCCAAGGTCACTTGGCTGTTTCCCAAGCGCCTCAAGATAAAACAGCTCAGTACAGGACAGCAACAGCAGAGAAAATAGCAAGAGAACAGCAGAACTACAATCTATCCCCCCCCCATCCCCCACAGTAAAAGAAATCACTGAGCAGGGCAGGCAGGTCACAGGCCTGCCTGACACTTGAGGTGGCTCATTAAATAAAAACTATACAATAATAAAATCATAAAAACAACAAATAAAATTATTGACATTAAAATCAGCCATTAAATCAGTCATCAAACAAGTCAAGAGCTCATATAAGGGTCTAAAATGATATTCAGCTGTCAAAAATATTACCCTAAAATCAACCCTCTTCAGTTAAAAGCCAGGGTAAAGTTTTAGCCAGGCACAAAAAGGCTGATGGGAAAACAATGCCCTTTAATACATATGAATTGTTGTCAAACAATTTGACCTTTCTTCTTTTTTCAACATACATTTCTAGTATTGTGTAGTCATCTTAAGAGTTTCATTATCTGTCATATTTATTTACATTTTTAAAACTACTGAGCATATTACACTTGTCTCTGTTGAAACAGCCCTGATTTCATTTGCAATATTTTAGAGCCACTCTCTGTGCAAGTCTCTAATTTGCATATCCCCTCTTATTTAAAAGGCACTACCATATCAGTCTGATTTTCTTTAAATGAGAAAAGCCTACACTCCTGTGCAGTATTAGTCTCTATGCTAGAAAATTCAATTAAAATGGATACAGATATTTCAGTTTGCATTGTTGTGCAGAGAGTGCAAACACTGGCATGAAAGTAATAAATTTGAGCAGAACAAATCTGATTTTTAATTGAAGAAACTTGATTCATTAAAACTTGCCAATGTTGTCCCTGTATGTCAGCTATTGTAATGTGTAACACTGTATAACATTTAAGTTGTTATTTAATGAGAAATAGCATACAAAAACTCCAAAGTGAGAGTTAAGATTGGAGAAAGCAAAAAAGGCATGGAAAGTAATGGTGGCTGGCAAAAGAAGAATGCAGCCACGGCTACAATTGTAAAAAAGTGATAGGGAAGTAGGTTTTGTTTATGCTTCAATACACTTGATAGGAAGGTTTCTGTAGAATTTTTCTGAACCTGGCGGAGAATTCTAAGAGACTGCCCAAATCACACATTTAGAATGCAAATATTAATTTCAAGTATATGGAAGTAAAATAGGGATTTTGATAACCAGCAAATAAGCCACTGGTTCGGCAAATACCATTTTAGGATGCAAATCTTTCACCATGTCAAAATAAAGTTAAAATGCAAGTAATTCTAGTCAATAAAAATTGTACTGATCATTCAATCTTTGAATCTACATCCATTAGATTTCTGTACTAGGGCCATTCCTTGTTCAAAGTTATTCATGTAGACCAGCCCACCATAAGCTACAGATCGTTGTTGGTGGAAGCGATCATAAATATTACTCTGGCAGTAGCCAAATTCTTCTCCTATATGATTACATCTAATAGATAGCCAGATCTGGACAACTTAGTGTTACTGTTGGGTGGTGTTGGTTATATTCATCATTATTGTTGTCATTAATATTATAAGTGCTTTGTGTTCTTCTGTATTGTTGATGCTCAAGACTGTAGTCATAAGAACAGAGAATAAAGAAAGTATCATGGGTGGACTGGGAAAGATAAACAAACCTGGAAAAGGGTCTAACCCCCTGCCTGCCTCAGCTCCATCCAAATCAAGGAGGGAGGGGAAGAAAGGCATCCTGCCTGCCCAGCCAGCCAGACCTCTCTTTTCCATGTAGCATGGGTCCAGCATCACCTCTCTCAGACTGCACAGGACTGGGGCATCACGTGACACTGCCTCCCCCATGGTGATCTCAAGCAGAATGGGCCAGCGCTTCTTCCACTGGGCTGGCTAGCCCACTTGGAAGGGGGGCATCAGCCCACTAGGAGAAGTCCCAGCAGCCATAATGGTCAATCTACCCTTGTGTAGTATCCAAGTCAAGTTTTTAGTTGGATAAATCTTTTCCAAATTCTGTAGGTGATTAGTTAAGGAAATGATATGGAGTGAAGAAAAAAATACTCAAAATCAAACCCCAAAGAAACAACCTGACAAAATGCCTCCAAATATATTGATGATTTTGCTACTCCTATAATTTTCATGCATTACATGAAAATTACCTCTAAATGAAGTATCCAGTCTAGCAATTTTCTTAATGGGCCTTGTATATTGAAAGTCTATCCTGCTGATAGCACAAAACAACTTTAATCAACTTCACGTGGCACTCCAGCTGCTGCTTCTTGAAAACTTGATCTGGCCATAATTACCCATGCTTCGATAACACTCAGATTAGATTGCTGCATCGCACTCTCAGTTTGGGAGTTTGGGCTTGTTCAATACATTTGCAAAATTTCCTAATAGATATACAATTAGTTGAAACATATCTTTCAAATAAAAGTTTTAAATAAATCTATTTTTTAAATTAAAGCAATTCACTGGCTGTTTCTTTCTAGGCACAGACTTAAGTGCCGGTCTTGATCTATAAAACCATAAAGCAGCCTGGTATCAGGGTATCTGAACGACAACCTGGTCTCATATTCAACTGTCTAGTTGTTAAGATTCTTACTGGGAATCCAGATCTGTAAGGCTTCTCGGCAGGGCTTTTTTTCTGGGAAAAGAGGTGGTGGAACTCAGGACTGCATAATGATGTCACTTTGCATCAGCTGGAACAAGGGGGGAGTTTTTTAAAGTTTAAATCGCCCTCGGTGAAAATGGTCACATGGCCAGTGGCCCCACTCCCTGATCTCCAAATAGAGGGGAGTTTAGATGGCTCTCCACACGTGGCGTGGAGGGCAATCTAAACTCCCCTCTGTCTGGAGAGCAGCGGGCGGGGCCACCGGCCATGTGACCATTTTCTCAGTTATTAGGGATGTGCAAAATTGTCCTCAAGGGTGGGATATGAATCGTAAGTTATATTATTATTATTTTATGGTTTAGTATTGATTGCTAGTTTTATTGTGTTTGAAACACTTTATGTAATCCATCTCAAGAAGTTTAGATCATAGGGTGTAAATATTTTAAATGCCTGTATATAAAGATTTCACTGTGAATGGGCGCTGCTTCCAAATTCATTTCAATGGAAGAAACAATGACTTTGGATCCAAATAGCTGTGTTTTAGCATTTGTGTACTTAACTGTTCTTCCTTCGTTCTACAATATTCTAAAACAAACTTATACATGTGAATAGTAGAAGAAGAAATGTTCCAAGTAATATAATAAAAGTTATAAAAGGGATATAATTGATGGCAGGGCTTCTTTTCTTGGAAAAGAGGTGGTGGAATTCAGTGGGTTACCCTCGGAGAAAATGGTCACATGGCTGGCGGTCCCGCCCCCTGATCTCCAGACAGAGGGGAGTTTAGATTGCCCTCCGTGCCCTCGGTGGCGTGGAGGGCAATCTAAACTCCCCTCTGTCTGGAGATCAGGGGGGCGGGGCCGCCAGCCATGTGACCATTTTCAAGAGGTTCCGGAACTCCGTTCCTCTGTGTTCCAGCTGAAAAAAAGCCCTGATTGATGGATAAATAGCTATTTAAGTAGTTCCGGAATCAAATCACTCCCTATAAGTTTTGTCCTCCTGATAGTGTTGCTATTAGCCTTTATAGTATTTCTATCATTACGCTTGGTTTCAATGTGAATATTCCCCAAGTGGGTTTATAACAGTAGGCAACGTATTTCATTTTAATATAATATTTTTCCTAAATTAAACAGCCAGTCCTGGGCTTTCCTATACTTCACTGGAGCAGCAGGTGCTTCAGAACAGCCTAAGAACATCACCTTGGTCTCTTCAGGGGGAATCCATTCAGACTCAACTGCCTGCATAATAGGATGACACTTGGTATGGAACCTCCAAACACTGGCCATTTTCACATGCCCTAACCCTCCAGAAAATCGCGCAAAACTCACTGCATGAAGCGTCTTCCCAGAGCAATTTCCTGGCATGATCCCATTTAATGGCGTGTTTCCTGATGTCATTGCGCCATTAAAGGGGATCATGCCAGGAAATCGCTCTAGGAAGACACTTCATGCCATAAAGTTATGCGCACGTGCGAAAACAGCCATTTTTGTGATTGACTCCAGTTCCTATAGCAGCCATTGTGTGGTTGAATACCTCTTCCCCTTGGCAGCTCTTTTGTGTTGGCACCCAATACCTGTTCTCAACATTCCAGAAGTGTCCACAGGCTCAACAGTATTGGAGATCCCTGGCTTAGGGGATGCAAACCCTTTGCCTTCCATTATTTATCTGGGGAAAGAAGTGTAAGCAAATGTTGGAAGCATTTATTTTTACTTTGTCAAGGAATGACAAGCCTCAGCGAGATAATTTCTAAAAAAGAAAATGGTATAAACATAAGCTAAATTTGAGACTAGTCCCAGTAATCCAATGCATGGTTATAGTCCCACTGAAATAAACGGAATTGTGCACTTGATTGCCTTTTCTACAGCCTGTTAGAATAATTTTGACTAATATGGTATTCTCAAAGCACTTTTCATGTTTTATAATGTTGGATGTTTTCCAGTTTTTAAAACTGTGGTTTTTCATCTTGCATACTTTCTGTTTCAATCATGAATGTTTTCAGCAGAGAAACTCTAGAATATTTCATTTGAAGAAAAGCTGGCATTAAATGTCATACTGAAAAGAAATGGTTTTTAATATATATATATATATATATATACTTGGTAGGGATGTTCCACTAATCCATCACGTATGATTTCTGACACACATATGGAAGTTTTGATAATATTAACTGGTATCCTTATGGTTGATACTATCCAATTTAATTTCTTTCTGGAAAAAAAACCAAGAACTTTTGTGTGTGCTATCAGGAATAGAAAAAAAAACACTTATGGTTGGATATGCAACATCTTGCTCAAGTGCCAAGAATTTGCACAGAGGCAATAAAGAGCATTGGTGGATCTGACACCTCTACAGCAAATCTAGAGAAGCCTTTTCACTACAGAGGAGAAATCGATAATATTTTTTTGCTTTCTACCCGGAATAAAGACAGAAGGCTAATATGGAATAATGAAGCCAAAACGTTATCAAAGAGTCACAAAATGGAACTTGTAGACCCGTTCTGACTTGGCTACCCCCCATCAAGATGAGGGTTCTGGGATGAAGGGGGCTGGCTCAGGATGACACAAGCTTCTCTTACGGGCTACTCTTTGAACCAAACCAGAGTATCCAAGCTTCCTTCAACCCTATCTGAGACCGTTCATGAAAAAGTACTGAACTGGGAGTGGTATGCCAATCAAGCATGCAGGAGGAGAACACATGGGGAAAAATCACCCATCTCCAGCACTTTATGCAGTTCTGCTGCCTGTGGTAAAGTCAGCTAGCAGGATCAGCCCTAGGGTCTGATGGTGAGACAGTTGCTTCCTCCCAGCTAGTTTGTCTTACCTTACTTTAATGATAGTGCTCATTTGGCCAGCTAGCTTACAGGCTCCGGATGTCTGTGTGAATGCAACAGAGAGGGAGAGAGGGAAGAATTACCAGCAGGCTTTTAAATTATTATTCATAGCCCAACTATGATTTATACTGTGATTCATGAAGCTTTGTGGTTTTTGCTGGTCAGATTGACATGAAGGATACAGGAAGGAATAGAACAAAGTGTTTTTCAGGATTGTCTGTTACCCCTTGGTTCTCTGTAAAATGTACAAACAATATACAATTACAGCACTGCTATTGCTTACCTTTAATACTGCAAGTATTCTATTTGTGAGAATGTATAGAAATGCTTGAGAAACTTATCTTTTAGTAATTAAAAAGAATTGCTAATAGCTGCCTAAAGGAATGAGATATGTATGAACTTCTGGATGCATATATGCAGTAGTGTCAGAGTGCACGCAAGTTTTCAGTGCACATGTTCTTCTTGCGTCAACACATCTATAGATCAAAAGAATATATCACACATACTTCAGCAGGAAGGTCTGTGTACTTTGGACCTCCTAGATCATTGAACTGTACCACTCATCTTTAATTCTCTTGGATCTGCATAGCCGCCCATACCTTTATCTTTAAAAAAAAGAATCAAGCTATTGTCTTTGGGACTATATTATAATCATGTTTACAAGACCCGATCTTACCTAAATTAACATTCCAAACCCATCTTTTTAGGAGGTAAACATATTCCGATTCTTTTCTTTTGTTTTAATCAGTGTTGAAATCAGTTATTAAAATTGCTGGTAAACAGAAATGTCTTAATTACAGCCTTGACATTAATAAGTAGTACAATGTGGGACTGGTATTTGGATTTCTGGGGAAATACATTCATTATTGTTGCTGCTTCTGGGTGTACTGAATTCAGCTTCCTTACTGTGTTCAGTCCTGCCTTGTATAGCAGACTACAGGTGCCTTTCCACTCTCCCGCATCTTTGGGTGTTGTTTTAGATTTTGTTTGGCTCTCTTCCTCTGACCTTGGCAGGCAATCTTTTGGACAGGTACAAGCTGTCCTGGTGTACGAAGTCATATAAACTCCAAGATTACTACCTTCCCAGCTGTTCAGGATTCTCATGTGAAGGAAACTCTGTTCTGGACCTGCATGTTGCTGTAAGCATGAGCCTACTGAGTGGCTTCTGTTTTGTTTAATAGGTCAGGTTTAAAAATTGCCTATGCGCTGTTTCAGCATTTTTTCAGCTCTGGATTAGATCTCTGCTTGTTTTCATATCTCTGCAAATTTGCATTTGTATATCCTATTGCAGAGCCCCGTGGCGCACTGTGGTAAGCTACAGTACTGCAGCCCAAGCTCTGCTCACGACCTGAGTTCGATCCTGGAGGAAGCCGAATTAAAGTAGCCATCTCAAGGTTGACTCAGCCTTCCATCCTTCTGAGGTTGGTAAAATGAGTACCTAGTTTCCTGGGGGTAAAGTGTAGATGACTGGGGAAGGCAATGGCAAACCACCCCGTAAAAGGTCTGCCAAGAAAATATCATGATGCGACTTCCCCTCATGGGTCAGTAATGACTTGGTGCTTGCACAGGGACTACCTTTACCTTTACCTACCTATATCCTATTGCATTGCTTATGGAATGTCCCTGCTGTTGACTGTATTGACTGACATTTTGTAATCCACCTGCAGTCTCAGTCAGCTGGAGCAAGGGAGGGAGTTTAGAGTTTAAACTTTAAACTTTAAAATCTCTCCCCTTGCTCCAGCTAATGCAGGGGTTTAAATGCTCCTTTCCATGCTGCTGTGCAGCAGCAGGGAAAGGGGCATTTTAACCCAGCCCGCTCGCTTCTGCTGCCTGGCCAGCAGAAGAGAGAAGGGGAGGGGACATAATGGGGGGAAAAGACTGAATGGGCTGGGGGCAGGGAGTAAAAGAGACAGAGAATGAATGGGTAGGTTAAGAGGGAAAGAGTGTGACAGGAGGTGGTTTAAGCTGGGGTTTAAATGTCCCTTTCCGTGCTGCTGCGCAGCGGCATGGAAAGGGGCATTTAAACTCAACCAGCTTGCTTCTAATTCTTTAGAGCTAAGCATGGCCTCCTTATCTTTTGCTTTTATATCCTCTGGGAGGTGGCTCCGCCCTGCGCAATGGTTCCGGGACCACGCGTGCAAAGTGCACGTGCATATGGTACCGGTGAGTTCCACCATCTCTTTTCCCAGAAAGAAGCCCTAACTATGAATAACATAAACAAACAAATGAGAGTAACTGTAAAGTCAAACATGCAATTGACTCTA
This sequence comes from Eublepharis macularius, assembly GCF_028583425.1. Lineage (NCBI taxonomy): Eukaryota > Metazoa > Chordata > Lepidosauria > Squamata > Eublepharidae > Eublepharis > Eublepharis macularius. The sequence continues at coordinate 70,842,328 of NC_072799.1, forward strand.
TTGCCACAACACAGCCAGCAAACTAGACACTTGCTTTTAATCCAAATCTTGGTAGATCCTGATACCATTAGCTGTAGTACCCTTTCAAAGAACATAGTACCAGCAGGAAAAACTGGTTACTTGAGTCCAAGTAATGGTATTTCATGAGAAAATAATTGTAGGACCAAGAGAAATTTTCCTTTCCTACTGGCTTGAAGTAAGACTGATATATCACTGTGTCTGAAGTCCATTGAATTTTTAAGGTACTATGGTTTCAAAATCTAATGTTAAATTTACTGGTACACATTCAATCCACATTTAATGTTCAATGTGAGAAACAATTAGCTTACCAGACAGAGACACATTTAACACTTCAGTCTAATTTATTCAGAATTGCCCCCACCCCAATCTTAAGATGTCTAAAAAACAGGCAGCAATAAAGCAAGCATAAAACAAACACCATTTGAACACTAAAATAAATAATCTGTACTTCAATTATTGGAAAAAGAATCAAGGGAAGAATAAAGTAGGGCTCCTTTAAAACTAAAGAATACTGATTTGAAGACTAAGTAGTTTCTTCATCCCTCCAACAGGGCTCTTATGTTTTTAGTATTATGATTCATTACAAAATGTTAATTCTAATGTGCATTACGAATCAGTAGTTTGCAAAGTAACGTTTTAATAAATGCATGCATTATTACAGTCTTTCTGTAATAATAAAATCAATATTCTCACCTCAAACATTGTAATAGATTTATTTTAAAGCAGGCATTTGTGCAGGAGTATGTTACCTTCTCTATGAAAGCAGCAGATATAATCATAAACATGCATCTTAACTGAATATGAAGGAGTTACTTTCAGAGAATATTCTAAGTAAGGCATGTACGAGCTTTATCCTTGGATTCCTCCACTACATTTGATATATTCTTTTTTTCCCTAACAACTTTAGAAAAGCGTGTAAGATAGAAAAGATAGAAAACTTCCTTCCATTGTGTCTATCTTGTACCATTTACGATATTGGTAGCACCATTTAGAACATGGTCCTCAAGATGGATAATTTCAGTCATAATTCTCAGGTGGAATCCAATAGTACGGCACTTAACATTAGACATTGAACGCATTGAGACTGATGCAAGCTGATGGCAGCCTTCACAATGCAGTATCTCATAATGTCATGCTTTATAGAAAGATGTAACAAGGAGAAACACAAAGCTTCCTTTTTTTTGTCATAACATAAAGACATTTTCCAGGAAACTGACCTCTGTAGGGCAACACTTCTCCTTGACAGCTTAAAGGGTCTGAGGATGAAGAAATTATCAAAAATACAGAACAAATTTATGAAAATGGTAACTATTGAAAGTATCATGTAAATTGCATACAAGTATTTAAATGGCCCAGCTCCCTTAACATGCTTGGGTCAAAGAACAATATTTTTCTCTTCAAAGACTTGATGGATAAGGGAGGCAATGATGACCAAGGAAAATGGGGAGGGAGAGGGGAAGGTGCTGAATTGCACAGAAGGTGCTTTCACTAGCTCCTGAGTTCTAACTTACCAGAGGCACCAAATATAATGCCGAGGGGGGGTTATCAGCTCCCTGAACAATCTAAAGCTGTCGGATGAAGATTGGAGAAGGAAGGAAGAATCTTATTTGACTTTAAACAGCATGAACTGAGTAAGTTAGAAGCTTGGAATAGCTGTAAGCTCGGCTCCCACATGCATTACTTTTTCTTTCCCAGTCTGTTATTCCCTCCTTTATCTCCCTAGCCCACTATGAAGATTATTTGACAAGAACTACTCAATGCACTACGAGATCAAGGAAGAAGAATAACTTGCAATACAGAGCCATAAATTTCCTCAGCTCTTCTCCCCCACCCCACCCCCCTCACCGCCTCCCTGTACCTCAAAGAGAGGGAGGCTGAGACAGATAATCTATCAGCCAAGAGAGCGGAGATAAGAATGGGGTATGGAAACAAGCAGATGTTATAAGACTTTGCATTTAAAGTAAAGGTTTTTTAAAGTGTGTGGGATCTGCTTAATGTAACTGCGTCATATTGAAGTGGCTCCTCCATCTTGGAATAATCACTTATACCGAACTGCTGCAGGGGAAAAAACTGGATATGGCTGTGTTTTTTGTGGGGAAAAGTTTTTTATTTGGGGAGGGGCATGTGTGAGCTAAATCGAGCATTCATTTTAACCTTTTTCTATCTTCCTCTATCCTGTTTTGATTTTTATCTTTGTTTTTTTCCCCTGACGAATAATCTAAAGCGCCTTCCTCATTTTGCTGGCATAAGAACAGAAGATGGAATAAGTGAAATACATCGCCATCTATTGGACAAAATAATTTTTTCAATTTTTACAGTTTTGGAGTGCTTAACTTACTAACGGCTTAACAATCTTATATATGAATATATATAAGACATTTGGATTAATAATATTAATAAATTAGTATAAGTTACTACTTAACAGTTTTTTCTTCTGTTTTATACTACACATTATCTTCTTTTTTTAAAACTCTGCTTTAATTATTATTTGCTATTAATAATTATTATTGATATCAATAATAAAATTATTATTATTCTGCCATAACCATCAAGCATTCCCATGTTATAACACTTTCCCTGTTCATTCTCAATTAATATCTAATATTTAGTAGCCTTGTTATTAGTTGTGTCAAATTTCTACAGACCAGTCAAGATAGGATTATAAACCTTATAGCAAGCATTTGATGTGGAATACATGAGAAGCTTGTATAAGATTTTTTTGGAACAAAGATTAAATAGACTGCAAAAAATGACAACCAGGGAGAAAAAAGAGAAGAAAAAAGGAGATAGTGATGATGATGATTTTAACTCTCAAGATTTAATGGATAAAATTCAGCAGAATTTAGCAGTACATTCCAAAACTATTACATCTCAAATAAAAGATCTGCTTAAAGAATTAGAGGAATGCACACAACAGAATATCAAACTAGAAGGTCAAAATATATATGATAAGATAAAGAAAGACTTTTCAGCTGTGAAGAAAGAATTTGCCGTAGAACTAGGGGAAGTTCAAGAAAAAGTGCAGAAAAATACTCAAGAAAATGGGGACGGAGAGGGATTATGAATGAGATAGGCAATATTTTTTTAGTTAAAAGTGTGCATAAAATATGGCTCCAGGAAGGATTTGATCATTTTTCCTTAAGTGAGAGGCAGGGGCATGGTCATAGATGAAGGAGGAGAAATTGAGGTTGTGTGGCACCATTAGCGTAGGGGTTTTTTCATTTTAAAACCATCCTTTTCGTCATACATTTCATTGATATTTCTAGATGTTCAACAGGCAATCATTTTGATTTCCTTTCTCCTTTTTTGAATAAAAACCCATTTCCTTGTGTAACTCACTAGTAGGATTCTATGGGATGGCTCCAACCAGCTTTCCTGCTGTTGAGAAAATGTGGAGGCCATGTGGGATGGGGAGTGAGTGTGAGTGAAAAAGCTGACTAGAACCAATTCAATATCTAAATAAATAAATGTATTGCTTTAAATAAAAACCCACTCTAGTCGGAGAAGGGAAAGTGTGTCCCTTGCTTCATGTACAAGGAAATTTTGAACTACAAAAGGAATGTATGATTGGTATCATTTTTTTTCTAATTCACTGACAGAAGCAAAGAAGGGGATACAAAAAGCAATTGAATTAATTGTCACAGAAAAACCCTTCTAAAATACATCTTCTAGTTAGCTATGAAGTATATACAGTGGTGTTTGGTTGGAAGATAGTAATTTGCCCCCAATCCAGGAAAGATGAATCACACTGAAATCCTACTGAAGTTAATGAGACTTCAGTAAACCATAGCTAACATTCTATTGATTTCAATAGAATATACACAAACGCCTCTAAGCCAGAATGTCATAACACTGCAGTGCAAGAAATTATTGTTTGTCTTTGAAATGATGGATTGTGAAATAGAACTGGAGCAAATATCAAATGTTCAGCCATAAAAGGAATTTATTAAGAGGGTTACTATTCCCTTGGTTTTAAAAGCGATTTTATTCTGGAGCTCTTATATATTGAAGGAGTACCTTAAAATAAAAAAATCTATTTTCATCAAAATTCTGTGGTAGGTACGGTAATTGTAAAAAGCTGAGAAAGTGTACTGAAGAGATGTAGGAGCTGTTAAATTATGGTAGCTGTAACAACAATTCAAATGCAATCGGGAACAGAGGAGTTTTGCCTCTGCAGTGGCGCCCTGGCTCTACTGCGAGGGCTGCACAATGGTTAGTCTCGACCCTCAGAGCCTCCCTCAGAAGCCGCTGAAGAGAAAGATCCTCCATGAAGTCAAAAATACAACTTAATTTGACTAAATCATAGAATCACAGGTTTGGAAGGGACCTCTAGGGTGATGTAGTCCAACCCCCTGCAAATACAGGAACTTCTCAAATACCTCCCCCACCCCACCCCGCACACACACACAGTGACCCTTACTCCATGCCCAGAAGATTGCAACACTCCATCAGGATCCCTGGAGAAAATTGCTACCTAACCCCCAAGGTTGCAATTTGCCTTACCCTAGACATGTAAGAAGAGGCCACAAGAACTAAGCACTGAAGACATTTTGAGAATAAAATGGTAGATTTATTACACAATCAATTAGATAATTCAGTTGTTCAAACACGTACATAGGCTATGCAAATGGATTTTTTTCCTGAAGTTTTCATCTCCAGCTCATTTCCTTCCTAAGAAGTCAGGATTACTAAGGCTATCTTTGGAAGAACTGAAGTATATCATCAAAGTGAAAATTTGGGGAAGAACGATGGATTGTTGGTACTGCAATGCTTTGTAAACTTAACTTCTCAGGTTCAATCCCTGAAGTTTCAGATTAAAGGTAGAATCTTAGATAGCAATTATGGGAAATATATACTTTAAACTCTGGAGAGCTTCCCCCCACCCCCACTTAAACAACTCTGAACTGGACCAGTGGTATGAGCAGCTTCAGATGCACTATATTTCTTAGGGGAGGGGAAATGGTGTAGCGGTAGACAATCTGCTTTGCATATAGAAGTCCCTGGTTTAATCCAGGGTATATCCATTTAAGAGGATCAGGAAGTGGGTGATGTGAAACAACTGCGCTCAAGACCTTGGAGAGCTACTACCAGTCAGAGTAGGTAATATTGACCTTGGTAGACCAGTATAAAACGTCTTCCTGTGTCCAAACAGAACTCCTTCTGACAGTTTTGCCTTAACAGCTGCAAAGAAGGGTTGGGCTCCTGTCACAGTGAAGAAGAGGGAAATTGCAAGATTCAGTTGGCACCACATTGCAGATAAAACATTCGTCTAGAGTTAGCACGCAAGGTCATCACCTTTCAGGACAGTCAATGTGGTGTAGTGGTCAGAGTGTTGGTTTAGGATCTGGGAGGCCCAGGTTTGAATGCCTACTTTGCCATGGAAGCTTGCTGGGTGACCTTGGGCCTATCTCACAGGGTTGTTATGAGGATAAAATGGAAGACAGGAAAATTGATGTAAGCTGCTTTAGGTCCCCCCAAGTGTTCCTGCAGGTTCATGCGTAACCCAAATTAGTCCTTGTGCCAGACTTGTTATGTCAGAGGTAAAACTGAGACCATTAAGTCTGATGTATACAGTAAACAGTAAATCTAAGACAAAAGAAAGAGGGGAGACAAAGCATTTAGCCAGCAAGTAAGTTTATTACCTTAACAAGAAACAGACTAGAAATGAGGCAAACTTTAGGGCAAACTGTGATAATCAGCAATATCATTAAAACCAGTCACTTTGTACAGGTAAAGGTGACTGAAGGTGGATTCATTGATTTTTTTTTGGTCCAATTTATTTATTTTTCAGTCACATTTTTTGAATTGTTTTAAGAGTATGTTATATAGGAGTTATATATGAGAAAAAGACAGGCTATAAAACTTCACTGGACAAACTCCTTGTCTGTTTTATTATGTTATTTAAAGAATGTTGTTGTCTAAGAAGAGATTATTGTAAGAAAATTTGTTATTACAGTTGTGCAATTTGAATTCTGCCTTAAATAATAATGACCAGACAGTACAGGTTGTCCCACCCACATAGAATTTCATTACTTCAGTCTCTCTCCATAGAAATAAACTGGAGTCCACCCACACAGAGAAATCTGAAAGCCTGAGACCTAACTGTGATCATGATGTGTCTGGTGGGGAAGAAACAATATAAGGTAGTAGACAGTTGCCTCTAGCAAACAATATAAAGTAGTAGACAGTTGCCTCTAGCAGATTAATAAAGTCATGCAATGTTTGTGCGATCAAAACCCTATAATCTAATTAAAACTCTGATAAATAAGAAGAAGCTTTAATGAGAGTTTGGGGAGGAAATAAGAAACACACAGCATAATATTTGGAAGGAATAATTACCATTATTTTGGTGTTACAAAAAAAATCACAAGGAAATAATGAGAATGCAGACTAAGCAAGGTTTGCTGTTACAACCACTTCTTGATATGCATGTGCAACATTCAGTATTTTGCATATTTTTTTTCAATTCTGTGTGTAAAAAGCTGTCAAGTCACAGATGACTTTTGGCCACCCTGCAAGATTTTCAAGGCAAGAAATGAACAGAGATGGTTTGCCACTGCCTGTCTTTGCATAGCAACCCTGGAGTTCTTGGTGGTCTGGTCTCCCATCCAAACACTGACTAAGGCTGACCATGCTTAGCTTACATGATCTGATGAGATCAGACTATCCTGGTCTAGGAAGTAATAAAAGCAGAGGATGCACATCAGGACATAGTATTCAGGTACTTTTCAGTTCCTCATTGTTATGGTCTGTGAAAATACCTTTATTCTGATGAACAAAAGCTAGTACAGAGTAGCAAGATACACAGTTGTGTACTTAGCAACTGCATTCATCACGGGGTAGCTGATGAGTTGTAAGTGCCCATGGGAATTAAAGCATACTTTAGATACTTTTTACAGTGTAGGCAAATGACTGATGTAAGAGTAGTGATAAATCACATAGTCTGCTTTATCACTTGAGCTCCTCAGATCACAAACTCCCAGTTTACTGTGCCTGTTTATCAGATCTAACTTATACTCAGAACCTCCATATCCTATTTTTCCAAGACACCTATCAGGACAGAACATGGATTGCAACCTTTGGTGTCCTCATATAGAGTCGTGACAAGCTCCTAACAGAAAAGGGTTTCAGAAAAACACATTTTGCAGAACAAAGAATATAGTACAGAGAAACAATAAAAGCATTATAATAAAGCTGGCTACCTCCGCTGCCATGGTCCAGAAGATATCAATGACAGTGGAAGTACAAGCCCATGTGCATATGAGAATCTCTGTCTTTTCCAAGATGACACTAGAACAGCTTCAGAGCACCTCTGCCAGACTGCAGTCCATGAGGGTTTCTTGTTGCCAGTACAAGAGCATTTTATATAACAGTGATATGTATCTGATAAATCCCAAGTTTATTCAGTGCCAAGCTAGATTGTGAAAGGATTCATTTTAGATGTCTCATCTGATGCTAAACAGTACAGCAGAAAGTCTCAAGTGATTCAGGCAGGCTCTTGAAAATACTAGAGTGCGATATTCAATTCTGCAGCCAGTTTTTTACTTTCAACTGCAATATGTTTATTATGGAAAGCATTCCGTAATCAAACACAGTGCGGAAACAAATGCTTCCCTCATTCACTCATTGGCCCCCAGTGGTATGAATCAAGGCCCAAGCTTAAAATGAAATGCATTTTGCATGATCATTACAGATTCTATGAAGCCCTCGGGCCTGAGCCTCTGACAGCAATATCAATCCCAAGTAACAGTGTGCAGAAAAATGAGGATATGCTTTGGAGATTGCCGTAGAATCTCCTGGGAATTTATTTTCTCTATTCTCTAAAGCTCTCCTGAAGTCTGTTGATGAATAAATTCAACATAAGTTGGGGGGGGGGGATTTTTGCCTTTTTGAATCCAAGGAGAGGTATGAGACTTGTGATTCCTTCTCGGAGTAATAGCCACAAATTCTCCATTGAGAAGAGGTAAGAGTTTCTTTGCTAAATGCACACTAACCAATTAATGACCCACACAGGGTGTTTCAAGCTGGGATTCTGGAAACATAGACAGGAGCAGAGGGTTACCAGTCCCCTGCTCCCACCCTCCACCTCCCACCACGATTTACCTGGCCAGTGGGATGGGGGAGACAGAAATGTGCCTCCCAGGGTGTGCTCCCAGGCAGCACAATGCACGGCCCTGAGAGCACTCTCGAATCAGCCCTAGAGAGCTTCTGCGCTTCACAGTGGGCGAATTTAGACTGTTACCAGAACTGCTCTTTATTATAATGGGGAATTAGCTGTAGCAGTCTGTAACTTAATATTAAGCGCGGATCATAACCTATGTATACGGAGGTCCCGATCCCAGACACTCTAGTGAAAAAGAGGCAGACAACAAATAAGTTCCAAACACGTGTATTTAGTGTGGCGTAAGCCTAACTTGCACAATCATACAAGGAACACACAAGATCTAGGAAATACAGAGTAGGAAATACAGAGACGTTCGCATTAGCTGGTTCCCAACGATGATAGGGGGAATACTCACTTATCCTGGAGCGAAGCAGAGACACAGCAGCGAGGGTGGTGGTCCAATGCCAGCACTGGAACCACAGACGGACAGCAAGGAAGTCTGGATAGGATGGCACGCGCACCATGCGGTCTGAGAGGCCGGCTTAAATACCCCAAAACGTACCCTGGGGCTGGTGCTGTACTTGGTGGTTCTCACGGATTAAGACAAAGGGTCTAATGGGCTACTGAATGGCTTGGATGGGCCACTTTGGTAATCAGATTGTGATAAGTGACACCTCAGGAAGAAGGGACAAAAGAGGGAGGGGGAAATCCAAGTGGGCTGAAAGGATGTTCCAGCGGACAGGGCTTGTCCTGATGTCATCAGCTCTGGAATGCGGAGGTTTCTTTGAGATGCATTCTCTAAGTGCTTGGGATGGTTGGCACTTAGTTCTTCTCCGGGGCGGCTCCTAAGATATGCAGAGCAGGGCGAGGGGCTCTCGCTGCGGACGTGGTGTGCCCGCTTCGCCGAAATGGCTTCCCAAAGCAGTCTTTTCCCCAGGGTCTTCTGGCTGCCTGAGAACATGGACGCCGCATAGCTGGGCTGGATAGCAGGCTGCCCGGTAGCGAGGGCAAGCTCGGGGACCGGCCCGCGGGAGGCTCCAGGCGGGAACTGACCAGGGAGCGCCTAGCCAGGCTCGCTGGAGGTTTCCCCGGCAGGCGCCCGGCTGCTAGCAGCGGCTTGGGCCCATATGAGGCAGGCTTCCATGGAGGCAGGGGGAACGACACTTAAAACACAGTCCAAAGCAGGGAACAGGCACGGTCCGTGGCAGATGGCAATGCAGGCACGGGGCACACTTGTAAGAAAGTCCAAACACACACTGGGAAGTTCAGATACAGGTCAGGTCAGGGCTGCCCAGAAAGAGAGTCCTTTGTGCAGTTATCCAAACATGGAGTCAGTAAACTACACAGTCTATTGCAGCAGTAAAGTAATTGACACGCAGGCAGGAAACTGACACGTGTATTAACACACACACGTGTAAAGCAATCTTTGTGTAGCAGTAAAGCAGCAACGCAGGAAACTTTAACACAGTTCATGGCAGGCCTTAAAGCAGGGGAGGGGGCCTGCTTGGCAACAATTCCCCCCCCTCGGAGACCCCGTGACGTCAGGCGCGTGGGTCTCCGAACTTGACTTCAAAGGTGAGGTGGTCGGCAATGTCCGGTGGTCGAGCTTCGAGCGAAGAAGGAGTGGGAAGGGAAGGGGGAGGAGGCGTCACTCAAAAATTTAGTTTGGAGAACCACCTAACCGAATAAGTGCAATTTAGATCAGCCAATGGGCTTCAGGTCTTGGGGTTCACACCAGGGGGTGTGCTAAGTGCAATCGTCAGAATAAATAAGCAATTCATAGATAGGTGATAATTCATACAGGATAAAAGTGAAATGTGCAAGCAAGGCATAGACCAATTCATCAAGGGTGGAACAATTCATAGGTGATTAAAACCATAAATACATATATAGGATTAAAACAATAATTCCGGAAGTTAAAACCAATTTCATAGATAAAAGCAGCAATAGTAAAAGCAAGTGCGGGGAAACAATTCATGAGGGGTAAGCGGCGGAAGGGCTCATGGGGGCAGGAAAATAAACTCTGCAATTAAAAGACCAATTCATGCGGCCAGATAAAAACCAAATTCATACAGTCTGAAACCAATGTTTACATACCCAATAAGAGAGACAGCACAGGAGGGGTCTCAGCTAAAACCAAATTCATAGGAGTTTAAAATCAGAAATAAAATAACCTTTAAAAGAGACTGCTCAGGAGAAGTCCCGGATAAAACCCAATTCATAAAATGATAAATAGGCTAGAATTACCTCGGCGGAGGGAGTCAGGTTAAAAAGGCAATTCCTAAGGTTAAAATCAAATTCATAGGGATAAAGTTAATAGGGGGTGATAAAAAGGATCCCAGTTCATGGGAGGATCATGGGCGCACTTGCAGTAAATAGAGGGAGGGGCTAGTTCGGGGCTAAATTCATGGGAGTAAAATTCATAAAAAGCAATGGCAGGAAATTCATAAAACAATAGAGCAACAAAGATCACAGATGGCTCAGTCCGCAGTACAGCTGCTAGACTGGGTTGCATATTTACAGAAACAAGCAAACTTAGTCCATGTGTTCCAAAACACACTTCCACCCCCCCCCCCTTGCTGTCTGCGTCAATCCGCAGAGCAGGGTCGGCAGGCGGCGAGAAGGGCTTCAGGCACACAGTTCTAGTCCTCATGGAGGTGGTGTCGCTGGCGGTCATCTGGAGACGGGCCGTGGGCTGGGGGGCAGGAAAATATGTCCCCCCCTAGTCCACAAGAGGGCCTCGGAGCGGTGTCCGGCAGCAAAGCGTCCATGGGGCCGGTGCAGAGTTCTTACACATAAATGCACAAGCATAGTTCGTAATCACACAAGCAACAAAATAAACAAGGGCTAAAGGAGGGCGCCAAGAACAACCCTTAAGGCAGAAGAAGGTCGGGGTTATAGTGATCCAAGCGGTAAGACAGTTGGAGTTGCTGGAGCTGTCGGCGGCTCCAACAGCCCAGGTAAAGCAGTGAGGCACACAACAAAACTTGAAAGGCCAAAATGACGACGATCGGGTGCAAAGCCAAATTGTAAATTCCAGTGGCAGTGGGGCTCACCGGTGGTCTTGATCCGTTGGGCAAGATCCAAAATCTCCTTTCCGTTGTGGGACACAACCAAAGCAGTAGTATCCCCGTCCCTCTGGATGCTCTGGAGGGTGCGGTGGAGCTGCGGGTGGGCCAGGAGCTCGTGGATTAGCTCCAGACCGATGCCAAGGGAGATGGGCTTCACATGTCGATAGATGGAGGGTGCCACCAGGATCTCTTCTTGGGTCCAGACCGGTACCGTGTAGGTGAAGTCGCAGGCTGCTACCAAAGACAGGTTGCAAAAGCTGTCTCCCGGGATTGACTCCCGGGATCACGGGCTTGAGCTGGAACGAGTTCAGGATCACAAAGTCGCAGGTCGTTCGCACGCAGGCACATCCTTTCCCAAGGTAGACCACAGCGGAGCCGTTCTCCCGGACGACCTCGAAAGAGCATTCATTGAGGGCGTCGACTTGCGGGGCTACACAGAGGTGATGAGGTGCAAAGGCTTGGTCTTGGCAAATGAAGCCGGTCTGGTCTCGATGCTGGCACCCTTGGAGGCTGACGAGCTGCCATCCGGTCGGGGTGAAGCGGGCCCAATGGTCGGGGTGTCTGGCGTAGAGGACTTCGGTGTCGCTGACTTGGAGTCCCAGAGGCACGACTGGATACACATGGAATGACTCGTGCGCACTGGCCGTTAATAAAAATAATTTAAGCTCCTGGGTGGCCGGTGAGAAGGAGGAATTTACAAGAGACCACCAGGATTCAAGCTCCAGTTCTATGGGTGACAATTTGGGCATAATCAATCTTTTAATTTCCAGAGGCAAGTGCCCGTCCGTGGCTTGCCGAATTAGCCCCATGGCCACAGCCTGATTTAATTGTTGGGCTTGCATACATGCCATGGCTATTGACATGTTGCGTTCCACAGACTGTGTTCCTTTGAGCAGCAGAGAAAAATCTCTTTCAATTTGACTCTCCCAGTTAACTAAAATGGAGCTGATCTCGTGTTGCCCATTTGAAATGGAATTTAGGGACTGCACCACCGGTTTACCTAAGTCAGAGATGCTAGTCGTAACATGGGCAAACTTATTAGCGAGAGTCTCAATGTTGACCGAATCCATGATTGCTAAGCCTCCGGCTGCAGGAGCAGTCCAGTCGGCAATGCTTCGTCTGGCACGCACGAGAGAGGGAGGGGGATCGATCCACAGTTGTAGCCATGCATTCCAACCCTTGCTACCGGCCTCCAGATAGGGAGCGCACTGCGGCAGCCTCTGGGTTACATTTAGTTCAGCTAAGTCTATGCGGATCTCTTTTAAAGACATTTGCGGGCGGACTCGAACTCTCTCTCGAATGTCAGTTTTCAAAACATGGGAGCCCACTATATGCGTGCCGCCTTGGCTTAATTGTTCATTGCTAGCAATCAAAGGGTCAATTTGGATGGTGTGGGTCTCCTGGGTCCGGATCAGCAGGGAATAATTGCCTGGTTCGTGAGTCAAATTTACAAAGAGCAGCCCAAGCCGGTGAAATTTCTCTACTAGGGGCTTGGTTTGGCATTCGGGCGTCTGTTGAACCAGTATCCAATCGGGTGGGCCATGTTTGGCTAGGTCTTCCTCCTTTACAATCCAGGTCAGGTTCTCCCAGTGCTCTATAGCGAAGGAGAGAACTGCGCCTGAAGGGGGCGTGATAGTGACAGATGCAGACTCAGTGGCAGTAGTGCCTAGTAGGATGGTCATTCTAAAGGGGTCTCCTGTCTTCCATACTGCGGCCGACACTAAAATAACTTCACAGTATGGTCCGAAAGCCTCAGTGACAAATGGCGAGGTTTCGAAGTTGGCAGGGGTGGTATATTTGTCTACCACCGGGACTGCGGTGGGGGCTGGCCTGATGCGGGAGAGAAACATACATGGAATCGGAGCAAGTGGTGACACTGTGTCAGTAGGTGAATAGCATACTAATTCTTGGGACATGGTTTTCACTCCCACACATAAAATAACAAGCTCTGGGGGTCGGATCCACTGCTCTTCGCAACTGCGGAAGTTAGTGCGATCCGTGGGGGTGGTCATATTAATCTGCTGCACAACTTTGCAGACCATCATTTCATTTTCTGCTAGTGTATTGATGCATCTCCAGTGGGGGTAGGGCATTAATTTGGACGGGCGTCCCTCTATTAGGGTGCCTGCCAGCACGAGCAAACACAGAGTAGCCAGGTGCCTCATCTCCTGGCCTTCTTTTCCTTTCTGTAACGAAAATATCCTGGGGGGACCTGTGGATATAAGTACAGGTTCCCTGAGTTTCTTGCAGCAAAATAAATGAAGTGAAGTGGGGGGGGGGAAAGGGAGGGTGTTTTTCTGCCAGCACTGTCTATTAGGCGGGGTTCGAACGAGGAGTCCCAGGGGCACTAAGCGAGCCTTCCAGCTTGTTGCTCTGGGGAACTCCTGTGCGGGGGCTTCTTCCTAAAGCATGTATATTTCAGAGGGGAACGTCTTTGCGTCGGGCAGGGGTCGGCCGTGCGTTAGGCGGGATTATGCAAACTCGCCCCAGGGGTCCCTGGGTGCCTAGTCTATGTGGCCTTCAGGTGCCCCTTGCTCGGTGGCGGGCTGCTTTTATTTTGCGGGCTGAGAGCTATCGGTCCGGCTCGGCCTGGCCTTGCCGTTTTGAAAGGAAAAAAACTAGAGAGCGGTTTCCATTAACTATAAGGGTTGCTGCAGACGGGGGCCCTCGCTTTAATTTTCAAAAATAGGCCTTTGTCATATATTTGCAGGACAACCAATTTTTGGAGGGACTCCCTCGGGGGGCCCCGTTTTCTGGTTAAAAAAAAGAAAGGTACACTGGGCGGGCGAAAAAGAAAAATACACTGAGCGCAAAAAGAAAAATACACGGAGCTACACGGAGCACGAAGCATATGGGTGTGGGGTACTTTTAGGTTGCCCTTACTTGGGGTGCCTGGCAGGGCTTCATTATATCTTCAATATGTCTCCCCCCCTTCTTTTCCCTTATACGGTACGGGCAAGGGAAAAGATGACATCGGACGGGGTGGGCGGCTGCTGGCGGAAAGGGCCGAGGTGGAGCCGAAGGTGTTCGGCAGCGTTTATCGAAAAGCGGCGGAGGCGGCCGAGATCTGCCGGCGCCACTGGGTCTGGGTTGTTCGGGGGTCATCTTGGCGCGGGGGATCCTGGCTATGTAAATGAGGCACGCTGCTCCTTGTGCGTAGCGAGCGCACCCCAATAACACATTCCAGAGGAAACATATTTACAAAATACTGGCGGGTCTTTTACCTTTGCACTAAAGCGTACTAAGTGGTGGCGCCGTATAGCAACTCACCATGACGGATATGAACATTAGTAAAAGAGGGATGTTGGGCTATCTGGGGGTCCTTTTCCAGGGGAGGCACGGCCCTCAAAGCCAAAGCCGACCATCATGCGAAAGCGTGGGTCTGGCAGGTGAGACCCCGAATCTACGTAGATGCGGGATCTTCACCAGCACGGCGGGTGAAATGTTTTCAAACAAGTAATAGTAGTAATTTATTATTACAGCACTTGGCCAGTACGTTAACCATAAAATTTAAGTGCACATTTTACAACCATTTGAAACATGAAGCATATAAGTATATACAATTTAAAAACATAATTTCCTAATATCTATCAAAATTTGTAAAAACCAGGAAGTCAGCATAGTTCTAAGCAAGCAACTGAAATGGAGGCCTAGGCTCTAATGGGCTTTAACGACCAGAGCACAAAATTTCGCTATCTGGTGTAATACAGTAAAATCGGAGTTTGACAGCAGTTTCTCTAATTTTTTCTTATCCGAATGTTCAGAGATACCATCCAGAAAGGGAATAATAAATCTCATACGTGCTTCCTTATAGAAAGGGCATCTCAGGAAAACATGTTCCTGGGTTTCGACCTCCCCAAGTATGCAAGGACATAGTCTCTCATTCCAAGGAATCTTGTTAAATCTGCCATCCAGAACAGCAGAGGGTAAGGCAGAACATCTGGCCAAAGTAAGCGCTCTCCTGAGATTATTTACCTCCAGAATGGATAAATAAGAAGCAGGTGCAGAAATATATCTGTTACTAGGAGGAGCTATAAAAGCAGGAGTGCCTTGTAAGTCGGATTGTCGTTCAATATCATCGATCCTTTGCCTAACCATTTGCCTTGCTTGATCGCTTCCCATCATGAGAAGTACTTGAGGGGAAAATCCTATTGCCCTGATTTTCTGTCTAGTGGCAATCATCCACTTGGACTGAAAATCATCAGTTAAGATTAGGGGTAATAAACCACAAGGATTTAAATTTATCCTTATCCATAGGAAGATGGAATGCAGGGTGATCTTTGCTTCAACTTTCTGCATGCCAGTCTCAAGGCGAACCATTGCATTAGAAACACACTTTGGAACTTGAAGGACCGCTCTCAAAAATTTCGATTGAACTAACTCTAAAGGTGCAAAACAAGAAGTTGGTGGTCCAAGAAGTGACCCGTATAACATCTGAGTTAGTGATTTGGCCCTAAACAATTTTAAGGCTGCCGGCACAAAATATCCCCCTGAAGTGCGGAAGAACTTCAGTATACTTTGAGCAGATCTATCTCCCACACATGCTGATGCATGACTATGCGCGACCTTGGATCCTGAAGCTTGGATAATCATTCCGAGATAACGATAATGAGTAACCTGCTCAAGAATATGGCCATTTATACTCCAATTTCTACTTCGAGGTCTCTTACCGAAGGCCATCACCTTCGTCTTTTGATAATTAATGTCCAGTTTGTAGGTATTACAATAACTGGCAAATCTCTTGAGTGTTCTCCTTAAACCAATAGGAGTTCTAGAGAAAATGACCGCATCATCCGCGTACAGGAGAATGGAAATGGGACGCTGTGCCAATTTAGGCGAGTGGAGATCAGCCCCATTTAGATGGTCCACCACATCATTGAGATAAAAGTTAAAAAGAACTGGGGCTAACATACACCCCTGCCTAACTCCTTTAAAAGTGGGGATTTTATCTGTTAAATGTCCCTGACCAGTACATCTCACCCTCAATGAGGTTTGTTCATGAAGAACACGTATAAGAGCTAAGAGCCTCCTGTCTATAGTAGAGGCTTCTAATTTGTTCCAAAGAATAGATCTGGAGATGGAATCAAAGGCCGCTTTAAGATCAATAAAAGCTGCATACAGGGAGGATGGTCCCTTACCAGAATATTTTTCAATGAGGTGCTGGAGTATGAGACAATGGTCCATTGTAGATCTACCCTGCCTAAACCCAGCTTGTTCCTGGACCATTATATCATCCTGCTCCAACCACGATGTAAATTTTTCCAGGAGATGTTTGGCATAAAGCTTGCTGATGACACTTAGTAAACTTATAGGCCTATAATTTGCGGGGTCTTTTCTACTGCCTTTTTTATAAAAAGGAACTACCACAGCCATTCCCCAATCATTTGGGATCCTTCCCATTGCATCAATATAAGTAAACAAGTGTGCTAAAAAAGGGGCCCACCAATCGATATTTTCTTTCAAAAATTCAGGAGAAATACCATCAAAACCCGGCGCCTTGCCCCTTTTAAGCTGGCTAATAAGCGATGACACCTCTTTTGGCGAAACCGCAGGCCACAGAGGTAAATCATTGAATACTGTGGACACGAGAAGGGGAGGGGGAGTATCATTATACATATTTTGAAAGAAAGAGACCCAACTATCCGGTGAGATGAATGATTCCATGAAGGAGCTCTTATTCCACCCTTGACCTGAGACCATACTCCAAAATAAAGCTGAATTTTTTTCTTTGGCCGCTAGAATTAAAGCCTTCCAAGATTCCCTAACATATTCCTTCTTTTTTAGATTGATTAAGTACTTATAAGTTCTTTTCTTTTCTATTAGAGTTAGGTAAGAATTTGAATCCTTCCCATCATATTGGCTAACATAGTTGACAAATGCTTGGGAAAGCACTTTTTTTGCCTCCAAGCAATCTCTATCAAACCAAGGTTTTGACTTGAAGGGCTTTTTGCCACTCTGGTCTCGCTCCTTTAGCAAAAGGGGTATAAACTTCCTAACAAGGTCTGCATATAAGGTAAGTGGGTCCTCATTTGAGCTTAGATTTGTAAAAGCAACTACATAACTTTGAAGATCCTCTGCTGCCAGAATTTCTTTTAACTGACTATCCAAACAGCTTGACCACCTAACACGGCATCTCTGTTGTTCTAAACCGGTCACCTGAATTGGATAGTGGGTGTCAAGATATAACTCCTGAGAGAAAGCCGATATATGCAGACATAAAGGAAGATGGTCTCCATCCAAATGGGGTAAAATTTTAAAACTCTTAACCCTAGGTAAAAGGGACGTACATACTAACATATAGTCTAGAATACTGGCTGAACCCCCCGACATATAAGTAAATCTACCGGGGTAATCATCTATAAGTTTTCAAACAAAGAAATCACCTTTATTGGTGTGTCTCCAATATTGGAAATGCATTCACTTTTGGGCTAAAGCCTCTCCAAACACTCGACACATGGCAACTCTCTTTTGCCTGTGTAATTTTTTTCCGAACATGCGGCTTAAATCCAATTAAGAATCACTTTCGGTGGTGGTCCTATTTGGCTTTGGTTGCCGTGTTTCCCCCAAGGGTCCCAACTATGGGGCCCGCCTAATGAAGTTAAAGAATAGAACTGACAAGAAATAACAAAAACACAAAATGGTTATATGAAGCCAAGTTGGCTTTTTACATCTAAATTCAAAAGGGAATTGGGCTTCAGGTTCACACACACATAAAGTTAAGACTGCACAACGAAAAGGGAAGGGGGCTGCGGGGACTTGAACTCAAGTCTCCTTAAGGTGGCTTTTCCACTCCTGGTTCCAATCCCTTCCAAATTCTGACAGGGAACCAGTGATTACATTTATTTGGGCTTACTTCAGCCTGGGAGAGGACAAAAGGAAGAATGGGGAGGAGGTCAGATTCCTGGTCTGACCAGTTTTTCCATTTCAGTGAGGGGTGGGGGTGTAGCGCTGAGTGGAAACAGTCTGTTTTAGATGCTGCTAGCAACTGGGAGTCTTTCTGGAGTTTGCTCACTTGCCTTATTACATTCCTGACTGCACTTACTGCTGGAGGCTCTACCTTTTCATTAAGTTTTGGGCTTGAGCCTTTTAAAACGTGGAAACAGATACACAAATGTCTCTGAATTAGCTCAAGCACTATTAAACCACACAGGCATAACATAAGGTTTTCTTCAGGGGTGTTAGTCAGGGAAGGCTGAGAGAAAGCTATTTGGTGTATAGTTGCAAGCACTGGATTCTCAAAGCAATTTAATTCTTTTAAAGGAACTGCATTTCTACTTTTGTTTACCTGTTCTTCAGGATCATTGCAAGAGGGCACAGTCACGGTGGGCTGTGTATAGCTTGGCTGGGGGCAGTCTATGGGAGCCAACACAATTTCTTGGGGAATGACTTTTAAACTCTGCACATGCTCAGAGGCTAAAGTGAATTCTGGCTTCTTGGGCATGGGGGCTGAGGCAGAAATTGGAGGCAAAGGTGACTGACTACCTGTTTCACTGCCTTTGGCGGGGCGGGGTGCTGATTCAATCACTGATTGTTCCTCTAAAGTCTTTAATCTGGCCTCAGTGAGTCTCTGGGATTCCAGGAGATTTTGCATCAGGGTTTTTAAAGTGGCAGTTTCATTATTCTGGTCCTCCAGCAAAGTCTGCATGTTAAGGAATTTATTGTAGAGCTGCTCTTTCTCTATTGTGCAAGCATTTAATTTTTCTTTTAATTCCTCATTCTCTTTATTAAGATCATTTATTTTTAAATTCTGTTCCCTATTTACACTTATGAGCTCCTGAATTTTATTTTGCAGCTCTGCCAGGTTTCTTTCAGAGGTGTCTGGCAGAGTTGGTGCTGGGTTCTGGGTGCGAATCACCCTTTGGAATCTTTCCTTCTCTCTTTTAAGTTTCCAGCTATTTTTAGTTCCCGGAGGTCGAAGGCTAGCCTCAACCTTTGGTTTTCTCCCACAGGCAGTTAAGTGGGGAGAAGCACGTGTGACCCCCGGGCATCCCTATTGGAAAAAAGGGTTCCCAGCTGGTGGCGGCTCTCCTAGGTCAGAGGGCTCCTCATGGTCCTTTGGCCGCAGTCTCCAGGAGTCAGCCTGACTTGGGGGAGGGTAGACCTAGTGATTGTAGGGGTGAGGTGCCCGAGGGGGCAGGGGTGCCGAGGGCAGCGCAGGTCTCCAGGGCTCAGAGGGTACCTGTGGGGAGGAAGGGTAGTGACTGGGGGCGGGCACAAAGGTTACTCCTGGACGGGAGTCCCTCTGGCTGCGGCCCCGAGTGAAGCTACCACTTCTCCCACACAAGATGCCACCTCTAGGCTCCGAGTACGAGCTATGCCCTTGGGGCCGATATTGGGAGTGGGGACCATGGTTGGCATACGTGACTGTGTTGATGGGCTCACTCTCTTTCCTATGGGAGGCCGGGGACTTCACATGGCGGATGGCGCCGGTTTCTCGCAACAGGCCAGCAATGCTCCTGATGCGAGACTCCAGCTCTCCCCATGAGATGCTCCCGGGTTCTACTCCTGCCAGGGCTAGGCGAGTGGTGCTGTTGAGCCCATCTATGACTGCCCTTCTGAATTCTAGCTCATCGAAGTCGGGTACATCGCTTGCATCTAATTCCACTTCATCTGCCAGTTCAGCGAGAAGCTGCTTCCTAGCTAAGTATGCCTCTGGGTCCTCTCCGGGTTTCTGGGACTCTGCAATGTACAGGGCTTTTAAGCTCTTGGTGGGCCATAGGAATGCGCACAGTTCTTTAATGGACCCATACTGACTGCGAGTGGCTAGTCTCCGGTTAGAAATATATGCGTTAAGAGAGGTGACTATTTCGGGGCTGGCACAATGGCGAGCCAGCTGAGCTACATCGGAGCCACTGGCAGAGGGCTGGGACATGGTCACGTGTGCGAACCATTGTATAGCTGAGTCTCGGTTCAGGGGTCCCATGCGGTCCGCTATGGCTTGGAGCTCATCGGGCCTCCAATTACGGGTCTCTTTAACTATTCGGTCTGTCTTCCTGCCATCCTCGTCTGTGGATACAATTTCTTTGGTAGCTATCGGATGGAGGGGCTGTGGAGCTTCCTCGGGCTGGGACGAAGGGGGTGACCAACTGTCGGTACTACCTTCGGGGAGGGCCAAGAGGGCTGCGGGATGCACGGCGGAGATTACGGCCTGCTGCATCCCCAGGTGCTGCTTTAGGGCCTCTAGCTCCCTCTTACAAGCGGAGTGGTCTGCTGCGGCTATCTTTGCAACTTTCTGCTCTGCCATGAACTGGGCAGCATGGGTTAATTTGGCAATTTTCTCCTGTCCTTCAATTACTGCGTGCTCAGCCATATTGGCACGAGCGGTGGCTACTTCAGCCTTGTGCTGGGCGTCTTGGAGGGCAGTGGTTAGTCCCTGCTTCTCCAGCATGAAGTTAACGCGTTCTGAACGCCACTCGGCTGCTTTCTCCTCATGTTCCTTCTTTTCTTTCCTTAGCTTTTCTATCTCCTGTTCCTGTTCTTCCTGAGCTACCTGTAGCTTATTAATTAGGGACACGCTGTCCTGTAGGGCGGTGAAAAGTGCCCAAGCTCCGTATCTATCTTTCTTACTGGACCTAGGTTTCTCCTTCTCACAAAAATCTTGGAAGGCACTTCTGACTATCTGGAGTGGGTCGGGTCCCTTGAAGGAACCGGCTTCCCACGGGCAATCTCCCTTCTTAACTAGCCACTTCTCCAGGCGGGGCACAGTGGGGGCTGCCCGGTACATTTTACTTTGTTTAAGGCTGATCTCGGGGGAGGTTAAAGAGTGGATCAGCGACACCAGGGGTGGGGCGATTGAAGCTCCCTATAAGTTTTCCCGTCTAGGGGCCGTTCGGAGGTTATTTCCCTTCGGGTCCTCGAGGATTCTTACACTGGATATTCTGGGGTTTTTAACAACTTTCTCCTCTCTATGTTCCTTTGGGAGGTTTATCCTTCCCTCTGGTTCTCAAGGATTTTTAAACTGGGTTCTACACAGGGGTTTTTACCAGGGGTGATTTCAAAGGGTCCTACTTTTAGTTTTATAAGGGTATTTTTAAGGGTTCTACACTCAATCCTTCTCCACCGGGGGAGAGGGGAAAAATTCCTATTCCCGTTTCAAGCTTGCCTACAAGCCATGGGACCAGGAAAAGTTTACTGGCTCAGAAGGTGCTCTCAAGCTCTCTAAGCCCAAGAACAAAACGCTCACTGCTCCCAAGCCTCTGCTCAGAAGCTAAAGCTCAGGGGTCTCCCAAGCCTATTGCTCAGAAAACCAAAAAGTGTTCCCAAGCCTCTGCTCAGGAACTGCTACTAAGGGGGTCTCCCAAGCCTCTGCTCGGGCAACCAGAAATGCTCCCAAACCTCTGCTTAGAAGCTGCAAATGCTCTCAAGCTCTCTGCCCAAGAACTAAACTCTCAGTGTCCCCAGGCCTCGTGCTCAGAGACAAACGGTTAAACTGTCTCCAAGCCTAGACCAAAAGACTGAAAGCGCTCAAGGACTGCCTCTGCAAGTCCCCAAGCAAAAGTGCCCAGGAGTAAAACTTACTGTACTCCCAAGCAGAAAGCGCTCAAGAGTTCAAACAACTCCCAAGCAAAAGTGTGCCCAAGAGTCCTACTAACTCTCAAGCGAGGTGCGCCCACGAGTCTGACTTAAAACTCGCAAGCGGAAAGGCGCCCAAGAGTCTACCTTAAAACTCTTAAGCACGGTGCGGCTGGCTGCCGCGGGGCTTCAGGAACCTGGCTTTAGATTCCCAAAGCTAAACTAAACGAACGGACTAACGATCCCTTCACGTTTCCTCCGGAGCGGGGATTGAAGCCTAAGTGCTGGCAGGAACGGGGGTTTGGACGGACTTAGGAGAGACGGGGGAGGGCGGAAGAGAGTTTTATATGTGCTGCTTCAGGATGTATATATATGCGTATATATCTAGAGCCTACTTCTGGGATCCCACCCACATAGACGCGTTTAGGCGGCCCGGAAAGTGGCCAGGAACTTCACCAGTTCAGAGGTCCTCACCCGCAGTACACCGGTTATAACGGCTGGAGGGCCTCGCGGTGCACCACAAAAGGCAAGTAGTCCAAAGCTGGCTGAAGGAGGAAATGGGGAAAAGCCAACCCACAAGATAGAAATGCTCGCTAGAGCCACACACACTCACACTTTTAATTCCCTGAGCTAAACTGCGCTCTTTACACAGAGGTCTGGAAAATTTTCCTCTATGGCAGTTCGCTGAAAACACGCGTGTCAACTCACGTGGATTCACACGAACCGGGTTATGCCCGCATATTCTCCACCAGTAAACTGTTACCAGAACTGCTCTTTATTATAATGGGGAATTAGCTGTAGCAGTCTGTAACTTAATATTAAGCGCGGATCATAACCTATGTATACGGAGGTCCCGATCCCAGACACTCTAGTGAAAAAGAGGCAGACAACAAATAAGTTCCAAACACGTGTATTTAGTGTGGCGTAAGCCTAACTTGCACAATCATACAAGGAACACACAAGATCTAGGAAATACAGAGTAGGAAATACAGAGACGTTCGCATTAGCTGGTTCCCAACGATGATAGGGGGAATACTCACTTATCCTGGAGTGAAGCAGAGACACAGCAGCGAGGGTGGTGGTCCAATGCCAGCACTGGAACCACAGACGGACAGCAAGGAAGTCTGGATAGGATGGCACGCGCACCATGCGGTCTGAGAGGCCGGCTTAAATACCCCAAAACGTACCCTGGGGCTGGTGCTGTACTTGGTGGTTCTCACGGATTAAGACAAAGGGTCTAATGGGCTACTGAATGGCTTGGATGGGCCACTTTGGTAATCAGATTGTGATAAGTGACACCTCAGGAAGAAGGGACAAAAGAGGGAGGGGGAAATCCAAGTGGGCTGAAAGGATGTTCCAGCGGACAGGGCTTGTCCTGATGTCATCAGCTCTGGATGCGGAGGTTTCTTTGAGATGCATTCTCTAAGTGCTTGGGATGGTCGGCACTTAGTTCTTCTCCGGGGCGGCTCCTAAGATATGCAGAGCGGGGCGAGGGGCTCTCGCTGCGGACGTGGTGTGCCCGCTTCGCCGAAATGGCTTCCCAAAGCAGTCTTTTCCCCAGGGTCTTCTGGCTGCCTGAGAACATGGACGCCGGCTGGGCATAGCTGGGCTGGATAGCAGGCTGCCCGGTAGCGAGGGCAAGCTCGGGGACCGGCCCGCGGGAGGCTCCAGGCGGGAACTGACCAGGGAGCGCCTAGCCAGGCTCGCTGGAGGTTTCCCCGGCAGGCGCCCGGCTGCTAGCAGCGGCTTGGGCCCATATGAGGCAGGCTTCCATGGAGGCAGGGGGAACGACACTTAAAACACAGTCCAAAGCAGGGAACAGGCACGGTCCGTGGCAGATGGCAATGCAGGCACGGGGCACACTTGTAAGAAAGTCCAAACACACACTGGGAAGTTCAGATACAGGTCAGGGCAGGGCTGCCCAGAAAGAGAGTCCTTTGTGCAGTTATCCAAACATGGAGTCAGTAAACTACACAGTCTATTGCAGCAGTAAAGTAATTGACACGCAGGCAGGAAACTGACACGTGTATTAACACACACACGTGTAAAGCAATCTTTGTGTAGCAGTAAAGCAGCAACGCAGGAAACTTTAACACAGTTCATGGCAGGCCTTAAAGCAGGGGAGGGGGCCTGCTTGGCAACAAGGCTCCAAATGGGCCCAATTTAAACCTGAGCAAGGACCCTGTTTTCCAGCTGCTGCAGGCAGAAATGGATCATAAGTTGTATATAAAGCTTTAAAACAGATGATCTCTGGGAAACTTAGACATTAGTTTACTGCCTGATCTTATGCATTTCTATTTGGGGGAAATGGCCCATTTTGTTCATGTTGCCCTTCTTCTAGCCTTAGTTTTCTTAATGTCTGTGGGTTTGGATCCTACAGAACTGCAAGTCACATTTCCAGAAAATATGTTGTCCCCTTCCCGGTATTCGATCTTCTAAGGATGCCCATGAAATACAACATAAAACTCCGATGCGATTCATGCTATTCCAAAAAGTTTCCCTGGTCCTCAGGAGCAGGTGGTGATCAGGGAGTCGCAAAAGGAGAAACAAACCTGTTCTGCAAACCTGGGCCATTTCCACACTGCTTACCTTCCCTCGGAACAACTCAAAACATCGTGCAAAAAACACGGAAGATCGTGTTTTCTCGCACGAGATTTGCACCAAGTCGCACAAATCTCACACGAGAAAACGCGATCTTCTGCATTTTTTGCACGATGTTTCAGGTCGTTCCGAGGGAAGATAAGCAGTGTGGAAATGGCCCTACTATATAACCAGCCCTATGCCACTTTATCAAATAAATGATCTATAACAAAGTGGACTGCAAAAATTCCTCCATACAACTGTGTCTTGCCTCATCCCATTATTTTCTGCTCCTACAAAATGAGGGAATTCATAACAAGTTTATATGGTATGAGTAATATAAAGCTAAATAAAAGAAATGCATTTGCTCTTCTAGTCCCAATTGACTCTAAATTCCTTATGGGGGAGTATTACTTAGGATAACGGAATGTCTCAGAGCAGATTATGATGAATCAGAACTTCAGTCTTCTTTTCCAGTTCTTTGTTTCTTCTGCAAGGATAAAATGAATGAAACAAGAATGATTAAACAACAGGACACATGAAGCTGCCTTATACCGAGCCATCAATAGTCTATCAAGCATTTGGCATGAATACCAGTCCCCAGTGTGACTACTATGGGTGTGCAAAATAGAAAAAGCAAGCCAAAAATACACTCGGAAACTGCCGTTTCATTTTATTAATTAAATTCTCCTGCAACAGTCTGGGAACTGCAAGATACCAAAACTCTACGATCACTCCATAAAACCAATGCCTTCTTATGCAATTCAGAGATCCACACCCTGAGATACAGAGCATTTTATGCACACCAATAAGCAATAACTACCAGGAATATGAAGCAGATTAAGTACAATTACAACTGATTGTGAGGGAGAAAATCAAAGTTTTGATCCCCTATCTTGTTTTTGTGTCCCTTCGTATATTCCATTGTTTTCTTCTTTCATTTCTACCTGAGGAAATTACCTGAAAATCTGTCAATCAGTCAGTCAGTTAGCCTTTATTGGCATCAGTCAGCACAATATACACAATACAAAAAAAAAAACCCCACCATAGAAAAATAAGGTTATTTCTGGAACCACTCTTGATGGAATTTTATAGCTGTATAGAGAAATATTGCTACTTTCTCGGTGGTTTTAGGCAGGGAGGAAACTCTGGAAAATATGCTGCACAATATGCAACACTCTTCCTTTACATCAGCATTCCTTTTTTTAAAAAAGGTTAATGTAATAATTCTTCTCTAACCTATGGCATTTTCAACTATATTTAAATCAAGAAAGCATTAGAAATTCAGAACTTTGTAATTGGTTAGCAATCTACTTATCTCATGTTCATATTTACAGAAGTAACTTGTTTGAAAATTGCTTTGCAGATGGTACTAATTAAAATCACTTTAAATAATTATAGGACCAGATTAAATCAGATGTTTAGTCAAATACTGTAGAGCAACTTATTTAATTATAGTAGCAACTGTCTCTTATTCCAAGGTTGAGGACAAAGGAATAAATGTTTAATATTTGACTGCTTTATTGCAAGCTTAATATCATTATAGCTTCCAAATTTAATTTAATTTAGATTAATGTTATCTGTGTTATGGCCTCAGTTTTAGTAATACAATTGTAATATCATCAACAAAGCATAAACATCTTATAATACCAGGCTGTGGGAGGCCAGGCCAATCAAATGTGCGTTTGACAAGAAACTACTTCCTAGATTGTATAATATGGAAATATTAGTATAAAGTCAACATTGTTATCAACAATTAAAGTATAAGGTAATGATAAACAGAAGTGAAATAAGAATTTTTCTTTCTTTTTCTTCAAGATAAGGAATAGAAATAGGTTAGAATCTTCTATAGTACTTTATATTTATATTAATGGCTATGTTAATCAGTTATATTAAGAAATAAGCAGTGATATTTCTAATAATTGTTATTGTTAAAATGGAAAGGATAATTTGGAGTAATAATGAAATGAGGTTTTTTATTATCAAATAACAAGCAGGAATAGGTTTGAATCCAGTTTGTGTAGTGCAGATGGGAAAATATATACTAATTAGACTCAATAATAATAATAATAATAATAATAATAATAATAATTTCTATTTTAATATTGATAAAGGTCATGTTTTTTGCACTCTGTACTTTAACAACCCTTGTAGCACATAATTTTATATTTATCATGATTTCCCCCCTTCTTTCTCTCCTTTTTCTTCTGTACCCCTTTTTGCTTTAATAAAGTAAAAATTATTTGGAAAAAAACACAACTATTTCCTTTATATCATAGAGGAACTGCTTTCAGATTATTCTAAATGGGACAAGAATAACAAAGAGGTAACCGAGATAATTTTTATGCATGAAAAAAATGTCTTAGGAAGGGGTAATACTTTGGCCATCTTAGGGCCAAACTACAAGTGACGAATGACACAGGTTGGACACTTGTCAGCTTCCCTCAAATTTTGATGGGAAATGTAGGCAGCTTGGCGGAATGTTGGACAAGTGACAGTTGAAAAGTCCATTGGACAGCAGTCGGAGAGCCAAGCTGCAAGATAAGGATGCCTACATTTCCTATAAAAACTTGAGGGAAGCTGACAAGTGTCCAACCTGTGTCATTTGTCACTTGTAGCTTGGCGCTGACACAGAGGTCCCTAGCCCAGTAAAATTTACATTGAGGTGGATCCTGAAGTTCTCCTGGAATTACATTGATTTTCAGACTATAGAGATCAGTTCCTTTGGACTGCAACATCTATTCTTAACAGTCTTTGGGAGGTTTCTTATCACTTCTTAAAGCCTTCAACATGTTTACTTGATATTGAATCCCCATGATAGATTAGCAA
Source organism: Eublepharis macularius (assembly GCF_028583425.1). NCBI lineage: Eukaryota > Metazoa > Chordata > Lepidosauria > Squamata > Eublepharidae > Eublepharis > Eublepharis macularius. The sequence goes on from NC_072799.1 coordinate 70,869,445, forward strand.
GAAATCTTTAAGTCACATCAGTATACAAACCATTATAGGAATCAAGAAATATACAGCCATGGGTAGTTCCCAAATTAGGATGCCTCATTACTAGAGATGGGCACGATCTGCATTACGATCGAAGAAAACCCACTATAATGGCAATTGCATGATCGGGACCCGGCGGATCATGCTCGGCCATGGCCAACGATGCAGCGATCGGGGGGGGGGGGGCTTGATCGGGGCTTGGATCGGGAAGCCAGAGACCCAGGTGCCAGCAATCTATTCCCCTGGCAATGAAGCCAGGGGAATGCCTGAGCTCTGTTTGCCCTCCTTCTGTCGCCCTGGAAACCCGAATGGAAGCCCAGCTTTCCTTGATCAGCAGGGCTTCCTTCCAACCATGGAGCAGCAAAGCAGTCACCAGCTGGGAGAAGACAGCCAGGGGAGGGAGGGGGAAGGGGGAGTTCTGTAGCCATGGGCACTCCAATCTCATCCCTGCAAACCCTGATAGGCAGCTCTGACGGCCAAACACAGGCCAGACCCCCTGCCCCCTGAGGGGAGGCGGTTCATCGCCATCTCCCTGGGCCTGCTGGGCCCAGCGGCGGCCGCCAGCACCCACCTTCCCACATAGCTGGGAATAGCAGCGCGCCCCGCTTTGGCCTCCACGATCCACAATCCACGATCCACGGCTCGGGAACGGGAGATGATCCGTGTGGATCGTTTATTGGGGATCGTTGCCGGCACCGATCTATGATCAGCTGGATCGTTAATTTATTTTGGATCATGCCCATCTCTACTCATTACCAAGCCAGGGTATCATATCTACACATGTTCATATTAAATGTTAATGTTAATTATGCAAGGGATTGGAAGCTTATCTACTGATGCCGTGGATAAAGTGAATTGCATTTCATTTTATCTCTTAGTGAGGGAATGATTTATATTCGTGGCCATTTCCACACATCTTACCTGCCACCGGAACATTGCGAAAACACCCAGAAGACCATCTTCTTGTGCAAAATCGTGCCAGGAAGATGCTGTCACCTGAGGGTTTTGGGCAAAATCGCATCTTCCTGGTGCAATTTTGCACAAGAAGATGCTGTCTTCTGGGTGTTTTGCGCAATGTTTGGGGGCAGGTAAGACATGTTGAAATGCCCCATGTCTTTTGCTGTTATTCCTGGCAATAACCAAGATGGTTGCGGTGATAAGGTAACACGTGGCACCAAGAGCTGCTTGACTTGCATGTGCAAGTGTGATGGAAGACAATTTTCTGGGTATAACAGTCCAGGGGATCTGCAACAGGGCCTGGTCAGGCCATCAAGAGTAGTTGGGGTGGTGGAAGACCAAACAGTGAGCTGGACCCCTCCCTCCATAATGATAGCAGTGCAGGTAAAGTTGGTTGAGTGAGCATCCTGAGGCATCAGTTGATAAGGTGCAGGGCAAACTGCAGAACAAAAGCTTAAGAATGTAAGAAGAGCCCTGCTGGATCAAACTAGTAGTCCAAGTCCAGCATCTTATCTCACTCAGTGGCCTACCAGTTACTCTGCAGGGCCAAAAACAGACTGAAGAGAGACTGAAGACTTTCCATGAAGTTGCCTCCTGGAACTGGTATTCAGAGGTTTACTGCCTCTGAACATGAAAATATAATTAATGTTTATAACAAATTCGTTCTATTTCAAACTCTTTGAGCAGTGAAGGAAAATGGTATAGAAATATAGTAAATCAGTAAGTCAGTAAATTTCTCGTGGGTTGTGCAGAGGGACAAGAAAACCCATAATTTGGATACATATTTCTTTACATTAAACTTTCAAATTAAATCATATGTGAAGACGTAAAGATAGTATGACTGCAGAATAGAGTCCAGAGATGCTTAATTACCTTGTGATTAATGTGGTTGAAGACTTCATTGGTTGTGCTATAGATAAACCTAGGGCAGTAGAACAAAGATGCATGACATCTAATACAAAATGCTAACCATAATCACATATAAACATAAAGGGAAAAAATCCCAGTGAGTCATCTACTACTCACCTTGATAGGGTGGAGAAATCACAAATTCAAAAGAACCGTTTCTCAATGCTTATGTTAGCAAAATTGATTTAAAGTGACAGTAAATAAAGTAAATAATTCATATGTCAAGTAATCCAAGTCTTTCATACAAACGTATGCACAAAAGATAAATACATACACAATGATCAGATCATTCCACAAATATTTCACAAATCCATATAAAAAGTCCATAGCCATTCTGTAAAGAAGTGCCCAAATGTATAATTAATATAGTTATTTCTTTTTTCCTGCTGTTTTTATATCTAGGTGCCTTCAGAAGGAGCACAATAAGTCCATGTTCCACGCGCAGGTGAGGAAGCTCATCTTCGGTGAAGAAAAACTTAAGATGACACCAATGTTTCCTTCCTAGGTTGGATCTTATACTCAGAGAGTGCTACCCACTGAACCCCAGGTCCCTGCACAATACTGGATTGGCAATTTAAACCACGCGTTTCATCAGAAACGTTTTCAAGGGCATAGATCTACAGGTCCAATAATTACTCTCATCTGTGAATAATAAAAAGTTTTTACCAAAATGCCTGTGTCCTCTATTCCTGTTCCAAATAGGCTTCTTTCCCTTTAGGGATCCCAGGTCCCCTGGTGGGAGCAGGGGATCCTCCACTCCCATCCTCTGCCACCCACCACCACTCACCTGGCCAATGGGAGGTGTGGGGGGGGGGAAGGTAGGGGAACAGGCCTCCAGTGCTGTGCTTCTCAGCGGGCTGATTTGGACCCCAAGCAGGCCAAATCGGGCCTGTTTGGGGCCCAAATTGGCCCGCTGCTATGGCGCAGAAACACTGGAAGCCCACTGAGGAAAGGACCTCCTTCTTGCCCTCTGGAGCCCATCCTGAACCCAAGGGGCTTCCCTCCAATCCATGCTGCTCCACTCAGGGGGGACCTGTCTGTAGAATACCTCCACTTCTTATGTTTGTTATTCACTACTTTTTAAAAAACTAACCCAAATTCACATCTGCTTGTTTTTTCTTCCTCTGTCGTTTTGTTTTCTATCTTACAACGGTCAAATGTTCTCAGCTCAAATGTTTGCATATATGCATTAGAGGTCTTGCCTCTAGCTTTCATTTCAACAACTTGCCCTGTTAGCGGTCAAGTTTTCTTCAAAACTCCAGAAATGTAGAGAGTGGCCTAACAATCAGGATGGTGTGGAGCTTTCCAAAGATTGTCACCCCCTCTCCAATTACAGCCAGAGAGGAGAAGGAGAAGAAGAAACAGCGGTCAGGACTTGGAGCAGCCAAGCTAAGTAACGGAGAGTGTTTGAAAAACAAAATACGGATGTTCCTGGCAGACACTATTGTCCCCTCCACCTTTCCTCCTGGCTGTAGTAGTAGTAGTAGTAGTAGTAGTAGTAGTAGTAGTAGTAGTAGTAGTAGTAGTAGTAGTGGTAGTAGTAGTAGTAACAACAATAACAGCAACATTTGATTTATATACCACCCTTCAGGACAACTTAATGCCCACTCAGAGCAGTTTACAAAGTATGTTATTATTATCCCCACAACAATCACCCAGTGAGGTGGGCAGGGCTGAGAAAGCTCTAAAGAACTGTGACTAGCCCAAGGTCACTCAGCTGGCTTCAAGGGGAGATGTGGGGAATCAAACCCGGCTCTCCAGATTAGAGTCCTGTGCTCTTAACCACTACACCAAACTGGCTCTCAGAAAGGAACTCTGCTATATTTGGAAAACTCTTCCCCATCTAAAATGTTAGAAGAGCACTGTCCAAAGACAGCTCAATCCCTCTCCAAGGATAGCTGAAGGAAGGCTGGCCTACCAACTGGCAAGCAACAAACAGATAGCCAAGAATCCATGGGGAAAGAAGAGCCACCCCTATGACCATGCCATCCTGAGTGGCTACTTGTGCTATGAGCCAATTGTGCCTGGTACCCTGAACACAGCGGCAATTGCCTAAGGAGACTGCAACATTCCCCTTACAAACTGATTTTGGACAGCTCATGCAATTTTTTTTATCACTAACATACAGGAAAGAATTGGTGACCTTTGAACACTTGTTTTAATTAGATATAAAAAGGGGAAAGTAAAATAAATAAATGTTACTCAAAATCAAAACTACGCTTAAAATAATATATTTACAAAACCTGCCTTGTTATTTATACTATTCATGACAAAGGGAGAAGAGGTTGTTCAATATACTTTTAGGTGTAGTAGTCATTTGGGGTAATATTAAGGAAAATAGTTTTAGGGGTAATACTAAGACTTATTACCAGCATGACCCCCTTCAGGAGGGTATTTTAAAGTAATATAAATGTTTGCCCCATCCTTAGACCAAAAAAACTATTTCATAAGCATTTGGCATTCACCATAAAATTTTAATGGGCAGTTTTATTATTTGAATGGCTATTGAATCTGGTGTTGTAAACATGTTCCTAATGGATATTGGACCTGGTATAGTAAATGTTCTGTTGAAATATATAAAAAAATATGCTGAAAAAATAATTTTGCCTATGCATTAGATATGCCTTGTGCTGGGAGTTAATGTTCTGTGAAGCCAAGTATAGCTTTTAGAGATTTTAATGTACTGTTCATATCAGCTGCCATATGGTCATTCTGCCCTTGACCGCAAGCTTTTGGAATAGAACTACTGTCATATTGAGCAGTTCAATTGGATAAATGACAGAGGGAAAGCAGCAGGTCAGGTCCTTCTAAAATGTAATGGCCTTCTACCACATATTGGTTACTGTTACAGCAACGGTAAACACAAAAATAGGGTTGTTTTATTTTTAAAAGTATTTTAAATTTAATCCTCATGTTTAATCAGATGAGAACCCCAAATCGAAATTGTTCACTCATTACTTCCACTGTACAGAGTACAGAGACGCTGTATTTAATTTACAGAAATTAGCTTACAGTGGGAATGTAAGCACACCTCCGGCAACAAAATCTAGACTTGTTTCATCTTGGTTCTTTCGGGGCTGCATCTCTTCTTTTTTTAATATGGTAGACCATTTCTCACTGGAAGGTCGCTGGCCTTTGTTGCCTTCTCTGATATTATACTCTTCTAGTCATAATCTTTGCAAGATTGACAGCGCAGTCCTGAGGCCTGTCGTGCCGCTAGAGCCCTGATCTCATGGGGGTGGGCCCCCATGCCCCCCTGGTCCAGATGGACTATCAATCCCCTGTTCCTGCTCACCAATGCCACCCCCAACCATAGAGTAGGCGTTTGGGCAGGAACCCCCTTCTGCAAACATGTGCCACAGCTTAAGGAGGTGGGTGCCCGTACAATGATAGTGGAGGAGCAGCCCTCTATGAGCAGCCCTCTGTGAGCAGCCCTCTGTGAGAGGGGTGTGGGGAGGTGGCCCCTCAGCAAGGCAGGGACTCATCGGAGGGATCCAGACAGGGCAGCCCTGGAGCATGCAACAGGAGTAGCCAGTGGGCACAACCCCTCCAGTGGATGAGGAGGGGGCCACAACCCACCTGGTGGCTGAGCCATGCTTAATGGTGGGGTGGTTCATAGGCTATCCCGCCACATCACTGGGGGTGATCTCAGTTTGTGCCCTGGGCTACTCCTGCAAGCAGGGGGCCGGCAGTGGGCCACTAGTGGCAGCCACAAGCTACTCAAGCAGGCCCTTAATGTGTGACTGGCTGTTGTGCATCACAGCCAGTAGATCCTCAAGGTGATCCACAGCTGCTGCTGCAGATGCAGCCAGGGCAGCCATGCACTCATGGTCCTGGGACACAGCCACCCTCCACTCACGGCAGTTCTCCAGCTGCTCCCTCTTGATTGCTTTTCACATGGTGGAGAGAGTAGAGGGGATGTGCTGAGCAAGGTGAGGCCCCATGCCCAGGCCCCCAGCATGGGCTCTGCATCACTCGCATCCCCCTCCAGTCTAGAGCCCTCCAAAGCCACCCCTTGGTTTACCCACCCTGCCAGCCTGCTGGCCCCCTCTGTGTTCCTCAGCAGTGTTGCTCATCCCCCTCGAAGGATGTATAGTCTGCTTACAGCATGGGATCCCCCATGGTCACGGGCTCCCCCATGGTCACCGGCTCCGGGGACTTGTCAATGCCAAGAGTCTGGAGAACAGCGATTCCTGCCACCACAGCCTGGTTGGGAGGAGGTCATGCTTTGGAAAGGTCACCAGTGTGCAGGCCCCTGTGGGGAAACAGGGAGCTCAGGCCGGGTGTCCAGACCCTGGCCATGTTGTCCAGGCCCTAGGACACCTCGGTCTCTGCTGCCCCCTCACCTTTGTCCCATTCATGCCCATGGCAGCCCATGGCACCATTCGTGCCCATGGCACCAGGCTCATCCACCACAGCAGCCAGCTCCATCTCCTCCTAGCTCCCTTCCTTGACCCAGGGGAGGCTACACATGGGGTCTGTGGCAGGGTTCTCCCACCCTGTGGCCTCCCTGGCCATGGAACCCAGTAACTCTGGAGTGGCATCCCCACCAAGTGATTCATCTGCACAAGAGAAGTGAAAGTGCTAGGGGCCTGTGAGAGGGACTGAGGCCCATCACCAGGCCCCCAGCCCACCCCATGTTTGCTGCTTCTCCTGGTTGTGGTCTCACCAGACAGGACCTCGATGCCAAGGCTGCCCTACACAATAGTTGGTATCACCATATGCATGACTGCCTCTGCATCAGGCAAACCTTCCTGCAATGCCTACTCATACAGTGTGCCTCCAGCCATGAGGGCATGCAGCGCTTCATAGTGGACAGCTCTGTCCACCTGGTGTGCCCCAGGGCTGACACTCATTCCACCATCATGTGCCAAATGGCCCGTTGATGAGTGGTGGCTGAGACAACCCTGCCTGCGACAAGTGAGACACTGGTGTGGTCCACCAGTAAGCTCTACAGGACTGCTTTCTCGGCCTCAGTTCAGTCAGGTGGAACTCTTCACGGCCATGCCACCTGCACACAGAGGAATGTGGAGGTGAGTCTGCATAGTGTGGGAAACCCCTGTGAGTCACTCCCCCCACCCCAGGCCAGCAAAACCCAAGATGGGCACTGAGTAGCTGGACACTACTCACAGTCCTCAGGTCACTGGCCCCGGGGACGGCGGTAGGTAATGGTTGCTGCACCAAGCAAAATGCAGGATGCCTTGCCTCCTCCTGTTTTCCCACTAACATGTCCCCCCCACCCGCCGCCCTGCAGTCCCAAGAGTGGGTGCCCTCATCTGGTGCATGTTCTTGCCACTGCCAAGCCCAGGGGTCTGCCTGACCCACCTCCTGCCTGTAGTGTTTGTTCAGGAGGCATTCCCATTCCCAGAATGGCTTAGAGAGCAGACTAACTTGTACCCCCCCCATCTCGTCCCCTGGCAGGGATTTATGCCCTGGTTATGCCCGCACCCAGCCTCTGTGGCTGGTTGCCAGTAGAGGACCTGGGTGCGCCATGATGGGGGAGGAGTATTACAATGGTGTAAGTCCAAGATGTGCTGACGTAACTCCTAGTGGGGATTCCAGGGTGCTTTCACCCTCCCCCACTCAGGATTTCGCTGCCCATTTTTATTTTCTCATCAGCTCACAGGCAGGAGCGGTGCCAGGGGTTTTGGTGTTTGTGGCCGGCTGGCCAGGAGCGCATATGCGTGCACGCATGCACACCAGCCTTCATGATGACATCATGTGTGACGTCATCATGGGCGTGTGCACGAGCCGGCCAAATTGCTGCGGCGGGCAGATGGGATGGCGCCTGGGTGGCCTCCCAGCTGTCCCATTTGGTTGCCCTACGCTGACCCAGATGCCTGCCCACGGCTCCTGCGCCCGGCTGGGGGCATATGTTGGCAGCAGTGGCAGCGCAGGGCAGGAGGGCTGGGAGGCTGCAGCTTCGTGGCGCATGCTCCCACCCCCGGTACCTCCTCTGGCACCCTTTTCGGCGTCTCACACCCTGAGGCAACCGCTTACCTGGTCTCAATGGGCACGCCACCCCTACTCAACAGGGCCAATTGGAGAGGAGGAGAGGAGGGTTGTTTGGCCCAGAGGGCTTAACCTAAAGGGGGCCTCATATTTAATGTTCGGCATTCAATAAGTGATAAAGCCTAGATTCAAGGTGAAAATGTGTGGGGATAATCTTGTACAGTGAGTTTTGTGCATATATTTGGAATTTTTGGACATTTTTATTAAATAATATGTCTTATTTTCTTTTCATGTGTTATTAATTTTTATTTCTATTATACCCAGAAGCCTCCAAAGTCCAGGCTTCTGTGGACCTCTGAGAAAAAGTGGTGTTCTCCTGGAAAAAAATTGTTATAACTTTTATAAAACATAACATTTTCAAATTATTTTCTCTGGTGTCTGAATAAGGGAGCCCTGACTCTTGAAAGCTTACACCCTGGAAATGTTGTTAGTGTCTAAGGTACCACTGGATTCAAATCCTGCTGTTCTACTGCAGACCAGTGTGACTACCCTCCTAAAGCTATCTGCTTAGGATGGCACTTATAATCACAGTTATACAAAACTGGGTTTGACATAAACAAAAATCAGTCATGGGTAGGTCTCTGTCATCACTGTGCCTTAAACTCTATCCTGTTGCTTTTTTTTCTCTTAAAAAGTTTATTTTAATTTAAACAGACAATCTACAAATAACAAAACTCAACATAAAATATGTAGAGCATAGCAAAAAGAAAGAAAGAAAAAGAAAAAGAAAAAGAAAGAAAGAAAGAAAGAAAGAAAGAAAGAAAGAAAGAAAGAAAGAAAGAAAGAAAGAAAGAAAGAAAGAAAGAAAGAAAGAAAGAAAGAAAGAAAGAAAGAAAGAAAGAAAGAAAGAAGACAAGGCTTCTGGTTTTCTCTGAGGCAAATGCAAGTACAATTATAAAATTATCTCTTCTTTTAGGGTCACAAAGATAAGCTCTCTTTTTTCTGTTTATCTAAATAGTTTTCTTAATCATCAATACCACAAATCTTCAATTCCTTTCTATCCGTTTCATGCAAAAAGTGTAGTTCAAGTTCAAGATTTATTGTATTGGGCCAAAGGCCATTACAAACGATAAAACAGTAACAAAAATATAACGGACAATACAGATAAAATATACAATACAGGCTGAATAAAACACTATAAGAGTTACACTATTGTGCTTGCAGCCTATTGACAGCCCTGTGCTGTCACGACCTTCTCTCGAATTTTCCCTGCTGCAAGGGCAAAAAGAGCGACCTTGTACGAGGTCTCTGGGTCCACATATGCTAATACGGCAACGATGTTTTCATTATCTTGTCTGGGTCCCAACCTGGCTAGGATTGGGCTTAGGAATTTCTCTTCTCCTCCATACAAAAAGTCTATAAGTCAGCAATAAACGTAGATATGGTCTTTTCTCGAATCTGTTGCTTTTGATGAAATTTATGGAATGATGCTTACCATGTTGGAATTTCCACGGAGTTCTGTAGGACTTATTTCCACTCAGGCTTGCAGAGAAAGTAACCATCTATCATTTGAAGTACGCCAGTTTGAGGGAAAGCATCAGTTCTTTAAAAAGACAAAAGCAAAGCCAACAGAGCAATCATGTTCAGTGTAGCTTAAATAAATTGTTGACAGCAGCTGAAGCAAAGCCTACCGCCCTGCATTTTGTAATGCTTGAATGCCTTTGAATGCCAGGCTCCAAACAGTTAACTGGAGCGTGGGGTGGGGGCTCTTTCTCCATCTTTACAAAAATCTGTCTGCTACCTGCTTTGAAGCAGTTGAGAACTATCTGCTGAACTACTGAGTAAGCCTCTTATTAACAGGACTGTAGGTCACTTCTATTTTTCTTCACTTAGGGGAGCCTCAGCTATAAAAAGGGTAGTCTTGAAACTGACAAAGTTGTGAAGACAGACAAAATACTGCCACAGAGTAGCTCAATAAAATGTGCACCAAGCACTTTCTCATTCTTAACCCATACAAAAGATAACACGGTCAGCTGTATATTTAACTGTCATTTTGGATTCTTGTTTGCAGTTAAGGTTCATAAAATAATCAACTCTTTTCAAGTCACTGTAAAACTGACCTGAGTTTCAAATAAATGTGTAAATATCACTGTTAAAAAGGTACGTGCAATCCTAAACAGACATAAACCCTTCTAATTCCATTTAAATCAATGGGTTCAGAACAGTGTAACTCTGCTTAGGACTGCACTGTTAAAGTTAAAGTCCGGTTTGGGATTCATGGAGGTCTAACGCAGCTCCATTCGCGGAGCTGACCGGACTGCCGTTCTAACCGGCCGGAGGGGTGAAAATAGCCCGCGGCCGACTGCTCTCAGGCGGAGAGCAGGCAAAGAACGCTCAAGACCCTAGGGTGAGCTAGATCTCGGACGAGGGGGGGCTCTGCCCAACGAGTCTCCCCCCGATCCTTGAGGTCCCACCTTGCGACGGGTCGGCTATAATCTCTGCGGCAGTTTTGGGGCCAATTCGGCTGGCATAAGACCTACATACCCAAGCTTCGATTGGGAAAGGAAGCTGAGAGGAGAATTTAAGATCGAAACAGCGATTACAACCCGAGAAAAGTGAAGAGAAGGTAAAGATCGCTATCTTTTGATACGGGACAGATTGACAAAAACAGAGAGGAAAGAAAGTAGATTTTTAAACTGCAACAGACTAGTGAAAAGGAGGTGAAGACTCGGCAGGAGTTGTATTTTAAAAGAGACTAAGTTTAAAGAAGTTATTAAAGAAATCGGACTATTGTTTTGAATACCTGTGGTTTTGGAGCTGTGGGAAAAAAGACACCATCGCGAGACCTGCTGTGGGAAGACGGGAGACAGGAAGTGCGTAACAACAATAGAGTGGCTGGAGAGAAGCGGCCCTTGCCGAAGGACAGGAAGTAGGGAATTGCCATTTTTGAAAGGGGAAGGGTCGCGGCTTCAGCGGAAGAGGAAGTAGGCCATTTTGGATTACAACAACATAGAGAAACCATAGAGAAAAGACGCCCGACATTTTGGACACTTTAAAATTTAATTTTGGCAAAGATTGGGACATTTGAAAAAAGAAAAACGTTTAATTCTACGCCACGGAGTTAAGGAAGAGAGCAGATTCGTGGGAGCGAGCTAAAGCAAGCCCCACGATGTCGAAAAAAGAGTGGCAATCGGCAATAGAAAATCTGGATAAAAATCTGGACAAAAAACTTGTAGATATGCTTAAAGAACTTAAGGACACGAAATTGGAGCTTATTAAAGAGGTTAAAGAGGTTACACAGACAGTAAAGTCGGAGCTGTCAGAAGTGAAAAAAGGTATGGAAACGATTCGTAGTGAATTACAAGGAACGCAGCAGAGAGTTAAAACAGTAGAAGACGCGATGGAGAATTTAATAGACACGCAACAAACAGAGATGAGATTGGTGAAGGGGAGGATGTCAGTTGCAGAAACTAAACATATGGAGAAGCAGCTTCGTTTTCGTGGTCTGCCAGAAGTGGAAGGGAAGTCAGCGCAAGAACAGATGACTGAGGTGTTGGCTGAATACCTGGGGAAGGAGGAGGAGGAAGTTGTGGCTATCCTAGATGTGGCGTACCGTGTGAACTCGAGAATTGCAACCCAGAGGAAATTACCAAGGGATGTGATTGTGCAGTTTACAACTAGAAACATGAAAGAGAGGATTGTGACAAAACAGTTTCAAGATCCATTGGAGATTGATGGCAAGACGATCATTATAATGAAGGAACTGCCCAGATCAGTGTTATTGGACCGGAAAAAATATAAAGTGCTAATTCAGATTTTGAAGGACATGAATATCAGGTACAGATGGGAGCTACCGGAAGGAGTGTCCTTTGAGTTTGGAGGGGCAAAAAAACGCATTAGATCTGAGCGAGAGATGGAGCGATTTATTAAGGACAATGAAAAAGACTTACCAACAAAACTATGAATATGGAGTGTAAAGTATTATCTTGGAATGTAAATGGACTAAACTCACCGAATAAGAGGAAAAATATTTTTCATTGGCTACTAAAACAAAAGTTAAAATTTTATTAGAAAGATTTATAATTAATTATTAGGTTTCTATTGTAAAAGATAAGTATTAAAAGCTTTTCACATCTGAAAATAAGCAGATTAAGCAGACAGATCGTAGGAAAATCCTGTTGTGTTACAGGAATACTATACTTTTCTTCAGAGATCCATAGAATCATCACGGCTAATGTGCAAAAAGAAAACTATCTGCAAAAAGAAAACTCATAAGGTTTTTTTTAATGTTAAAGAAAATTGTAAAGCAGTTCAGCAGAGAGGTAGGTGGGACATAGGATGGAATATCATGACTTGTTGATGATCCCAATTTTGCCATCTGGCCACCAGTTGCTGTTCACAGTCATAATACATGTCCAGACTCCTGGCAACTTCTTTATGATTTCCACCAATTAAAACTGTGATAAAGATACTGTGAAATATTGAGACAATGGTGTATGTGAGCAGGGGGATCTGATTTCTCTCACACTCAAAGGACCATACCCTCGCCTTCTTATTTTGGGTGGGACTGGGGTACTCTTCGCACTCGGTTTTTAGAGCACATTTGTACCTGTTCCACATCCCATGTTTGCAAGGTTTTCACACTTTCAAAGCAGTTATGGGATGCAGTCCCACTTTTTGTCCGCTGTATCCCCGATTTTTCCCCCTGTGGACATACCCCTTTGTTTTTTTAAGTCCGCTGCCGACTGGCAGCTGGCCCACATTTTGCTAATGTGAACACTTTTGCCCCCTTTTTGCTTCTCTCCCCCTCTCTCCTTTTCCCTGGGAGCTGATTGGTTTGTGCAGAATTAACCACTCCCACCCTCCTCAGCTCTCTGAACTCCTTGTCCACCATTTTTTTTAGTAAAGCGAGCTGAGGGTCATAAGGCTGCTTCTTCGTTGGTTTCCTTCCTCCCGGTATGCATGCTCTTTTATTTTTTTTCAAAAGCCAGGAATGATTCCTAAGCTTGCTGCTAATTCCCTGCTAGCTTTAAAAGCAAGGAAAGTGTTAAATAGCTGCTTTCTCCTTCCTCCCTTAGGGTATGCACACACGTTCTTTTTTTTTTTAAAGACAAGAATGGGTTGCAACGGTTGTAATGTTACTGCACTTTCTTCCTGGCTTTAAAAGCCAGGAAAGGATTAAATGGCTGCTTTTCTCTCCCTCCCAGGCATGTTTCAGACTTTGCCAAAGAGAAAAAAAAAACCCAAGCATTTTGCACATCCCTTTGGAAACAAGCCTCTGCTTCCTGGGAGGGGATGAATTGGCAACATTTTAACCCTTTTCTGGCTTGAAAAAAAAAATGAGAGTGGTACATGTTTTCCCCCAGAACTCTGCCACCAATTGCCTCTCCAGTGGGCAGGGGACAGCCCAATCAGCAAAAAGGGGGGAAGGGTTCCAACATCGCAACGTTACTACGCATGCTCAAATTTTTTTTAAAAAGTGTGACGTGAACTGCAAGGCCCTGAAAGCCCGAAACTGCACCAAGGCTTCAAAGTGGGTTTGAAATGAAGCACAGATGCCAAATCAAAACTGCGTGGACAGTGTGAAATGAACAGGTGCAATGCCGAAGCCACTGTGATCGGGGCGAATGCTCATAAATGGCGGTTTAAACTGTAAGTGCTAAAAGGGCCTGGGAGGTAATAATTCTTTGGAAACATTTGTTTCGAAGTCAAGAAGAGGAAGCAGTTCAGCCAACAGGAAAGTATTCCCCCTGCTCTTCTTTGTGTCAACACATTGGGTTGGACTTGATGGTTGCCTAAGAGGAAGTTCATGCAACAGGGAGTCTTTTCCACCTCTCTTTTCTCCCAGCAAACCCATGCACACTCCACAAAAACCTTTGGTGAGGGGAGGGAACTGTTGTGGACAAAGCACATGGGGAGCTATAATGAAATCTTTTGTCTTTATGGCTTCTCCCATCATCAGAATTTTCAGGGTTTGGGGGACTGGTGGAGGAAGGAGAAAGATCTTGTTGCGCAAGCTCTTTCTGCTCAGACAACTAAAGGACCCAGCTGTGTGTGCGGATGGTGAGCTCTGTTTGTGACCTGTGTTGGAGGAAAGGGGCCAGAAGTCCCCTAATGGTTCACATGCTAATTGTCCCCCATGGTGGTGGAGAGTGTCCTCAAGTCAGAGTCGACTTATGGTGACCCCTGGTAGGGTTTTCATGGCAAGAGACTAACAGAGGTAGTTTGCCATTGCCTGCCTCTGCAACCCTGGTCTTCCTTGGAGGTCTCCCATCCAATTACTAACCAAGGCCGACCCTGCTTAGCTTCTGAGATCTGATGAGATCAGGCTCAATAAACCCCCCTGAACTCCCCTCTGGCATCTAAGATTTCCCAAAACTGTATTAAAATATGATATTGCTAAATCTATGTGTATGCTTGGTATTGCCATATGAAAGCACTGAACCCAACAAGAAATTTAAATTCAAAGAGAAAGAAACAGCAGTGACAATGTCTAAACAGGGAATGGAAGAGCTGTGTATTCTCTGCATACTCACATATGCAACAGAGACTGGTCAAAGCATTTTCTTGCCCCAGGCAATGTACACACCCATTTTGTTCTCCTCTGTTGCCACTGGCCAGGTGCGATCAAAGCCTACAGAGGCTTGTCTTGGATTTAGCCAGCAATGTCATATATCCAAGAATTGATGCCTCTTTCTTCCTGCACTGCCAACATCTGAGAGCAAGGCCACCCCAGCATATGGTGGCACCTGGAGCCATCACAGTCATTTGGATGGTTTGACCAGACTTCTGGCCCTGAAAAGCACAGCCCAAGTATTGATTCCTGTATCCTCTGCACAATTTGGTATGCTGAGTGTTGTTGATGATAGTGCTATGTCATATCTAATCTAGACACAGACATTGCTCCTGGAACAAAATTGCATTCACAGGCTGAGTGGCACTCCAGTTGCTAACTGACATCCTGGGATATGTTAGGTTTCTTCTCACTCTCTGCACGCTTAGTTGATCACTAGTACATCTTGTTCCAGAACGATTACATGGTGATGCAGATTCCAGACATTCAGTTGTTTTCCTAAGCAAGAAACTCTAAAAATGGCAAGCTCTGAACAGCCACAGACAAGCCATTGTAACATAGTGACTACGAGATCCAGGTACAAACCAGAAAGGGTCTGGTTGAACCTTGCTTGTCTGCAACATGGTTAACAATAATAATTTCCTTGAAAGGTTGTTGTCATGATTATGTCAAAAGTATTAATATAGTGTGCCTTGAACACTCCAAAGGGTCATATCAAAGCTAAATATTTTTTACATAAAATGCTCTCACCCCAGTGGGGCCAAGGATCCCATTAACAGGCCAAACCAAACTTTTCCTAAACTGCTTCTGGAAAGATTGGAAATTACCAACACACACAAACTGCGCTGACCATTTTTACTGTCATTTCCTCTCCCCCATTCTCAGGAAGAGCAAAACCACTGGAGGTGAAGCTTTCTGTCTCAGCTGGCTATAAGCACGCAGGCAGGGGCAAGTAAGTGTGGAGGGGGCTGTCCCTCTCAATCCTGTGCTTTAGCCTAAACAGTCCCACTAGACATTCTAGCCACTGTCCATGAGCTCTGTTAAAAACTTAGCCAAATGAATGTCCAGTTGATATCTTGACTTTCATCCATCATCTACAAGTAGCTTAAAAATGGACTTCTACTCTCCCATCCAGGCTCGAACACTTCTGCACCTACAGAGATCCAACAATGCTAAAGTGTCCGGTGACCAATGCCAACCCTTGGACCTAACTGATTCCTCTGCTGCCATGGACATCTATCTGGTTACCAAATGATTCATAGTTCTTGATGGTGTAAACCATTATTATTTGGTAGTAAAAAATACTCAGGGGGACATATCCTGGAGATCCATTCAACTAATGGTAGTGCTTCCCCCCAGAAGAAACACTTTTATGAACAGAAAACTGCTCCCACCAGAGGAAAACTCCAACATTAGCAAAGTAGACGAGTAGGATCCAACCAATCTACCAATTTAACTGAGATTTATTCATAAAGGTGTTCACTGATAGCCTTGAACAAATAATACCTAACAGTAAAGGTCAGGAGGATTACAGTAGATGTAATCCCACTGCATTTAAATGAAATGTTTTTAATTTAGCTTATCTCCCCCTTTAATAGGGTATGAATTCTCCTTGACATTAATAATTACACGCATCTCCTTTCATGCAGTATGCATACTTATTATGAAAAACTGCTTATTCGCCTTGCCAGCTTTTGATCTCAGAAATGCATGCCTCCTTGGCTAGAGTGTATGTGGAGAGAGGGGGAGGTTGGGCAGAATCTGCTCATGGATGGAGCTGCAGTAAAAATCTCCTCGGTCATGGGTGACGTCTGTACATAATCTAGAGTTTATTGGCTTTTCAGCACCACTTATGCAAATAAAAGCACCCTTGCCTGATCTGCTCAATGGTCCATCTAGTCCAACATCTTGTCCATGTAGTGACCAAGCAGATGCCCTCCCCACCCCCGAAGGCCTAGAAGGAAGGCCTGGAGCCCAAGGGTTTCCACTCTTGTTGCTTCCCCACCCCACCCCACCCCACCCCACCCAGCATTCAATGGCAAAGGTTTACTGACTTTAAACATAGAGGTTCCATTTAACTGTCATCCCACTTCTTCACACATCTATAAAAGGCCATGGGAAATAAATTAACGTTTGTTCAAAGACTTGGAAGATTTTTGTGGACATGTTACGTTTTCTTCTTTTAAAACTCTGGTCTGAAGCACAATTACTGGAATGTAAGGCACCAGAACAAATATTTGTTATTGAATAAAAAGATTTAAGATAGGAATGCTGGTTGTCTTACCAAGAAATAACTTTAGCATTTCTTGGTAGGCTGAAGAAGAGCAACAAGGAGGAAGTGTTATTGCCCTACTTGTGGAGTTCCCTGTGGCATCTGGTCAGTACAGAAAACAGAAGATTGCACTAGGTGGTGCTCGGATCTGATCCAACAGGCCTTCTCTTACGTAATCTAAAGTGTTGTGGTAAAGCTACTAAAATGTAGTTGAGAAGCCAAGGGCAATTGCAGCCCCTGGCCCCAATCCAGCTCTAGAAGGTCATGCACAAGAATGGTTCAAGAGTATGGACCGAGTATACACAACACCAGTGATCGTGTGCAACAATGAGCATTAGAACTCTGTGAAGAACGGATGTGTCTGAAATTTGTATTCCTTATTCTTTGTTCAATCTGCCTTGTATACAGCATACCCTGATCTGGTAAAAGACATCTGGCCTTCCGGGCAGATGCAAGCCTCCAAGATAGTGCATACCACAAGCATTTGGGGTTTACATAAGCATTGCAGTTTGACTGATACTTAATATACTCAGAGGAAACTGATATAACTGTTACTGGGACAGGGAAATTGCCTGCTACTTCCATGGAATATTAATAACTGTTTAATTCTGAAGACCATGACTGTAGGTTGGATGCAGCTACCAGCTAGCTTTTGCAATCAATCTCATCTAATCCTCTTCCTTACTATATCCCCATCTCTCATGGCTTTCATTCATGGGGATCTAATAATCCTTAGCAGAGTCTTTTTGGTGGCTGAAGGGGAGACTCCTTTCTCCTCACTTCCTGGGCCAACTACAATTTCTAGATCTCTTGAGTCGCAGTAAAATACCCAGTATCTTCAGAGGGTTTTAACTCAGTGGAGTACCCTGAGGTCTGTAGTAAAAGGGAAGGAGTGCTGTCTGTGCATAAATTGGAGCACCTGAACTGAAAAAGGGTGACAAAGGAGGAACTGCACTTTAAAGAGGTCAAGTCTGATAACACCAGTCTCTCATCTGAACCAGCAACCCTAAGAAACGCAACCATACTAAGTGTTTTGTGCCTCATGTGAATGAAGTAAACTGTGCAGAAAACCCACCTACTTGCTGAAGCTTTTAAGTACCTACCTACACTTCTACCTATCCAAACTACCCTTTATGAATTCAGAGGGTGAATAACCCTTTGTTATCTTTTAAACTTCCATAAGCCTTATGTGCCTGTTTCATTTCAAAGGGAAACGTAAGCCCCTGTTTTTCCCTCTGCCTAAACTCAGCTGGGTAACATCACAACCTATACATTCCTTAAGGGTGAGACAATAAAGTTAATTTATAGACACAAACATACTACTGAAGGCTTCCCAGCCCAGGAAACAGCTTCATATGCTTTGGGAGGAAGGTTTTACTTCAAAGAAGGGGAAGGAGAGCAGCAACTAGGGAAAGCAAAGGGTTTGTGACAGGTTGTTCTGAATGTTTGCTCTTAGAGGTCGTATTATCAATTGGGGAAATAAGCATTTGATCAGAGAACACTTAGCAGTATTATTAGATCAAAAGATTAATAGTGTCGACCTAAAGTACTATGCGACGGGCTCCATTTGCTTTGATATATTGATGCTCCTCTTCTCACCTAGAATCCCATCTTTGATTGTGGCTAATGCTGATGGTTATATGAACATGGTATTTTCCCTCAGAGTTCCTCAAAACCTTCACTGTTACTCCTTTGCTCTCTACTAAACATATTCCGCTCCAAAGGCCCAAGGATGTGCCCACCTCAAAAGACGAGAAAGAGAATTTACTGATTAATCTGACATTTCTGGTCAATCATATGCAATTCCAGCATAAGGAGGGGAGAAATAATGGGTTGGCTTTTAAGAAACAGTTGCAGTTTTCTATGCCTAAAAATGATGAAGAGCTTAATATAGTTGGTGATAATTTCTTAAAATCATTTTGAGATCTACCGACTTCGGAACGATCAGATATTATTGGTCGTATGCCATAGTTACAAGCTAAATTAATTAAAATTAGACAACATATTGTAAAACAGGAGAGTGAATTAAAAATGTTAAACCACAGCAGGGCAGGGAAGACAAAGGATGTCTGTAAGACTTGTGACTGTTTAAAAGAAGAAGGAACTGTAGAATTAGGGAAAGCTTCAATAGACCTAAATAAAAATGATTCCCAATATCTAACTAAACTGGTGGGTGGTATCATCCCATATCCAGAGAAAAAAATCTCATAGTGATCGTTCCCCCTCACAAGGCGATCAGCCTTCTGCCCTTATTCCCCTTGAACCAATAATTCAGATACGGCCCAAGAATGGAAGTGCTGTCCCAGCGGTACCTGGCCTTGAACAGCCTGTAAACATGTGACTACTTGAGATGTATCAGTCTAAAATACCGAGCTGGGATATAGCGGGTTGGAATACTAAAATGCAGTTGCCACACGTCAACTTGTTCTTATCTCAATATTATATTATTTTACTCCAAGAAACTTGGGCCTGAAATGAAATTTCTCTCCCAGGATATATGCTTTCTAAGGGAGCAAGGGAGGGAGACCCAGGGCTGGGTTACCATGTTTTATTTCTACTGCTTTAAATATCACTTCAACAAAAGTTCTGATCTGTCACAATTTGTTTTTGGCTGTTCTGGTCACTTTGGACAATTATCCTCTAATATTTACCCTAATTTATCTACCCCCTGATGCCAGTATAGTAATCATGAATGAAAATAGGAACATGCTAGTGAGCTTATACGATGAGTTAATGGAGAGTTAAACTCTTTCAGTGCTTGTGACCATTTATTCTCTTACTACATTTCAATTCATTTCATTTCGGTCACAGCGCCACAGTCTTCTAAAGTTCTCTAAATGAAGAAAATTGATTCATTTTTGAAATGTAGTGCTGAATTTTCTCTATAAGCTAAAATATCAAAACTGAGGCTATTGTACTTTGGTCATAATAAGACAATAATACAAGGCAGTAGGAAAAAAGGAAGACACAAAATGAGACGGCTTTACTCAATAAAGGAAGCCGTGTCATCCAGTTTTCAAGATCTGAGCAAGTCTGTTAATGATAGGATATTTTGGAGGTCTTTAATTCATAGGTTGGAAGTAACTTGATGGCCAAAAGTTGGAAGTGACTTGACAGCACATAACATGTACACATATACCAACTTGCATGTGTTATCTTCATTAGTGGTGGTGTTATATATAAGGCATTCTGTGGGTACTCCCATGGAATTTGCCCAAGCCAATGAGATGTAATTTGCAGGGAGCCATTGGCAGAAATGTACCCTTAAGCTTTCCTGCTGTCGGTGGATATATCACTTATATTTATGCTATTTTTTTAATTGCAAAGATGAATTCCTCTTAGAGCCGAGTTACAAGTGACACCTTACACAGGTTGGACACTTGTCAGCTTCCCTCAAGTTTTGATGGGAAATGTAGACATCCTGGTTTTACAGCTTGGCTCTCCATTACAGCTGCAAGATCAGGACGCCTACATTTCCCATCAAAACTTGAGGGAAGCTGACAAGTGTCCAACCTCTGTCAGGCGTCACTTGTAGCTTGGCTCTTACTTTTCTTTATATTACACACATTTGAACCATTTTTAAAAAAATTCTTATGTAATAGATTTTAGGTTAAATTTTCTTGTTTTTATAGTGAGTGCAATTAAAAAAGCCAGGAATGTGATTAAAAAATGAGAGCATTTGAAATTAGTACATTTTATTTTATTTTTATTTTATTTATTGCATTTCTAGACTGCCCTCCCCATCAGACGGGCTCAGGGCAGTGTAACAGCATACAATTTGTAATATGCCATTTAAAAACAATAAAAACATTATAAATAAACATTAAAACACTATTCCATATACAGGAAAATTTCTCAGTTGGCAGATATAAATATTAAAATTTTGTTCCACTTTCATTACATTTAAAACAAACATTCCACTTAGCTGGTATGTAGATTGGCCTGAAAATGGGCCTTGCTTCTATTGTTATCCTTTACATAAATATTATTATTAGATAGTTTTTTAAATTCAGTATGACGTTCAACGTGTTTCTGTAGCATAATAAAAACACAAGGTGTACGATTTTTCCCCTTAAATGCATCCGTTTTTCTTGTTCAGGGTTTCAGGTTCTAGGAATGAAGATAAATTGGAGTTCAGAGAGGGAGACATCCTTAATGTGATGGAAAAGTAAGATGATGGATGGCTTGTAGGAATGTTAATTTTATATTTAGTTGTGCTTTAGGATATAGGGGGATGAGCCAAGATGGTGACCTTGAAGCTACATTCCTGCCTACATTGTATCTTTAAGGTATTTATTTTATTGTATCTTTAAGGTGTTTATTTTATTCTGGGCAGCCAGTCTTGACAAAGCACAGCTGGCTTACAGCTTTCCGAGTGGCAGGGAGAGAATTATTACCTTTTCCAGTTTGTGAAGAACTGAAGGTCTCCTGACTCAACATCTGCAAGACCAGCCTCCAGTTTGCCAGCAGCTATTTATCTTATCTTCACAAAGGAAGGACTAAAGGCAAGTAAAGAACCCTGCATTAACTTGGAAAATAATTTCTTTTTTGTTTCTGTTCTCCTGGAATTATTTGAGCTGGTGGCAAGTTTTTGTGACTATTGGAAGCTGAGAGTGGGAGAGATGGAGAAAAGAAGAACTTTATTAACCCTGGTGGGATCAGAGTTGCTTGGAGTATCTAACCCCCTCCAATTTTTGCTTCAGTTCTCCTGCGGTTGTGGAACTAGACATCCAGTGCAGATTAGAGGAATTTCAGTCTTCGAGATATATCTAGCTATGCTCGAGGTATGGCATCAGCTGCTGCCCACCTTCAGAAAAGCTTTCTGATCCTATGTGTTCACGAGTGAAGAATGCTGAGTGATCTGTCTGTGGCCTACTGCTTTAAACACCTCACTATGAAATTTTGAAGAGTGTTAAAAGGGCCTGGAGAGTAGTCAGAATTAACTGCAAGGATCTGGAAAGCGGCCAGTCTGTTGTCTGCATCAAGAGTCAACTCCTTGAGCGACAGTAAATTGATTCATCTTGGAGTATCAAACTTTCTTGGAACTATCTTAGAGCCGAGCTACAAGTGACACCTTACACAGGTTGGACACTTGTCAGCTTCCCTCGGGTTTTGATGGGAAATGTAGGCATCCTGGTTTCACAGCTTGGCTCTCCATTACAGCTGCAAGACCAGGATGCCTACATTTCCCATCAAAACTTGAGGGAAGCTGACAAGTGTCCAACCTGCATCAGGCGTCACTTGTAGCTTGGCTCTTAGTCTTTGCTTTTTTCTGGGAGGTTGAGCAATGGGGGCACATAAGTAATCTAGAAAATGGACTATGCTCACCCAGGGCTCTAAGCCAAGTAGAATTGATGTCTTTCTGGTACTGCCTAATCCTTCCAAGTTTAACGTCCCTACCACTAACAGGTTTCTATACTGGATGCAGCCCATCACATCAAGATGCTCTCGGTGTAGTGATTAAGAGCAGCAGGACTCTAATCTGGAGAACCAGGTTTGATTCCCCACTACTCCACTTGAAGCCATCTGGGTGACCTTGGGTCAGTCACAGCTCTCAGAGCTCTTACAGCCCCACCCACCTCAGGATATCTGTTGTGGAGATAAAAATGACACTGACTTGTTGACCTCTCAGAGTGTGACACTAATCTGTCCTGAAGAGCAGTATATAAGCACAAGGTTATTATTGGTAGCTATTGATCCTGAAATCAGTGCATCAGGACTGAAGAAGGGGACCATCCCAGGGGTCTAGTCCCAAGTATTGGTAAGATGGGGCAAAGGGGTTGATGTGGTCACAGAACTCTCTTGTCTGACAGCTCAGACAGTGAGAATTACTTTCATCCAGTTGAACTCTGTCCTCACTAAGCTGGATCATCTTATTAGTGTTGTGATGAAAGCAGCTCCTTATCAGAGGGGCCATTAATATCATCCCATCCTCCATTTGGCTCCTCTGCTGAAGAGCAATTGCAAGAGACTCTTGGTGTGTCAAATACTAACCAACTGGTGTTACAACCTCAATTAATTTGTTCGAAGGTCTTATTGGATGATAGGATACCCTTCTGGAACTCCACATTTGGTATAATACATTTAAAAGCCCATTTAAATGTCAACGGTTCATCTATTGCCCTGAGATCAGTAGAAACTTTAAACAGCCACTTTAAGGCAAAAATATTACTTCTTTCCTCAATGGCCAACTTATTTCAATGGTGATTATGCAATGGGGAAAAATTCTAATTTCCAAGGCGATTTCTCTCTCGAGTTTTTAACAATATCCTATGTTCCCCCCTCTCTAGCTCAGGGCATTGAAGGGCCAAATCTGAAGCTGGGCAATAGGGTCCAGTGGGCCAGTCAATCCTTCAGACATGAACTTATTAGTTGGCAAGAACCTCCCAACAACTTGGAGCATAAGGCTGGAGATTCTCTATTTTGTTGAGACAGATTTTATTAATTCATTCAAAGCTCTCCCACCAGTGGAGCAAAAGGAGCAAGGGAGGACTAAATTCTTGGAGATGAAAGACCACACCCATGCTCCTGTATACCTATATACAGCAATTGCAGCTCGCCCAGAGATCCCTTTATCAGACCAAACCTCAGCAGACTCTGCTAAGCCACCAGATGAGGCTCTTAGCGACAACCAACCTGCCCCACATAAAGACAATGTTTTTGCCCAACTGAAAAAAAACCCTCTGGATCCTCTGTGGAAGGAGTTTTCAATTGCTGTTTAGAAGATCATGAAATTGGTACAGTGGGATCTCATTGTATCCAGTAAGCCCTACAGGACCCTCTAGTTTTGCCTCAGTGTTCATATATAAAAATGGATCTATCTTAGATCCTAATGGGACTATGAACAAAACAGAGAAACTAAATTGACATCCAGAGACCCAGAGTGAGCATTATCTGAAATATATTTCGTGGAATGTGATGGGATGGTTCAATAAAATCCAGAATCCTGTGTTTCTACAGTTTAGAAGATGTTATAATTTTCATCCAGACTTGAAATTAAATGGATTTCTCACCTACATACTCAATGCTACCCACCCCCATCTACTAAAAGACTCCTTGGTGGGGAGGGGGCTGGCATGTCTGATTTCTGCATCAGTGGAGTGTGTTGTAGCATTGCTCCCTCCCCTAAGATCTGCAGCAATGGCCTGTCTGTTGACTTTTAAAGATCAGTTGATTTTGACTGTAATTCTATATATCCCTCCCCGTTCCTCACCTTTTTATTATGAGCATTGATTTGGAAAACTCCATCTATGAACCTGAGGTTAAATATCCCAAGGCACAAATATTACTGTTAGGCAACTTTAATGCTCTCATTGGAAATGATAGCTTTAGGATATATGCGCAACTTCGGAGACTGCATATCTGAATGGACTGCTTATTTAGAGCTAGGAAATGAGGCAATACAATCACTTCTGTTAAATTGAATCTTATTGGCAACATCTTGAGGCCAAATTAATATTTTTATTATGGGCTGTGTCATGATTTTTGGACAGAAGTTAGCATCCATTGATTCTTCCACATACAATACTTATCATTGTAACTGTGTTCTACAGATACTCGTACAATGCTATCACAAAAAGTCAGTACCAAGATTTTGAGGTTACTCTGCTGGATACCATCAAGAAGTCTGACCATATCCCATCTTGTCCTATTTTGTAAGCATTTGCAGTTCAGCCCATTAGCATCCCTGGTGGTACAGCAGCACATACAGCATTGTAGACAGTTCAGGGTACTAACCTCTGAGCAGGAGGAAGAGATAGGCATGTAATATACACACCTGGCATGAGCTCCGCCAAGTCAGTGGTTGCACGTTTGCCTTTCTGCTTCCAGCTGGGCAATACCTTGCCTAATCTGGAAACAGAAGTCCCTTGTACCATAGAGATAGCAACATTCTTAGGAGGCATGGAATTGTTCATGGATTTGACCAGTGTTTGACCATTCCTCCAGGTATCAATTAGTTGTAGTAGAGTCTGCCATTCACTTTGCTGGAGGGAACACCTTCACCTTGTAGTCAAAAGTGAGGTGAATGCATGGAACTGCCAGGTCAATTGATATGAACTAGAAGATCTGTTGGATTGTGATCTTGTCATTGGCTTAAAATGAACTGTATCACTTGCTATATTAAAAAAGAAGCTACTGTTATATTCTGTGCCCAAGCTACATGGATCTGAACACATTTTTGTTGTTGTTAGAACAGCTGCTCCCTGTGAAGATTGTAGGCATGTGTGGGAAGAACTCTGGATGTATGTTTCTTTGTGGTTTTATCTACAGCCACTTGTATGACAGAGAAAAGCCACATGCTAAACTTTTAACAATGTGGCTTGCCTTTTCAGCTGCAATAGAAGCTTCAGCTATCTCTGATTTTGAACATGCCCGTAACTTCACTCAACCACTGTGGCATCTAGTCCCTTTGCGATGTCATGTACTTCTTGTTTTCCAAATCAGATACCATCAACTATACTAGTGAAATATTCTAAAAAATGTTTAAAACTGGCCACCTTTACAGAGCAATATTGTTGCTAGTGATACCATATTTCACATTATTTCTACATTCAGAAGAATGAAATTCTTTGGTACTTTCCCTGGAAACTATGCCAAGAGGCTGTAGGATTTTGCTTTGTTTATTTTTCCTACTTATTTATGCTGTATCTCCACAACACACCTGCATATAAAGCTGCTAGAAAAACATGCTCCAGCAGTGTTCTGTTTTCCTGCTTTGTAGTGCCAAGTAGAAGCTATCAAGTTCATTTTCCCCACCCCATCTTCAGCCCATCAGTATTACTGTTAACATCTACAGTCGGATAACTGATCTTTTTTAGGGAATGAAGAACTAGTTCAACATTTACTGCATTTTCCCCCCAAGCATCACATTTTCTTCACCCCTCCCAATTTGAAACACACAAATAAGAAAGAAGCTTAATAGAAGGGTAATGGAATAATTTGTTTTCACAGTACTATCCTTAAGGGAAATGTTCACTTCTTATAGATAGCAGATTGTTGTATTGTCGAAGGCTTTCACGGCCGGAGAACGATGGTTGTTGTGGGTTTTCCGGGCTGTATTGCCGTGGTCTTGGCATTGTAGTTCCTGACGTTTCGCCAGCAGCTGTGGCTGGCATCTTCAGAGGTGTAGCACCAAAAGACAGAGATCTCTCAGTGTCACAGTGTGGAAAGATGTAGGTCATTTGTATCTACTCAGGAGGGGTGGGGTTGAGCTGAGTCATCCTGTAAGAGTTTCCAGGGTGTGGAATGCTAATGGCGGGAGGCTTCACTGTGTCCTGAGGAGGTTCTTTTGCATATGGATTGGTACTTGATGTGCTAATCTTCTCTGCAGGGCTATTGTCGGGGATAGAATGTTTTGTTAGCCTGGTGTTTTTCAGAACTGGAAACCATGCTCTGTTCATTCTTAAGGTTTCTTCTTTCCTGTTGAAGTTTTGCTTATGCTTGTGAATTTCAATGGCTTCCCTGTGCAGTCTGACAAAGTAGTTGGAAGTGTTGTCCAGTATTTTGGTGTCCTGGAATAAGATACTGTGCCCTGTTTGCGTTAGGCTATGTTCAGCCACTGCTGATTTTTCAGGTTGTCCAAGTCTGCAGTGTCTTTCATGTTCTTTTATTCTTGTCTGGATGCTACGCTTTGTGGTCCCGATGTAAACTTGTCCACAGCTGCAGGGTATACGGTATACTCCTGCAGAGGTGAGGGGGTCTCTACTGTCTTTTGCTGATTGTAGCATCTGTTGTATTTTTCGGGTGGGTCTGAATACTGCTTGAAGGTTATGCTTTTTCATAAGTTTTCCCATCTGATCAGTAATTCCTTTGATATATGGCAAAAACACTTTTCCTGTAGGAGACTGTTTTTCCTTGGTTGTTTGATTCATCCTGGGTTTGATTGCTCTTCGGATTTCATTTCTGGAGTAGCCATTTGCCTGAAGTGCGTGGTTTAGATGATTAATTTCCTCATTGAGAAAGTGTGGCTCACATATCCGTCTTGCACGATCCACTAATGTTTTCATTATGCCTCTTTTCTGTCGGGGGTGGTGATTGGAGTTTTTGTGTAAGTACCGATCAGTGTGAGTTGGTTTCCTGTAGACCTTGTGACCTAACTGAAAGTTTGCTTTGCGGATGACCAAGGTATCCAGGAATGGGAGTTTTCCCTCGATTTCTTTCTCCATTGTGAATTGTATGTTCAGGTGGATGTTGTTGAGATGATTCATAAACCCCATCAATTCTTCCTCCCCATGGCTCCAAATGATAAATGTATCATCCACAAACCGGAACCATACACTAGGTTTGTGGGGTGCTGATTCTAGAGCTGTTTTTTCAAAATGTTCCATGTAGAAGTTTGCTATAACTGGGCTGAGTGGGCTCCCCATGGCCACCCCATCCATCTGTTCATAGTGGAGCCCACTCAGCCCAGTTATAGCAAACTTCTACATGGAACATTTTGAAAAAACAGCTCTAGAATCAGCACCCCACAAACCTAGTGTATGGTTCCGGTTTGTGGATGATACATTTATCATTTGGAGCCATGGGGAGGAAGAATTGATGGGGTTTATGAATCATCTCAACAACATCCACCTGAACATACAATTCACAATGGAGAAAGAAATCGAGGGAAAACTCCCATTCCTGGATACCTTGGTCATCCGCAAAGCAAACTTTCAGTTAGGTCACAAGGTCTACAGGAAACCAACTCACACTGATCGGTACTTACACAAAAACTCCAATCACCACCCCCGACAGAAAAGAGGCATAATGAAAACATTAGTGGATCGTGCAAGACGGATATGTGAGCCACACTTTCTCAATGAGGAAATTAATCATCTAAACCACGCACTTCAGGCAAATGGCTACTCCAGAAATGAAATCCGAAGAGCAATCAAACCCAGGATGAATCAAACAACCAAGGAAAAACAGTCTCCTACAGGAAAAGTGTTTTTGCCATATATCAAAGGAATTACTGATCAGATGGGAAAACTTATGAAAAAGCATAACCTTCAAGCAGTATTCAGACCCACCCGAAAAATACAACAGATGCTACGATCAGCAAAAGACAGTAGAGACCCCCTCACCTCTGCAGGAGTATACCGTATACCCTGCAGCTGTGGACAAGTTTACATCGGGACCACAAAGCGTAGCATCCAGACAAGAATAAAAGAACATGAAAGACACTGCAGACTTGGACAACCTGAAAAATCAGCAGTGGCTGAACATAGCCTAACGCAAACAGGGCACAGTATCTTATTCCAGGACACCAAAATACTGGACAACACTTCCAACTACTTTGTCAGACTGCACAGGGAAGCCATTGAAATTCACAAGCATAAGCAAAACTTCAACAGGAAAGAAGAAACCTTAAGAATGAACAGAGCATGGTTTCCAGTTCTGAAAAACACCAGGCTAACAAAACATTCTATCCCCGACAATAGCCCTGCAGAGAAGATTAGCACATCAAGTACCAATCCATATGCAAAAGAACCTCCTCAGGACACAGTGAAGCCTCCCGCCATTAGCATTCCACACCCTGGAAACTCTTACAGGATGACTCAGCTCAACCCCACCCCTCCTGAGTAGATACAAATGACCTACATCTTTCCACACTGTGACACTGAGAGATCTCTGTCTTTTGGTGCTACACCTCTGAAGATGCCAGCCACAGCTGCTGGCGAAACGTCAGGAACTACAATGCCAAGACCACGGCAATACAGCCCGGAAAACCCACAACAACCATAGCAGATTGTTGTTTGAGACTTTCATGTTCTTTGTATGCATTCAGTACTTTGACTTTGATGTGTTACAGCTTTGCCTGTTTTATCCATTTATGATACAAGGTACTTACTTAAATAAGATGGTTGCCACAGCCTTGTATGTTATAACATATGCAGAGTGACTGAAAAGATTCAAGAAGGAATTATTCAAAAGAGGAATGCTATAAGAACATTTGATAAAACCATGATTTCCAGTTCGAATTCATAAGGCCTGTGCCAACATCTATGTAGAAAATTGAGTCATAAATTGGTTTGCTTTCTATTTTTTAAAAAATAAGTATTTTATTGGTTTTCTCATAGGGGTAAAAGGGGGATAGAAAGGAAAAGGACATAATAGTAACATCATAAAATCTGAATTGGTTTGCTTTCTAAATAACAGAAGCACACAGTATTGTACAATTACTGGATGTGCAATTACATTTCCAGCAGATGCTGCTGTGTGGTGAAAATGTAGAAAACCTCATTTTATACCTTAATATCTGTAGGAAAATGAAACAAATGAAAAGGTGTCTCTTTTTTTGCATTGGTGTATGTTAAGGTTGTAACTGGAGTCTCTGAGCAGGACAGTGGGCACTGCCAATGCAAGTCCATCATATGTATCAGTCTCTCAAGGGAAAATGGACAAATTCCTTCCTTTCCCCATCAATAATAATATGTGTGAATTGAGAAGCATAGCAATCATATGTTTGTACATATCAATATCTGAAGCATATCCAAAGGAAATTGAATTTACTTCTTAACATTAAAGAAGTACAGAAAGCCTAAAGTCTTGCAAAATCATGAATAATTATGAACTAGGCTGAGACGGACTGCACTTTTTAAAAGCCTGGAAGTGCTGTACAAACAGCTGAAGGACTATTAAGGGTTAGTCCCTCAGAGACCTAGATAGCTTTGAGTGACAGGCTACTACAAGGAATCTGATTGGGTAGTATGATCTGGAAAGAGGAGGGTCTGTATTCAGCCAAAGCTAAAAGGAATCGAGTGTAAAGGAAATGAAGAGACAGAGTCCTAAGAAAAAGCAGTTTAACACTGACAGGAGAACTGGGGAAAAGTTGGCAAGGAAGTTGGGGAAGTAGGTGCAGACTCCTATTCAGGCCAAAGAAAGGGAATAGATCATCTAAGGAGAGGAGACTTTCCCTACCCAGTCAAACAAGGAGGTAGCTCTGGAGAGTGGAGAGATCTCTGGTTGAAAACTGCCTGTAGAGACCTTAAGATTCAGTCCCCCCCCCCAAATTAAGGAAAGCACTGGTGTTGAAGAGAAGGGGTTTGGGGTTCTAGAAAGTGGTACCAGCATTCTTAAACCCAAAAGAGAAAGAGAATCCTATAGAAAGTGTACTAGAGTATTTGGGGAAAACACAGGAGACAAAAGCCTCTAAACGTAAGAATTCCTGTATCTGTGAAGAGCATAAGAACTAAAGTCTGTGCGTGTACTGATTTTACCATAGAGATTTTTATACTGAATTACCACAGTAATTTTCAACCCCTGATTTCACCAGACCTTTCCCGTCTAAATTAAATAGTTGTTTTTGAATTTTAAAAATACCTCTGGTGACATTTCTGCTGTTTAAGGACTAAGAAGAGAGAAAAAGGAGGAGGAAACATCATAACTGGTGGCAGCACCAGGATACAAAAATAAAACCCACAACTCGTTTGTTCCACCATAGATACAAACTAAAATAAGAAAATATTTTATACATTTGTGAGGAATAGCCGCAGAATTCCTGTCAGAAATGGGATCCGGCTGGCCTGGTGTATGGTTTCCCCCTTAAAGCTCCAAGCACCTCTGCCGCAGAGCATGAGGGCAGGACTTTTCCAGGGGTTCCCACCAGGCAGCCTGCCCTCTCAACTGGCTGCCACCAAGCATGCCAGCCGATCCTGACAGGCCCCCAATATCCCCACCAATGGGGATGTGCCAAGGGTACTCACCATCCCACTAACATCCCCCCAACTAAATCCTGCCAGTGAAGCCTATACAGCACCACCGTAGCCAATAGCCACAGCTCCAGCAAGTAGCACAAGGTAGGCGAAAAACTTAGTTCCCAGGGCCAATCAGGGAAAAAAGAAAAAATTCCTACCTGGCCCTCATAAGGCGGCCGGTAAAAACCTGCACTACCACTGGGCGGGCGGGTGGGCCGAGCACGAGGCGATGAGTGAGGAAACCAGGGGCAGGGCCGCGCTGTCAAGGCGCCTAGCCACGCCCCCTTTCCCATGTGGCCCTACAAGGCCGGGGAAAACGCTGCTGCTTTTTCTTCCGATGCGGCAAATGTGGCCCCCGGCCTCAAGCCCTTGGCTGCCGGGCAGGAAGGGGCCGAATTACTGCAGATTTTTTTGGCAAAAGCTTTATATTTCAAAGGTTTTCCATTATAAACTAGATGTGCATGCAACTTTGCTGATGCAACTTATGATGGAAGACTTAAATGTATGGCGACTGTCATTTTAAAGCACTGTTTCTACTCTTGTCTGATTTTAGTAGAATACATTTTTCATATCTGGCTTTCAGGTACTTGACTTTGAATTCTTACATGCAAAAGGATCTGTGTCTCTCCACCACAACTCCCAAATAGACTTCTAAAACATTTGCTTGGATTACACAGTTGTGTCTTTTTGACTATTGTCTTTACAGAACTTAAAATGTGAAACAAATCGGTATTAGAAAACTGAGAAGCAAAATGAATTGTCCTGTGAAAAAGAGGCACATCATAGATACTCTCATAGTGAAGACAAGTGGGCTATTTTAAGTACGTTTCTGCTCAGCCAAGTTTGGGGATGTGATAGTAGGCCACATAGATTTGTAGTGTGCAGACACATCATAGGACTGAACTACATGGTTTGCAAAACTATGGGATAGAGTTTGAATCCAGGTTCAAATCCCTCTTCTCTGCAATGGAAGCTTGGTGGGTGACCTTGGGACAGTCCTGAAACAGCATTTCAGCAAATTCATCAATATGTGACATTGACACTGTTTTCAGCAGCATCTGTACATCATTGGATGTACAGCTCTCATCATCCACAACTGGATTGGTTTATCCACAAAGGGAAATCAAGAAGCAAATGATGATAGTGCAATAACCAAGGTTGTGTGGATGCAGCAACTGGTTTTCCAAAATTTATACTAGAGATTAAAAGATTTACAGCACAGTCCTAAGCAGGTCTCCTCAGAATCCTACTGAAGTTTTCTCAATGGTGCTTACTCTCCAGAAAGAGTTCTTAGTGTTGGAGATTGCAATGCCTGGTCTACTGCAGCAGCAATGGGAAGATGAGCCTTCTATGCAGGGGGCAGCAAGGATCACTTAGGACAGTGAGAGCAGCATCTCTTTTGTTTCCTGGGGGTCATTTCCTTGTCTTGTCTCCTATTGGGCTAAACAGGGCAATATCCTGCTTCTTCTCTCTCCTGCCTCATTCATTCTCTCTCCAAGATGTAGTCAGATAGCAAGGACTCTATCCCTATCTCTCTCTCTCTTCACTATCAAGTATGTATTTCCTCAAAAACTTTTTTGCCTCTTTAATCAGCACAGCGTAACTTCTGCTCTGTTGGCACTCAGCTAACACTTAGGATTGCCCTGTTAGGCTGCCATGAGTAAGCTGCTGTGCACAATTTGCTGTCAGCCAGCCACAGATTAGACAGTCCCATTGCTGGGAATGTCATAAGAAGCGGCTTTTGCATAAGGCACAGCAGTTTCATCACAGTCAAATTAGAGAAACCCTCTGGGATGTATTGCACGTCCCTTTTCATTTTCATTATATACCAGAACACTAGTGGGAGTAAAAAATAATCTGAAAAAAATGTCTGTGTATGACATAAATGAAGATTTAAAATATTAAACTTGCGGGAAACAATGAGAAATTACCATAAAATTGAGGAAATAAATTACAGAGAATGTCAAGGTATCAGCTCTCTGTCAGACATAGATTTCACTTTGGGATGTTATTGGGAGGGAGATTCACCTTGCAAATAAAAGGTTAGCAGTGACAGTAGCATCCTGGTTAAGAAGGAGAAG
This sequence comes from Eublepharis macularius, assembly GCF_028583425.1. Lineage (NCBI taxonomy): Eukaryota > Metazoa > Chordata > Lepidosauria > Squamata > Eublepharidae > Eublepharis > Eublepharis macularius. The sequence continues at coordinate 70,901,896 of NC_072799.1, forward strand.
GATGGGATCAGCCACACAAGTCTTGCGAGTCCCCACTTGTAGTAAAATTATTCCTCAGCCCAATATTTTGCTTTGCTGTGAAGATAAAATTCCATTTTTCAGAGTCTTTTTTTTTAAAGAAAATCTGTTCCTCAAATATCTATGAAATGTTTTTCTACGAGTACTTTGCCCTTTGTTCAAGAGAATTGCATAAATACAAAAGGAAAGAAATAAAGTGCTCCAATTAGAAATCTTTGGTTTAGTCAAATGTGTTATACTAAGCTTAGGTTATTATACTTCTGAAACTTTCCTGCATTCCTACAGGGAAACTTCCTAAAAATTCAATTAAACAATTTTAATGAGGTCAAATATCTTTAAGAAATATTCTCCCTCAGGAAAGGAAATGGAATCCTCCCATTATCAGATATTATATTGTGCTTAGGACAGTGAAACTTCACTGCAAAGAATGGGACATCACTCAGGAAAAAGAAGAGGGAAGACCGGGGGGGGGGGGACTTGTTTACCTTATTGTGCACAAATGTCCCTCTAGCCAATCACCTTGTTCACCTTGTTGTGTAGAGTCCTGTAGAGGAAGCCTGTAGAGGAAGCAATCTCTAATTGTTTATTAAACAATGGAGGGGCGATGTCTCCCCGTGCCAAAGCTCATCAGAGCTACAATAGCAATGCAAAGCAATTAATACCTTTTGGTTAATTATAATATTTGTGATCTTATGTTTCCAATCTAAGCTTGCTCTCATTGCAACATTTTGCATAGACAGTTCTACAAAGGGGATTTCTGTATCAAGTAAGTAACGGGTGTCAGACTCAGGAATCAAACAGGTGCTCATCAAGCGTATTGAGCGCAATCTACTGATAGCAAGCTTCACAGTGCTTTGATCTCACATTTCACAGTGATTTACATACATTCTGCTTTGGTCTTTTGTTTCAAGTTTCATTTTCTTGCAAGTTGTGTTACAAGTTCTACTTTAGCTCCTGAGAATAGTAAAAGTGCATAATACTGAAAGGCACAGAAAAGGTATATAAAATCTTTTCCGTTAAATCCATTCCCCACAACCTGGTAGTACGTTCCCCTGAGTTGTAGTGGGTATTCCTCTCATATAACTTTACCCAACTCATACTTTCTGCAGGTAGAAACAGGAAACTCAGGCCTGTGCACAGTGGCTGTAGCTAACTTTAGTTTCAGCCCAGATGTTCCTAAGGTGGCTTCTGCTGCTGCCCATGTCAAATAGTTTCTTTGTCAAGATTGCCACAGCTGTGCAGGAGTAAATTATGGTGGTGGGGTGGATTCTTCTTTTCCCTCTCAGTCAGAGCACTAGTAGCTAACTGAAGGTCATGCTTTTATACAATCACACCGCAGTAAGCTCTTTTCTCTGCTGGGCCTTCAATATAAGAGGTGCAAAGCTTTTTACATTGAGAATTGCATCTGCAGTGATTAAATTGATTGATTTTATCTAATCAGTTTCATGGTACATTAAAACGTATGCTATGCACATGGAATGCAAGAATGAAAGCAATTTATCTTGCTATTGAGAATCATTCAGTGCATTATACTTACTCAGTCACTTGGGGAAGAAACTCTCCTAAACCCAAAATTAAAAGTAAGGGACATGAAAGAAATTGGTTTGCATTGAACAAAAAAGTCAGAAAGTTCACTTGCTAATCCTCATTTGCATCCACCGTAAATATGCAGTTTCCAGTAATAAACCATATGAATAGCTTCAGCTCCTTATCTCCCAGGGGATGATTTGATTTGTGTGTACAAGGCTATAGACTGATCATGCAATTTAAATATTTGCCTACATTATGGTGTGAATTACCTCATATTCATCAAACAATATCTTGGGTATGATCCAATCAAAGTGAGCACTTCACAGTCTTTTGATTTCAATAGAAGTTATATACAGTTGAATTCAATGAGTTTAAATGCTGCAATCCTAAAATTATTGGGCGTAACCCCTTTGAATAAAATGGGACATACTTCTGAGTAGATCTGCTTAGAACTGCTTCCAAAAGTGGTTAATTTGAGCTAGATTGTGGTCCTGATTATTACATGTCTTCTACTTTAGGAGACAAAGTACTAATATACTTTGGTGCATTCCTGTTCCTGCCAAGAGGAACAAATCAAAACCAAAAAAGGTGTGTAATTTGGTCTTCCTTTGAAATTCTTCATGCAGACTGCCACCCCTTTAAAAACTTTATATTGCAAGAAGCATCTCAAACATCTCTGTCAAAAATGTCATGTTGATTTTTTGTGTCCACTTTTTTCCTTTCAAATGGTATTTTATTTCTTTAATGTGGTATTTTGATGTTTTTAAAAAGTTGTAATAGCAGTTGTCACAGACCCTTTGCTGACACAAGCTTGGGCTGACGTTCCCCTACTCTGAGGTAAAATTCTCCTCCGAAAGCATTTGAAGATGTTTACTGGGCTGGGAAGCCTTTATTAGTGTGGTTGTGTTTGTAGCTTCAACTTTCTTTATTGCCCCACCCTTAATGTATAGGTTATGATGTTACTCAGCCAAGTCTAAATAGAGAAAAAATCAGGGGTTTGTGTTTCTCTTAAAAAGAAACTGGGACATGAGTCTTATGGCTTTTAAAAAGGAAATAGAAGGTTTATTTACAGGTAGGTTGTACATGTAGGCAGGAACTTAAAACTGAAGTAACTAAGAGATTTTTGTACGGATTATTTCACTGGTGTGAGGCACAAAACACTTGGTATGGCTTAGTAAGTTGCTGACTTGGATGAGAGAGGTTGGTGTTATCAGACTTAAAATCTCTACAGTGACTTCTTTCTTTGTTTGACACTCCTTCACAGGTTAGGTGCTCCAATTTTAACACACACACAGGATGTCTATCCTTTTTCCTGCAGACCTCAGGGTACTCCACTGAGTCAAAACCTTTTCAGATACTGGGCAGGAGTTATAGTTAGGCCAAAGCTATAACCCCATTCCTTTGGCAGAAGGGGAGACTCACTTCCTTGGCCCACTACAAGTTTCCAGATCTCTTGTGCCCCAGCAAAAGTTACTGCTGTCTTTCCCACTTTAGTCTAAGGACTAACAGTGCTTCATGAACTCAATGATTTTTCCTGTAAGGGTACACTTTTCCCTTCCTTCCTCACACAGAGGACAGTCTGGCTGACCCTCTGTGGTCAGATGCCAGGCTGCAACTCTCTACTCTTCCCTTTTTTCCAAATGTCACCCCCTCCTCCTGTTAACACTGACTGGCAGCTTATCATTCTAAAATCAACTGCCATTTCAGGCTAGCCACAGAAGGGGTAAGGGACATGTCAATCATCCTCCCCTCCTTGCTGCTGTTTCAAGCATCCACTGACCCCCAGTTGGATGCAGTACCTGGCAATCCCAGCATTTTTAAGCCAAATCCGTCATGGCGGTGTTTCAATTGGATGTATGCAATCAAAATGGCCTAAGTGAAACCACTATAAACCATTTTGCCAAGTCAGCAGCCCTACAACATACATTCATAGTGATGCTCAAATATAAACTAAGGGCCAAAGTAGACATGATGAAGATCACAGAACTTCATCAGCCTATAAAACGTAAATTGCATATCCATGCACCCTAAATTCAGATCAAGGCCAGGAAGAGGTAAAGAAAGAAGATTTAACCCTTCAGGCTCTACATCCCATGCTGTTATTAATGTTTGAAAGGTGTCTTTTTTTTTAAAAAAATGACTTTTTTGCTTTAAAATATATATTAAAGAGATCCTGGGTATGATTAAGTCAAACGGTTAAATCCTCTTTCCCTTATCCAGTCAGTCATTATCCATATTGGTGTTGCTTGCTCATAAGATCTACCTGTTTCAGATTGATGGAGATTTAAATTCTGCATCACAACAGTCTGGGGCACAAGAGTGCTCTAGGTCACATCACTGTCAAAAGTACTTGTTCTTTCAGCACACAGGTCCATAAAGAAGTCCCATATACCTTAAGAAAGTCATACATAATCCATGTTTCTGTTTAATTAACATAGTAATTTTAATTATTTTTGTGGATGACAGTTCCTTGTGTACTGAATAGATCTTATATAATAAAGATGCTTTCCTCCAAAAATGCTATTGAAGGACTAGATATCTTAATTAATGGGAATTTTATCAATGTTGATCACAAGAAACTATTAGGGGTATGCTAAAAGGAAAACAAGAAAAGTTAGGAATACACCCAGAAATTGCTATTTAGTTTTGAAACGTGAACCAAATCCCAGAAACTAAATTGTAACGAGTCTCTCCTACCAAAAAGTTTGTGTGTTTTGTCTCAGTTAATACTTTGCAGCACAGCAGCAGCAACAGGCAGGCTTGCCTCACAGGGCAGCAGCTTGTTTTCCATCACCAATCTGGTCTCAAGGGGAGAGAGCCCTTGTGTTATTAATGAACTCTGTTAGAGGGAAGGAGGAATGAGCACAATGCACGTGAGTGCAACTCACACCCCACCTAGGAAATGGCATTGACTTTCTGCCAATCGGGTCTTTACAAGGGGAATCTGATCTCCTTGCCTATCAGCGTTGGAAACATTTGGAAGGGACGCTTCAATCAGAGGCTGTAATTATAAAGACACTTCTCTGGGATTAAGCACTATTGAATAACATGGGGCTTACATCTGAGTAACATGTTTGGGGGGTGCTTCTTGGTTTGTTTTGCAGGGCTACCCCGGCGCTGGTCTGTGTCCCCCTCCATGACGGTACTTCAGGGCTCTGTGAGGAAAAGTGCCGTGGGGTGGGAGGATGGTCCGTTCAATCAATCAAAATTGATAAAAGCCCTGGAAGACTTTAACCATATGCTGCAATTCTAAAGGCACTTCCCTAGAAGTAAGCACAAGGAAACATAGCATCAAAGGTAATAATTTATTGACACTATAGAAAAAGAAAAAAGTGAAAGAAAGGATTGTAAAAGCCACCACCTACCACCCTTTTCCTTAACCAGCCAGTTTCTCGTGACACTCAGTTTCTTCAGGGTCTGTTGTGGTGGTGGTGTGTGTGTGTATAACTGAGGAAAAACTCAGCAGGTCGATGGTTTAGAGGGAGGATTGTGTTCTGTGAGATTTTAGTGCTGTTCAGTGCAAATGTATCTTTCCCAAAGAGCCTGGAAGCCTGCATTGCAAAGAACAGGGCCGGAACTCATGATAACAAAACAAAATGGATTAGATCCAAGCTGGGCACGCCCCAGCCAGAAAAAACAGTAACAGTGCATAGACGGTTCGGAACCCCGGGATCCAAAACTGAAACAGAAAATTTTCAGTGCACACCTCTAGAAACTCTTTTACTCATAACTCAAATGTCATTGGAATTTATAGTTTGGGAATATCCCAAATGTTTAGTGAAAAAGATTTTTATATGGACTTTCTTTCATAAGTGTTTTTTGCATGGCGTTTATCAAGCACCTTTTTATACTGATGTACATCATTTTTTAAAATAACAGTGTATTGCAATTACTACTCTAGAAAATATTCCATAAACAAGTTCAATGATGCAAAACTCTCAGGACATTGATATTTCTAGTGTAATGTAGAATTTTTAGAAAAAAATGGGCATTGTGTTTAATAGCTTTTAATATTATAGCAAAGGACTCTTTATAGCAGGAAGTGGGAAGCTGAAAACTGAGTCATTTAAAAACTGAAAGAAGGTATTCATTCAAAGGCATTGCTGTGCCTTTTCTTTTTAGGGTATAAGCAAGTGGCATTTTTAGAATCACCACTGGAAAAGTATAAGCGCCTGTATAGAGACTTAATAGCAATGGCACACTGCATGGATTCTTCCTAGCTCAATCGAGAAGTCCATTATGAGATTCACCCATACCAGAATAGAGGTGTATGTGTTTGGACCGGTCATGTGTATTGTATCATGGGATTTCTGATATTCATTACAGCCATCTTCCTTCCTTATGGCTATCTTCCTTCAATTCCCCTTGCTGAAACATAGAGATATTTCATTGTGAGAGTGTTGTGTTTTAATAGCTGCTTTGCAAGCTAATTCTTTGTTAAAGTTTAGAAGTGTGTCCTATTAGGGAGGCTGTAGTCTGTTGTTACAAGCAGAGCCTATATTAGAAGAATAAAATATGTCATCCTGACTGATGGTCTCTCCTTCCCTGCCTTAAGCCACAAAATAAATTGGGGGTGAGATAGGGAACCAAAGAGAGACTGCATTCCATTTTCTGTGCGGACACTCTTCAGACTTGCTGCTGCATGGTTTGAGAAAACTTTTAAGGCCTACTTTTCTCACTACCTAACTGCTACTGGCTTTTCAGACAGAACGAGTAAATGTATAGTGTTTCTTTCCCTTGCTGATGTTGATTGATAGCTTCTAATACAATTCCGACTGACTGCCTGAGCATTGCATTTTGAAAGACCAGTCACTTATTCCTTGGCCCCTAGAAATTCTATTTCTTTTATCCAGCAGCCAGTTCCTTGGAAATTCACAATCTGATCTCTGTACTTCCACAACGGCACAGATTCTTGCCCTCCAAAAGAAGCGGGGAGGTCTGGAGAGTCCAGCTGGACATCATATGAGCCTCCATCAAGCCACCCTCAGTAACGTCATAAGAGAAAGGGATATAATCATGACAACCCACTGAAAGAGCCAGTGAGGTATGGTGGCTAGAGGGATAGACAAGGATCTGGGTTTGATTCACCACTCTTCCATGTAGGGTTGCCAGCCTCCAGGTAGTGGCTGGAGATCTCCCGGAATTACAACTGGTCTCCAGGCCACAGAGATCAGTTCCTCTGGAGAAAATGGCTACTTTGGGGGTGGACTCTATGGAATTATGCCATGCCAAGGTCCTTTCCCTCCCCAAACCTCACTTTCTCCAGGTTTCACCCCCCAGATCTCCAGGAATTTCCAAGCTTGGAGCTGGCAACCCTACTTCCATGGGTGACCTTGGACCACTCACAGGGACTCAGCCTAACCATTCTCACAGAGTTTGTTCTGTGGGAAAAAATGAGAGAAAACTGAGAGGAGAATGATGTAAGCTGTTTTGGGTCCCCATTGAGAAGAAAAGCAGAGTATACATGAAATAAAATAAACAAAATGATCAAGCATCCTCCACCACCATCCCCATGCAGAGAAATTTGGAACTATGGATAATTTCTGGAACTGTCTTTCAGCTTTGATAGTATGAAATAGATGGCCACAGGCTGTGCTAGCATTAGACCATGAAGCGTCTATGTAGGGGTGTGCATAGAGGGGGAAAAAGTCAAAATTACACCCAGAAATTGCTGTCTTGTTTTGTTAAAGCAGCTTCTGGAAAGTTGAACCAAATCTGGGAAACTAAATTGTAATGAGTCCCTGCCACCAAAAAGTTTGTATGTTTTGTTTTGGTATGTACCTCTCAGCAACAGCAGGCAGACGTTGGGCTCACCTCAAAGGGCATCATCTTGTTTTCTTGAACAGCATTCACTAATCAGATTCCAAGGGGAGAGAGCTCTTGTGTTATTAATTAACTCTGTTGTTGGGGAAAGGGGTATAAGCACAATATGCATGAGAGCATCTCTCCCCGCCCTTGACAATCAGGTGCTCAAAAGAGGAGTCCCGTCTTCTCCCTGTCTATAAGCATCAGAAATATTTGTAAGGGAGTCTTCAATCATAGGCTGCAGTTCAAAAGACACTTCTCTGGGAGTAAGCACTACTGAATAACATGGATCTTACATCTGAGTAGACCCGCTGGAGTGCATTTTGGTTTGGTATGCAGCTGTACCCAGGCACTGGTCCTTTCCCCCAGCCATCAGAGCACTTGGAATCGCTGTGTTTGTTTTGCAGGGCTACCTGGCACTGGACTGTCTCCCTCCCTCCACACACACACACATTAGGGCTCTTCAGATCATTGAGATGAAAAGTGCTGCGGGGTGGAAGGATGGTCTGTTCAATCAAACTTGATTAAAGCCCTGGAAGATTTCATTCATATGTTGCAATTCTAAAGACACTTCCCTGGGAATAAGCACAAGGAAACATGGCACCAACATGGCACTATAGAAGAAAAGGGTGAACAGAAGACAAGATTATTTTAATGCTGCCATCTCCCTTTCCCTTAGCCAGCCCGTTTTTCACCACCTGTACTTATCAACACTTGTCTTCTTCAGGGTCTATTGTTGTTGTTGTATGTGTAATGTAACTAAAGGAAAATTTGGCAGGTTGATGGTTTAGCTGAAGGACTGTGTTCTGTGTGATTTTGGTGCCATTCAGTGCAAAAACAGCTGCCCCATAGAGCCTGAAAGCCTGTATTGCAAGGAATGGGGCTGAAACTCATAATGAAAAAAAAAACCCAAATGGATTAGATCCAAGTTGGGCCTACCCCAGCCATTAAAAAAAAAGTATCAGTAACTAGTTGGTTCAGAACACTTGAATCTGAAAATGAAATGGAATTTTTTTCAGTGCACACCCCTTCATCTGTGTATTTGAGTTCTTCCTTTCCAAATTCTGTTGTTTCAGTTATGGCAAATTACTTAAGCTCGTGGTATGCAATCATCATCATCATCATCATGTGCCAAGCGGCAGCTTAAATCTGAAGCAAAATGTAGCTAGCAACTAGAAGTGTAGTTAGGTGAGAAAAGAACTTCACAAATTACTGTCTGGTGCTCTTTCTCCTCTTATTGGCTCTGTTGTAAGTAAAGCAAATATTAGAAAGACGCTGTAAACATCTAGCATTCTTAAACCCAGCAGTATTGCCCTTGGAACTTTTCACTTCTCAGGGATGCTTTCGATTCAGATTTTTGGTGAATTTTTACAGTAGCATTGCACCAGTATGGTCAATAGCTAAACCAAAGGAATTCTGTTTCACACAAGCATGATAATTATTTGATCACTTGTCATTTCATGACTTCCAGATGACTGTACAAGCTGCCTTCATGGAAAATGTAATGCTGGATCCAACCACCTTTGCTACTGATGAAAAACAGAGGATGGACAAAAGCTGTGTAGAACAGGGGTTGTAGTAAGAGGGGGAACTGAGTAATATCAGTTTCTTAATATTTATTTACTGAATTTATACTAAGGGTGGGCATTGAGAAAATTTCCATTTCATTTTCAAATCCAGGGCTTCTGGACAAACTCTGTTCCATTATTGGTTTGTTCCAGGTGGGCTGGTGCCAGATAGGATCTAATCCATTTGAGTTTTTTCATTTTCATGAGTTTTGGCTCATTGCTTCCACCCATGGCGGGTGTTAGCTGCACATACACTGATGTACTCTATTCTTTTTAAAGGGGTTTGGGGAAACAAGGCTCTGGGGCAATTGTTTTTGCACTGACTTACTGGTACCAAAAGCATTTGAAACACAGTCCTCCCTCCAAATCAATAATTGACCCATCAAGGTTGAGCACGCACACACATCATCAATGGGTTCAGTCATGGACTCTGTGGAATACTTGGGGAAAGATGTCAAGATGAGTGTTGGGCAGCTGTGTATGCACACATTGTTCTTTTAAATGGTCTCTGTGTTGGAGAAACAAGGCTTCATTTACGCTTAACCAAGCAAAAACTGAAAATTTTGTTACCAATCATTAGTCCCCCTCCTAGTCCAAAAACCCATTAACCCAGCGAGTTTCTCCTCAAGCACAGAACACACACAACAATGAACCTCAAAGAAAGCAAGTGTCAGTAGGTGCACACAATGGCAGGAAACTGGCTGGCAAAGCAGTGGTGGTGGGCCAGCACTCAAACAGGAGAACACTCCATTACCAACCACAGAGCAGTGCATTGAAATTTTAAAAGAAACATTCCTGCTTTATGATACTGCCAATAAATTACCTTTGCATCCAACTATTGCCTGTTGATACCATGCTTCCCTGTGCTTTGTACTCACATTCCTTTCCCAGATGAGGGGCAAATTCTTTTGACACTCAAGAGGAGCCTGCCAACAGGTGGATTTGACCACTCCATCTGGCTCCTCGGCTCTGATTCAACTCCAAAACCAAAAGGCTTGGAAAGAGCATTGAATGCATAGCTCTTCCCAGGCATCAAAATTAAAACAAAGTGCTCCCAATAAAGACCTTCATCTCAGCATCTGATTTCTTGTCACAGCGGGAAAGACCTGCGGGGACTGTGACTGGCACTTCACTCTGGTCCAAAACACAGTTACTTTTGAGGGTGCTCAGAGGCAGAGGGCCAGATGTGGCTCTCCTTTAATAATCATTTATTATTTGCAATTTTCACTCTAATCTGCATAACATAAACCCCTCCCTCATCAAACCCATATATGTATACCTGCATGGACATTGCATGTTGCTTGCCAGCATTTCCTTGCACATAAAAACACCCAGAAACGGATTGGTGAAGCAATGCCAATGGTGATGTGCCCTCTGCTGCTCCCCTCCACAGTGCAAAGCAAACCTTTTGTGAATCAATCCCTATGAGGAAGTACCAGCCATTCAATGCCAATGCCATTGCCTGGGAGGTGCTGAAGGCAAGATGCACTCATGCACATATTTAAGGAAAATGAGATGCTGCCAGCGCACACTGCCTGGCCTGCCTGTCTATGCTGCTGCTGCATTGGTAAGAACCAAAATGAAATACACAGACTTTTTAGTGAGAGGGGAGTCATTACAGCTTTGTTTCCCAATTTTGTTTCACAGTCCAGAAACCACTTTAACAAACTGAACCAGTGATTTTTATGTGAATTTCAGCCCATTTGTTCCATTTTGTGTGCCATTAATTTATACCCCTCTTTCCTTTTCAGTGGGGGCCCAAAACTGCTTACATTATTCTTCTTTCCTCCATTTTCTCCTCACGAGGAGGTCGGCTGAGAATCTGAACTGGCCTGAGATCACTCAGAAACTTCCAGGTCAGAGCAAGTATTCAGACCTCCATTTCCTAGATAATAACCTGTGTTTCTATACCACTTTTCTAGACAGATTAGTGCCCCACACAGAGGAATGAACGAAATCAGTGTTATTATTATCCCCACAATACAGCTGGGGAGCTGGGGCTGAGAGGAGTGGCTTACCCAAGACCACCTGCAGAGCTCATGGCAGTAGACTCAAACACAATGGCTTGGATCCAGTCAATTTTTTAAATCAAGTGTAGTGGTTTGAAATGATGAGTAGTCATTCCCACATGTAAAGTTCCACGTGATGCATAAATTCAGTTTCACTTGCATTCCATTATAATACCTTACTATAGTATATCGGGTGTGCCCACAATTATATTATTTTTCTCTTCCAACCTAATTGTGAATTGAAGAACCTAACCAATCTGAGGGTGTGGAAATTGAACACATATTGACATTCAGAGAGGACTTTTTCTCTCCCTGTACAAAATAATAAGCAATAGTATTTTCCCTGTGTTAAAAGGCCAAGCATTTAACATGGTTGCAAGTTTTAAAACAGAGAGAACAGTATCTCATTTAATTTCTGACAGTCGTATTTTTAAGCAGAAGCCTGTTTACTTTTCATTCAGTTAATGTGTTTCATCTTCCATATTCATAAAACTGCATAAAAAACAAGGATTTATATCCATTTTTAATGAATGCATCTATTCACAGTTCATCAGATTACTTTTGCAAAATATAAATTGTTTTGTTAAAATGTATTTTATATCTTTTTTAAAAGGAATGCTTCCAGACAACAACAAAAACTTTTTTTCTAAATTGGATGCAAACTATTTATAAAAGTCAACAAGACAAAATTTTAATAAATGGCTCATTAATGAAAAAAAATTGAAATAGTAAAAGAAATTCAACAAGGTTGTCCAATATCATCGCAATTATTTATTTTCACAATGGAAATATTGACTATAATAATTAGACAAAATATTAGGATTTTTGGAATAAAAAAGGATAAAGAAGAATATAAGGTGAAAAGTTATGTGGATGATGTCATTGTGTCAATAATAAAACCAAATATTTCCGTGAAATATATAATAAAACAAATAACAACAACAACAACAACATTCGATTTATATACCGCCCTTCAGGAAAACTGCTCACTCAGAGCAGTTTACAAAGTATGTTATTATTATCCCCACAACAATCACCCTGTGAGGTGGGTGGGGCTGAGAAAGCTCTGAGAGTGCTGTGACTGACCCAAGGTCACCCAGCTGGCTTCAAGTGGAGGAGTGGGGTTTAATCCTGCAATGAAGGATAAATGGAGACTGTAGATCACATTTTTCTACGTTGTCCCTTCTATCAAGATGCTCGCATCAAGCTCATTACTCCTTTGATTAATAGCATGCCTGGAAGAATGAGCTTGGAAAATGCTACGCTATCATTAACAACTACAGTCTCAGTCACAAAATTTTGTGCAACAGCCTATAAAATCCATCAAATGCTTTCATTATCAGGGTTTATGTAAATACAGCCCTTTTATACTACTGTTTTAATTAACTATTTTAATTTTGTGCTATTTTTGCTAATAATTTTAACTCTGTAATTTTGTAGTATTCTCTCTATGCTGGTCTTTGACCATATAATAAATTTGATTTGATTTGGACAAGTGGGGGATCAAACCCAGTTCTCCGGATTAGAGTCCCACCACTCTTAACCACTACACCAAGCTGGCTCTCTAGTTAGATTTGGAACTTAATCCAGATATAATTGAATAAAAAGAAGACAAAGACAAGTTTATTAGTGGCAATCAAAGCAGAAGAAGTGTTTATCCTTGGACTCTATTTCTTATCCAGGTTAATCTTTCTACTATATTTGAATTTTCAATTCAGTCTACACAGAGAATGCACCCCAAAGTCATTAAAGTAGCTGCTAAAATGATGCTTACGCTCAGCCTGATTCTCAATATCTTCTGACACTACATGGATAAGATGATCATTTACCATGTGATGTGTACTTTCAAATGCATCATATGAGGAGGACTTTATTCGTAGAGAGTTTAGGATTAAGGAGGGTTGTTGGATTTGTTTCTCTTGAATTGGCAATTATTGCTTTGGGGGAAAATGCAGCATGATGGCTGGACATCATGTATTCCAAAAGAAGGTCATCTACCAAACTTCCCAAGGTCACCCATTTCCATTGCAGGGTGAGGATTCAAACCTGGGTCTTCCAACCACTACACAGTACTTAGAAACATCACTAACCAAAATTACTATTTTCAAAACCTCACTATGTTCACGATTATCATTATATATTATCTAATATCCAGGGCTTATTTGGAGGGGAAATGCGCTGGAACAGCATTCTTGTAGATCTGAAAAGAGGTCACGTGGGTTTTGGCCCTGCCCACATGATTCTTTTTTCTCCCTGCTGCCTCCCCGCTGCCCATGTCTTTAGCAGCAGGCAGTGGCAGAGGCAGCAGCAGCTGCAGCACCACCACCCCATCACCACCATCAGTGAGGGCTCTGCAGAGAAGGGTAAGCTGCTTTAAATTCATTCTTCAGCTTTATTTTCATTCATGACTCGTGAGTGAGTGAGTGAGTGAGTGAGTGAGAGAGAGAGAGAGAGAGAGAGAGAGCACAAGCCGGGCTACTGGGGCTGGCTCTCCAAAGGAGGGTAAGCCACTTTAAATTCATTCTGCTGCTTTATGTTCATTTGTGACTTGTGAGTGAGTGTGTGCGTGCATGCGTGCGTGCGTGCAAGCAGGGCTGCTGGGGCTGGCTCTCCAGAGGAGGGTAAGCTGCTTTGAGTTCTTTATGCTTTATTTTCAGGAAATACCTGGAGATTTGGGGGGGAAGGGGGCCTGAGGGATGGGTGTTGCCTTCTGACACACTTCCGGTGCTGTCAGGGGGTGTAGCATATGCTAATGAGATATGCTAATGAGTTCCTGCAGTTCTTTTTCTACGAAATGACCCCTGCTAATAACCATATTCGTAGCTCAGTAGTTTAAAAATATCTCTTATGTCAATTTTATAGAAACTGAAAGAATTAAAATTTTCACCTCTAACCAGTTAAAAAAATGGTTGAAGCCAATTACATTTGCCCCATGTAAAGGAGAAGATTCATTTTTGCTGGTTTGGATTAATTGTGGTTATAATTATGTTAAGTAAACTGATATAATGGAGAGGTAGAGAACTACATTTCAAAACAAATGACAAGTAACTATTTAGTGTTCATTATCTTCTAATAAAATACAAAGAATATTCGACTTACAGAGAGGCACCTTGGATCATGCATTACATAACTACATTGGTGGGGAAAGACCACTTCTGTGCAAGCTTTTTAACTGAATTGTAACCCAGTCAAGATTCCAATTAGTTTATAATTCCTACATTAACATTGGTGAGAATCACTCATTTTCTATTATGTCATAATTAAGCCTCTAATGTCAGTTTTAACTTATTTTCTGCAAAGGACAATTGCTGTTCAGTGCCCTTGTTATACAAAGCAGAATTATAAATACTGCTAGTGATTCCCATATTTCATAAGACTAATGATATGAGCAGGTAATTTATTCTGTATAATGCTTGCCAGTTGCACTGAGAGAAGGGGAGAGCATGAGAAAAAGAGAGATGCATACTACAGACTCTCTATACATTAGCTATACATAATTGTTTTCTATCTTGTTCTAAATAAGTAATGAGAAAATAATTTGAAATACTTTGTAGTTATTAGTGTGCAGTTAGCACTGGATTTATCATTTAAAAGTGGTTTATGAACATGCCAAACTCTTGTTCTATGTAACTTTTCTTTTGTATATCCCTAGTCAGTTTTTAAATTCAGCATACTTGTTCTATTTCCTTACAATACTTCCCATTCCTGTGGATCAATGAAAAGTCAATTTGACTTTGCTGAATAAAATGTTGGTTCTCTCTTGTGCATTGTCACCAGGATCTATCCAACAAAACTGAATTTGCTGTTTTCCATCTCATAGATTGTCTTGGGCTTTAAACACATACCGAAATATAAGGGATATCATGGAGTCTTCACACTGTAAGTTTAAAAGTAACAGTGTGGATACAATGGCCCTTTTCATCGTGAAATGTAGTGCAAAAAATGTGGACGATAGTGTCTTCTCGTGAGATTTTTGCGCGATGTTGTGCAAAACTCTCGTGAGAAGACGCTATCTTCCGTGTTTTTTGCGCTACATTTCATGATGTTCCTGAAGCACGTAAGTAGTGTGAAAAGGGCCAATGATTCACTTTTGCTCAATGAAAAATCTTCCTATAACAGAGCAAGTCTTTGTCCATTGGACCAAGATTCCTCACAGTAAATGGCACTAATAACATACATCCCATTATTAACATGAATGAATAAAGGAGATTTGAAATCATGCACCATTGGGGACAATCCCAGGGTTATTAAGCACTAGGGGTGTGCAAAGGCACCCTGATTCGTGTTTTCCAAATCTGCTAAACCCGAATCGAGAGGCCGATTCGGGTTTAGCAGAAACCCGAATCGCCCAGCCCATTCGGGTTTACCGATTCGGATTGATTCGGATTGATTCGGGTTTTTTTTCAATGGGAAAAAGCCTCCCCCGGGCTTCTCTGAAGCCTGGGGGAGGCATCTTCCCACTGAATCACCCCAAATTTGGTGGGGGCCTTCCTCTAACTCCCCTCTAAGAACCCCCCAAGTTTCAGAACGATTGGACTTTGGGGGGCCATGTTATGCCCCCCCAAACCAGGTGCCCCTATCCTTTCCTTAAAAAAGCCATAGCTTTAGGTTGCTGCTGCTCATCTTCATTCATTTTTTCCTATGGGGAAAAAATGAAGAGGAAGGCTTCCCCCCTACCCTCAGGGGCCCTTCTCCCACCTTTCCTCCCACCCCCCACCAAGGCTTAGCCTGCTCCCACTTGGGGGGGCCATTTCATGGCCTCCCCAAGTAGGTGCTCTTTTCTCTACCACTTACAGCTGGGGAGGCTTGTCTTGCCAGGGGTGGCTTTTTGCATGCAAAATGCCCCCTACCCTCAGGGCCCCTTCTCCCACCTTTTCTCCCACCCCCCACCAAGGCTCAGCCTGCTCCCACTTGGGGGGGCATTTCATGGCCTCCCCAAGTAGGTGCTCTCAGCCCCCAAAGTCCACCCCTTACAGCCCCACACAAACCCAATTCCCCCCAGCTGCCACACACAGGCCCAAATCCCCACATTAGCCCCTCACAGACCCAAATCCACCCCCAGCAGCCCCACACCCATAACCCCAGGAACAGGCTGGCAAAGGCCAGCCCTCTCCCTTTGTTCCCTATGCTGGGAACTTCTAAACTCTCTTTCCCTGGGCAATTCTGCACAGCCCAGGGGTGCCACAATGGTGGGCACACTTCTGAGTGCCAGCTGGTCCCTGTGAAAGAGCACCTGAACCACAGACACCCTCCCTCAAATTCCCCCACCACCTACAGAGATGGCTGGCCGGCCAGCCCCATTGTTCCCTATGATGGGAACCAACTGCACAACAAAGAATAAAGCACGAACAACACAAAATAAAGTTTTTTAAAAAATTATTTTCTCCCTTTCAAAGTACAAGTAGGCAAAGCATTATGACACATTACACCAGCAGTCCCCCACACAGAAAAATAACACAAATCACTTAACATCAGAGAATCACAAAAGCACAATTCCTGTCAAAAACACTTTATTTCTTGAACAGCTTTAGGTTACACAGCAGGGGGGCACACCAAAGGGCATTCCAGCATTCCACCTCACAAAAATAACACAACTCACTTCACATCAGAGAATCACCCAAACACAATTGCTGTCAAAAACGGTTAAGTGGGTTGTATTATTTTGTGTAGTACACTGCTATCATGCCTTGTTGTGCCCTCGGGGTGATTTGGGTTTTTTCGGGTTTTCCAAAACCCGAACTGCACACCCCTATTAAGCACTATACAGGTGGAAGGGTTCCCTACCAGTGAAACAGGTATCTGTTGCACATCATAGTGATGTGTTTAGGCATTGGAACTCTTGAATGTGCCCAAATCGGTCTGCACCAATGAAAGTTCTTTGCATCTGATGAAAGTTTGATGCATCTGATGAAGAGAAATGTGATTCTTGTATGCTACAGTAAATTTGGTTAGTCTTAAAGGTACTACTGGACTCTTTTTTTACTTTGCCAGAATGCACACCATCTAGTGCATGAAGAAAAGAAGTTTGAATATACTCTTTAACATCTACATGAAATCCCTGGATGATGTCATGTAGAGAGTCGAGCTGAATTGCCACCAATATGTGGATCATACTCATCTCTGTTTCACACTTCCAGCTGATCCCACAGCAGCTGAACCCATGCTTGGAGGGAGTTTGGGAGTGGATGCAAG
This sequence comes from Eublepharis macularius, assembly GCF_028583425.1. NCBI lineage: Eukaryota > Metazoa > Chordata > Lepidosauria > Squamata > Eublepharidae > Eublepharis > Eublepharis macularius. The sequence continues at coordinate 70,919,018 of NC_072799.1, forward strand.
CTAATAAAAATGAAGCTGGTTGTTGTTGATTTTCCAGGCTGTATAGCCGTGGTCTTGGCATTGTAGTTCCTGATGTTTCGCCAGCAGCTGTGACTGGCATCTTCAGAGGTGTAGCACCAAAAGACAGAGATCTCTCAGTGTCACAGTGTGGAGAAGATGTTGGCCGGTAATTTCTATCTACACAGGAAGGTGGGTTTGGGCTGAGTCATCCTGTAAGAGTTTCCCAGGGTGTGGAATGCTAATGGAGGGAGGCTTCACTGTATCCCGAGGAGGTTCTTTTGCATATGAATTGGTGCTTGATATGCTAATCTTCTCTGCAGGGCTATTGTAGGGTGTAGAGTATTTTGTTAGCCTGGTGTTTTTCAGGACTGGAAACCATGCTCTATTCATTCTTAAAGTCTCTTCTTTCCTGTTGAAATTGTGCTTATGCTTATGAATTTCAATGGCTTCCCTGTGCAATCTGACGCAATTACCTGCCAACATCTTCTCCACACTGTGACACTGAGAGATCTCTGTCTTTTGGTGCTACACCTCTGAAGATGCCAGTCACAGCTGCTGGCAAAACGTCAGGAACTACAATGCCAAGACCACAGCTATATAGCCCAGAAAATCCACAACAACCCGCGTTCTCCAGCCGTAAAAGCCTTCGACAATATAATAAAAATGAAGTTTGCTCTTGACAAGATGGAAGTGCTACTAATGAGCAGAAGAGCTGACCTTGTTACCTGAATTGCTCTCCTTGTGAGTAAGAGAGTGAGAGGGATTTAGTGGCAAGGAAACGGCTATACGAGAGGGGTACTGCAGGATAAACTCTGCGAATGTTTCCTTCCCCCATGGTAGCAGACAAGATTAGTGCTTTTAGATTCAAAGAGTAATGTTTTAGTAAAAGAAGAAAATGCACACACAGACACACACACAGGAGCAATAATAAAATGGTTACACACACAGAGAGTCCTAGGAATCTAGGCAAAAGGTGGAATAGAACGAAGGGAGGGCAATTATATTTACTGATCAGAAGAACAGCATGGTCCACGGAGGAAGAGAGTAGCTTCAAATGCCCTGCATTCTTGGCCAGGAGAGAGGCTTAGGAAGTGACCCCAAGAGTACAATGCTCAGATCTGAAGGCACAGCGTGCACACTTGAATGGGGCAAGAGCCTGGTTCTTATAGGGCAAAACGTGTCTTGAGGCTGAGGAGCCCCCTCAGCCAGCAGAACAAAGACTGTAAAGGTCAGTCTCTGGGAATTACAAAGGTTTGATTACCTTGATTGCTTGCTGCTGGGATGTGTGAAAGAAATTGCAAAGTCTCTCCTGCTGCCTCACAGAGGGGCAGTTTGGTAATGGATGCCACTGGAGCTAAGTTGATGAATTTAGATATGAGAAATATAGGTTCCCAGAGAAAAACAAACTTATCGGTGCTGGTTGATTGATCCTCGATCTTAGGGTGGGGATTTCATCATGGAAGAAGGGTATCGGAACGTGCTAAGTGGGGTGACTCAACAAGACCCTGTCTTATCACAGCTCACACCCATAGCTGGGAAGGCAGTAAATCAAATCACCCCAGTCCTCTGCATTCAGTTCATGCCTGAACTCCTGGGTGGGTCTTAGCAACTCCTCTGCCGCAGATCAAGCTGCAGAGGTGCTTGATCCTATGATTTTATATCATAGGCCTGTATATTAAATATGGTGGAGGCTGGAGCCGATTGCTTACAGGCTGGGATTTAAAGTGTCACCCATTCTGGATAGGGTTGCACTCCCCTTGAAGGAACAGATCCATAGTTTGGGGAGGAGAGTGCTCTTAGATCCAGGCTTACTGCTGGATAAGCAGGTGGTAGCTGTGGCCAGGAGTGCCTTTTACCAGCTTTTACTGGTTACCCAGCTGCAGCCTTTCCTGGGCAGAAAATATCTGGCTATTGTGGTGTGTTCCCTGGTTTCATCTGGATTAGATCACTGCAATGTGCTGTACATGGGGCTGCCCTTCAATAATGCTTGGAAACTTCCATTCATGCAGAATGCTGCTCCCAAAATGTTGACTGGCATGGGTCATAGGGACTATGTCAATCCAGTCTTGACCCATCTACACCCAGAGGTGGTTTGCCATTGCCTGCCTCTGCAACTCTGGTCCTCTTTGAAAGTCTCCCAGCCAGTTACTAACCAAGATTGACTCTGCTTAGCCTCTGAGATCTGGTGAGGTCAGACTTGCCTGGGCTATCCAGGTCAGAGGGTTAACAAAAGATACCGCTTTAACTAGTTGTTGCGGGGGGAGGGGTCACTATAAGCAACACTATAAACAACAATAAACAAATCACTATAAGCAACAAATCACTATAAGCAGCAATATTGTCAAACGAGGTATGATTTTGCGCCATATTTATATTTCTCATTCAAGTCTTTATGATTTGCAGCTATCCTGGGATTTGGATTTATCACTTATCAGAAAAAGAGCTCAGCAGCACAATAAAACATCTACCTTAAAGCACAGTGGAAATATAGTAATGCACAGGAATAAAACTTGACTCAGCTGCAGTTTCTGCTAAATGAAATGCTAAAAGATGTTATTGAGGGAAGTTTTCCCCTTTGATTTTTTTACTACCCACCCACACTCTTCTTTGTACAATTCCTTTTTCAGGAGTTGTTTTTCTTTCCTTTGGTTGTGGTATTGTTTGCTCAATAACTTTTAAAAAGTGAGAAGCTATTGAAATTTATTTTACATGGTTAAACCACATAGTTAAACTTTCTGCCTATGAGATGTGGTTGAAGTATAAGACGGGGTTTTTTTGCTCAAAAGGGTCAAATCAATCAATCAATCAATCAATCAATCAATCAATCAATCAATCAATCAATCAATCAAAAGAGTTTATTGTCTATAACCATAGGCCATCACAAGTTTGGCCTTAAACTACTGAAACTGCTTTCTCTGTCTAACCTGCATATCTTGCATGGCACCTCTTTTGATTCCGCAGGGGGGTCCTTTACATACATGGCAGCATCTGGTACCAGCAATGTTGACTACATAGCCATATCCCCTGATCTATTTAACCAGGTTTTTAACTTCGAGGTTTTAGATGTAACAGTAAGTGATCACTGTCCTTTGAGACTGTCTCTTACTGCCAAAAGGGTCATATAGACATATATAGTCACTTTTTTTAGACAAAGAGAAATAACTCGAATTGTAAAACAACACATTCTATTAGGTAAATAATGGACTAATTGATATGAATGAGAACAAGCTAAACAACATTCAGTTTGGCTTTTCAAAGGCAACTGAATTTTTTAATTTTTAAAAAATATCATTAATGTAAAGTACAATATAACAAATAAGGGAATAAGTTGTATAGAAGACAATGCAACATTCAAGAGATTTAGAACTTAGTAAATAAACTACAAAGTTGCAAAGGTTAAAATGCATGCAACAAAATTGCAATATTCAATGGAACTTGGAAAGAAGCTCTCCAAAAAAAAAGAAGCTCTACAATATTTAAAATAACAAAAGCAATAATTTAATTTAGTTAACAAATTGCTGATCTGATCCCTTAATTGAACTGGGAACACAAGGCAATCATACAGTGCTCAAGCTTGCCCCCAGATTTGGACCTGCTGGAATAAGAAAGGTATGCAAATGGAGAAATCAAAAATTTGGGTCTTTACTGAAATGTGTAATTACCTAACTCAGGATAAATACAGAGATGCAAACTACCATCAACACAAACTACCCCTCACAAATTCTAACTATTGATTAAACCCTATTACAACCTTATTCACTATAGTTAATAAAGTAGCGCAGTTGCATCATAATGTATATTTTCCCCTAGCAACTACAAACCTATGGGGATGGTATAGTTAGCAGTTTTCTATAACTTGAACAGAAAAACAATTGCATAGTTGAGAGCATTGGAAAACATGATGAACTCTGTGGTTTACAATGCGCTCTCTATGGCACAACTAGGTCTAGAGGTGTTCAGTTAAAACCGATGGCAGTTAAGTGCACTTAACTGCACAGCAGGTTGTGCCTCACCATCACCATCATCCATTGATTTTCTACAGATACAAGAGCAAAGTGTAAATGAGAAGAAGGGAGATACATGGCATCAATGCCATGGAGAAATTTGCCCTGGCTCACATGAATCCAAATGCGGTATGAGACATTATTAGTGAGTCTCTCAGCCGACCATGAGATGGTGGCAGGCAGCTATTTGCTTGGCAGCACCCTCTCCCCAGCAGGCATTTTATTGTCTCTTCTAAGTGCGCTGCCAGCACCTCAGGACAGCTGCCTTTTCTAAAAAACCTGGTGGAGAGAGGACAGGAGCTGGCTCTGAAATATCCCACGCTTGCCACACCACCGGATGCTCACAGGCAGGGAAAGACCCAGCTGAGTTCATCTGGTACTGTCTTCTGCTTTTCCATTTATCTCAAAGAAAAAGGAGTGGCCCATGATAAAGACTCTGACTAGACCCTGATCCAGCTGCATGATAAGCCCATACCTGGAATAAACATTGATCGTATCGTCCCCAGCCTCAGCCCCCCACCACTTCTCACCTGGCCAGCAGGGGGAAGAAAGGTATAGGAATGTGGTATAGGGTGGTATATATGCTCCCATGTGCTCTAGAACGCCCCTGCATGCGTTCTTACATGAGAAGGATATAATGGGTTGCTCTGAAGACAGAGGGAGTGAAAATCAGCCCCAAACAGTAACACTCCCACACACACACCTCTCCGTCCCCCAGGTTGGCTCCCCGTGGACTTGGTAACCCTATTCTCTATTATATATTTTAGCGGAATGGTTAAAAGGTAACTCAAACTGGTTACTATTGTCATTATTTCTATTTGTACATTAATATTATCTTAAGAGAAAAAAGAACATTTGAGGGGGTTACAAATTGTGTGGTAGCTGTTTGATTTATTTTAGGGTGTTTTATAATATTGTTTGCCAGTACTATGGAGATCCAAAACCAGTGGAGGCTAAAAAATCTGCTTTCTGTTTCCAGGGCCTGGTATATATAGAGAGAACAACTATCTACATTAATTTTTATTTGCCTGAGCTACAAAATAGGAACAGAATCCAAGGACTTCTTTTGTTTATTTTGCTGGAGGAGAATGTTATTTTACTAACAGTTTTGCCTGTAATCTCCTGATGTAGGAGTTGTGACAATATTAAATGTGGTGGCTCACAGCAGCAGCCATGAAAGCAGTGCAGTAACTATGGTAACTTCTGACTCTAGTGTTGCAGGAGTCCATAAACTGTGGGCTGTGTCAGGTTTGCATTTCTCTTCTAAAACACATCCTGCTGGCAGCTCCCTTTTGAATGTATATTGCCTATATTGCTTCTTGGCCTTTTGGCTAAGATCATGTGTAGTCAGGGCCAGTGCCAGGGTTTCTGGCACCTGAGGCTGGGGGGGGGGGAGCTTCAGGATTGCTCCTGCCCCTCACATGAGCGTGTGCAGAGTGTGCACACACACCCAGACTGCAGGGCAGCGAGCGGCTGGGCAGGAGGGCTGAGAGGCTGCTGGCCCAGCCAGGCACAGCAGGTGGCTGGGGAGGCACATGTGTGTCCTCCCAGCCTTCCTGCTCCATTGCTCTGTGCACCGCCCTGGAGGCCTGCTGCACCTGGCCTGTGGCTGCTGCTCCTGGCCGGGGGCACGTGTTGGCAGCATCAGCAGCGCAGGAGAGCTGGGAGGCTGCAGTAGCTGCGGGACAGGCATGGCAGGTGGCCGGGGTGGTGTGCGAACAGCTTCCCATCCCTCCTGGTCAGCCACCTTTGACATTGGGCAGAGCCGGTGCCACCGTGAGGCCGCTTCTGCTCACTGTCAGAAGGACGAGGAGAGACTCCCCTGATCCCTCTGACAGCGGGCAGAGCAGGTGCAGCCACGGGACTGCTTCTACCTGCTGTCAGAGAGATGAGGAGAATCTCCTTGTCCCTCTGACAGCGGGCAGAGCTGGCGCCGTGGGGCTGCTCCTTTCCAGTGAATCTCTCCATCCCTCTCACACCGGGAGAGCTGGCACTGCCCCCTTTGCTGTCATTTTCTCTTCACAGTGGCAAAAACAGTACTGCCTGTTGGAAGCTACTTTGAGGGGTTACAAAACTGACCTTCCCAATGTCCAATACCCACAAAATTTGCAGGGGACATTGTCCTCACAGTCCTCTGAAGACACCCCCCCCCCAAGTTCCAGAGAGATTGCAGCCTGGGAAAGGTATGATCCTTTGCTGCCTATTTCTCTTCTGAGTGGTAGAAACTGGACTGTCTGCTGGAAGATGAAGTGTTAAAGCCAGGAGTTCAGACAGAGTTCAGTCCTTGCCATTGCCAGGGGAATTGATTGAAGACGCCTGAGTGTCTGGCTTCCCGAACAGCGGCCGAATGCAACAAACGAGGCTTGCAATGACCACCTGTTCATTTGGAATGGGGACTCATGAATGGCCCGTTCATGAACAGACAAACGGGCTGTTCGTGGGGTTTTTTTTGTTCGTATTGCTGTTCGTGCCCATGTCTAGTAGAGTCACTCAAACCAAGACACCCTAACCCAAATCCACACAGTGCCCCCTCTTTCCATTGACTTCACCACACAGGCAGCCAGTTCCTTTTATTCACTAACCTTCAATCAGCTACTGCCCAGGCTATTAGGTTACGGGAATTCAGTGTTTACTCCTTCTATATGTTGCCATTATTTAGTTAAATAAGGCCCATTGGTTCCAATCAGAATGTTTGTGTTTATATTATTTCCCCTCAGCCAACAACTTCCAGCCCCCTAGGGTTAAAACAGAAAAACTAATAACTTTTATTTACAAGATGTATAACACAGGAGCGAATGACTCAGGCAGATAAATATACTGTTGATAAGAGATGCACTTATAACCCCACAGTCTTTTAACAGTAGACAGTTATAATTTAAATTAACAGGGGTCAACAGCCAGCTATTATCTGCTACTAATCTTCAGTAGCCTAAAAAATTCTCTCTCCTAATGGATTTCAACTGTCACCCACCCCTGTATTCCAATAGCTTTCATTGGCTGTTCCCTGGAAGAGGTGGAGCTGAAACTGGCGTTGTCTATCAACATAGTGTGCTACCAACAGTAAAGGAAGAAGATCTACAAACTAAGGTGAGAGAGAGAGAGAGAGAGAGAGAGAGAGAGAGAGAGAGAGATGCTGCATATAGACAGGCCACAAAGGCACACTGATATTCTCCTCTCCAGGGCTTCCAGTCTGTTAGGAAGGACCAATTCTTCTCAGGCTTTTCTCTGGGATCTCATCCAGGAACAATCTTACAAGTAGGAGTCAAAGTTTGATTTTGGTATGTTCATGTCTATTTTTTAATTCATAGTCCACTCATTCTGCTTCAAAGAACCCTGAAGAGAACAGTTTTTAATGAAGACAAACAGCTTGATCCATTAATCCCTTATGCATGTGGGAATAAATATATTTCTGGTATATGCAACCATTTCCCCTTTATCTTCAATAGCTACTTCATACTGAACCAGACCATTGATCAGTCAAGGTCAGTATTGTCTGCTCTAAATGATAGCAGAGGTATTTCAAGTCATCTACAACCTGATTCTTTTAATTGAAGATGCCAAGAATTGTACCTGAGGCCTTCTACATGCAAAACAGATGTTCTTTCTTTATTTTTTACTTTATTCAAAACATTTTAAACTAATTTTCCACCAAACTTAATCCCCAAGGTGGCTGATAACAACAACAACAATACTACAAGCTTAAAAATATACAGATATATAAAACAATCAAAACAAACTCACAGACACATGAACAGAAAGGCGCGCCAATGACAATCAGTAAAGTCATGCCAAACAAAACAGAAAAGTCTTCACCAACTAATGGAAGACAATGATTCAAGCGGACAGATAAATCTCCCTGGAGTGGGAATTCCACAATTTTGGTGACACAAACAAGAACCTTTCCTGGATTGCTACCCATCTAGCCTCAGATGAAGCAGGGACTCAGGTAATGACCAGAGTAATTGGTAGGTATGGCAGTAAGCAGTCCTTGAAGTATGATGGCCTCAAGCCATAAGACTTTAAATGTCAATAACAGCACATTGAATTGAGCCCAAAAGCAAACTGGAACCCCACGTAGGGGGAACAAGACTGAAGTGAAATGAAGTAATCTAATGTAGACAAAGCATGCACCATAGCAGAAAAATCTTTATTGCTGAGAGGAAAAAAGATTTCTTACCCAGCTATTCCAGACTAGAGATGGGCACGGATCCAATTATGACCCCAAAAACGCACAAACCAGTCTGGTTCGTGGTTCACGAACCACGGTTCGTGGAAGCTCCTTTCTACAAATTTTCACAAACTGGATACTGGTTCGGGTTCGTTTGGGTCGTATGGGGAAAGGGATAGTTTAAATGGCCATTTCTCTGAAGAAATGGCCATTTAAACTTTTCCCTGCAGCTTGCAAGCGGAAGGTCCCTTTAAACTATCATCTTTCAGGTGGCGGGGGGGGGGATCCCCTGCCACCTGCCAGCAGGGCAGCAAAGGAGGCCACAAATGGCCTTGCTGCCCCTCAAATGGCCATTTTGAGGGGCGAGAAGGCCGCCACAGTGGCCATTTGAGGGGTGAGAAGGCCTTTTTTGTCCTCCTTCTGCCCTGCAGGTCTGCAGAGGGATGGAGGAGGCTGAAAATGGGCTTCCTGCCCCTTGCGGGAGGAGAGGGCGGACACTGTGTGCCGCAGGGGAAGGTAAGTGTGGGGCTGGAGCTCAGGCTGGGGTTGGGGCATGGGGTTGGGGGTGGGGTGGGGTTTGGGCAGTTTAAAGGGACCTGCCACTTGCAAGGCAGGAAAGGGCCCTTTAAACTGTTAAACACCCCTTTCCCTGCCGCTGTTAAGGCCAGAAAGGGGCATTTAAACCCCACAAACCATGAATTGGTTAGTAACTGGCCCTATTTCCATGCCAATTCGTGGTTCCTAGTTCGTGAAAATCCATGAACCTCATGGTTTGGGTTTTTTTGGTTTGTGCCCATGTCTACTACTGACCACCACTGTTGTCTGCTTTTCCAGCAGGAAGTCCAAGTCAGCAGCACCGACAAATAATGAACCTGCTCCTTTAGGAGGAGTGCAATCCCATCCAGGACAGTGGACACCTCAATGCCTGGGCCAATCCTTCATCCTATCTGTAGTGCCTCCATTCTGTTGGGATTAAATATCAACTGGTTAGCCCTTATCCATCCCAAAATTGCCCTCAGGGACCAATTAACAGTTTCTATAGACTCTGCAGGATCTGATGGAAGTGTGAGATGGACCTGAGTATCATCCACATATGGGTCAAGTAGATTTCCAGGGTATGAGCTTTCGAGAATCAAAGCTTTGACTACCCTGGAAATCTCATTGGTCTTTAAGGTGCTGCTGGAGCAGAATCCTGCTCTTCTACTACAGACCAACATGGCTATCTGTCTGAAACTATCTCTATATTGCTGATAACTCAGGCCAAATCTCTGGAAGTCATGGAGGACAATATGTAACCTTGCAGGACCCACAGGCCAAAGACCAAGCTGCAGTCCCACAGCACCACCTTTTGATATATACCTTCCAGGTAGGATGAAAGCCACTGTAGAACATTGTAGTCCTAACTCCAAAAGGCGGTCCAGTTGGATTCTGTGGTTGATGATATTGAAAGCTGCTAAGAATCATCAGTGCCACACTCCCCCATCCATCTCCCAGCACAGGTCCTTCACTAGGGTGACTTAAATCATTTCACTCCCACATCAAGTACTGAAACCGGATTGAAAAGGATCCAAACAATTCAATTCATTCAGGAATCCTTGGTGTTGTCGAATCACCATTTGTTTAACCACCTTGCTCAAGAATGGCACATTTGAGACCAGATGATAATTATTCAAGTATCCTGTTGTTCCACGAAGTCATTGTCCCACCACCCCCAGTACACACAACACTTGTTTTCCCTTCTACATATTGACTGCATGTCTCTGTTTAGGAGAAGGGCATAGTGAGTTAATTGTGTCCTATGGGAATCCTCTTCTTTTCTTCATTCAATCTGAATATTTTTTTTAAGTACAAGGACATAAACAGTAAAGATAGTACTTAATCTCTAATGATGTATTATGTCTTCATCAAACTTTGTAAGTTTGGTTTTTTACTCAAGTCACCCCAGAAAATGATTTTTGGAAGGTCAGAATATGGTTTAAGTACCTTTCCAAATATAATCTTTCCTAAAAGCCATTACAAATATTTCTTTAACCTCTAAATAGATAACCAAATACTCTTAAGATTCTTCCTATCATGATTCAAATATATTCCTCAGGGAAAGAACAAGACAGTTTCCAATACCAATTAGACTGCTGCAGCTTATTATGATTAAATAATAAAAAATAATGACCTAAAGATTTTGTACAATAATAATGTCAAAGGGATACTTACAGCATATTTCTAATTGATAGCTTAGAATACCAATGGATGACATTTCCATGAGAGGATCAGGGCTTCCTTATCCCCCCTCCCAATGCATACATGAAATGCTGCCATTGGGGTGATAGGGTAGTGGTGGTGGAGACTGCCCTCAAGTCATAGCTGACTTATGGCAACCCCTGGTGGGGTTTTCATGCCAAGAGACTAACAGGGGTGGTTTGCCATTGCCTGCCTTTGCAACCCTGGTCTCTGTTGGAGGTCTCCCATCCCAATTACTAACCAAGGTCGACCCTGCTTAGCTTCTGAGATCTGACAAGATCAGGATGACAGAGTACCCCCTCCCAAAAAGTCAGGAAGGGCAAGCTAGTCCTTTGAGCAGGAAATGGAAATCAACAAAACTATACCCCATTAGAAATTTACCACAAGATCCGAACTCCTACATGGGATGCACTGCAAGCTTTTCAATTTAATATTCAATTTTTTGTATCATGGTGGTATTTATTCTGCTGCTCCAGAAGAAAACAGAAAAGTAATTAAAAAAACTGAACATTCTTAGGGTTTTTTTCTGCTTCTGATTTACTAGATCATAATCAGGTATCATAGCAGATACTGTCCTGCGCCTGGGCGGTAGTCTCTTCAGGAGTCAGTTGCTTAACCAGATAGCCTGCAAGGGAGCTAGCGGCTTAGAGTTCAAGGCTGGGAACTCAAGGCTTGTGCAAAGTGAAGTGGTTGATCCAACACCGAACCTCTGCCAAGCCTCAGCCTCAATGGGCTGAGGGGTGCTATGGCTCAGCTGCCTCTCCCAACAGGAGTTGGGGGCTTAGGAGGCTCAGCTCTGCCCTGACTATGTTCCTGCAAGGAAGTATCCCCGTCAAAGTCCTGATCCGAGTCTGCGGGGAGGTGATGCCCTGCCAGCCTTGCCTTTTGCCTTCTCTGTGCTATTTCTGCCTAGATCATTTGCTGTTGCCTTTCTCTCAGTGTGGGAGGCCATCTGGAGGAGCTATGGGTCCTGGGTTTTGTTCTGATCAAACAAAGAGATCTCTATGCATTCAAGGACTGGAGAGTTATTATGCAAGTTGAAAGAGGCTGGTGAAGAAGCAAGGAACAGCGAAATGGGGTACAACCAAGGCCAGCGCACCCGTTGCCAACCCCACGCCGGGAGTTTCCCTTTAGGAGCAACTCGGCTTTTGAGAACACTGAGGACCGCTCTTAATTTTCTGAGTGGCCACGCCGTTTCTTTGCCTGTAAAAAGGAGTTATACAACAATAGTTTTTTGGTGGACTGTGATATATTGAATGGACATTGTCTATTTGGAGAAGTAGTAATGGGTCTTATGAAATGTGTGTTGATCAATAGACACTGATTGTTGTATGGTCTCCGTGGATTTTGTGTCCTCTCTTCTGTGTACTGTATAGTGGAGACTATCCCCTTTGTATGTTGTTACCTGGTTTTTGTTCTGCCTGGTGGGTCACCAGTGGTGGTCTCTGAGGCATGCAGCTTAGATGCGATTGCAGGTTTTGGTGGTGTGGTCTTGGGTGCTGCTGGGGCATTGTCGGCCAGGGCCTTGCTTGTGAGCTTTGGCGGAGTAGTCTCTGGTGTGGAGTCAGTTGGTTCTTCTGCAGGACCAGGCCCCCTCTTGGCCCTGCTGGTCGTCAAGCTCTTCCTCTGAGCCCTCTAGGTCTGAATCACTGGCCTGGGCAGAGGGTTGATCAGAGGGGGTCATGACAGATACTAATTCAAAATTCCTTTACCAATGCAATCTTTTTTAAAAAATCCTTTGGATCAAACAGAAGAATATCTACTTCACATCTTGGCTAAAAGAATGTTTCAATATCCATCTCTAGTACAGAACAGCAAATGTAATGAATTAGAAAAAACAGACTGATTTGCTTTTCTTTACCTTAGATAAGGACCATTTCAGGTGCTCCAGTCACAGTGTGGTTGCCAAGAAGCAGGTAAACCACAAACCCAGCCACTTCACTTCCATGTTTATTGTGAAGCAAAGGTTTACTGGCTTCACAAATTGGATGGCATTGCTATCCTACCACATTTTCATTTGGTGTGGGTAAGATGTTTCATGATCCTCATGAGCTGCCTGCAATGAGTCAACTACGATGCATCCCAAAACAAAAACTTATTCTATCAAATGTTATTTCTGTACAATTTTCCCCTTTTATTTTTATGGTAGATCAAATGGGTCAGTGGAGATAACACATTGCAGTGTCACGAGTTTCAGTAATCACTTCTCCCATCTCACATTATGTAATCTGCCTTGAGTCTCAGTGAGAAAGAAAGAAAGAAAGAAAGAAAGAAAGAAAGAAAGAAAGAAAGAAAGAAAGAAAGAAAGAAAGAAAGAAAGGTGCATTTCGCACTAGGAGCTTACCGCGCCTTTTTTGCACAGCAAATGCGATCGCGTCTGCATCGCATTTGCACCTGCACTCTTCACACTTATAGAAAGTTTCGAGTTGGCGTTTGACAAATCTTCTCGCCCACCGCTTTCACACCCGCCTCAATTGCCTCGCATTTGTTGCGCTCTTTTTTGGCCGGCATGCGCAGTGTTCCGATGGGAGGGGAATGTTCTCTTCTTCTTTTTTTTTAAATTTTGTGCAAGCGTGGTAACGTTTATGCGTTTCCGCATCTCGAAATTGTGCAACTATGTTTGCTGTGAAAGCTCTGATTTTGGCCTGGCTTCAAATAATCCTCATTTATCTGAGGCGATCGATTGAAGCCACGAACAGCTTTTGGCTCCGTGTGGTCAAAAGAAGGAGGACAAGGCATTCCTCGTGGGCTCTGCATGACATACACCAACAACCACAGCGAGTCCACCGAAGCAGCAGAGCACGAGCACGATGGATCGCGCTGGCAGGTATCCGTGTTCCAAGACGCTACTGGGTCTATCCCAGAAGCAATGATTGGTGGGACAATTTTGTCACCGCTATATGGGATGACGAATTATGGATACAGAACTTTCGCATGGCCCGGTCCACCTTCAATGAGCTGGTGGCATGCATTGGCCCAAGACTGGCAAGGCAGGATACCAGACTTCGCCGTGCAATCCCCGTGGAGAAGAGAGTGGCCATTGCTATCTGGTACCTGGCCAACTGCTACCACTACCGGGGCTGCATGAACCAGTTCGGCGTGGGACTGTCTACAGTCGCAGGGATAGTTCTGGAGGTTTGCTTTGCTATCGAGGCAGAGCTGCTCAGCAAACTAGTCTGCTTGGGACAAGATGTGGCAAAGGTAAGTTTCCCCCTATCTCATGCCTGGACCTTGGCGGCATGTTTTGGCCTGTTTAAGTTTCGGCTGTTTAAAACAAGGAATATGAATATGATATGATGACTTTTAAATTTATAAATATGATTGAAACCAATACTTGCGTTTAGATTTTCAAGATTCTGTCTGACTGTCTGTGTGCTGATTGAAACTTTCTAGATGCTTTAAACTTAACTCTCTTTACAGATCATGGCTGGGTTTCAGCAGCTTGGATTTCCACACTGCATTGGGGCAGTGGATGGCACGCACATCGCCATTTGCCAATTCAAGGGAAGAGGTCATGAGTATAGCAACAGAAAAAAGTTCAACTCAATCCTGATACAGGGAACAGTGGACCATACAGGGCGATTCATTGATGTGGAGGTCGGTTGGAGTGGCCGCAACCATGACGCCTTTGTTTTTGCCAATTCTGCCATCTGTGAAGCCATGGATGCTGGGGCATTTGTGCCTGGGAACCCATGTCTTACTTTGGAAGGGGTTGCTGTTCCTCCACTAATAATATCGGATGCGGCATATCCCATGAGAAGATGGCTGATGAAGCCTTACGGCACACCATCCACCCCTGCGGAGCGGCACTTCAACAAATGTTTGACCCGCTCCAGAAATGTGGTTGAACATGCTTTCGGTCGGCTGAAGGGCCGTTGGAGGTGTCTCAGATCATGCCTGCTGGTTGCAGAGGAGAATGTCACCAGCATTGCCGTAGCATGCGTTGTCCTCCACAATCTGTGCGAGCAAAAGGGACATGGCTATGTAGAGGACGATGCACCATTGCAGCAGGTGCAACTCACAGAGGACCAACCACCAGTCCCCGTGTGGCCTAGACGTCACCTGGAGCAGGGAAAGGTGGTTCGCGATGTCCTCGCCAGGCATATGTTGAGTCAAGTGCAGCATCAGTAATTCACTTGCCATTGCATGTTCCCCAGGTGTGCTTTGTTTTTTTCCGGATTGGTGCACCTCTGAAGCATCGGATGTCATGTGTGCAATCTCAATTCCTCTTATAACCAAAATTGTTTTTACAGCCATTTATGTTTGTGTAGCTGAGCTTTAGTTTGTTTAAGAGCATCTTGTGCCACCTCCACGTTTGCTCCGCATGCTTGGATGAGGGCTTCAGTTTGTGACATTCGAGTGATTAATGTTCGCCAAGACATCAAGCTGTGGTGCTGAGCAATCATCAAGAAATCGATTACAGCAATAAATGTTGACTCGTGCTGCTGTGAAGTGTCGAATTCATGTACTTTAACCTCACCAAGAAATGACAAATAAATTTGATTTGAACATTTTAATTCATGAGCAATCAGGTCTGGTTCTTTCAAGTTAATGTAGATTGAATTGAGTGTGTGGTTTTTCTCTCCCATGCAAAGATTGACAGGAGTGATGTTGAACAGTTTTTCAAAACTGTTTGCTGTTTTTGAGTTCCCACCACTGAATGCACGTTCTCCTCAACAATCAGGACGAAGCAAAAAGTTTCAAATGATGCTTGAACAGCAGGTGGATTGAGCGGAGGGCAAGTGAACTGGGAGAAACACACTTGCCCTTCAAGTGTCATTTGTCAATTGTGGCTTGGCCAACAGTGGCAGACACATGAACAAACTTGAATGGGTCACCAAGTTTCTTAAACTGGTCATCCACCCACCAATACACACACCGAACCTGCCTAAATGCAGTGGCAAGCAGAGGTGATCGATAATTGTGGGTGACAATTTGCAGCTTGCCCAAGAGGCAGTTTAAATGGACTGCAGCAGTCACCCCAAAATTGCTTTTCAGGGCCGCATTACTGCACTGCCACAAAGATACATTTTGGGGAGGGGACCATAGCAATACGGTCCTAAATGTGATAAGAAAAAGAAATACTGCATGTCAAGAGTATTCCTTGCCACGAAAAAATGCTTTGTCCATCCAGACTGCCTGTAGTTGTTATTTGATCTTGATATTCAACAAATTGGTACATTGTTTTGGGCGGTTTTTTGGGCCACCGGTGGCCTTCAACAAAGCAGTGGCAGCATGAGAATATCAGGTTTGGATTGACAGTTGGCCTTGTCACCCAAGGTTGCTGAGCAATCACCTGTGTGGTTTCCTCCATTCCCCACTCTTCAAGTTTTGCCCCATTGTTCCCGCAATGTTCATGGTTTTTTCCCCCACGATCGCACCCCTGTCTGCATGACATATTTTCTTGGCGTGTTTGGACTTGTATGAACCATCTCTTTTTTAAATCTAAAGGGATAAACGTTGAAACGTTTAGTCTCAAGGCCAGGGAGTTAAGAAAATGCCTGTCGACATGTCCACGCCCAGATCCTGGACGGCCAATGACTTTCGGCCCAATGTTCTGTGCGTGCGTGCGTTACTTCCTGCGGGTGATCGGTAATCGATACTTGAGGGAGTGTCCCCTCCAGATCCTTGCTGGCAGAAACTGTTTTCGGGGAAGGGGCAAGGAAACATCGAAGGAGCCCTCTGCAGAGACGTTTCAGCGTTGCTCTCTTCGGTTTCAGGGAAGTGAGAATGCCGTACAGGAGAGGAAGGGGAACCTTCTGGCAGCACGAAGAGGTGTGCTTGCTGCTGGATATTGTGCTCCGTCTGGGCTTCGCGCCCGACCTCATGTCTAGCACGCATCAGAGGAATAGATCGGCATACGCTGCCATTGCGAGGGAGCTCCGGGCAGAAGGCTATGCTAGGACACCAGATCAGTGCCGCACCAAATTTAAAAGACTGAAGTGCGACTTCTACGACTCCCTCGAGGCTTGGCAAGGTCTGCCGCGCAGAAGCGGGCAGATACCTCATCACCGTTCCCTGATGCGGCTCTGGGTGGCTGCTGGCCGTCCTCGTTGGGAGGACTGCCATCATGAGGGTAAGTATCATCATATGTTGGAACATTGCTAATACTTTTTTTTTAAAACACAAAAACCAAATCAGGAAAAGTGGTAACGTTGCAATGCTGGCAACCCTCCCTCCTTTTTTGGAGGTCGGAGTCTTCTTAGCAATGTAGGAGGAAAGTGATGGCAGAGTTGTTTGGGGAGATATGTGCCAAAGTCCTAGCCTGGCAAGTAGTGCATATATGCTGATGAATCCCCTCCCTTGAAGCAGAGCCTTGTTTCCCGTATAGAGGGGTTGGATTCCAGACACATGCAAACCCACTGAAATTCTGCCCTAATCTCAGCCACCAACTGCTGGTCGAGAACCGTGATTGCGTTGTTGGATGGATGATTTCATAACTTCGCCTATTCATTTTGGGGGCTGACCCACACCACACATTTTTTTTTCTGCAGCAACATCATACCGCAGAGAGGATGAGGTGACCATCGTGGCCAGCGAAACACGCCAGCATGAGGGGCACGAGGAAGAGGAAAATCAATCAATGGAGGAGGAAACCAGCAGTGAAGGTGCGATGATGGGAGGTCCTTCTGAGGTTTCATCGTCTGAGGACCAAGGTGGGCCATCAATTATGCTTAGTGTTATCATGTTTCTCTCATGCGTGGAGGGTGTATGTTTCCTCTCACCCACAATTACAGCCATTGCTTACAGATCCAGAGGAGTTAGCCGTGTTAGTCTGTGGTAGCAAAACCAAAAAGAGTCCAGTGGCACCTTTAAGACTAACAAATTTTATTGCTGCATAAGCTTTCGAGGACCACAGCTCTCTTCATCAGATGCCTGATAAAAACAGTTTTGATCTGGCATCTGATGAAGAGAGCTGTGGTTCTCGAAAGCTTATTCAACAATAAAATTGGTTAGACTTAAAGGTGCCACTGGACTCTTTTAGACATTGCTTGCTTTTTCTCCCCCACACAGAGCAATGCAAAACCACTGATGCGAGAGAAAGCCCGTCAGAGGGCAGCCCGTCCTCCCACATCATTGATGCATTCATAGATCTCACTGTGGAGCCCCAAACCACCGCGGCAGCAGATAGCCCTTCAGAAGGGACTTCCTCCACCCACGGAATGGAACCCTTCATTGACCTGACAGAGGATTCCCGCAATGATGATGCCGGGGACAGCCCTTCTAATGGAGCCACCTCCTCCCACAGAGTGGAACAGCTAGCCGTGCAAGCGGAGGAACCCCGAACCACTGCACTCGGGGATAGTCCCTCAGAAGGCACCATATTCTCCCGCATAGCTGAACAGTTCATGGAGCTTGCTGAGGGTCCCCAAACCACAAGGGCCAGAGACAGCCCTTCTGAAGGCACTTCAGCAGCCCACAGAGTCGAACATCTTCCCGAGCTTGCTGAACAACCACAAGCTTCTGGTGCCAGATATGACACATCAGAGGTTACTTCATCCTCCCACAGAGCGGTAGAGATCACAAACCTTGCTGAGGAACCACAAACCACCACTGGCAGAGATAGCCCCGGTGAAGGCACCTCATCATCCCACACAGTGGATCCGGTAACCTTGCTTGCAGAGGTACCCCAAACTTCCGCTTCAGATGGAACCTCATCACAGCACAGAGTGGCCGAGCTCGGTGACCTTCCCGAGGAACCCCAAACGACCACAGACAGCCCCTCTGCGGGCGCTTCCTCCTCCCTCAGAGTGGATCATGTTGTCGAGCTTGCTGGGAAAGTGAAGCAGGTGGTGGCAACATGTCTCCGTGTGTGTGAGTTTTTATTTTAAATTAAAAAAGAATTTAAAGGCACCATATCAACCATGACTTATCCAATGTGTTGGGCATTGTTTGCCAGATTAAAATTGGGGTGGAAAGGGAAATGGCTGGGAAAGTGTAGAATTTTTTCCTTGCCTTAGGAACAACCACAAATTTCCCCTGATGCATGCCATTTCAGTCAAAGGATTGCACTGCAATGGTGTTTGATTTTGGCAAAAGTTGTCATGACAAAAAGACCAGCTATTACAAATTACCGTGCTGGACACCCTCCAAAGACAGGGTTCAATGGGAGGTGATGGTTAGTGATCTACCTTTCAGTGACTGTAATTTTTTTTTTCCCAGTGAAAAAGACCAACAGGAGGATTGACGGCCTTGAGAGGCAGCTGAGGATTTTGAGACAGGAAACCAAGGAGGATATCGGCAAGCTGAGGAATGACCTGGACAAAATAATCCATCAATCAAAGGAACAGTGATCATGTTTTAATGATTAACAGTAAAAAGTTTTAAACGGCGCAAACAATAAATAGTTTGGTTATGTTATAACAGTTAACAGTAAAAAATTTTCAAAAAACACACACAATAGATGTGGTAGTCATGTTTTGAAATTTCTCAGACCAAAAAATACCTATCCACAATCAAACTGTGAAACCTATCTGAAATGTTTATTTATTGCCGAAGTCAACTTTCACATGAAGTGACCGGGACCAAATAATCTCCCTTTTCTGATGACCCAATGCAATTGAGTTGTTCTTTCCCCCCGCCTCTCCTCCTCTTCCCTCCTCCAATTTTGTGTCCCTGTGGCTGTGATGGGTTGATCCTGGCAATTCCACACTCTCAGCGGGTGTGGGGGAGAGTGAAAAAAGGGAAAGGGGAAATGGATTTGGCCGTGGCCCATGCCCTGTTCAACTTCCCCAGAAAGGAGTAATATTTCAGATTTCAAAGGTTTTTCACAAATCAAATTTCTTGCTGGGTTTAATCACACGGCACCTCTTTCTGGGTGGGTTCTCCTGTGGAGATCTATGCACACTTCCCCTTCCAGATGATTGTCCTGGCACGGCTTGGTGACTCAGCTCCCGGTTTCCCCCCAGCAAAATTTCGGTTAGGGAGCTCAAGGCACTGACCGCTCTGTTGATGCCCTCAAAGTTCTGCTGCTGCGCCTCAATGAAAGCCTTTCTGTCTTCTTGTGCCTCCCTCATTGTGTCCTCATGCCTTCTCTGCTCCGCTTCCAGAAATTGCATGCGCCACTCTCGACTCTCCGTCAATGTCTGTTTTCTTTCCTTGGCATTGTTGTTCTCCTCTCTCTCTGCCTGAGACAACATCTTTTCTGCCACGGTGCTAAGCAAGGCCACACGTCTGCTTCGGGTTCGGGCCTTTTCTAGCCTAGATGCAGGCGACATCTGTGCCGTGGTTTTTGGTGCGGTTTCAACGGGCTGATTTTCAGCGACTGAAACCAGGAATTGAGAAATTGGTATGATTGTAAGAGAGAAATTTGTTTCTAGAAAGGGTTGAAGGAATCGCGACTGCAAAAGCTCACTCACCCACATTTGGACGACTGCCGTCCTCATGCTCCTCCGGGATTTCATCCACCTGAGTCAAGTCCGAATCTGTGGGAATTCAAAGGAAAAATTTTTTATGATGATTGTGTCAGAATAGAGATGCCAGAGGTTGAATCTGGTTTTTCAGTTGAGAGCGGCAGCCAGAGAGAGCAGACAAAACTAGAGTGAGGTGGACTGAAAGGGCAAGTGCGGAGGCGAGTCTCACAGTGTGTGGATGCTGCCACAATTCAGCCCAAATTATTATACTTAATGCTGTACATGTGAAAGGTTCCAGATCCTATCCCTGGCATCTCCAGATAAAGAGTCTTGTAGACAGAATTTGGGACAGACGTTTCTCTGCCTAAGAACCTCAAGATATGTCACCAGCCCAGAAAGCAATATAATGAGTGACAGGACTTGGGGTTATGCCACTTCACATGTCAATGAACCAGCATTTGTGGTTTCCAGGGACACCATCCGCACTCAGAAGAGGGAACATCACGAAGTTAGTGCACATGTTCTCAAAGGCAATGCAAGATATATTCAAGCAATAAAACATGCATGTTTGGCCCAAGCAATAGTTCTTTGATTATGAAAAAGCAGGGTTTTTTTCCCCCCCAAAAAGGTGGGATTGGCAAGCCAGCCAATTCCGCCTTCAGTTTATTTTCTGAAAAATTGAGGCTGTGATGTGATCAAAGAAATTATTGCTTTTGCCAAACCTTCATGTGTGGTTGCCAGCTCTGGTTTGCGAAATCCATAAAGATTTGGGTGCAGTGCCTGTGCATGGCAGAAGCTCAGCCACAGCATGCGATGTTATGCCATAGAATCTGTCCTACTTAGATGCCATCGTGCCCAGGGAAAACCCCCTTTGCAGTCCCGAGATCGACTGTAATTCTTGGAAGATTCCAAGCCCATCTGGAGACTGGCAACTTTAAATGCTTGAACAGTTGAAGTGGCATACAAGTAAGAGCGAGGTAATAGAAAACAATTCTGTTCTTTGACAATGCAGAACTTGAGTTATGTGCTTTGTCGGTGCCCAACCTTCCACTGTGAATGTTGGGTGCACCCACGTGCACCGTCAAGCGAGAGATAGTTTTGGGGCTTTCTTTCTGTAATGACTTTGGCAAACATCATTTTTAAGCTGACTGTCTTCTCTACTGTGGAGGCCCTCTAAATCAATCATCCAAAGTAATTCAAATCAATTAAGTTAATTCATTGACAGCATGATCCTAATGCCCTTCTAAGACCACCTTTAGCTAGAAAGAACAGAAATCCTCATGCCAACGGTGTCTCTGCCTTATGCACCCCGTCCACTCTGCCAAATAGGATCATGGCACTCGATCTTACCTTCTTCTCCCACCTCTCCCCCGTCACATGCTTCCATCAATTGTTCCTGGTCAGATGCAGCCCCTGGAAGAAACATAAGCGTAAGTTATATTTTGGAAAGTTTGGATATTAGTGATGCGAGTATGAATGGAAGACTCTTGTCAGAATAACACGTATTGTCCAGTGATGTGAACTCCCAAGTGGCTTGACGATGTCACAGGATAACAGGTTCCCACACATCTAATGTCACCGGTGCATGTCCAAACTTGTAGATTACTCTGACTTCAGGGTTGCTTCTGCTTGAGTTGTTTTTCACGGAATGAATCTGCAGGTGAGCAAATGATCACTTGAAAACTCCATACCCACCACATCCCCCCACCCTAGGCCCCTCTTCACACACCCACCATTACAAGTTCCAACACAGATAGATTGCTTTGGCAAGGGCATGACACCGGCAAAGTTCATAGGAAGAATGGGCATTAACTATCTGTAATGTTATAACGTTTCGCCTAGTGGTCACATCTCTCCTCAGGATTCCGCCGCTTGACCCACAACAGCAGGAAACATACTTGCCTTGATCGTTTGCTGTGACATCCACAGATTGTAGATTCAGGGTCACCATCGGGTGGCTAAACAGTTCCTCAGACCCCTCAAATTGAACTGGTCTCGGAGTGTCGGCGCACGGAAGGGAGAGGCTTCTGGCCACCCATTGTGGCCTGATGCTGGCATCGCCCCTGAAGATACGATGTAGCTGGGCATAATATGGGCACGTTGTGGGTGCATTTCCGGATTTGGAGTTGTGTGCCACCACTCGTTTGTATTCTTGGCGCATTGCTTTGGTCTTCGTCCGACATTCCAAAGCCGTGCGCTTGTGCCCTCTTGCCACCATCTGCTCCGCGATCTTTTCGAAGACGTCTATGTTTCTGTGGCACATTGACAGCGACTCCTGGACCTTCTCCTCTCCCCAGAAGTTGATGAGATCCAGTGTCTCCCTCTCCCTCCACGACACTCCTCGTCCAGCCATTTTCTGCATTGCCATCTGAGCCGTTAGATAGACCAGGAATGAACTTCTCCCGCCCAGCAGTGCTCGAGCTCTCAATGGTCCAGCTTGGTCACATGACCCAATTTTCGTGTCTCGCAGCACACAACCCCCTCTCCTGATGACGTTTTTGTTGTGTGATGAACGTTTAAACGTTAAAATGTTCAGTTTAAAGGGCGAGGAAAAAAAAGGGATTTTGTGGCCATCGGGAGTTTGATTGTTGGAAAAAACATGTGCGCACAATCATGACATGAACGACTCTCCCGCCAAGCATTGCTCGAGTTCTCACTGGTCCGCCTCGGTCAAATGACCCGATTTTCGGTTCTCGAGCAATGCCCCTCAGCAAAAGAAAAAAACCGAGAAAATGGGATTTGTGGCTGTGCTGGAAGGCTGCTAATCGGAAAGAGCACAATCGGAGCGTCAGGGAAAATAGGTCAGGACTGGAATGAAGTAAACGCTTAAACGTTACTGCCCCTACTGAACCAAAAAAAAAATGGCGGAATAAAATTTTTGAGAGCTGCGGCTGGTGGGAGTGGCTAGATCGGCAGACTGTCCAATCGGGGGTTAGGGAAGCAAAAAAGGGACAAACGCTTTCACACTAGCATACTGCGGGCCGGGAGCCATTTTGCAGCGAATGAACGTTAACTTCGCAGTATGTCCGCAGGAGGAAAAATCGGAGAAACCACTGACATGCTGCGGATTGGCATTCCATGACTCCTTCCTGAGTGTGAAATCCACAGAAACATGGGATGAAATACAGGTGCAAACGCGATCTAAAAACTGAGTGCGAAATGTATCAAAGAAAGAAAGAAAATGCTCATGAAGCATGACATAGGCTCTAACCAGCTTTTCCTCTGATAAAAGTGAGGCCCTTTGGCCAACTAAAAGGATATGCTGGGGATAACAACATGCACAGCAAAAGGCTATGTGGGATGAGGGCTAAATTAAAAGGAGGGTGACTGGGTGAGATTGAGCAAAAAGCTGGCTGGATCCAACCCATAGTCAGCCAAATCTGCCTTTTAAGATAATGCTCTAAGATCAAAAATAGATATGGCTTCATTAGCTACGTTATGCATACACAGCTATTTATGAGATACACATATTCAAAAATGCTGCTTATATTTGCTTATTTAAAAAAAACACTTTCCACATTCCATCATTCATCAATAATGCAGGTTAATTTATATGTGACTAATTTTGCGCTCTGTGTATTTATTATTTGAAACATTTATATCCTGTACTCTGTTTTTATTTTTTAAAAAGCCTGAGGCAGTTTCCAATGATTAAAAAATGTCCAAAGCAATTGGTGGTACCTAGAAAACATCATTTTAATAAACAACTTTAAATTGTAATTGCTTGGTTGGAATTATTTTCTTCTCATTATATTCTTCAGTCATCTACTCTTTATCCATTTTTTCCCACCTCAGCTCAATGTTACAGCATTTCTCTTTCAATTTAAGAAGGCCTAACATACAGCTTCATGGTTCTATCAAATACAGTTAAAGTTTTCATGCATTATATTTAATCACATCTCAAGTTAAGAAAATGCAAATCAGCCATCAAATATAAATTAAAGCTTGCCGTTTATGTGTGGAAAACCTTCTATGACATCTACAATAAACCCTGTAAGGACATGTGAACCAATCCATCATTTAAATCAATAAAAATCTTACAAGACAGAACCAAATGCCCTTCAAGGGAAAGTCATGTTTTAAGAACAAAGTTTGCATCTTTTGTAGAACGAAAAATTGATTAAATGTACATGAGAAGTGAAGCAGGAGAACTTGAGAACAAACAAGAATACAATCTGCAGATTGGAAATCAGTTATTTTGAAAGGAATGGCACTTGCAAGCATATGTGATTAGAATCAGACTGCAAGGATAACCATATTTATTTGGAAGTAAATTTCCATCAAAATCAATTAGTTACGCCTATTTCTTGCAAACAGCAGATCAAGTAGTTAACTGTAAGCTGTACCACTGAAGTGGGGGCTCCCATGACTGAATACTTCTCTGTTGGGGAAAAAAATCACTGCACATATAAACAAACTGAGGAAGAGGAAGAAGGCTTTCCCTTAACATTTGAATGCTCCTCAATAACAACAGAAACAGCAATAACCCTTTCACATTAAGTGGTATCTGGAGAAGTTATTGTCAATATTCTTGTCCGTTTTCTAGCCAGAGTCATGCCAGAGTCACATGCTATAATCTGTAGTTGTTTAGTTTTCCTCCCTCCAGGCCAAGGTGGTACCCAAGCCGCATATATCCATGGGAACGAAGAGTCCTTATCATCCCATTCTGGCCAACGACCTTGATGTCCTCGTCTTCTCATGCCTTCGCAGACAGGACTAAGGGGGGAGGCTGGGAATGGGTGTTTGAACTATTGTTACTTTCATTTCATGTGTCATTCTCAACAAAGCTTTCGTTCAGCCAAGGGCCTTCAGCCTTTGGAGTGTGGACACCTGTATCCTGAGCATAGTCTTTCAATAAATCTTTTGGAATCAAGAAACTTTGTGCTTCTTGCAGAAGGGGGGAGTCGAACTCTAGATAACTGGGATTCCATAGCCTGACAGTTATAAGGGATACAACCTGTTTAGGATTGCTCTCTTGCCAAAAGATTAGCTGGAGGGAGGTGTGACTGATGCTGTCTCCCTGCTCAACAAGATATTGATTGAACTGTCAGCACTAGACATGGGCACGGACCAGAAAAAAACTGACCCATGAGGTTCGTGGTTCATGGGGTTTCCACGAGCCACGAACTGGCACAAAACTGGCCCAGTTATGAACCAATTTGAGGTTCATGGTTCGTGGGGTTTAAGTGCCCCTTTCTGGCAGGGAAAGGGGCATTTAATCATTTAAAAGGCCCTTTTCTACCACATGCAAGGGGCAGGACCCTCTAAACTATCAGCTGGCAGGCGGCAGGGGGGATCCCCCCTCACCGACTACCAGCTGATAGTTTAAAAGGACCTGCCACTTGCAAGTGGCAGGGCCCATTATACGACCCAACCCCAAGCCCCCAGTCCCAGCCCCTCACCCCTGCAAGCCTAAGCCCCAGCCGCCCTCTTACCTTCCCTCTCATGCTGGGGTGGTGAGGGCCTCTTTCACTGCCTGTGCAGCAGAGGAGAAGGCCAAAAACAGCCTTTCTGCCCCTCAAATGGCAGCCACAGCTGCCATTTGAGGGGCGGAAAGGACATTTTTGGCTTCCTCTGCTGCCCTGCACGCTCACAGGGCAGCGGAGGAGGAAGCGGAAAAGGGCACTCCCGCCCCCTCAAATGGCAGCCACGTCTACCATTTGAGGGGAGGGAGGGCCCTTTTCCGCCTCCTCCGCTTCCACACGGGCCTGCAGGGCAGCAGAGGAGGCCTCCACCACCCCAGAGTCAGATGGAAGGTAAGTGGGGGGCTGGGGCTGGGGCTGGGACTTGGGAGGGGGGTGAGGGGCTGGGGCTGGGGATCCCCCCCTGCCACCTGCCAGCTGATAGTTTAAAGGGACCTGCAGCTTGCAAGTGGCAGGAACAGTTTAAATAGCCATTTCCCCTATGGAAATGGCCATTTAAACTGGCCCTTTAATATGAACTAAACGAACCAGTAGTCCAGTTCATGGAGGTTCATGGAAACAAGCTTCCATGAACCCTGGTTCACAACTCCCGAACTGGGCTGGTTCGTGGGTTTTTTTTGGTTCGTATTTAGGTTCGTGCCCATCTCTAGTCAGCACAGTATTTGCAAGGAATGAGACCAAAACAGGAAACGTAGCTATACAGAGGCTTGTTAGAGTTCATTTCTGCCTCCTGTTGCGGACACAGAACTAACAGGAAACAAAGCTGCAAAGTAGCTCTTTTTGGCTGGTGGTGGGGCGACATCATCCAAAATAAACGGATTCCTCAATAAGTGAAGTATCACCCAACACCACCTCAATCTTAACCTGGATTGAGTTTCAGTTTATGAGCTTTATTCTAGCCCACTACTTCTTAAAGAACTCATTTAGGATATCCACTATCTCACTTGATGTAGTTGAGAAGAAGAAAGAAAATCATGTGTCATCAGCATTCTGATGACCTCTCACTCTAAAATTGTAGACAGTCTCTCTTGGCAGTTTCCAGGACTTTAAAGATCACAGAAGACAGGATTAAACTCATTACGACACCACTGCACAAGAGCCATGAGTATGAACGACTGACCCCCCTACCCCACCTTCTGATATAAGAACAGACCCACTGGAATATGGTGTTCCTGATTTCCATTCCTACCAAGAAGTTTAGAAGGATGCCATGACATTCAAAGTCCCTGAGAGGTCCAAGCAAATCAACAAACTCATTCTGTCTCCCAGCTGTTACCAGGGTCCCCTTTCCCTGTTGTGTGCCGTCTGTTCTGACTCCATCTTGGCTAAATTCATTTTGGCAGCCATTTCAGGAGCTAGCAATGCCATGCTTTGGAGAAGGTGAGGCCAAGGCTCTCCTCAGGCTATAGCCAAAACTTTGGGCAGGAAACTGATTCCCCGATGGGATTGCCATTGCCACAGGGGCTTGCAGCTAGATCTATCAATGCAATCTCATCCACAAGGAGAAGTCTTCTTGAGCCCAAAATATCAAGCAGCCAGGTGGGTTTGATTATGTGCACAGACCTTGTCTGAATGTCTCCTACCAACCTGCCATAAGCCTTCAAACTGCCAGCCCTTTTTACACCCTAGCAACCCTCTGCCTAGAGGCAATCACTTTTTGTTACCTTTCTGGGAAACTCTCTTCATAACTCACTCAAAGTAAGAAACCCCACAGATTTGCATTCTGGACTGACCCTGGATTCCTGGAAATTACAATTATTTCTTTGACTAGTAACAAAGCCTGCTGTGGGAAAAAATACAACAGGCTCTAGAAAGGTGAAGACAGGCAGGTGGGCACTGTCTCCTCCTCCGTGACAGGTCCTGGCCGAGTGAAGGTGGGGGCCAGACATTGTCACCTGCTTCACTCCTGATCCGGCCGGATAAAGGGGGGGCGGGCATTGCCACCTGCTCCACACCTGCTCCCAGCCAAGTGAAGGGGGGGTAGCATTGCCTCATACTTCATGCCTGATTCAGGCTGGGTGAAGGGGGGGTGGGCATTGCCACCTCCTCTGCTCCTGATCCTGGTCGGGTGAAGGTGGGGGGGGCAATTGCCACTTGCTCCACTCCTGATCCCAGCCAGGTGAAGGCAGGGGGGTGGGCATTGCCACTTGCTCCACTCCTGATCCCGGCCAGGTGAAGGCAGGGGGGTGGGCATTGCCACTTGCTCCACTCCTGCTACTGGTCAGGTAAAAGTGAGGGGTGGGCATTGCCACCTGCTTCACACCTGATCCTGGCTATGTGAAGGGGGGATAGCATTGACATCTGCTCCCCACCTGCTCCCAGCTGGGTGAAGGCAGGAGAGCGGGCATTGCCACTTGCTCCATGCCTGATCCTGGCCAAGTGAAGGGAAGGTGGGTCTTGCTTCCTGCTCTGCACCTGATTACATCCAGGTGAAGGGAGCGGATTTTGCTGCTTGCTCCATATCTGATTCCAGTGGGTTGAAGGGGGAGCGGGCATTGCCACCTGCTCCGCTCCTGATCCCAGCTGGGTAAAGGGGGGAGTGGGGTTTGCCTCCTGTTCCACACCTGATCCTGGCTGGGTGATGGCGAGGGTGAGCATTTCCACCTGCTCTGCTCCTGATCCCAGCTGGATGAAGGTTGGGCAGGCATTGCCTGCTGCTCCACTCCTGCTCCAAGCTGGGTGAAGGCGGAAGGCAGGCATTGCCACCTGCTCTGCACCTGATCCCAGCTGGGTGAAGGCAGGGGCAGGCATTGCCACCTGCTCCACTCCTGCTCCAAGCCGAGTGAAAATGGAGGGCGGGCATTGCCTCTTGCTCCACTCCTGATTCCAGCTGGGTGAAGGCAGGGGCGGGCATTGCTGCTGGCTCTGTTCCCGATCCTGGCCTTGGCTTCCCACCACAGCACACTCTTGGAGGGATGGGCTACCTCTTCTGGGCTTGCCTCTATGGCAGCACCCTGTAGAGGTGCACCAGAGTAGGAAGTGAGTTGTCTGAAACACGTTTAGCCTTTTATATAGTAGAATTTTTCTTTTGGTGGTGGTACTTCCATGTTGAAACATGAATTTATAGCAGGTTTTTTCACTACATTAGCGATGAAGAAGAAAATTATCTCACCAAAGACCATGCAAGACCTCATTAGAGTTATTTTCTGTTGCACAATTTGCTGAATTTTCAACTAATTACTGAGTATCGGTTTCTAAGACATGCTTACAGACCCTTTTCCTATTAATTATATTAATATTCGAGAGCAAAGAAGATCATTGAGGCAAAGATATTTGTGACACACAAGCAAATTATATCAGCAACTGTTTGGGTTTCAACTATATTGGCAGTGATACATCAATGTTATTATTGTGTACCAGGGAACTGAAAATAAAGTTGGGGGAAATTATCAGGGGGCTGGGGGTAATTTTTCAAGCAAATTCCACAAAATTACCTTCTTGTCCACCAACACCCCCCCTACAAGTTTCAGGAAAACGACCTCAAGGTCCAATTCTATGGGCCCCTGAACAAGCTGCTCCCAGCCACTCTCCATTGTTTCCTATGAAGGAAACATTTCCAAAGCTTCCCAGGCAAACAGAAACTATAAGCAAAGGTAACCACTAGAAAAAAAGCCAGTCCCAAATGCAAGTCCTACTCCCATGCAAGCTGTACCAACAAAGCCCAACAGAAATGAATTGAAGGAGGGGAGCCATTGTCCAACCAGAGAATCCCAATGTCCAATGTCCAGAAAACTCCAATGTAAAAGTTGAGAATCCTTCCCGACCCAAGTTGAAGCAAGGGGGGGAGGGGGGGGGCTCTCCAGAGCTGCAGCATTTAAAAAGTAGCTAGCTATGACTTGACCTCTTTTGGAGCCTGTTCAGGGAGTGGGAGGACGGGTTCGAATCTGCCTGCTGCCTCCTGTTCCCCACCAGCCTTGCACTGCTCTCCTGCTGCAGTGCAAGGCCTGCCTCCACTTCATGCTGCTGCCCCCTTGCTCACACCAATGTCCTCTCACTCTCTGCTGCCCCACCTCTGCTGCAGCTACCTACACCTGCCTACAGCTGAATAATCTGGCCCAGCAGAGTTCAGTTCCCCAGATCCAAACCAGGACTCTCTTATGTGATCTGGCATAGCTGGATTATGATGGATTGTTATAAATCTAGCTACAAAGCTAGATCATGAATCCTGGATTGCACACTCATATTGAACAGTGGATAATGTCTGATTCAACTTTAGTTTTGTAATTGGTTTCACTATCTCCAGCAAGATCAATTCAACTTTGACACTGATCACAGTGATAATGCTAAAAATTTATGACCTTGTTCCCTAGGAACCTGGGGAAGGGCTTTCTTGACTGTCTCTTCCCCAGATTTTGGAACTCTGTCCTGTAGGAGTTGAGAGGAGATGTTTCCCCAAAATAACTTCTTGGTGGGTTTGAGTATCTCCTTTTCTTGAGGGTCATTGAGTTAGATTAACGAGAAACTGGATGATGGGGGTGGCATTGTTGAGAAACTGGTTATTGTTGGTGCAGTGGTTAAGAGCAGCAGGGCTGTAATCTGGAGAACCGGGTCTGATTCCTCACTCCTCTGCTTGGAGCCAGCTGGGTGACCTTGGGTCAGTTACAGCTTCTTGGAGCTCTCTCAGCCCCACCCACCTGTGTTTGACATGAGGATAATAATAACACAATTTGTAAACTGCTCTGAGTGGGCATTAAGTTGTCCTGAAGGGCAGTATATAAATCAAATATCATCATCAATGATTTTATTAGTTTTTACTGTATTTAAAAATATTATATTTTCATTGTATCTTATTGGGTTGTAAATCACATTGAGAACTTTTTAGTTGAAAGGTGGTCTATAAATAAACTAAATACTTTATCTCTCTCAGACTTTTATCACTTCTCTCAGACTTACAAATACATGTTGCTTTTTTCTACACTTATTCCCACCCCCACCCCCCACCATCCAGCTTTGTATCTTTATTATTTAGAGAAAAGTGCCTTGTGTCTTAATTCTAAAAAGGGACATTAGCCTGTTGGAAGATTAAGCAGCTCTTATCAGGATAGAGAAAGCAGGTGCTGTGAGTGGCGGTTCAGTGACAGAGCAAATGCTTTGCATATAGAAGTTCTTAGGCCCAATCTCCAGTTAAAGGATCTCAAGTAGAAAGTTGGAAAAAGGGAGCCTAGAAAGCAGTCAAAGTAGCTAGACCAACCAGTGGTCCAACTCAGGGTAAAGCAGTCTCATTTGTTCATGCCACATTGTAGATGTGTTGGAAGGTTTGCTCATGTCTTGTTTTTAAAAGGTGATTGGGCTTTTATTGATTGATCAGTAGTCCTAAGGGATCATTTATTTATTTAAAACAACGGACAAATGCCTGCACCTGTTTATATATATAGTTTATCTATATCCCTGGTATAAAGTGATGAGTAATAATCTACTTTGATTAAGCAAAACCAAACTTTGCATTATCATAGGCAATATTACAGCAATTCATAGATTTTCAGCATATATTCCAGTAAAAAGAGGCTAAAAACCTAGAAACTGAAAAATAAAAATCGTAAGTACCATTAAATCACTCGACAAAAACCATATTAATTGAATTACTGTCACCTTTAAATGTCAGCCCATCTTATTACCTATAATTGGACTTACGTGAGTTCTCTTGAAGATGTCATAATTAAGCAGATTTCCTGATTAAGTACTATCCAATTAAGTTGAACAGAGCATACTGCATTAAGTTTCTCACCTTGAAAAGCTAAGAAAGTCGTATAATTTAGACATTTATATAATTTATGCTGTGAGAATATCCCAAACCTTTCAAGAACGTTCTTCTTTGGGCTTTCATATAGCATCTTCTGTCAGGGCCTCACAGGTCTCTAGAATGTTCTTACTAGAGATTTTTGTGGAGGATTAATTAGCTGATACCTTCAGATAGAAACCATTTGGCCTGAGCAGACAAAATGGCAAATCAACACTGTCTTTGAATGCAATCCATCAAGTTCTACTGCTGTACAGCCTCCAGTCATTTTTAAAGACAGACTTTGATTCCATTGAAACAAAATGTATTTCTGTGATTTATATTACCATTTTCTCCCAATATTGAAAGTGAGATTGTTCTTACATTGCTCGCATGTTTATTTTGCTGGAAAGGTGAAAAACATTACTGGGGGGGGGGGACTCTCACTTAGGAACTTGAGTAACCACATTAAAATATAGGCAGTTAAAAGAAAACTCAGTTCTGTGAAAAAAATGACACATATAACAGCGTCCTATGCTAAACGCAAGAGACAAAAAGGTAAAGAAAAGCAACCCAGAAAATTCTGAGTGAACTATGTCATAAAGTCCATGGAAGCTTAATGGGTGACCTTGGAGGAGTGATAACATGGAGGAGAGGGCAAAAATGTAAACCACTCTGAGTCTCCACTGAGGAGAAAAGTGGAATATAAATGAAGTAAATCAAATAAATAAAATAATTCCGGATTCTCATGATATTACTACTTAGTGACCCTGAAAACTTGGGCACGCGCAATTCCAGAGGTATTTCTGTAAGGAATGTCCCATTGGTAAAGGTCTTTGGACCCAAGGGAGGTCTGAGGCAGCTTTACCCTTTATGCTTACTTCTCTATAACTACTCCAGGAAGATATGGAAAGTAGAATGGGACCTACAAGAAGGGAAGGAGGAGAACTTTACTGCAATAGTAACATAATAACATTTGATTTCTATACCACCCTTTAGGACAACGTAACAATCTACTCAGAGTGGTTTACAATGTTATTACTATACTCACAACAGCCTGTGAGGTGAGTGGGGCTGAGAGAGCTCCTAGAAGCTGTGACTGATCCAAGGTCAACCAGCTAGTTTCAAGCGGAGGAGTTGGGAATCAAACCTGGTTCTCCAGATTAGAGGCCTGTCACTCTTTAACTACTACTTCAAACTGGCGTAACCACTATACAAAACTGGCAAGAAGGGCTGGGGATAGCAATGGATTGGTAGGTGATGTACCCAGCAATGGGTTGGTAGGTGGTGTTACCCAGGAACCCTGAAATTTGGTGGTTCACAATGCCCCTGGATGCAAGAACCCCCTCAACCCATTTAAAATGGGACAAATTTTTCCAAAATTTCAGGGAACTCTGAGAAAAACTTGAGATTTTTCAGAAAATTCTCTAACAGAATAAGCCCATTCCAAACTGAAAAGCCCCCCCCCCCCATTTGCCAGAACAGCCTTTTTGATTGTCATGTTTGCATTCCTTCTGGCCTTCTTGAATCCAGCCAGTTTGCATGCACCCCTCCAGATTCTCCTCTAAAGGAATTCCATAAAAACCAGCAGTGGCCTATGATATAACACTCCAACCTTCTCCAGATCCTTCTGTGTTTTAATTGTAAGTGCAGTGCCTTTTGTCTGCACCAAATCATTCTCACCTAAATGTTTAACTAGGGCTTCATGACAACTACCCTGTCTCAAAACCTGGTGGAGAGAGGGCCCTATAATTTTCTCCACTTGCAACACCATCTGATGCTTGCAAAAGAGGAAAAGCCCCACCACATCCCATTGGTGCTGGCTTCAGCCTTCCTTTTTGCCCAAAAGACATTCTAGAGTCCCAAAATAAGGACCTGACAGGATTCCATGACATGTGCACACCTGTAAGACAGTAAAATATATGCATTACCCCCCCTTAAGATCTGACCCAAGCAAACCCAACGTTACCTAATGTAACTCTTGAAAATCTTGGATCACCACTAGCTGATCTGCTGTATGACCTGGCCAGGGAGGCCTCAGCCTGTTGCCATTGAAGCAGCTATGATCTAGAAGGAGTGCATTCCAAAGTCATGAGCAGACAACCCCTCATCCACCAAGATCCTTTGATTGATGGCCCAGAATTGATACTGTGTTAGTGCCTCCCCACTGGTGTGCTGAAAGAAATATCCCAGGGTGTTGCACTGCTTCTCCAAATATCTTTCCTTGTCTTCAAAGGGCAAAGCTGGGGATTCCCCACAGCCCTTTGGACCATTTGATGCCCCTTGCCCTTCTTGGACCTCTCAATTACCACCCTCTCCTCCTCCAGCATAATCACAACTACAGAAACCTGCAGTGCCCTTTGTGATATCCCACTGAGCTCAAGCCAACAACTCGCTTGCTCACAAGGCAGCATAGAATGCCAGCAGGGCTGCTGCCCTAAAAAGCAGCTTCTTTTATTCCTTATCGCAGTGGAACCCTTGCCATAACAGGATCAACAAATCAGGAGTAAATGGTTGTCTCCTGTCCTGAGCCACCAGGGTCTCCATAAACCAACCCTCTAGAATCCTTCACACTCTGAAATCCCCTGAAAAAATCCCCTAATCTGACAACTTTGGCCTTAAAGGGTAAATTCATCAGATAAGGGCCATTTTCACACGTCTTTCCCCCTTGTGGAAAATCGTGCAGAATTTACAGAACGATAGCATCTTCGTGGCACAATTTCTCATCATGACTTCATTTCCTAGCGCGATGACATCATAAATTGTGCCATGAAATGGAGTCATGATGGGAAATCGTGCCATGAAGACGCCATCATTCCGTAAGTTTTGCGCAATTTTCTGCGAGGGAAAGACATGGAAAGCAGCCAGGATTTCAGAATTCTGACCACCAAGTGACTCTGCTTTAAATGAACCCAAAACTGCTGGGTGTGCCTGACAGGTAAAGGCCAAACCTCACCCAAACCTATCTTCTTCTGAAAAGTTTAATGAAATAAATAAAAAAAATAAACTGTCAGAGAAGCTCACTGAAGTGATGGCCTAAACCTATTAACAACAGTCCATTGGTTATTTATTTAATATAAGAATTACTAACAGGAATCTACATTGCTGCCTATAAATTACTGTGGTATATTTGAATGGGATAATCAGATAATCATTGTAGTTTTCTTGCTGGCACTATGTCACTGTGCTTGGCCTAGCTGTGCATATGTACTCACATACAATCCTCTCTTCTCCATATGACATCACCAGACCGGGATCTATGCACAAGCTAAGAAAGTTACAGTTTAGGGCCTCATACTATGAAAGGTCACTTCAAGTTGATGTAGTTCAAAGTTTCAGCAGATTTTAATCTTGCCCTGAACATCACAAGCTGTATGTCAAAGGGCCACAGATTTGATAGCAGTGAGTAGGGTTTCTAACTCCAAGTTGGGAAATTCTTGGAAATTTGGGGGTGGAGCCTAAGGAGGATGGGGTTTGGGGAGCAGATGGAAGGGGAGAGAGACCTCAACAGGGTATAATACCATAGAGTTCACCATCCACAATAGCCATTTTCTTCAGAGGAACTGATCTCTGTAGTCTGACAAACCTAGAAGTGACGGATCGGGGGGTTTATCATCTGAAGTATGAAGGGCTCATGTTTAAGGAGAAAATGTATTTTCCACTGTATTTTCCAGGTTATACATTAGAACTCTAGTGAACTTTCTTTCAGCTGTCCTGAACATTTGAACCATTTTTTTGTTTATTCAAAAATATCTTCAATTGTTCAAGGCAATTCATTACAATTGCCAAAGCAATGAAACAAAACAATTCCTTAAAATCAATAAGCAAAAATTTTTAAGCAGCAGTAAGATAAGTCCAACAGTCTTTATAAGGTATGCTCGAATGCACACTGGTTCATGTTCTGCTTGCCAATTATTAGCAGCAAGATAATATTTTGCTGGAGTGTTCACAAACAGTTTAGGTCAATTCATTGGATTACTTTAATGTGTTTAAACTCTTATACAACCAGACAGGAATTCTAGTTCCCCTCATCTCTCACACATCTGTCCTCATTGCTAACTGTCTGGCAGTCAATTGTGTAAATAAAAAAAATCAGCCAGTGATCATAAATTGAAACTCTTTTTTTTAAAGTCTTATTATTCAAGTGTTTATGTTAATGTTATTAAGGTTATTTTACATATACATGCTTTCGCATATCTTTATGAAAGTTGTAGTCTTCCATGTCTTGTAATTACCCAACCCTACCATACATGACCCTGGGAAAAAGTTATTTCATGTACAACACAGACTGAGTGGCTTACAAGGCAGAAAGAAAGGAACTGAAAAACCACTGCTACTGTGCAGTCGCATGGCTGTTTGTCATCTGTTCAAGCCAAATGGCAAAGTGGAAATATCTGAGACTCAGCTCATGAGTAGAGATGGGCATGAACACGAAAAAAATGAACATTATGTTGGTTGTTCATTGCCATCCATGAACAGGGACTCATGAACAACCATGAACATGGCCCTGTTCATGAACATGTTCGTGGTTAGCTGTTCATGAGGGCCAGCAGGCTCTCCTCCAGCCATCATCCAAGTTAAGATCCCTACTGGACCACTCCCAGAAACCTGACCTGAGCAGGCAGCAGGAACGGTACCAATAATAAATAGCTTGGCCCCAGAGCCTGGCAGCAGCCCTGGAACTTGAAGGGGTAGATCCCTACTTCACAACTCCCAGAAACCTTACCTGAGCAGGCAGCAGGAAAGGTACCAGTAATAAATAATAGCTTGGTCCAGAGCCTGGCAGCAGCCCTGGGACTTGAAGGGGTAGATCCCTATCCCACCACACACAAAGAAAATTCAAGCTCCAATGCATTCTCTTCTATCAAAATCACAACAGCCACTGTCTCTCCACTGTCTGCAAAGTCAGAGCTGGGAGCCCCCTCGTCCCTGCTCTTTGCTCCCTTGTTGTAGCAAATTTGGAGCTCCACACTTGAAGAGAAGACCTACCTATCAAGTTAAATTGGGCTTAGATTGGGGTTTCCAGGGCAACAGCAAGAGTTCAGACAGAGTTCAGACAATCCCTGCCTAAGTTGCCAAGGGAATTGATGGCAGGTGCCAGACTGTCTGGCTTGATGAACAGCAACGAACAGCAACGAACGAGGCTTGCAATGACCACCTGTTCGTTTAGAATGAGACCTCACGAACAGCTTGTTCGCAAACAGCAGATTGGGCTGTTCGTGGCTTTTGATCTTCCCTTTCTTAAATATTTTTTTTATTGAACCTCCTACATCCAGTTAAAACAACACTACTCCTTTTAAAGATGTAGCTTATTTGGATACCCATATAAATGTGTATCCATAACTGCATTCCATCTCACATCATGCAGATACTATAGACAGCTCAATGCTCCATCACCAAAACTAGTAGTAAAAAAGGAGAGAGACTGGTTTCCCTGAAAATTGCAGTTAGCTGTCAGGTTGCACCCTGGCTATTTTGAGACTGAACATAAAGCCTTTTACTTTTTCTGTTTATCTGTACTGCCCAAAGTTGCATCCATGTTTGCCAATGTGCCCTGAATGTCTGCTGATGATGAACGCACGGAGTTCATTTTCAAGAAATCAAACCACCTGTCTGCTATGAGCATCACAAATGAAGTTGTACTGTGGTTTGAAATGCAAGCCCCTAGAGTGGCTGCTAGAACTGTACTAATAAAACTAAGGTTGAGCAAAAACTTAAGTAAAAACATTAATGGCTGCAAGTTTCTAGTCCAATGAAAAAATGTCTCTGAATTTTTTTTTTAACAATTGGAATTTACCCAGTTCTGTTTGCATACATATGAATCACTGATTTTTTTCAAATGTTTGGTTTAATTAGGCTTTAGATGTCACAGATGGTGT
The DNA here is from genome assembly GCF_028583425.1 of Eublepharis macularius. Lineage (NCBI taxonomy): Eukaryota > Metazoa > Chordata > Lepidosauria > Squamata > Eublepharidae > Eublepharis > Eublepharis macularius. The sequence continues at coordinate 70,955,799 of NC_072799.1, forward strand.
TTTCCTTGAGACTGCATTCGATTATGAGTTTTGTAGTCTGGTCTTCTGGCACATAACAACAGAAGAAAGCCAACAAGTGATGTTCAAATCTTTAAAAGAGTTCTCTTAACTTGAAAATATAATATCGTGGTATTGTATTATAGTACAAAATATGATTTCTTAAAACCAGAAGTATTTTCTAGTAAAACTTCATTGATCGTGGATGATCTTGGATTTTTTTTCCTCCTCACTGCAGCCCCTGTCCTGCATGTCTTTTACGTCCATGAGCATCCCATGATCCTCACATAGTCCTTCTGAGCTATGCATAAAAGGGACCCCTTCCCTTTCGTGCCAGTAGAAAAGCTGATGGGTTCGAATCCCTTTTTTTAATGTTATGCTGTTTCAACATCGTTTCATCACGAAGGATATAAGATGAATATCGGCAGTAAAAACAGCCTTCTTACTAAGTGACTGTTTAAGAACAGGTTGATTCTCTGACCCATTTCCCAAGATTTTGCACTATATAGCTGGTGTACTGTCTTCATTGTTAATCATAATCCTCTTAATGTTTACAATTATCAAGTTATTTTTTTTCTCCTAAGGAGTTTGAGAATTTTGGATTGTAGTTTAAGTTGAAATATAAATATATTTATATTCAACAAGACTGCACTTCCCAGCATTCATTTACAGCCATTCACGGCACAAGGATCCATCAATTCCCAACTTTGAGAGAGGCCTGTTTGCACCAGTTTTCTACAAGGATATCATTTTGTTACAGTATGCAGCCTATAGTAGTCTTCTTTCATGATTGCTCTGTAACTCAGGTGCCTGTCAAGATAAATCCACAGAAGTACTGGCACCTCCCTGTAAATAATGGGGTAAAGAAAAATTGGTATGAAAGGTTAAAAAAGGCCTGTGCTGAATGAAAGTACTGAAACCCAGAGCCATTATTTTAAAACTAGACTATACTTCAGAAACATCAAAGAAAGAAATAATGTTATAATCTTGATCTTCTAATGATACCATTGCCATCTTTCAGAATTCATTACCTAGATGTAGTGATGGCTGTTACTGTAGTTGTTGTTGTTGTTGTTGTTGTTTTAAAGGAGTAGGTAAATTCCTGGAGAATAATAGCTTCATGTGGGTAGCCATGTTGGTTTGTAGTAGCAGAGCAAAATAACAACAACAACATTCAATTTATATACCACCTTTCAGGACAACTTAACACCCACTCAGAGCCATTTACAAAGTATGTTATTATCCTTACAACAAAACACCCTGTGAGGTGGGTGGGTTGAGAAAGCTCCGAGACCAATAGTACCTTCAAGACAAATGAAATTTTCCCAGGCATAAGCTTTCATCATGAGTCAAAGCTCACTTCATCAGCTACCTAGTTGATGTCTGGAATGATCTCAGTCCAGAGGAGCTGTAACTGGTTCTTGGATACCCTTTCACTTCCCCAGCCCCTTGCTCTGCATGGAGTGGTACCATAGTGGTGGCTGATGGGTTCAGGACCCATTCTTCAGTGAGGAATGACAACAGCCAGGAGTCATGAAAACAGCCAGGAGGATATCTTCTTCTCTCCCCACTCCATTGAGGGGTGTAGTGGGGCCTCCCAGTCTGCACCTGGGTGTATTCAATAACCATAGCCACTGATAAAGCTACTTTGGTTCCTGAAGTCAATAGACTGCAAAGATAAGTCATGTGCACTGATGAGAGAATTACTGTGTTTAATCAAGCCATCTTAGCTGGACATTCCCTAACTAACCACAGTAAGTGAAGTAGAAAAAGCAAGAGTCCAGTAGCACCTATAAGACTAACACAATTTGTGGTAGGGAATACGCTTTCGTGAGCCATAGCTCACTTATTTAGATACATCTGAAGTTAGTCTTATAGGTGCTATAGGACTCTTGCTCTTTTCTGCTGCTATAGACAGACTAACACGGCTACCCATCTTGATCTATCTCCATGGAAGACACAGTTAGTGAAGTGACACATATTCAGGTGGTTATACTAGCCATGATCAGTTTAATTAAACCATGTTTTCAGTTGATATCTGAATCAGGTCAGTGTATCTTTATTGATAAGCTGTGCTTCTCTTTACCTTATGTATAAATATTGAGTTAGAAATAGACATTACACAAGGGAACTGTGTTTCCCTTCGACAAAGAATTAATGGATATAAGTCTGACATCAGAAACGAAAACATTCGAAAATAAGTGGGGGGACATTTTAACCTTCCAGGACATTCAGTTGCTGACCTAAAAGTAGCAGTTATCTTGGGCCATTTCCACACGGCTTATTGCTGCTCATAATAACCCGGAAGATCGCGCAAAAAATGCGGAAGATCGCGTTTTCTCGTGCAAGATTTGCACGATGTCATGTGACATTGTGCAAATCTCGCGCGAGAAAACGCAATCTTCCGCGTTTTTTGCGCGATCTTCCGGGTTGTTACGAGCAATGGCAAGCCGTGTGGAAACGGGCCTGCAGAGGAATTTCAAATAGAGATTAGAAGAGAGACTGCTGAATTGCAAGTGATAACGAAGCTCAAGACAATGTACCCACCTGGACTGAATCGAGACACAGACTTCCTGGCTCATTACCAATGCTCATTTCTCCACAACCACTACCCCTCTGCATACCCCACCCTATTCAATCACTCCTGCCATTGTCATTCACTGGCTATTATCATTCAGCTTCTGTAACCACTCCAGTCTCCAAGATATAAGGACAGATGGACTCACATTCTAGCTGTATCTGAAGAAGTGAGCCGTGACTCGCAAAAGCTCATACCCTACCACAAATTTTGTTAGTCTTACAGGTGCTGCTGGACTCTTGCTCTTTTCTAGTCCTATAACACAACATAGTCATCTTTTAACATGGTTAGCAGAGACCCTATTAGCTCCAGCAAGCTTTTTCCATGGTTGCAAAAGGGAGGGGGGGATCCCCTTTGACAATGGGGCCTGAATGGGAGAACTATAGTAAGGAGGAGAAGTTAATATAATTGAGTGAAAAAGGTGTCTGGATCCAACCCATCTACTTTCCCCAGCTATGCATGGTAGAAAAAGGAGTAGGATGGAATTATTGGTACAAAGAAGAGTGCACAAAAGGAAGAACAGTCTCGGAAAGAGCAGGCTATTTTTTCCTTAAATCCCAATGCCAGCCAATGAAGGATGACTGCTTAGTTGTACTACATAGCCCAAATCCAGTAACATTGAGTACATATGTTCTTCTGACAAGAAAGCGAAAACAAATGAATCTGGACAGCCTCTTCTATTAGCGTAGCTTTAGGCTGTTGAAGGTTCTATAGATGCTGAAGCAGATTAAACTTTCTGATTTGTCTGCCAGATAATCGTTTACTTTGATGTTTGATGTGTGAACTATTCTTTCTTCTGATGGTTGAGAGAAAATGTGACTATTAAAGCTTAAAAAATCATAGCCCGGATAATACAATAGATGTCATTTGCAAGGACATCACCAGTCAATCTGAAAACACTTTCCTCATTTCTGCCATAACTATAATTTTACTGCATGCACAATCAGAAATCCTTTTTTTCTCCTTGACAGCTATTTTCCAGGTCTTGAGAACAGCTTAATGCAATAATATGCCACCATTTCACCTACCTGTCAACGGAACTGCAGCTTTTCACCTACCTATCAACTAAAGTGCATGCAAACTTCATAGCTTTTCAAGGTTGTGATAGTCATATATAATCATGGCGACAATCTTGATGAAAGCCACGAAACCAAAATTCTACCCTCCAAAAGTGGCCCAGATTTGAGAAGGCCATTCTGCACTCCTGACTTCTGCCCAACCAAGTGGAAGTGGAGAGAAGTAGGTTTGGCTGTGGCTGGTGGAAAGGGAGAGCCCGTTGAGCTGGTGCTACATGCCTTAGGCACATTAATGGAGGCTGCACAGAGGAAGGCCATAAAGGGGCCAAAATCTGCTCTGCTCCCCCTTGACCCAGTAAGCAGAGAAGACACAGCAAAAGCAAAGAACAGGGACAGAACAACCAAGTGGAAGTAGAATAAGTACAAGGGGAGCTCTCCTTAGGGCTTCAGTGGCTTCTTGCTCTTCTGGCTTGACACAACAGCATGTTCTGGCCAGGAAAAACGGGGGTCCTAAACAGCCTCCTGAGCATTGACCAACCAGCATCGGTGAGCCAAGCCTGCTCTGTCCCAGTCATCCCCCAACATGTCCCAGCCATCCCCCAACATGATCCTTGCTGGTCTCTCTTGCTGCAGATCTCGGGGGATCTATTTCTTACTTCTTATTTCTTTTTTCATCCTGGCTATATCTTACATTCATATTGGACCCAGTTACTCTGTGTTGTAGCTGGCTCCCCAAATGTTATTTTTTCACCTCTTTCAACCACAAGAGCTAGAAAGTTTCTCTCAAACAGTCAAACTTTCTAAAGTGTATGGAATGAAAAAGCAATCCATAGAAAAGATTGCCCAGATGAAGAGCTAGTTCACAGCTCAAAATACAGTTGGAAAGAGAGAAGTCTTCCTTGTTGCATACATTCTGCCCGTTTTCCTGGGACAATCTCTATTGTTTGACAATAATCTCTAGCGAGACAATTTCAGCTGAGTGCCCATGTTAGGCTGCATTAAGAGAACAATATTCATGTCCGCTAGCACCTAAGAGACCAACAACATTTTCTAAGGGTATAAGATTTTGTGAATTGAATAGAAATGAACTTTGACTCACAAAAACTAATACCCTGGAAAATTTTGTTGGTGTCTCAGGTGGTACTGGACATGAATTTTGTTCTGGCAAGACACTATCCTTATTTTATCTTCTGGGGAAATGCTGGGGATACAGTTTTTTAAAATGCTGCTATGATGCTCATATATGCAGAACTATCCAGGTTTGTTCGTCCTGCCTTAGAGGTTTAAAAGAGAATGTTGGAAGGGGGCATTTAGTACAGTTTACATGAATGGGAGAGGAATACACATGGATGCAAAAAAGCCAGTGCTATGCGTCCTTTTCTCCCATAGATGTATACTCAGGCAGTAAATATAGCCAAATAGGTTTGCATTGCATCTGTTCTGAAATGTACACACTGGGCTGGAGTGGCATCGTGAAATAAGATTCTGGGGTCCCCGGTCACCTTGGGGACATATGAAGCTGGGCAAGGTATGCAGTTTTCCATGTTAATTTGGATTGGGTCTAGATGGTCTGGGCAGAGGCAGAGATAATCTTGCTGATAATCCAGCACTGGCTCTGGCAGTACAACCAGATCTATTGTGAATAAATTTTCTATTCTATTCTATTCTATTCTATTCTATTCTATTCTATTCTATTCTTCAGTTGTTCTCTTTTTAAGAGAATATTGTTATGGTCAGTTTACTAATACACTCTGCTTTGGACAGGTTATTGCAGAGTAAATGAATATAAACACGAGAAGGCAATGTCAGATACTTTCCAGCATTTCACAGATGAAAATTCAACTATATAAAAGACTGTGTTCCAAAGAACTCACTTCCTAGCTTGGTGCACCTCTAGAGGGCGCTGCCATGGAGGTAAACCTAGAAGAGGCAGCCCATCCCTCAGAGAGCACACCGTGGTGGGAAGCCCAAGCCAGAATCAGGCACAGAGCAGGTGGCAAGGCCTGCCCTCTGCCTTCACCCAGCTGGGATCAGGAGCAGAGCAGGTGGTAATGCCTACATCCTGACCTCACCCAGCTGGGATCAGGCATGGAGCAGGTGGTAATGCCCGCCCCTGACTTTACTCAGCTGGGATCAGGCAGGTGGCCCACACCCTGACTTTACTCAGCTGGGATCAGGCGTGGAGCAGGTGGCAATGCCCGCCCCCACCTTCATCCAACTGGGATCAGGAGAGGAGCAGGTGAAAATGCCCACCTCCCACCTTCACCCAGCTGGGATTAGAAGCAGAGCAGGGGGCAATGCCCGCATCCCACCTTCACCTAGCTGATATCAGAAGTGGAGCAGGGGGTAATGCCCACCACCCTTCACCTGGAGGGAGTCAGGTGCAGAAAAGGAGGCAATGCCTGCCCTCCTTCACCCATCCAGGATCAGGTGTGGAGCAGGTGGCAATGCTTTCCCCCTGCCTTCACCCAGCCAGGATCAGCCCTGGAGCAGGAGGTAATGTCGAACCCCTCTTCATCTGGCCAGGATCAGAAGCAGAGCTGGCATCTATGCCCATCCCCTGACTTTACCTGGCCGGGAAGAGGCACGCAGCAGGAGGCAATGCCCACCCCCTTCACCTGGCCAGGAGCAGGCACAGAGCAGGTGGCAATGCCTGCCCCCTTCACCCTGCTGGAATCAGGTGTGTAGCAAGTGGCAATATCTGCCCCCCACCTTCACCTGGCTGGAGGAGGAGGCAATGCCCGCCTGCCCACCCTCCTCTTTCTAGAGCCCATTGTATTTTTTCCCAGAAAGGGCTTTGTTACTAGTAGGGACATGTTTGTAATTCCTTAATACTCATATCAAGGATCATGGTTCATTATTACCCACTGCTGATGGCTTTACTCCCGTTGCTGTAAGCTGCATTCATTTACTCTTGCCTTACACCAATCACTTGTCTTACTCTAGTTTAAAATCCAGGAGGGTGTCTGTTCTATTAACTAGATATACTTTTTTAAAAAAACCAAAATGGTCATACAATAGGTGCAGTTCAAAAATATATTCCGGCAGCTACAGTGTGAGAAATGGCAAGCTGTGCACTGCGAGGTGCCTTAGCGTTCATTTGCATGAATATGCATTTGCGACTCTGCATCCGCTGCCTACTCTGATACTGAACTTTTAGAAACATCATGGAAGGAGATGAATCCTGAAGAAAAATTGCTCTAGCACTGCACTAATTTCTTTTACAAAAGGAACAAATAGAGATTTATCTACAAAGGTAGCACAAAACAGGGGCTTTTACAGATAAACGGAGACTGTTGGAGAACATGGAGGATATTTTTCGGTGATATGTTAGTAAGTTAGTGAGGACCAGACTGCAATTCCATGCATATTTCTTTGGGTGTAAGTCTCATAGAACACAGTGAGTCTTATTTCTTGCTAAATTTGCGCAGAATAATGCTGCACCTGTTAGAAATATTTACATTCTCTATTTTTAAGAGTGAAATTTTAGAGAATTTGTTGGTGCTTCTTACTCTGTTTAATGTTTTGCCAGACAATACATTTTAAATCACACCAAACAAATACGCATACTTGGAAAAACTGTTCCTTATAAATATGTGAAAACCAGAATGAAAAGGTTTTCAGCAAATTAAAACCAATTACATTGGTTTTAAAAATAGCTGGTCCTGTAAAGTTTGGCTGTTTCCAGAAAAGATGGCAAAAAAACGGAAGCCAAACAGCCTGCAACCATTTTGAAAACAGAGACATCTGGAGTGAAGGGGGAAAGCCGGCAGCGTTCAGTGAGTGGGCCGTCCCTTTATGGATGTGTGGAAATGGCCTTTGAAAGGAAGTTACGAGGGAAAGAAGAACAGAATGAGGGGAGCTGAAGGGGTAAGCTCTTCTGCAAATAGAACAAGGGCTGTGATCATTTCTGCTGATTCTCTCTTGCTGCAGCCCTTTGTTCTGTGGCACATCTCATCTCACTCTCTTCCCAGAGGTGAATGCTGCAGGGGTCACAGGAGACTGCATAGGGAAGGAGGAAAGATCTATTCCTTAAATGCCCAATCCATTATAAAATGTAAGGGTTTCATTCAGCACTTCATTTAGCCCTGAATTCGAGACTATGTTTTTGCACTAAAACAATTCTGTTTAATATCTAGTGCTTATGGGCACATGATATCCCCCCTTAAGCAGTGCAAGCAGTTTACTAAAAAGTATTCATGCAGAAAATACGTAGTATTCAATTTCTGGATAGATGTTAATTAACAGAACTGGATTGCTTGCCAGAGCTAATGAGTTTTTCAAGGGCTTAGATATTCTGTTTCCAGTAGGTCTGATTAGAACAGATCCTCTCACAACACAGTACTTTAGCTTTTGAATTGTTTCCATCTCTTTATTTATTATACAGAAATACGGCTTAGGTACCCACCCACCCCCAACATCAGGTACACACAGCAAGAGTCATCATCATGCAAGCGCTGGAGCACATTGTGTGAATTGGAGCATGTGAGATACATGATGTACGTGCCAAGTCCCCTCCTTCCACTGGGCAGGTATAGGGACCTGGCAATCCTACTTCAGACTATAGTCATGAATAGTTCTCTAATATCCCGGGATAAGTTTCCATTCTGTATTCCTACCGAAATATAAAATGTCTTCAAATAGTTATTACATCTTGAAGAGGCCAGCACAGTATCATAAAGAGTTACTTCCATTTAGTATTTGAATAAAGGTATATATAGAACACAGTGCGGTTTCTTCTTTGGATGTGCTCAGCAGCATCTCTCTCTCTCTAAGAAACACTGTTGATGAAATATATAATCCAAGGAAAAATACATGTAAAAATAAGTCTTGTCCTGGAACATTAAAACCTTCCAGAATCATGTATAGTTCTGACTGAGTTTAGTGGAACCCTCAGTGCCTCGGGGGGGGGGGGGATCAAGTATGGGGTTGCTGTAAAGAGGGAAATTGGTGAAAATCCCTTTCCCTCTCTTTTGCAATTTCAAGAGCTTACTACAGGAAACAGCACTTAGGGTCTAAGCCTATATGATCAGGAAAAAAAATCTTCTTATTAAAAAGGCCATCCTCAAACAATCACTGCAGACAAAAAATTGAGCATGTGTCTCCACCAAGCTATCATTATATAAATATAATTTGTCATATATTCAAATCACTTGTGACAAGCGCATTAGGCAATGGACTTGTTGCAGAAGTTCTCCCTGTTTTCAATAAGATCTTGGGATTTCATGAGAGAGTAAAACACAATGTGCCCTAATCAGATTTTTTAGGAGGTGTGTCACTTTCCATAACTATTTGTCTAAGGAAAAATGCTCTCTATATCACATTTTTACCCCAGCATTCCTCCAATGATCTTCTCCATTGCCCTCACAACAAACCTGTGAGGTAGATTGGGTTCAGAAAATTTGACTGGCCCAAGATCACGTAACTTAGTTTCAAGGCAAGTGGTGATTTAAACCGCAATCTTTCAGGACCTAGTCTAAGTCTCTAACCACTATGCAATACTAGATCCCAGTGATTATTAATCAGCACTAGAAAAAACATTTTGACATTAGAAACTCAGGATCCCGGGTCGCTCTCCAACCCTCTGCCCCCCCCACTCACCTGGATGGATGTGGGGAAAGGCGGGGAAACAGGCCACCTAGACAAGTTCCCGGGGTGGGACTGATGTCATCACACTGCCCCATGAGTGCTCCCATGCTTCATAGTGGGCCGATTTGGGGCCCAAATTGGCCCTCTGTGAAGCACACATTTGCTCCCACCCCTGTGTGATGACATCACTTCCCAGCACACACACAAGGAGCAAAGAAAAGTTGAGTGCCAGGTTCCACCCCCTTCCACTGGGAGGGTAAGGGGGCCTGACAACCCCATTAGAAACATACCATGGTATGTTAAAAGCAAAACCACTACATAGTACCCTTTTCATGGGAAAATGAATTTATTTGTGTATATAGCTTTGTATATCAGTTTGCTGGAAGCTGTAATATAGAAATATACTGAGGCCTGGCTTCCATGTTCAATTGATCTATTATCCTTGCTAACACTTTCCTTGATAATGACAATTTTTGTTCTAAACTGTGACAATCTGAACATTAGCCAGACACATTATAAATATGTGTGACTTGAAAGATCTCATGCCGTTTGAAATTTTGTTTACTTATCTTTCAAAACCAGACAATCACTTAGCACCACGTATTTATATACAAACTGTATCTGTGCTAAGACAGTGCTGATTACAAAGGAAAAAAGGCATGAAGAAGATAGCTATGGGAAAAATACTTATTTAAAAGCACAGATATAACCTTAACTTTTACCCTTTGAAAGAATAACTGCAAGATAGTAGATTAACAGTGTACTCCTAAACAGAGTTATACTCTTCTAAGTCCACTGAAATCAATGGATTTATGTGGGTATAACTTTGTTTAAGACTGCACTGTAATAGCACAAATCTATGTAGTTACTCCAGTCTAAGCCTACTAAAATCAAAGAGCTTGGGGTGTATGTGTTGATTTTGCATAGGATTGCAATGTAAATTGAAGAAAAATGCATTTCAAAATAAGTGGATTAAAAAGTGTAAGGTAAAAGGTAAAGGTGCAAGCACCGAGTCATTACTAGACATGGGCACGAACAGCATTATGAATGGGGAAAACCTACGAATAGCCCGTTCATCTGTTCTCGAACAAGCCATTCGTGAGGCTCCATTCTAAACAAACAAGTGGTCATTGCAAGCCTTGTTTGTTGCCTTCGTTAGCCATTCGTCAAGCCAGACAGTCTGGGGCCTTTCAATCAATTCCCCTGGCAACGGCAGGAACTGAACTCTGTCTGAACTCCTTCTGTCTTTCCTTCTGGCTTTAACCCTTCAAAGTACTTCCAGCAGAGAGTCCTGTTTTTGCCACTGTGAAGAGAAAATGACAACAAAGGGAAGGACCCGTGTATCATGCCCTTCCCAGGGTGCAATCTCTCTGAAACTTGGGGGGGGGGGGTCTTTGGAGGACAGTGAGGACTATGTCCCCTGCAAGTTTGGTGGGTATTGGACATTGGGAAGGTCAGTTTGTAACCCCTCAAAGTAGCTGCCTTCCAGCAGGCAGTTCCGTTTTTGCCACTGTGAACAAAAAATGACATCAAAGGGACACATGGATCATGCCTTTCCCGGGGTGCAATCTCTCTGAAACTTGGGGTGGGGGTCTTCAGAGGACAGTGAGGGCTATGTCCCCTGCAAATTTGGTGGGCATTGGACATTGGGAATGTCAGTTTGTAACCCCTCATATAGCTTCCACCAGAGCGTCCCGTTTTTGCCACTGTGAAGAGAAAATGACAACAGAGGGAAGGACCCATGGATCATGCCTTTCCTGGGGTGCAATCTCTCTGAAACTTGAGGGGGTCTTTGGAAGACAGCGAGAACTATGTCCCCTGCAAATTTGATGGGTATTGTTTGTGGTTCAGTTTGTGGGGTGTTTAAAGGGCCCTGCTCCTTGCACATGGTAGGAAAGGGCCCTTTAAACTATCAGCTGGCCTACCCTGCCACCTGCCAGATGATAGTTTAAAGGGATCTTTAAGGGGCCATGAACAACGAACAATGAACATGTTTGTGAACATGGTCATGTTCATTACTGTTCATAGTTCATTGTTCATGGATGGCAATGAACAACAAACAGCTTGTTTGGGTTTTTTTTCCATTTGTGCCCATGTCTAATCATTACTGACCCATGGGGGAACATCACATCACGTTTTCTTGGCAGACTTTTTACTGGGTGGTTTGCCATTGCCTTCACAATCATCTATACTTTACCCCCAGGAACCTGGGTACTCATTTTACCAACCTTGGAAGGATGGAAGGCTGAGTCAACCTTGAGCCAGCTACCTGAACCCAGTAAAGGTAGTCCCCCTGTGCAAGCACCAAGTTATTTTTCTTGGCAGACTTTTTACAGGGTGGTTTGCCATTGTCTTCCCAGTCATCTATACTTTACCCCAGGAACCTGGGTACTCATTTTACCAACCTTGGAAGGATGGAAGGTTGAGTCAACCTTGAGACGGCTACCTGAACCCGGCTTCCTCCAGGATTGAACTCAGGTCATGAGCAGAGCTTGGGCTGCAGTACTGCAGTTTACCACTCTGCGCCACGGGGCTCCTTATAAAGTGTACTATTGCTGAATTTATAGCCAACGAATTTTCTCGCTAGTTTAAAATGACTTGCTTTCCTTTTTATATAAGCATGAGGTATTTACAAACTGTGCTGATACTGAAGGGCCTTCAGTACCTCTCCAACCAGGGTGAGGCTGTGTCAGTGTGGTACAGTGCATGTTATGTGTTGCATCTCTGGTTAAAAGTATCCTGGTGCTGGGAGCAACCTTCACCTGAAATTCCACAGAGCCACTGCCATTCAAAGTAGACAGTACTAATTTTAATAGACCCATAGGCTTAACTTGCACATGAGGCAACTTCATGTGTTCAGTGTTCTTATTTAGCCGCACATTGAATCTGGAGTGAATTTGGAAGATACAGCTGAGGGCCAAGCTACAAGTGACGAATGACACTTGAATGGCAAGTGGATTGAGTGGAGGGCAAGTGAACAGGGAGAAATACACTTGCCGTTCAAGTGTCATTCATCACTTGTAGCTTGGCCCTGAGGCAACCTATCTATAACCATTTTAACAAGTAAACGAATCTTGATAAGTTTCATCAGATTTCTCAAAAGGGAAGGAGACTATCGGACATCTTAGTGAATTTGCAGTTTTTAGAAGTCTTAAATTATTCCTATCATTCATGCAGTATGTGGGATTTCACTGCCTTCCAAAATGCTTGATAAGTACACTGGTTTTCTTTCCCACTGGAGAGTATTTGTTCTGGTTTTAATTTGTCTTTCCTCCATCATTTACTTTGGTATTTTGATATATAATTCTTTTCTCTCAATTTCTATTTTCTTCCTTTAACGGCAGCAGTAAAAAAAAATGCTGAACAGCCCCCCAAAAGACAATATTAGGATCTGCTTTTCACTAATAATGATTCTCATGAGAATACATAAATGCCTTCTGACAGTAGTTTGGTGGATTTGCTCTACAACCTCCCAGAAAACATATAACTCAAATAAAATTTCTCTCAGTAGTTCCAATCAATTGGTTCAAGTCAAGTTTATTATTACAGTCTGCGACCAGCACATATAAAACCATTTGCAAATCAGTTTAAAAACAGTTGAGACTGGATACGGGAGAAGAACAATGAATAAATATAAGAGTAGAAAAATAAGATCATCATAAATTAGTTGTTTAAAAGGTTAAAATACATTCAGTCTGCCTTACGTGATTTATGTTGCTTGTAGACCTGGGCACAGAATCTTCCTACTTGTTGTGTTTTCTGGTGATTCCGATCAGACAAAAGATAATCAAGTTTGATTTTATTTGAACTTCCAGGGAATCTTTCTAATGGACTGATGGTTTCTGCTCTAATTTTACTGTGACTTGGGCAGTTGAAGAAGATGTGCTCCATTGAGTCAATTTCTCTTAGGAGACAGGTCAGAGAGTAAGGGGCTGCTTTAAACTTTCCTTCCAGAATGGCAGAGGGTAGAGTCGAACTTCTAGCTAAAGTAAATGCCCTTCTGAAGTTACTGGATTCAAGAAAGTAAATATAGGCTGCAGGAGCAGCAATATATTTAGTAAATCAATTGGTTCCAATTTTGTTTTTTAAAAAACTGGCAAAACATTTGCATCCATTTATTGAGGGCAATCTTGTGTGTGTGTGTGATTTGCTACTAAAACACTAGTTGATGTTTGATGCTATTAAGGGATGCTGAGTCCCAGCAAGAACATGCCAGGTGCTCCTTTGGTTTGAGTCAGACAGCATTTGGGCAGGAGACAGCCTCTCGATGATTCTGCACCAGCTGGCTCCTAGCCCAAAGCCAGCCAGTCATTTGTGCCGGCTGCACTTTTGGGTATGTTGGGATCCTGGATAAAGGCAAGCTCTTCTCACTGACATACCTGTAGTGACAACAGTCCATCGACTCTTCTTACAACAGCATCACTTCTGGAAGATAAAATGATGCAGCACTCGGCCCAGCCCTATTTTCAGAATGGCCTTTGGGCAAATCTACTTGCTAACTTGTGGAAAAAAACAATCTGAACCACTCACATAGAACTATTTATAACATTTATATGCCACCTCTTCATAGGCCTGCTGAAGGTGGCTCACAACATAAAAGATAAAGTCATAAAACATAGAATTTTAAAAATCAACAACTTTAAAAACTGGCCAATAAACCCCCAAAATAGAAAAACACATAAAACATTTGGCAGCCTAAACAATCCATATAACAGTCCACAGGCTAGATGGAGATTACAAAACCAATCAGAGCAGGGTAGGCACCAGGCTAACCACGGCGGGTGGAGTGGGGGCTCATGTCACAGGAATAGTGCAACTGCTTAAAAAGCCCTAGAGAAGGAAATGTTTACCAATGAAAATTTAAAAAATTATTTCACTTCATGCATTCTGAAAAGTGATAGAAACAAGAAAAATGCCAGAAATAAAACATTGTTGCTTTTTTACACTAACCGCTTTCCTGCCTTAGCATGCTGGAGATAATAAAGGAGCACCAAAACTTTAAAAGCCAGCTATTAAGGTGATCTTTTAAAATAAGTGCATGTTGATAAATGTCTGGAGTTGTAATGAGCTGGTATGATTTTGATCTGTGATTTTTACAAATTTGAATCCAACACACTTTTAGAACAATTAAACGTTGAAGTTTAAGCAAATATTAGAACAAATAAGCACAGCCTGTTAAATATCTGGTGAAAATTTTAAAAAGCCTTTTACAATAACTTTTTAAATTTCGTTTTATTGGCTTGCTATGCAATGTCATAAGAATGCTAATTGCCTCCTATGGGACAGTTAATAGGACAAAACTACATAGAAGGCATCTCTGCAATTAACAGGGATTTATGAGGATATCTTGTATAAAATAAGTTTTTTAAAATGCAATAAAAGACTATTTTTGATAGCCCAAAAATCATTGTGTACTTTACCACTGACAGAGCACCAGTTTGGTGCAGGGAGCAGCCAGTTTGGTGTATTAGTTAAGAGCAGCAGGACTCTAATCTGGAGAACCGGGTTTGATTCCTCGCTCCTCCACTTGAAGCCAGCTGGGTGACCTTGGGTCAGTCACAGCTTCTAGGAGCTCTCTCAGCCCCACCCACCTCACAGGGTGATGGTCATGAGGATAATAACAACATACTCTGTAAACTGCTTTAAGTTGTCCTGAAGGGCAGTATATAAATCGAATGCTGCTGCTGCTGGTGGTGGTGGTAGATGATGATGATGATGATGATGATGATGATGATGATGATGATGATGATGATGATGATGATGATGATGATGATGATGATGATTCCCTAGCAAGAAGGAGAGGAAAAGAAAGCCCTATAGTGAAGAATGCATCATTTATGTCCCCTTCTGGATTCCTTTATGCCCCCCCCCCCACATTCTGAACAAGTATATTTACAGCGCAGTTTCCAGCACCATTGAATAGACCTCAGTAGGCTTCTTAGAATAACATTTGTTACACCAGATTCTGCTTCAGCAACTTATTGGGTAGCCCTCTCCAGACTAGGTACTGCTTCAGATTCACAGTTGGGCTCTTGAGTTTAATATTCAGAAGCTGTTTCCTCCTTACATCCAGCTTCTGCACAACACAACCATATAATATGTCCCGCACTTTTTCATTCCTGAAAAATAAAATGAAAAAACAGACCCATTTACAATCACCCAGAAGCAACAATAACATTTCTGTTAGTCTGAGCTGTAATGAGAAGTACTGACTTACTGTACGATGTCTGCAGTCACCCTGGAGAAAACAAAGTTTGCTATTAGCCTAATGAGGCCATAAGGGACAAGAGGAATGTCTCCCTGTCACTGATACATTTTTTTTACAAGTACTACAAGAAGATAGAGAAAATAACCACTAGGCAAAATCCCAAACTGGTTTAATGAATGGGATTCTGTGCAAGGGTATATCTTTGCTCTATGGGAAGAAAAGGGTCCATAGCACAGAATATAAAGTTCCTGGTGCTTAAAAAAAAAAGTTTGGTGCAGAGGTTAAGAGCAACGGGACTCTAATCTGGAGAGCCAGGTTTGATTCCCCCCTCCTCCACTTGAAGCCAGCTGGGTGACCTTGGGTCAGTCACAGCTCTTCCAGAGCTCTCTCAGCCACACCTGCCTCACAGGGTGATTGTTGTGGGGATAATAATAACATACTTTGTAAACTGCTCTGAGTAGGTGTTAAGCTGTCCTGAAAGGCGGTATATAAATCGAATGTTGTTGTTAAAACCTAAGTGGGCTGCAGCCAAAACGGCTATTGCTTCAGTGTGGAAGGACCCTAGACCTCCCTCTCTTCAACTGTGGTACGATAAAATTTGAGACCAATACTATATGGAGAAAATAACATATCAAATACAGTGTGCTGACTCACCTAATGTACAATCTGATTTCTGGGAGGACTGGTTACCAGTCTTAGATCATATGATCACGAAAGAAGCTGGCCCCACGAAGAAGTATCCGTTAGATCCATTTCTTTTTTAAGGCATTAACTATTACAAAACCTTTACATTCTTAACTCTGTATTGTGGTTATTAACTGCTTGAAAAAAAGAATAAATGTGAATGTTATAAGCTTTCCTGTACTGTACTGACTAGTTGTATGTTGTTTATAGTTTGTTGTAAATTTTGTTACAAAAGAAGAAAAATGAAAAATAAATAGTATATTAAAAAAAACTTGTGGGCCAACAAACAAGGTCATCTGCTGATATTACCCCCTAGCACTGTTATTTAGAGCTTTGCTGCTTTGGGATATGGAGGTTCCCTTTAGTCATCTTACAGTGGAATCCTAAGCAGAGTTACTCCAGTCTAAGCCTATTGATTTCAACAGACTTAGACTGGAGTAACTCTCTTTAGGATTTCACTGTTAGCCACTGATGGACCTATCCTTCATGAACCCATCTAATCACCTTTTAAAGCCATCTGTGCCTGTGTCTTGCACCTCATCCTCTGGTAGCAAATTCCACAGTGTAATTCCTCATTGAGGACAGAAATATTTCCCTTTGTCTCTCCTGAATCTACTGCTCACCAACTTTTTTGGGTGCCTCTGCGTTCTTGTATTAGGGGAGAGGAAGAAAAAGTTTTTTCTATCCACTTTATCCACCCCACACGTAACTTTATAAACTTCTATTATTTCCCTCCTTGCCTTTATTTTTACATAACACAAGAAGTCATGTAGAGGAAAGGTATAAGCACATCAGAATGTAAGATGGCCGCTGCTAATAAATGTCTGTAATTCATAGAATTACTAGGCTTTTAGGATAACACTTGGGAAACACAAATCCTTTCACATTTTAAGAATGTAGGCAATATTTAAAATAAAGGTTGCTAGTTTTCACCCAGATTGAATAAGTCCCATTGCAATCAGTAGGATTTCAGCAGCCAAACTGGACAGGGTTGCAGTTCCAATCCATATGCATTTTATTTATTTATTTAAAATTTATTTAAAATGTTTCTACTTCACAGCGCTCAAGGCAGCTTACAATGTAAAAACAACAATGATAAAAATACAGAAAAATAAAAAGAATCTGCCTCGGGAGGTAGAATGAGCACTAGGATGGATTCTCATAGGATTAGATGGTTCTGATGTCCTGAGGGGTAAGCAGGAAGAGGCCAGGTGCTGCCCTAGGGGCCAAGCTACAAGTGATGAATGACACTTGCCTGGCAAGTGAACAGATTCACGTGTATTCCTCCCTGTTCACTTGCCATTCACTTGATCAAGTGGAGTGCAAGAGAATGGCAAGTGAACAGAGAGGAATACATGTGAGGGCGAAGCTACAAGTGACGAATGACACTTGAACGGCAAGTGTATTTCCCCCTGTTCACTTGCCCTCCACTCAATCCACTTGCCATTCAAGTGTCATTCATCATGTGTAGCTTGGCCCTGAGTCTGTTCACTTGCCAGGCAAGTGTCATTCATCACTTGTAGCTTGGCTAGTCTCTGCAGCTAGACCAGATTGCACTGGCATTTGCCTAACCCCTTTTCTGTATTCCAACAGCTATTTTTATGTAGACAGTAGTTATATGGCTGGGAAAGGGGCACGTACACCGCAAACAGTGAGAAAGAAAGTGACAGACGGTTTCACATCTTCTGGCTTTATTACCTTGCTCACTTTAGATAACAGGTCTAGAGGTTATGAGATTGCTGGAGATAATGGCAAAGAAGGTTATTTCACTTCAGTAACCTGTAAACAGTGAAAATGCTGGAGAAACGAGTGTATTTTTGCTGGTTTATTTTGAAGAATAAAATGGAATTTTCCAGCTGAAACCTTTTCTGACCAGGCATTGCAGGCTGCCATATGAAACTCTGTCTTTGTTTTATAGTTCACTAATATACCAATCAAACGTATCTGTTTCTGTAATTGAACCCTGGGTACTTCTCACAAACCTAATGTGGCACTAGACCCATATGATATTTTAATTGGTAGTAGTTGAATTACCTACAGTGGTGATTTTCAGTGTAATATTGGTTCCATGTTTCAGTTTATGGCCATTTTCACAAGTCTTACCGGCCACGCAAAATCGCACAAAACTCCCGGAATGACAGCCTCTTCCTGGTGCAATTTCAGAGTCATGACAGGAAATCGCGCCAGGAAAATGCCGTCGTTCCAGGAGTTTTGTGAGATTTTGTGCAGCTGGTAAGACATGTGAAAACAGCCTACATTTTGTTCCTGCCTTGGCCCCCTTTAGTGGAGCAGAAGCTGCAAGCTGCATTCTTTTATTTATTACCTTCATTTATACCTCACCTTATTCCTCACAAGACAACCAAAGCAGCTTACATATATATACGAAGCTGAATCTGGTTCATTATTTAACCAGCCAGGAACAAGCAGACTGAAGGGCCCCCTGATATCCTGCTCCAGGGTGTCCCCTGTCCCCCAGGAGTAAGGAGGTGAGAAATTTGTATTCCATGAGGAAATATGCCACGGGATTCTAATCCTTAGGGTCCCCAAGGAAACAAGCAGTCAAAAACTAAAACAACTTGAAAAATACATTATATACAGGGCTTTTTTTCAGCTGGAACACAGTGGAACAGAGTTCCGGAACCTCTTGAAAATGGTCAAATGGCTGGTGGCCCTGCCCCCTGATCTCCAGACAGAGGGGAGATTAGATTGCCCTCCGTGCCACTCGGCGGCGCAGAGAGCAATCTAAACTCACCTCTGTCTGGAGATCGGGGGTGGGGCCACCAGCCATGTGACCATTTTCTCCTAGGGCAACCCACTGAGTTCCACCACCTCTTTTCCCAGAAAAAAGCCCTGATTATATATAACAATTTAAAACAATAAAACAAAATACATGAAGGAGGGTCAGTGAAGGAACACAAAAGAAAACAAATCTTCAGCCACTGGCTGAAAATCAAGAAGGATAGGCTGGGAGGAAATTCCTTAAATTTGATGCTATGACCAAAGGCCCTTTCTTTGGCCGTAGTGGCTGGGAAGGTTCATATGAGAACAGGCTGTCCTTAAGTCATGTTGACCCCAAGTACCTTGGCCCTGAAGCAGATTGGGAGTTGATGTAGATGGGACAAGATTGGAATGATATGGTCCTAAAGGATCCGCTCCAGTCATCATTCTTTTCACTCAGATGTGTGTGGGAGAAGGGTCTGTGTTGCATGTAGTTCTACACGGATAATTCCCCCCCCCCCCAAATGCCTGCTATGTTACCCATTGCAGGATACGTATGTCCCCTGAGGTAGTACATATGAAACATCTGCCTTTTCCTATCTACACAGCAACAGTGTTGCCTATCACTGGTTTGGGAGGAAGTATTTCCACCCTCTGTATCTCAGGGTATGTATCTTCCCTTTGGCTCTTGAGCAGCACTAAGCAAATAGAAGCCCCTGCTTATATAGAATCAAAACCCTGCTCAGGCCAGTAAGCTACCAATGTGATTGGTGTAAACACTTGGACAATCAGACCCATCTGCTCAGTTTCCTTCAATGGCAGGATTTGTATAAACCATAGACTTCACCACCATGTTGCCTTACATATTATCTGTTGTTTTAAATATGTGCTCCCACGAGCTACCTGTGCTTCATTTTGCCTAATATCAGCCCTAGAATGTTTCAGCATTTTTGTTCTGCATTGGATTCTTACTAATGCTATGTATTTGTAAATCTGAGTTTATTTACCCTATGGCATTGTTTATGGAAGTGTCCTTGAAATTGACTGTAATAGTCTCACACTGTGTAATCCGCCTTGATTCTCAATGAGAAATTACATGAAGAAGAAGAAAAAGAAGAAGAAGATCCTCAAATCCTTAGGAAATCCAGGCTGATCCAGAGGGATATTGAGTTTGGCCTAAGTTCAGCTGTGATGGCCAAAAGGAATCTTGCTTATATGGTACTTCAGCGATATAGTGAAGGCTATGGATGAACTTGCAGGTGAGAAGATACAGGCAGCATATCTTTGCTGGTGACAGGAATATAATAAAGTTGAAATGCAGAGTTGGTTTTGTAATGAATGAATGAAATAGCCTTTTATGTCCTTGTCCATGGTGATGAAAAAGGGATGGACAATTAAAAAGACTGCTTTGATAAGAATGTGATGGATAAGGAGGAAGTGTAATTGGACAATACTGGTCACTCTGATCCCTCGGAAGAAAATAATTGGATGGTAAATATTAATATTTGGATAAACCAAAAAGTTGTCACTACTACTACGAGTGGGAGGAGCTGCTTCTGATCAATGAGCAAAAAGCATAAAACAACAGAACAGATCATGGTCAGACCTTCCTCTATTGATTTCTCCAACTTTATTCCATCTTCAACCAGGGTTTCTTTCTGTCTCCTTCCCACCACAGTCATTCATCATAAAGTTTTCATATTATACAGGTGACTTGATGTGCCTGCAGATACATGCACTCTTCAAAGTAATATTTTCCTGATCACACATTTACACCTGCAATTCTGTAGGTGATACAGAGTTGCCTGTGTCACTGAATCTTCTGGTTGAGGATATGATATAGCATGTGGCTCTTGTACGGATGACTTGTTGGCAGAAGATCTTGTATTGCCATCATCCCCATTTGGTATCTCTGAGATTCCTCAGGTATCTCTGGAAGGATGGATTTCTGATTCCATCTATTTGTCCCTTAACCTAAGTGGCATGTGTGTCACAGATGTATTTGCCCCGTGCCAATAGACATGTCCTTTCTTGAGGAAATAACTGGGCATGGACACATGCTGAATCACCAGCATGACAGCTCTTTGTCCTGTCTATCATAGTAGTATTTAGCTTGACTGTATTTTCATTTCAGCCAATGTGTAACTCTTTCTGCAGCTTTAGGTTCTAATAATGCAAGGCCTGTAGGACTGTAGAACATGATCACAAAGAGGTTGGGATTTGTGTTGTCCTATGACATATTTTTTCTGTACTTTTATAATGTCTTTATTGTGAGATGAGAATCTCACTAGATGAATTCATTTCAGCTTCTACTGTAGCCCGTTAGCTTTGAATAAGCAGTGGCTCATCTGTCTGTTCACAACCAGTGGCAAGGCTCCCCAGGGCAGAAAAACAGCTATGTACATCCCATTTCTTTTCTGTACTGTGTATTTATTGACTAGTGTTGCAATCCATATAGCACATTGTTCCATTATTTTGATGGTGCACCTTGCCCAGTCTTAAACTGCAGATACATGCAGTGAGGGATCACTATAAGCTGTGCTTATCTGCTATGAGTTCATTTTATTTGTTTATTCATAACATCCCATCCATCCTCCAAAACTGCCATTAGACGTCCCGACTTCTAAAAACACTTCTTTTTAAAGTCACCTTATTCATCATAATCCAGTGACTTTTGCATAGCAATAATGTAAAACTTATCTTGAAGCCCATAATATACCAACATATAATAAAAGATATTTCTTGCAGTGAGTATACTTTCATTAGATTTGCTGTATAGCAATGATATTTTGAAAACTGTGATAGACATGATGTGACTGTTGAAATGATTCTAATCTGAAATGTGAGTAACTTACAGTAATGAAAGTGAGCAACTGGAAGCCAGTGATGTGGAATATGTGAGATGAGAAAATATTGCTTCAGTTATGGGAAGTGTTAGAATTTTATGCTCATTGCAGGATGATTGCAGGTGCATGGCCACTTCTGAGTCAATTAAATTCACTTAAAGCCTTTTAATTTTATTCTATATTGTCATGTGTGCTAAAGTCTCTCTTACAAGGTGCAGGAATTGTAGAAAGCACATAATAAAGGCAGGAAGCATAAAAGTAAACAAATAATGGGGGATTCCGCGTGATCGATTTTGATCGGACTTTCTGAGCAGTCGTGCTGCAGTGGAGTCGTACGAATCCACCGCTCCCCGATTCCACATTAAGGCTTTTGTTTCACATTGATATTTCATTTCATCATGCTCAAAGTCCATCATGCAGAATTTGCCAGTATAAAAATCGATTCCTCATTGCTTTTTGCAGGGGGAGTGTCAACGGACGTGCATCTTCTTCATTTCCGCTCCCCCGCAAAGAAAGTTGCTACATATAAACATTGCATCAAACAAACACATCTGATAGGTCAGAGCATTTCCCACCAATATCGTGGAATGAGTATTGGTTATTGACATTTGGAGGGAAAATGGTTACCGATGACCCCGCTTTCCCTGTGCCACAGAAGCTGTCAGCTGTCAGCAAGCAACATGTAACAAATTTGGCACGTTGAAAAATGGACCCGTTATTGGTCAGCTGTCGTTACATGACACAGGATGTTTCTGCATAGACTTGCAGAAACGTTGCAACGTTTTTTATAATTTTTGTTAAAAAAAACAAGAGGGGAAGGGAAAGGTAGTGGGTGTGGCTTAGAAAACATGATTGACCAATCAAATTAAGTTAATTCGAAGGGTGACAGAGAAGGGCAAGGGTGGGGAGAACATCGGATAAAGAATTTCGCATGATTAAAATCCCTAATCTGCTGTGAATGGACAAATAAGTCGGGGAAAAACAGGATGGAAAAAAAGCCAGACAAAACCTGCAGTGACTTTGAAGCTGCTGCTAGGATTGCCTTCCCACGTGTGGAAACATAAAGAAAAATCAAGGTCATTTGGAAGCTGAACAGCGGAAAACCACTAGTGTGGAATCACCCAATGAGTGGTTACAATCACTATAGTTAAAGATGTATTGAATTCCACAAAGGGGAATGTAAGAAGCATTCTGATACTTATAAACGTGTACCATACCAGAGCAGCAGACTTTGAATTTCCAATAAAATCTCTTTTTGAGAGTTGTGCGTGTCCAATGGCCACTATATAGAGTTGACAATATTCCCATCAACATAATCAGAAACTACCTATTATCCCTCCCTATGGATGCTTTGAAATTCTCCATAGCTAAATCTCTCCCCCGGAATTTAGAGGTTTGGATTACCTAACCTTGTTTCCATAATGGAACCAATGCATTTGGAATTTTCCATTCTCTTGTTTTCATTCCTAAATTTTATCCATAACACTGCATGTATGCAGCTTCCCACAGGTTTCAGTTTCCTTCAGTATCTTTCCTCCCTCAGTGTTACTGAGGCACATGTGTGCACAGAACAAATGCTGCAAAATTTTTGATGGATTTGTATGTACGATTGTATCAAGATTTTTTGTGTGAATTTGACATGTTTTACAAACATGCAGCAGTGTATGTCCAACATCACATTAAAAACTCTTAATGCAATCATATATGGTCACGTCAAGTTTTCACATGCAAAAACTAATAATAACATCAATAATAATAACATTCGATTAATATACCACCCTTCAGGATGACTTAACACCCACTCAGAGCAGTTTACAACGTATGTTGTTATTATCTGCATAACAAAACACTCTATGAGGTGGGTGGGGCTGAGAGAGCTCCAGAGAGCTGTGTGACTGACCCAAGGTCACCCAGCTGGCTTCAAGTGGAGGAGTGGGGAATCAAACCCATGCTCTTAACCACTACACCAAACTGGCTCTCAGAGCAGAATTCAAGCTATGCACCAAGTGCAAGCTATTTTAGCCCCTGAATATAATTGTCTTGAAGCATTGCAAATGTGTCTACAGGAATTATTGTTCAATAGAAAGAAATATGAATGCAAAATAAAATTGTCAAATGCTCCAAAACTGGGTGACTTCACTAGGATTTGTTGAAATAATACTAGTAGTAAAAATGTATTTGTTTCACTTGTTAACCATAATAAAGTAATAATTTAAACTCATAATACTAGTAGTAATAATACTAGTAGTAAACATTTATTTGTTTCAGTTGTTAACCATAATAAAGTAATAACATAAACCTATGGGACTCGTTTGTTGCTGTTCGTTGCTGTTTGTCAAGCCAGACAGTCTGGCACCTGCAATCAGTTCCCATGGCAACTCAGGCAGGGATTGTCTGGACTCTGTCTGAACTCCTGCTGTTGCCCTGGAAACCCCAATCTAAGCCCAACTTAGCTTGATAGGCAGGTCTTCCTTCGAAGTGTGAACAAGAGCTCCAAATTTGTTACAAGAGGAAAAGACCAGGGGGGAGGGGGCTCCCAGCGCTGGTTTTCAGGGAGAGACAGCTGCTGTTAGAGAGACATTGAGTGTATTGAGTGTATTGAGTGAGTGAGTGAGTGAGTGAGTGAGTGAGTGAGTGAGTGAGTGCGTGCGTGCGTGCGTGCGTGCGTGCATTGGAGCTTGAATTTTCTTTGTGTGGTGGGATAGGGATCTACCCCATCAAGTTCCAGGGCTGCTGCCAGGCTCTAGGGCCAAGCTATTATTTATTATTGGTACATTTCCTGCTGCCTGCTCAGGTAGGGTTTCTGGGAGTGGTGTAGGGATCTTGATGGCTGGAAGAGAGCCTGTTGCCCCCCATGAACAATGAACAATGAATATGTTCGTGACAGGATCATATTCGTCAGTGTTCATTGTTCATTGTTCGTGGATGGCAATGAACAACGAACACCATGTTCGGGGTTTTTTTTCCTGTTTGTGCCCATGTCTAGTCACCATTTCCTGGACCTAGTTTACCCATCTGCCTCAGAAGAATATTTGGCTACTGTATCTTGTGTCTACTCTAATCAATATTTAGATCTGAATATGACATCGTCAACCCCAAGGAACCTAATGGATCTGGTAACCCTAGTTGGAGAAGAACCAGACACTCTTACTAGTCAAATAAACGTTTTAATTTGTGTGTTTTTCCCTGATTACAGTGTGTCTTACATTTAGTGACCTGGGTAACATATAAGTAGAAGTTAAGCTGTCCTGGTGAATATAAATACTGGCCTTGTGAAGATCAGGTGGGCCAAAGAATACATCTTCACCACATGTCAGAGAGTCCTGAAAATTATAAAGAGAAGCTGTGGTCAGTAAGATGTCTCATCCTGAGGGACTTGGGTGGAGAATTTATTTATTTTTAAATAAGTGAAGGCCTATCTCCTTCAGTTTTACTGGAAGCAGCCTAGTCTGACAAAGGATTGGGTGCAATGCCTGTTATGCCATTACACTATTACAGCACAAAGAACTAGGGACAGGGGACATGAACAGTACTGGTAGAGGTTCAGCTATCAACTTCACTTGGAGTTTGAAACAGGAACATCCTGATCAGTGCGCTGGTACTCTTTCTGACTACTTGATGCTGCACAAAGGAGAAAAGGTGTAAAAATTATCTTCTCCGATTCTAGTAGGGCTTCACTCTTCAGGTAGCCCGTTGGTTCTTTTTACTCAGCTGGCTATAAAAGCTGCCAGGTGAGGTTTAACTCTCTGAGCAACAAACAGAATCTAACCTTGTTTGTAAAACATCCTTGTTCTCTTTAAGCATGTGCCTCACAGACTTCCAACTTTTTTGTCTTCCATTCTTTCTGCTTGCTGCCTGCTTGCATCCCTGTTCCAGTGGAACTCCTGTTCTTAGAACCTGGAATGCCTGCCTCTCACAAATGGCATTCTCCCATGTTGCTTTATGTTCCATCTTCATCCCAGCTCTGGTTCCATTGTTACCTAATGCTGGTATTTGCTTGTCTGGCAACATATATTGGTCCAGCTGTACTCAGTCAGTATTTGGGGATGAACTTTTTTAAAAAATGGGATAACAGCTGATAGGTGGCACAGCATACCAGTCAACTATACATTTCCTATCCACACAGTGCACACAACGTATAGGATGCAGGTGTTAGACCCCGAATTGTGAACTGCCAGAACAAAAGTCATTGTGTCCAGTAATGAGCAAGATAATATCTGTTTTGTGTTCTCTCCAGCCAGGTAAATTGCATACTCTTTCAGGATATTCATAAGGCTACTCATTATTCCACAAAGAAAAGCATTTCTTCTGCATTATTCATGAGAATCAGCAAACCTTCCACGCAACCACTGAGAGTGTACTATCACAGCTCTGCTTAAAATTCTCTGTCTTTCCCCATTTCTGCTAACTTCAGCTAACGCTTAATCTCCATGTCTAATGTAAGAATCTCTGACTAAACCAGGTATTGCTATGCAGAAGGGAAAATAAGTGGTTTATCTTACATCTGCTGAAGAGATGATAATGACGTTATTTCTGTGTTTGTATTTTTAGGGCATGTCTGTGTCTTTCTGATAAACACATTGTTGATATAATGGAATAGTTTATTTGATCTGCACTTCTGATTTCCTAAATCCCCAGGTTTCTCTAATGTTGATTTAAATTTACCTATTTTCACGTTCCTAATCAACTAGCAAGTAAAACTCCAGCAACACCTGCGAATCTTCCCCATTACCACCTTTTCAAGAGCAATTCAGGCTCTTATTTCTTTACATATTAGTGAGTAATTAAAAATTTATATATACACCATCACCTAGCATGCAAATGCTGATATAAGAGTCTTATATTCCTAAGGTTTACCTGGAATTGTGCCATTGAATTCAGTAGGACTTACTCTCCAATGAGTGTTCTGGAATTTGAACTTTGATATTTGGAATTCAATGGAAAGTCTGGAATGCAGAGCTTTGCAAAAAACGTTGGTCATCCTGACTGTTAAAAGACTATGTATGAAGAGAGGAGGATGCAGCTGCTTTCAGCTCTAGCTCACATAGGAAAAATCTGCTCCCTGGATTGCGTACAGCACTGATAATCTATTAGGCTGAAGGAAAGATGCTCTGAAGTCATTGATTGAATGAAAGTACCGTCCATGTCCACACCCCAGCAGGTATCCTCTTCCCCCAACTCCAACAGTTCACATTTGTATTACTCATAAAAACTGTTATCACTGTGATGATCAAGTAATGGGTTGAAGAGAGGCGAGGTCATCTCTGTCAACCAGCCCATTAAATTACCATTGCAGGGCTGTATAGAAACACTGATATGCGGGATCACACGTATTGTTACCAGAACTGCTCTTTATTATAATGGGGAATTAGCTTTAGCAGTCTGTAACTTAAAATTAGCGCGGATCTTAACCTATGTCTACGGAGGTCCCGATCCCAGACACTCAAGTGAAAAAGAGGCAGACTACAAATAGGTTCAAACACGTGTATTTTCTAATAGTGTGGCGTAAGCCTGAGCTTGCACATACATACAAGAAAACATACGAGGACTAGGAAATACAGAGTAGGAAATACAGAGACTTTCTCATTAGCTGGTTCCCAACGATGGTAGAGGGAATACTCACTTATCCTGAAGCGAAGCAGAGACACAACAGCAAGGGTGGCCCAATGCCAGCACTGGGACCACAGACGGACAGCGAGGGGTTCTGGATAGGATGGCACGAGCACCGAGTGGTCTGGGAGACCAGCTTAAATACCCCAAAACGTACCCTGGGGCTGGTGCTGTACTTGGTGGTTCTCACAGTTTAAAACAAAGGTTCTAATGGGCTACTGAATGGCTTGGATGGGCCACTTTGGTAATCAGATTGTGATAAGTGACACCTCAGGAAGAGGGGACAAAAGAGGGAGGGGGAAATCCAAGTGGGCTGAAAGGATGTTCCAGCGGACAGGGCTTGTCCTGATGTCATCAGCTCTGGAATGCGGAGGTTTCTTTGAGATGCATTCTCTAAGTGCTTGGGATGGTCGGCACTTAGTTCCTTCTCCAGGGCGGCTCCTAAGATATGCAGAGCGGGGCGAGGTACTCTCGCTGCGGACGTGGCGTGCCCGCTTCGCCGAAATGGCTCCCCAAAGCAGTCTTCTTCCCTGGGTCTTCTGGCTGCCTAAGAACATGGATGCCGGCTGGGCATAGCTGGGGCTGGTTTGCAGGCTGCCCGGTAGCGAGGGCAAGCTCGGGGACCGACCCGCGGGAGGCTCCAGGCGGGAACTGACCAGGGAGCGCCTAGCCAGGCTCGCTGGAGGTTTCCCCGGCAGGCGCCCGGCTGCTAGCAGCGGCTTGGGCCCATATGAGGCAGGCTTCCATGGAGGCAGGGGGAACAGCACATAAAACACAGTCCAAAGCAGGGAACAGGCACGGTCCGTGGCAGATGGCAATGCAGGCACGGGGCACACTTGTAATGAAGTCCAAACACACACTGGGAAGTCCAGATATAGGTCTGGGCAGGGCTGCCCAGGAAAAGAGTCCTTTGTGCAGTTATCCAAACATGGAGTCAGTAAACTACACAGTCTATTGCAGTAGCAAGGTAGTAAAACAGCAGACAGGAAACTGGCACGTGTACTAGAGCACACACGTGCAAGGCAGTCTTTGGTGCAGCAGTAAAACAGCAACGCAGGAAACTTTAACACAGTTCATGGCAGGCCTTAAAGCAGGAGAGGGGGCCTACTTGGCAACAGTATGAGCCTGTATACACACACACATACACACACACACACACACACACACACACACACACACACACACACACACACACATACACACCTCTCCTATGTGTGTCTGGCATTTTCAAGCTATGTCTGCATAATCCAGCAAAAGTGGTTTAGCAGGTTCTCAGTAGTCTTCTAGACCATTTTTAAAAAAATCTTTAAGAGAAAAGATGGTACTTCTTTGGCATGGGTTTATATGACTTACACAAACAGCTACCCCAGGTGGACAAGTTCCTCTGCTAGCTCATGAGGATTAAAATGCTACTTAGAATCTTCCACAGTAAAGCCTACAATCTCTTTAATTTGAAGAAACTGAATTTGTACTGAGTCTGGCCTATTAAACTCAGTGAATCTAGATTCCAGTAGTACTTTTTTAACTGAGACGAAAATCAGATAGTTTTTGTTCTCTCAGTAATCATTGACAGATGTCAGTATCTATGCCGTGGCTATCTCCTCCATGTGATTCAGGACTTCGTGGCAACTGTAACTGACAATCATGGTGATTTTGAGCTGTATCAATGGCCTCACTTCCATAGCTAGATTTGACTGCATGCCAGAACTGTTATGCAATTTTAATTGGGGTTATCAGTGGACCACCATTAGTAGGACAGATTGCAGTCTCTGGATTCTTTTGACCTCTCTGTGTTTGGGTGACCAATTAAAACATTCAGAAACTAATAGTTCAGTTAATTGACAAAATTTGCTTGTTGGTAACAGTCTTTCTCTCACTGGTCTAGTGAATCAATTGAATGAAAATCTTGCTCAGGCTACACCAAGATATAAAAGGTAAAGGTAGTCCCCTGTGCAAGCACCGAGTCATTACTGACCCATGGGGGGACGTCACATCACAACATTTTCTTGGCAGACTTTTTACGGGGTGGTTTGCCATTGCCTTCCCCAGTCATCTACACTTTACCCCCAGGAAACTGGGTACTCATTTTACTGACCTCGGAAGGATGGAAGGCCGAGTCAACCTTGAGCCGGCTACCTGAACCTGACTTCCACCAGGATCGAACTCAGGTCGAGAGCAGAGCTTGGACTGCAGTACTGCAGCTTACCACTCTGCGTCACAAGGCTCTTCTACACCAAGATATAGCTACACAAAAATTCATTTGGAATGTGGTGCTGGAGGAGAGTTTTACAGATACCATGGAAGGCCAAAAAGGCAAATAAGTGGGTTCTAGACTAAATCAAGCCTGAATTCTCCCTAGAAGCTAAAATTATGAGACTGAGGGCCAAGCTACACATGACGAATGACACTTGAACGGCAAGTGGATTGAGTGGAGGGCAAGTGAACAGGGAGAAATACACTTGCTGTTCAAGTGTCATTCGTCACTTGTAGCTTGGCCCTCAGGCTATCATACTTTGGCCACATCAAGAGAAGAAAAGACTCTCTGGAAAAGTATCCGAAGAAGTGAGCTGTGACTCGCGAAAGCTTATACCCTGCCACAAATTTTGTTAATCTTATAGGTGCTACTAGACTCTTGCTCTTTTCTACTGCTACAGACAGACTAACATGGCTACTCATCTTGAAAAAGTCAATAATACTAAGAAAAGGTGAAGGCAGAAGGAAAAAAGGAAGACCCAAAATGAAGTGACTATACAGGAAGCCGTGGCCTTCAGTTTGTGAGATCTGAGCAAGTCTGTTAGTAATAGGAGGTTTTGGAGGTCTTTCATAAATAGTTTCACCATATATCAGAAGCTGCTTGATAGCACATAACACACACCCACACCAAGATGCCTTCTTAAGAGGAAACAGCCTCCAGAGTCAACCTGGACTACTCAGAACTCTGTGATATGAAATCACAAGGGAAACGTCGAAGTGCAGATAGGGCAAACCTGGGGTCATACGTGACTAAGCTCAGCTTAAAGCATATTTTTAAAACCATTTTTCTCTGCTGCTGTGTGTCAGCAGCAGAGCATCTTCATGCAGTTCAAGCCCTATCACACTCAACAATTCAATGGAGGGAAACTCGCTCTGTGAGCAATTTGCTAAACATTTTGCAGGTAAAATCTTATCTGTCCTCTCTGACTCCCAGGTTGATGCGAGTCTGAAAGCGGTATCTGAATGAGAAATATTGCCTATATTTGGACGGAGGGATTATGATTCTGCTCATGTCCATAGACTTCTTCATAGTTTTGGATACAAAAGGCCATACAGTCTTTTAGTCCCTGTCATGTCACATGGCTATACCTTCTCAGGGCCACTAAAAGAAAGGAATTGGGAGGATAATTTTCTGGGGACCCTTCCCATTGGTGACTCAGAATGCCAGGAAAGGGATGTGCCTATAAGTTCAGCAGCCCTTTAATTGGGGTTGGTGGGGAAAGAGCAAGAGGAAGCCAAACTCTAGGCCAGTCACTCTCAGGATAAGATGGGAAGAACCATGTGGACTGCCTTGAATTCCCTGGAGGAAGGATGCGATGTAAACGTGAGGAAAGAAATTGGGGGAAAGTAAAAGTTAAAATGAGGGAATGCACATAAAAATAACCAGTGATGAGACTATTCTTTCCATCAGCAAGTCACACAATCTGTTTTCAGATAAAGTTTGGGTGGGATCTAGATAGTGTGAGGGGAGGGAAAGGAAATCTTTGTTCGGATTTTCATGGTAGCTTTTGGCAGTTCTGAAAATTCTCCAAAATACCTCCTCTGCAAACTATGACATATTTGTCTATCATTGCAAGCTTTCCAACAGTTTAAGAAGTTACTTTTTTAGAATGCTTTTATAGAAAGGGTTAGAGCCACACAACTGACCTTTTATCCAGATTTTTTTGGGGAGGTGTTCATTTTGACTATGCTGTTCTTTATTTCTGCTTTGTTCTCCCAGACTCCCAGACACACCTGGGGGCCCAGGTTGTGGGCGATGTGGGGTGATGCAAGCAGGGAGACGGCATGGTGGCCACCATGTTGTAGAGGGGCAGGGAATGACCGGGGGCCAGGGGGGCACAACCTGGCACATTTGGTGCAGGCCCCTGATCTGGGAAGCTGTCCCCTGTCCCTCAGCACTTGGCCCATGGCAACATCCCGCCCAACCCTCCCTTTCATCACAACTTTGGAATGAGTAGGCTGCATATTGGGCATTGGACACCAATCCGTTTGGGAGAAAACAGGGCCCTCAGGCTCAGTTGCCCTGTTATGGGGATCCCCATAAGGGCTCTGGGTAGTGAGGAATGGCTGGTGCATGCCCAGTCAGGGGCTGTCAGTCCGCCTTACTCCCAGGTGGCAGGGAATGATTCACACAGGGGTGTATACCCATGTGGCATCCCACTGACTATCATCCCATGGTTTCCCCCCTCAGCAGGGGTCTGAGGGGGCATGTAGGTCATCAGCTTGGCAGGCGGGTCAGCCAATGCTCGGATCCGTGCCCTATGTGCGCCTTTGCTCCCTGAGATGTAATCTCAATAAAGTTGTGGTCTCTTTACCTCCAACACAATGTCCATGTATTTTGTCACCGTGCCCCCTCCCCACTCTCCTCCCCCACTTAGCACTCACCTGCAAATGTATGTCACAACATTCAGTTGTATTTATTATTGTTTTGAATGGGTTTATAATTATAAGATGCTATTTTGAGGGTCAATAAATGTGGAATAGAGATTATACATACATACATACATACCTACATACATACATACATACATACATGTCTGCTATCCCAGAAAAATGAGACAATTTCAAAATTCCATAATTTCTGCTGTTTATCAGTTACTAAAACAGAAATTTTAGTAAGGCTCTTTAAGAGCCTCTGTTCTAGCTAGTGTCCTCTGTGTGGCAAGAACCAAAACGAAACAAACTTTTTGGTGGGGAAAGAGGATTTGTTACAGACCTGTTTCCCAATTTTGTTCTGCTATCCTGGAAGTCACTTTAACGAGCTAAACCAGTAGTTCCTCTATTTTCAGCTCTTTTTTTTCATTATGTACACCCCCTAGAAATTACCACAAGAATTCTTATTAAAATTACTCAAGAAAACAATAGTCATGTCAACTTCATGAACACAATTCACTTATACCAATAAAGTGTTCTGTGAAATCCAATATCCAGTTTCCCAGGAGAAAGAAAATCCATAATTCAAGTGACTAAAAATATGATAATCTACTGCCCTAAAGCCATTATAGTAAACAAAAATATTGACTTGCGGCTTGAATAATATGCATCGCTTAAGCTAAAATCACTTTTGTCTATTGTTTACTGGAAAAGGAAGATTTTCAACAATGTTATTGCAGTCCTGATTGTTTCTTTTTGCATTTTTTCTTTCTTTTATGACATTGTACTTAGTTTTACATTTTACATTAGACACTGTGCATTAAACAGCACTTGTACAACCATTTCTATGTAATTGACTAAAAACTGACAATTGTAGCCAAGAAATTATGGCCTCTTTCAGATCAAACCTGAGTAGCAATGGCTAGATTTGTTTAGCTCCTCTCCTCTCCTTGTCCTTTAGATTGCATTATCATTTCTCTGTGGTTGTTCTCAATTGTCTCTACAGCTGTTCATTGATCACTTGTTTGTTTATCAGTTTCATTACGTTTTCGATATTTTGTAAAATGACTTGAAAACTATATTATTGAGGTGAAATACAAATGTTTTAATGTTTAATGTATACATGGACTGAAAAAGCTGGATGCTCTTATTTATATAATTTATCTATTTCCTCAGGGATCGGCCAGGTCTCTTCAAATTTAGGATTTAAAAAAATAATAATCCTGAGGAATTTCTTTTACCCCATTTCATCCCTGGGAGCCCTTCTTGTGCTGTTGGGAAGGAAGAAAGATATTTATAATTTACCTTCCAAAGTTTATTAGAGGGTGGGACAGCATTTTCTGTCCATGAAATCATACAGAGCCGAACGGATTAAGCCCCTTCTCCTTCTCGGATATGGATTTCATGTTCCTAACATTGCTTTTTAAAATCTGGAAAGATCCAGGCATAGATCATCCAGCATTTTATCGTTTTGACCTTTATTTAGTGCCACATTATTTCATTCTTTACATTTGTTGAAATACATCTTAAAACACAGATCACCGTATGAGACAAGGTCAAGGAAGATCATGTCTAAAAATGAACATGTTCATAAATTTTATTCTCTTCACAGCCCTTCTAACTTCATATGATGTTAAAAGGCCATTCATCAAGTTGAGTTCTGTCGACATGCTGTCAGCATGAGGAACCTTCAATACAACATTTCAGAAGAAGGAG
Source organism: Eublepharis macularius (assembly GCF_028583425.1). Classification (NCBI taxonomy): domain Eukaryota; kingdom Metazoa; phylum Chordata; class Lepidosauria; order Squamata; family Eublepharidae; genus Eublepharis; species Eublepharis macularius. The sequence goes on from NC_072799.1 coordinate 70,989,387, forward strand.
GCATATTATAGCATTTTTTTCATAAGTAGGATATTGTATTTATTGCACTACTTTTTGTCTGCACATTCAGTTTTAAGAGATTGTGTCATAAAGTGCTTTATTCTATCTGTTTCTAGTGTTCCTTAGCAAATGTCTCTCTCTCCATACAAGCTCTTGTGGCTTCTAAGTTAATCAGGACAAGGTCTACTTAGAGACCCTCACCATAGTAGATAGGGAGAGTCTCTGTTATGAGACATTCTTACAAGTCATGGTTATTTTTATCCTAGTTCTTCTACAAGGTCATTAGTTTTATTGTTTGTATATATGTTATTTTATGATTTTAGTATGTGTATTAAAAGTAAGAATTATAGGAAAGCTTAGTAATAAAACCACCTGCACCATGAGTGCTTGGAAATACTGCCTCCAATGAAGTAAATGGTGGCTGCATTGTATATATTTTAAAGCTCCATGCAAGTATTTTATAACTCCTTGTGTATGTATAATATAGGAACAGGGTTGATTAGAATTTTTTTGAATTTCTATTTTGTTATACTATTTAATGCCCTGACCTGGATAGCCCAGGTGAGCCCAGTCTCAGAAGCTAAGGCCTTGGTTAGTAATTGGATGGGAGACCTCCAACGAAGACCAGGGTTGCAGAAGCAGACAATGGCAAACCACCTCTGTTACTCTCTTGCCATGAAAACCCCACCAGGGTCATCATAAGCCAGCAGTCTCCATCACCATACTATTTAATGTGTTGTTATGTTGAGATTGAGCAGTGCTAGAAATTCATGTCTTGTATGAAACAATTAGGGAAATATTAGCATCTGTTTAGGCTAATAGTGAGGCTGGAGCCTAGGCGAGGAATACACAACACATGATATTGGGATAAAAAAGGGTGCATAACTTTATTGATTACAGCCATTGGAACATTGGCATAGGCAACAGATCCACTGCATTGAATGGCCCAGTCCTCATTGCTTAGTGGACTAGTGCTATCAAACTTCATGTAAGTACTAACCATTTGTTTGACTAGTGGTTTGGAACTGTTTACAAGATCATGTATATCCAGTTACTCCAAACTAGAGATGGGCACGATCCAAAAAAAATAAACGATCCAGCTGATCGTGGATCGGTGCCGGCGACGATCCCAAATTAACGATCCGCACTGATCATCTCCCGTTCCCGAGCCGTGGATCATGAATAGTGGATTATGAAGGCCAAAGTGGGGCTCACTGCTATTCCCAGCTATGTGGGAAGGTGGATGGTGGCGGCGGCCGTTGGCCTGGCGGGCACGGGGAGGTGATGATGAGCCGCCTCCCCTCAGGGGGCAGGGGGTCTGGCTGCTCACCGGCTGCTCCGTGGTTGGAAGGAAGCCCTGCTGATCAAGGAAAGCTGGGCTTCCAGTGGGGTTTCCAGGGTGACAGAAGGAGGGCAAACAGAGCTCAGGCATTCCCCTGGCTCCGTTACCTGGGGAATAGATTGCTGGTGCCTGAGTGTCTGGATCCCCGATCCGAGCCCGATCGCCCCGATCCAAGCCTCTCCCGATTGCTGGATTGTTGGCCGTGGCCAATCACGATCTGCCTTTTCATGATCGCGTGATCACCATTATTGTGGGTTTTTTTCTATTGTAATGCAGATCGTGCCCATCTCTACTCCAAACCCTTTATCAAAGAAACACAGCATGACCAATATCCAAACTGAAGCTCAGTGCACTGAATAAAAACATAGTAAAATGAAGTGTTCTGTGATTAGGTATCTAGGATTGCTAAAATAAGGAAGGCATTCTTTGCTTCATCAAAAACTTCATCAAACATACCAACCCGTTTATTCTTAGGTAGAAATGAGCAAACATTTAATCTGCATTGAATCAATGTTTATAGTCTCTTCCGTACACTGAAGAGGACATGCTCATTCATAAAATGTAAAGGCATTTACTTTTCATTCTGCCAAATCAAACATATGGCTGGGCTGATTTCCAATAAACATTGCATCTAGGTTAATACTAGACAGGAATACTGTCGTGGCAAAGCAAGCAGCACCTAACTACTCTTTTTATGTCTAAAGGCAAATGAATAGTAGAACTATAACAGCATTATTGTTATAACCTGAAATATAAAAATGTGCAGATTCTTTTGAAAATTTGAAGTGACATTTAAATGACTCTAGGTCAATTCTGGACAGTAATACCTTTCCCTTATGTTCAGCTACACAGGCTGCCAACCTGCCTTGTGCAATTACACAGTTGTGACCAAATTGATCTTTTGCACTATAGAAATTCAGCAGCAGTGGAGTACGATTGTGCACCTGCACATCTTGTACGATTGTGCACATATTGCATCTTGCAATCCTTTTTCATATACCTTATTATTGTGTACTGAGCCTGGAGCTCAGAATGATTGCAGCCCAGAGTGATTTCAGCTAAAACAATGTTCTTTATTGCAAGCCAGAACAGACACATGACAGCAGATACTACTCACTAGACACACACTCTGACAAGCTGAACAGAAGCCCTCATTATATACACAGAAATCCTGCCCCAATAATAGCCAGCAACCAATAAGAACACATATTTTAGGATGTCATCATTTGTATAAACTATATACAATGTAGTGTGCAGGCAGGCCACTGATTGGTCTTTATTTGAGAGGACCGATTGGCTGCTGCCCCTGGAAAGTAACCAATGAATGTGCTTGTGAATGTACCCAATGAGAGTTAAGTGCAGGCAATGTAACCAATGGGAATGAAGTGTGTTAGGAACCTTGATAAGTACTGAAGCTCAACACAGTGCATAACATTTAATATGAGACAGGAGAGGCCTTGTCCGGCCTAACTCAGCCCAATACATAACACTTATAGATATATTCATAAAATTAATACTTTGTTTTGAACATTTATGCGGGGTTCAACTACACTTCAGATTTCTTTGAAGTGGGTGTAACTTTCAATGAATGAAGGAGGATTTGGCTTCCTGGATCTTAGTGCCTAGCATCAAGCATATTTGTTAACATGTACAAATTATCGCTCCTCTCAAAAGTAAAGATAAAGGAAGCTGTGGATCGGATTTAATTATCCATTTGTATCAAGAGTGTTTTTAAATCACAACTGGGATGTGTATTGTGGTCACACTGTTGATGAAGGTGTTGCTGCAGGGGATTCTTGTTTTTGTTTTGATCTGGCTACCCTGGCTGGCCCTTGCCTTGTTAACATCTGCTGAATGGCATTGGCAATATTTACATTTGCAACATTGGTTGGTGTTAAAATACAGCCCAGTAGAATGAGTGCTTGATAATCTTCCCTACTTTTGGATATTTTTATTGAATCAATATAGAAAACAAAACCTACCATATTTGTATATAAATATTTGAGGTCGGTCAGTGAATATGCTACACAGTCTTAGAGATGAATGGAATTATGAGCTGGAGTGCCCAATTTTACTAAAACAATAGGATAATGCTTTAAGCCATATACCTGTTGCTGCTGTGGATCTTAAGTTGCAACTTAGCAAAAAAAATGTTTATTTATTTGTTTGTTTATTTGTTTGTTTATTTTTGATTTATATTCTGCCCTTCCCACACTAGCAGACTCAGGGTGGATTACAAACACATACACATTAAAATACATAAAAACATTAATGTAATTTAACAACCATAAAAACATCCAGAATTATACAATTTAAAATACATATAAACATGGACATAACAGCACAAAAATCCAACCTACCCAGCCTTAATCATCTCCAGAGCATCTTAGCAGTAAAGGAGATTACTAAATTGGAGTATTGGTAGTGGGGAGGGCCTATTCCACCATCAGCCTACCAGGAGTGCTCTGCCTAGGACTGCCCATATTCCTGGTGGAACAGCTCCGTCTTGCAGACCCGGCGGAAAGACAAAAATCCTGCTGGGACTTGATCTCATTAGACAGAGAATTCCACCAGGCTGGGGCCAGGACTGAAAAGGCCCTGGCCCTGGTCAATGCCAGGCGGGCCTCCTTGGGGCCAGGACCTTAGCAGATGTTTCTCACTAGAGCAAAGAGTCCTCTGGGGTTCATATGGGGAGGGGCGGTCTTGCACATATGCCAGTCCCAGTCCGCATAGGGCTTTATAGGTTAATACCAAAACCTTGAACCTGATTCAGTACTCCACCAGTAACCAGCGCAGCTGACACAGTGCCGGCGTTATATGCTTACACATCGGCAATCCTGTGATGACACACACTGCCACATTTTGCACCAGCTGTAACTGCCGGTTCAGGTTCAGGGGAAGCCCTGTGCAGAGTGCGTTACAGTAGTCTAACCTAGAGGTGACTGTTGCCTGGACCACTGTAGTCAAGTCGTGGGACAAAAGATACGTGGCAAGCTGCCTGGCCTGTCGAAGATAGAAAAACAAGGACCTAGCAACCACAGTGATCTGGGCCTCTATTGTCAAGGAGGCATACAGGATCACCCCCAGGCTCCTGACTCTCGGAGCCGGCGTAAGTACTGCCCCATTGAGTGCAGGGAGCCAGGGTCCCAAATCCATGGTTCCACGACTCAAGTACAGGATCTCCATCTTTGCAGGGTTTAACTTCAGCCGACTTTGCCGCAACTATCCAGCCACAGCTTCAAAAGCATGCTCCAGGACATCTGGGGCAGATCCAGGCCGGCCATCCATCAACAGCTATAGCTGAGTGTCATCTGCATATTGGTGTCACTCAAGCCTGAAACTCCGCACCATCCGGGTGAGGGGGCGCATATAGATATTGAACAATAATGGGGAGAGTATCACCCCCTGCAGCACACCACATACTAGAGCCAACGGGACAATAACTTATCCCCTAGTGCCACCCTCTGTCCCCGACTGTGAAGAAAAGAGATGAGCCACTGTAGTGCTGTCCCCTGAATTCCCACATCAGCGAAGCAGTGGGTCAAAAGGTCATAATCGACCATGTCAAACACTGCTGAACACTGGACACCACAGTGCCTTTTTATTAAAGGTTTAAGCACAGTGTCTAATTCACAAGAAGCTCTTAAACATATTCTCTGGACATGTTCAGTCATTCAGCCCTTCGGGGAACTATTTGCCTACTACATTGGAAAGACAGGAGCCCACTTCCTATAAATAATTGGATTGAAGAACTTATAAACTTATCAACATTTGAACGTATAGAAGGCAATTGTGTGAGGACTTACTTTTAGATATTTGGAAATCTTTTATAGATAGCTATGTATATATTTGCCAATAGAGTTTTTGTAGTCAGCATTGTTTTCCTTTTTCTTTCTTTTCTACTGTCTGCTTCTACAGGGAAGCAGCAATATCCAGGTCACACAAACAAAATGTAAAGGTGTTCTTGAGGTAAAAGTCTAGGTAAAGTAGATAACACCTGAAGCTCCATGTGAGCAGAATTTTTTTAAAGTGTTGGTTGTGACCAGAGCCCTCCTGAGGTATAAGCAGGGCTTTTTTTCAGCTGGAACGCGGTGGAACAGAGTTCCGGAACCTCTTGAAAATGATCACATGGCTAGTGGCCCCACCCCCTGATCTCCAGACAGAGGGGAGTTTAGAGTGCCCTCCGCGGCGCTCAGCGGCGCAGACGGCAATCTCAGCCATGTGACCATTTTCTCTGAGGGCAGCCCACTGAGTTCCATCACCTCTTTTCCCAGAAAAAAAGCCCTGGGTATAAGTTTAATGTCACATAAAAAGAAACTGAATTAAACATCCAAGGCAAGGTTTAAAACAAACAGCAAATCATTACATGTATCACATCTGGATTCAACTTCATGTCAATGACCCTCATGACTAAGGGCCAAGCTACAAGTGACTAATGACACTTGAACAGCAAGTGTATTTCTCCCTGTTCGCTTGCCCTCCACTCAATCCACTTGCTGTTCAAGTGTCATTCGTCACTTGTAGCTTGGCCCTCAGTCTTCCCAATCTACCAGCTAATAGTAAATGTAGAATTGTATGAGCAGCTCTGCTAATAACTATGTAATAGATTTGCTTTCATTGATTCAAGTTTTAATAAAGTGTTTTTCATTGCTCAGTTAACTAGGGCTCTAGAGGTAATGTTCCATACTTTTGTAGTACAAGATTAACCAGAATGTGACAGAAAGTATATGCTTAATTAAGCCATACTTGACAGATAAGCAAACATAGTGATGTATAAATTACATACTGCATGTATCCAAGCATTCATTAGTGTCTCTGAGAGCCTGCGAATTTGCAGAACAATATCTTTGATGGAGTTTCCTGCCAGAATGTGTTGCTTCCTAGCTATTTTGCAAAGCACCAGCGGATGCTTAACTATGCACAAAGACATATACAATGTTAAACACCAAAGAAATTGTTTCATTTTGTGAATCAGAGAAAGTAGATTTCATGATATAATTTTATGGGTTTGCATACAACCCATGAGTACAGGGCTCACCATGTACTTCTGTCGATTTGTGGCTGATAATGTATGCGAGTAAGGTTAATCGGCCTTTTGCTACCAGTCTATGGGCTCACTCTCAATGTGACCCTAACCCTTTAACAAATGTAGCAAACAGTAATTGCAAAAAATTAGCAAGTAAAGGCTAGTTATCCTAAAAGTGCTCTTTTCTAATGGCTGCTTAGCTATCAGGAAGACAGCTTCTTTTAATAACGATGGAGTCCTGGGAGCACTTGTGGAAGAATACAATTAAGATTACAACGTGCATGAATATTAAAGAAAATGTGTATAAGATGATATACAGATGGTACCTAACACCAAAAAAAAATGCGCTGGGGAATGCTAATATGTCAGACAAGTGCTGGAAATGTAAAAAGCACGAAGGATCACTATATCATATGTGGTGGACATGTGAAGTAGCTAAACAGTATTGGGGTGAAATAATTGAAGTAATAAATGAGATTTTACAAATACAAATAAATAAGAACCCAGAATTGTTGCTACTGAACTTGGGAATGGAGAATGTTCCAGTGCAGCACAGAACATTGTTATTTTACATGACAGCTGCAGCAAGATTATTGTATGCGCAGAAATGGAAAGTGCAAGAAGTACCTACTGTAGAGGACTGGATTTACAAATTGCTGTACATGGCAGAAATGGACAAAATGACAAGAAAACTTAAAGACCAAGACCCAGAACAATTTATGGCAGACTGGGCGAAAATGAAACAATATTTGGAGAAAAAATGGGATGTGAAAGGAGAACTGTGGCAGTTTGAGAACTTTTAAACTATGATACTACAAACAGAAGAGAGAAGTGACTTTACCAATAGAAGAAATGTGTGTTTATATTAATCTAAGCTAGGATTATAGTTAACCATAGGAGGGGTAGAATTTATAACTGATACTTAGAAGTGGGATTGATATACTAGAAAAAGTAATATAGCATACAATAAGGGAAGAGGAAATTACTTAGAGTAATAAATGTTATTAAGTTAGAATATTAACTTAACTATCATTAGGTTTGAATTATGGTTAAGTATAAGATATGAGAAGTATGCTGTTAATTATGGGAAGAAGTATTAGTAAAATTAATTTGATAAGTATGTTAATAATTTTGGGAAGAAATATCAGTAAAACTAATATAGTATGTATAGATTATAGAGTAATTAGGGCTTAGAGTAAGGATTGCTATGTAGGGATGCTTGATTGTCTAATATAGGATATGTTAAGTAATAAAGGGGGTAGAGGGTTGGAAAGCTGTTGGAAGTCAAGAAGGAGGGGGGGAAAGGGTGGGGATTAGGTTAGATTTAATCAGATAGGGTTTAATTGAAATATTGTTTGAAATTATGCTCACCAATAATTTTTTTTTTTAAGGAAGACAGCTTCTTTAAAAATGGCTTCTGAGCATTGGAAGGGGTCAGGGATAATGAGAGCTGCCAAAGCAAAAGGAACAAAGAAAACTTATTTGCAGTCTACCTAGGCTTACTTGAGCCCACTTAAATCAAGGGGCTAACATGTACTTAATTTCAGGAGCCATTATGGCCTGGAGATGCAAGGATTTGGGCTACTAGAGAGTTTGAGCTGTTCCAATTTATTTTAGAAGAATAATTTCCATTCTCCATTCTTTCCCTTGCACTCAAGCTTAAAAATCAATAAATGTTCATCTTGTGCCTGTAAGTCACATGTAGTGCTGTTGTGGGTACATAAAGTCATGATAACAGAAACAAAAGCAAACAAATATAAGTTATTTGTGAATGACTTTACCTTTTCCTCCATGCTCAAGACTAAAAGTTACTACTTTGGCAGAAAGATTGCTAGTTTTGGTTCAGCAGCAGACGAGAAATCTGAAAATTTTATTTTGGGTTAATAAATGATTATGAAATTTCTGAAGCTGTGATTGGACATCCCCTCCCATTACATTAAAGAATTATTCCTTCTTCCTCAATGGATTCTGAAAACAAGGACATGACTGAACACCTGGACTTTTGCACATACCTGAAAGAGGACGTTCCAGCCAAACAGCCACTTAAATAGAAAATATTTGCTGGAATGCCACCAATATCCAAGTTCATTGGCAGATAGATAGACCTGTGATAAGATATGGAGAGCCTTTTGTCCATCAATATGTCTATTTCCAAACCACAACAAAAAGAATATGATTGACAGAGCTGCAAATAGAGCTAGAGACAGACCTGGGGGGGAGGGGTCTAGAAACCGGGCAGAAAGAGTTACAGAAAAATATGAAAATTAAAAAAAAATGTAGGATTATACCTCCCCAAAAATAATTAAAAAAACAAAGCCTGTAGCTTCAAGAAAAGAATGTCCACTGAACTCTCAGTGGCTGATGAGGGTTCCTAGGCAACCACAATAATATTTCCAAGCCCTCAGAACCTTGGTTTCCGTACAGAAAAGCAATGGGGGAGGAAGCAGGAGTAGACATGGGTCAAAATTGTGATGTTCCCTTTTGCTTGCAAATCAGGAATACATACTCTCTCAGGTTCTTGATCGTAGGTTCACATAGAAGAGATGGATGTATTCAAAGCAACATCCAAGAAGATACAGGGACAGGAGCAACTGGTTTCAGGACAAGGGAACTCATACAATTCTAACAAACAAACAAAATTAAGGAGCAGGGACTCCACCTCATGAAACTAAACCAACACATACACAAATATCAGAGGGGGAAAACAGACTGTTTCATTTGCTTGAGGGCTGGTGACCTTTTCTTACATAGCATTGACAGTTCTTCTGTTACAGTTGGTACTCTCACTGTTAAAGACATTCTGTAAGATCAGCAGGTTCAAGGATATATTAATTTATCAAATGATGGGTATATTGTGGTTAATGTTAGCTGAATTAAGAATGTATAAATATGCAAATATTCACCAGCTATTGTAAAAAATGTGAATATACAATATAAACAAGGAATTCTGCAAATTGTCCAGTGTTGTGGCTTTCATGTTTCATGAGGAAATGTGTGCATCTTGAAAGTGAAAAAAAGGTATTTCATACATCATCTAGTCTATATGCATTTTCTCATAAAGCAATGTATGCAATGCATATTCCAACATCATTGCATGGCTATGAGTATTTCTGTCCTTATGTTTTAGGATGTTTAGAGAAAGGCAGATTATAAAGGAAGAAAATAAATAAAATTTCCGCAACATATTAACAGGTAATATATTCAATTTTCTATTAACATTGCTAATATGTGTACAGTGTCATCGATGTGCAATGAATTTGTACAATAGCTGGTATTTATTAACATTTTCTATATGTCATACTCCCCGTGAAGTAAAATTCCATACAACACAAATCTTAAACATCTGTAGTTTATCAAAAATATTTTAAAATAAATTCTGAGAGATCAACACTCTAGATGAAATTAATGTCTATGGAAATTAATGGGAAATTTGATAATAATTATACTCTATGTCATTCGAGAAATACCAAGACATTTGTTCTGAATTCTCAGACACCATTGCTCATTCTTACAGTATCAAGCTTATGATGACATCTTCTGGCCATGGCATATTAAAATAAACTGCCAAAATCTAGATATACATGTTCTTTTTTTAAAAATGGGTGTTGTAGTTGTTATCCTCGGCACCCCTTCTAATTGAGACTTATACATGGGACACCCCAGGATCCCTTGTTTTCATGCTGTCTCGGTGCAGGGAAAGATTTCCCAAATCTACTATCAAAAACTTGTCTTTTTGCAAGGCAGGAACTTCCCCAAGGCCTTAGGCATTTTCACAGACAAGCAGCCTAACTGCTTGATAGCTCTGGAGAACAGCAAACAATGGTATTTTGTCTGACATTTTCAGAACTGGCCACAGGAAATGACCCAAGTTTACAGGAAAACAACCAGAGCATCCCAAATCCTTTTCTCACACAAACATCTGTAATGATTCAATTATAACCCAAGAAGGGCCATCAAAACACATCTATGTCTTTGTCTACAATCAATAAGCCAATCTTCCCCTCATGTAAACCAATCACCTGGTGACTAGCAGCCCCCTCTTCTTCCATAGGACCATATTTGGGTATTTCTCACCTAACCCCAATTCACCAATAAGCAGCTCTGCCTGATACACTTGGTCCCAAACCTATGCAGAATTCTTATTGGACCCTAGTCAACTCAAAGATACAAAAATTCAAAATTCATTAAAGTGGCATCTCAAGCTATGAGGCTGCCTCGTCCTTAAACCGCAGAAGTGGCAACAGAGGCATTTTTAAAATTCAAAAATAACTAAGCAGTTTATTAAATTTAATGGGGAAAGGTTAGGTGAAGTCAGGAGTTGAACTTTTTTGAAGCAAAATTCAACCTACATACATCTAGATCACTGAGGTGACATTCAGAACATGCACAGACTTCAGTTTTTAGGCCCTTCACTGTTACTTAAGGCTTCTGTTAAGCTCTGTTTCTCTTGTTTCTTCCCCCAAGCACTTGAGTCTACCTTCCTTTTAGTATTCTCCTTCACTTATGGGATTAGGAATAGAGATGGGTATGAAACGGGAGGAAAAAAGAACCCTGGGTTTTGTGGTTTGTCACGTTCCACAAAACATGAACCAGGAACTTTCACGAAATTGCCCCATTTCATGAAACGATTCGTTAGGTTCGTGATTCATAAGATCCCGAGGATGGACCCCTTCATACCCAGAGATGCCAAACTCACAGAGAGATTTCAGCAGGCTCTCCTCCAGCCACCCTCCAAGTAGCTCTCTTTGCTGACTTTTCTCTCCTGTCCTCCCGCTTTCTGCTGCTGCTGGAAGAAAAGTCAAGTGGAGTGGATCTGCTTGGGTTTTTCTCTCTTCAGGTTCTCTTTGCTGACTTTCCTTCTTGTCCTCCTGCTGCTCTCACATGCCCTCTCCCCGCCTCCAAGTTCTCGAAGGAAAAGGTGAGTAGAACGTGTTAACTGACCTTCTACAGCCAAGTTAAACCCTGGCCTGCAAGAGAGTATCTTTACTAGTCTGGACTGGGAAGACACCTCCAATGGAGAAGAAAAGAAATAGCCAATTCATAAGGTTATAAAATTTATTCAGATCAAGGCTCTTCAAAAATCATGAAACAAGTCTCTCTGAAAAGTCATAATATGGAGCTCTAATAAGCCAGATTGTAACATAGGAGAAACATATGAATTACATAGAGTACAGCATAGCACAGCATAGTCTAGCCTAGCCTAGCAAAATATCTCACCAATCCAAGATGTCTGAATTGAGGAGAGAGTGTGTGTCACCTTTCTTTCTGGGCGGTGTACGTGCAAAATAGAGGTGAAGTGGAGAGGAAAGTGTAGTTTCTTTCCTTCCCCCCTTTCTTACCTCTGTCATGCTTCTCATGTCTATCTTTACACTCTTTTGGGCACATCTGCCCACCTCTCTCAACCGATCAGATCTCTTGGAGTCTACCTCATCTTTGGCAGGAAAATCCCGTACTTTTGCAAAATTTGCAAAATAACTGGGTCAATTTAACCTATTTCAGAATTTGCTGTTGTTGCTCAAATTATGACAACTCATTTCAAAATACAGCAGCAAAAATTCTCTGGGTTAATTTGACCTGTTCCTTAAGTCAATTGTGTTCCATTGCAATGTCCATTGCAACATATGACTGTATAAATACCCCATTATGACTCCCTTTAGTTATATAACTATATTGGCAGCTTATATGATTAAATATGACTAAATATGAATATACCTATATATGGATATATGATTATGATTCTGTATTAATAAGTATATATGCATATGCATATTTACATGTATATGTATATGAATGGTAGCACTTTACTTGTATTAATGAACATGACTACATAACTCTAAATGGAGTTTAGCAACCTATATTATAAATTCGGACTAAAATCAACTTTGCTTCGCTTTCCATCAGAAAGAGATGTTCTGTACAATTTTGGGGCTTTCCTTTTTAGCTATTCCACTCTTTTTCTGTGTATGTGCATGTCAGCAAACCAAACTTGGGGATTTCCACTGGAATAGATTTTGAGTACTCAATTTTAAAAAGTATAAATCTTAAAAATTGCAGAGAGGGAGAAAGCAAACTATTAAAATTGTCCCCAACTTCTTCTCAATCTAATTTTCTCAGTCACCATTTGAAGTCTCCCTCTAACTACTAAAGTAAGGTCTGGTTTCCAGAAATCATAAACTCCAGTTGGAGATTTAAGTGACCAAAGTTCTCCCAGGCAGTTCGCCAAAGCAAATTAAAGCCACTTCACATTTCAATTGTGACCTGGGTCTTTTTGTGACCTGGGTCTTTTGTCAATAATATTCACAACTATTTGCACAGAGTAAAGTTTGCTTACAGTTCCAGAGCAAAGTCTGCTTACAGAGCAAAAGTTGTTTATGCTGCGTTGTACAGAGACCGGCTCAAAACAACATGGCTACAGAGCAATATATTGAAGTCACATCTATAGGCTTTGTGTGTTAGGCCTTGTCCATAGAGTCTAATGAGCAGATCTGCTCAGGATCTGCTCTGGGGAGCTTGGGGGTGGGGTGGGTGGGAAAGCATGTCAGAGTAGCAGGAAGATGGGACGTAGAGAGTCAGGGAAGGGTTCCTGAAGCTGGCAAGCAGCGAGCAGAAACAGAAGGAGCTGCTGAGGCTGCTGCTGCTGCTACTCCACCATCTCATTCTTAAAAACGGAGAAGGGAAACAGAGAGGGGAAGGAGTCTCCAACTACAGTTTCCAGGTAAACTTGCCCAGGCCTGCATTGTTCAGCTGTCAGGTTGGCAGGGAGAGCTGCCTATCAGGGTTATGTGGGCTAAGATTGGGATTCCCTCGGCAACAAAAGGTCTGCAGACATTCCAGGACTATGTTGCCTAGGGAATCAATGGATCAGCACCAGCCTGTCTGGCATCATGAAGCATTCATGAATTGAACAAATTGGCCAAAAAAGTCATGGACTTCGTGAAAAATGTGTCCCCATGAAATGTATTTTCGCGATACACGAATCGGCCCAATTCATCACAAAATTTGATTTGTATTTCGATTCATGCCCATGTCTAGTTAGGAAGGCTGGTCCTTTCTTTTTAGCACTCCAATCCCCCTCTCTGTACACACCAGTGCTTTTCTTCAGTCCTCAACTGAATCTGGAAGTCTCAGGCAGTTATCCACCACACCCAACCAGGGATTTCTCCTCTCTCTCGAGCTGTTTTCCTGTTTCAACTGAAAAGAAACAATCTTCTCTCCTTTAGAAGATCTTTTGGTTTTGTCCCATTTGGGAGTCTACACTTACTACTCAAACCTCCTGCCAACTTTCCCAGTTCTCCTGCCGGTGTGGAAAACTGCTCTACCTGAGGACTCCATCTCTCAACTCTCCATACAGAATATTTCCCTCTTTCAGGACTCAAAACCCTCCTCTTTCAGCTCAGCTACCCAATCAGAGGCCCTAGAGCAGCCTGACACAAAGCTCTCTGATTCTGAGAGGGATTAACTCTTTAACAGTTCTGGAAATGTGTGTGTAACGAGTCCTTCCAGGCTTCTTTAAAACATGCAGTCTACCACACAAGTGTACCATCTTGGTAGTTGGTTCTGCATCTGGATCACCTAGCACCACAATTTCTGTGTGCTGCATTTCCTTCTCCAGGATAGGTGAAACATGTTTTCTTCTCTCCTGTTCTGCTTCCCTACCCCAGTTTGACTTCTTAACCATCCCATTCTAGGCTGTCCTGTCCTACTGACAACTAATTATTTCCCATATCACCTCATACTCATTTAGGGACTCCCTTTCTTTTATCCAAGACTCCTTCCTCATTTAACTCACTGCACGTTTGGGTTCCTCCTGAACAGCTTTTCACTTATCTCCTTTCTCTGGGTTTATTTACTCTGAACTAGCCAAGCTGGAAGAACATAATTTTGGTAAATTGCTTACTGTTCAGTAACTTTTGCCTTGACTTCACCCTTCTTTGACAAGGAGAATAAAGTTGCTTGCTGGGTAAGTGCTTGTTTTGCCAAGAGGCAAGAGATACTTTTCCTCTGAGGGATTCAAAGGCAACAAAACACACAAGTATTGAAGCAAAACATAGATTTTTTGAGGTTACCTTAGTGCTTCACAGAAAAGAAATGATCAGGCTATGAATAAAGTAGAGAATGCATGTTCATGCGTTTCATGCTCCTCCAGTTTTTTGGAACCCCAAAGAAAGATGGGTGTACCCTCACAGCTGGCTGGTTTGCCCAGTGATGCGCCACAATTTCAGCCTGCACTCAAGGCTCTATGTTTCTCTAGGATTTTTAAAAAGATGTTAATATTTTCTATGACTGAACTTGGGAGGGGAATTTACAGCCAAATCTAACTTACAAAAAATATTATGTGGCAGGCATTCAAGGTATGGAGTGACACTATCCACCCTATCCTCCCATGCCTCCCAAATGAGCTAACCAGGTCGCTGTGATTAGATTAAAAGAGAGAAAACATCTTCAAGCCTGTGAGGATTTATTTAGGCCTGACTTGCAAAGCAGTCTGGCAAAGATGGAGGAATCATGGTACACCACCACTCCTTGGATTTACACTGGTCTTCCACATGTGGCACTACATTCCTTCTTTCCACTCAGGGGGTTTATTGTGCTAAATTTAGACCCGTATCTATACTAACAAGGCCCAAACAATTCTGTCTTGCTCCTGAACTCATGTTTACAGTGTTTTCATGTGTAGAGTAAGCTCTCCACACGATGGATTTGGCTAACATAGTCAGGTGGCATTGAAGCAAAGGGAAGGCTGACACTTCCAGAGCCCTCACATACATACACATACACAAACCCCACACAGAAGACCATCCCTATACACACACTCTTTCCTTCCCCCTTTCAATTTTGTTTGAATAAAACTAAAATATTTTAAGTTTCATAACTAAACCAAATGGTTGATAGTTTTTTCTCCTTAGACCAGTAATAGGTTTTATAAACATATACGTTTGGCATATATAGTGCAATTTACTGAATTTCTGTTTGTTTGCATTTTCCAGAGAGGGAAAAGCTGTTTTTGCCTCCATGGCTTCGAAATTTCTGGAAAATTTACTCCACTAAACTGAATTTCCAACGCTTATTCCCATTATGATGTGCCATTATATCTGATGTAGCCTTTAAATAAAATGTAACAGTACAGTGAGAAGAGTACACTAGGGCTGAATCCACACACCCTTGGAGCGTCCCGGTGTTGTGCTACATGTTTGCTAAACACCCGGAAGTATAGTGTCTTTCTAGTGTGATTTCTGAATCGCTCTAGAAAGACGCTACACTTCCGGATGTTTAGTGAACATTTAGCACAACACCGGGATGCTCCGAGGGTGTGTGGATTCAGCCTAGGAAAGAGAGTCCTCAGATAGATTTACAGGATTGAATGTTTCTCAAAACAAGAAATTCCATGCCTAAAAAATAGATGTCTGAGCTGAGAGAACAACTTTGCCTGTGACTTTGACATTCAGCTGTCTATATGTGACATTTTTTTGTATGAATATGAAGGTTCATTCAGTCATCTGGGCCTCTATCTGAAATAGCACATCAGGTTGACCCTGGTGATATCTAAACTACAGATTAATGCTGTCAGACAGGAATTTTTAGCCATAATTTCTGTGGGCAACAGAAGCCAATGGACCATTTAATGAGAAATCAATACAGTGCAGCTATTTTGTTTTATTTGTGTACGTGAGTTATTGAGCAGGTAAATCTGAAAGGCCAATGCATCAAACTCTTTGTATGGAAATCAATGTAATATATTCATTTCAAATATTTCTTTCTCACCTTTCAACTCTGCAGTCTCCAAGGTGGCTACCTGAATTGATATGACCCAATCAAGGTTAAACCAGGGAATCCTATAAGATGGGACAAAGGGGGTGCAAAGAACTCTGTCTGTTCTCCATCATCCAAGTGACATACCTGTTCCGTATGGCAAGAGGACAGACCAGTCAGCTGTCTTGGATTCTACTGGTTGCATATTCAACAGCTATGGACTGGGTTCTCCTTGTTGCCATCAGGGAATAAGGAGTGTCTTCATGCCATTGCTGGGTTTATGGCAGTACATAATGCCCCAGACTGCTGCCAATGACCAGGCTACAAGTCATTTGTAGTGCAATCCTAAAAAGATTTGTACCAAACTGAGAGCCAGTTTGGTGTGGTGGTTAAGAGTGCAGGACTCTAATCTGGAGAGCTGGGTTTGATTCCTCACTCCTCCGCTTGAAGCCAGCTGGGTGACCTTGGGCTAGTCAGTTCTCTGGAGCTCTCTCAGCCCCACCCACCTCACAGGGTGTTTTGTTGTGGGGATAATAGTAACATACTTTGTAAACTGCTTTGAGTTAAGTTGTCCTGAAGGGTGGTATATACATCGAATGTTGTTGTTGTTGTTGTTATTGCTGTTACTTTTCTAAGCCCAAAAACTTGACTAAAATTAGAAAGGTATAACTAGAATAAGGATTCCACTGTTGTTTTGATAAGTTTACTTCATTTAAAGCTTCACCTTCCTAAGCTTAGATAATTTAAGGTTACCTAGTTGAGTGATACTCTGCACAGCCAAAATTTAATGCTGTCATGATTTATTTTACTGACAAATCCTTAAAATGACTGGCAAAAACCAATAGGAAAATTTGTCCTGCCATAGATATGTCATGATCTCTTGACCACTTGTGATACAGAAGTATTGATAGAGTGATTTGAAGGAAGGGAAAGAAAGATTTGTTTTCAGCATTTCAGCAAAGGAAATATAAAAGAACAATAATGTAAAATGTTTAAATCTTGGTTTGAAGTCAACACTGCAACAGCCCCACTGTGTGGAGATCTTTCGCTACTGTTCACTCACACAACAGTTATTAATGTTTTAAAAATATTTATTCTTTTCAGAAACCATTTTTAACTGATCTACTAAAACCTTTTGCGCCATGGCCTTATGGCCTCAATGTTTGCAAATGTTTTCATATTTCATTTTCTGTGCCTGCCAAGTTGACATTTCCAAAGTGGCCACTCATTCACGAAAACTTATACCATTATAAATCTATTTAGATGTCACAAAGATCCTGGTTGTTTTAAAATATATTGCCAATATTACACTCCGCAAATCACTCTCTCCAGATTAGTCCACCATTTCCTAAAACATTCCCGAAGTTCTTCTGCCAAGGATTTTGCAGGTGCAAAAGTTGGCTACAGAATGGATGAGTCAACTTCTATTTGTTTTCCTGAGTAACACTGCAATCCTAAAAAAGGGCTCTGGGGTCAATGAGCTTAGAAGGATATAATGCTGCTAGGTTTGGTGTGAAATACTAAGAAAAAATGTACAAGTCAGCTGTACATTTTTTCTTAGCAACTCCACTCCCCAGAGGTTATGTTTTTCCCCACTGGGAATTAACATGTAAAACACAAACACTAAGTGGAAAAATTATTGCCTTTTCTCCAGAGAAGGCTCCTCAGCAGTCAGGGTTCATTTGTAACTGAGGTTGCCAGCCTCTAGGAGGTAGCTGGAGATCTCCCAGAATTACAACTGATCTCCAGTCGACAGAGATCAGATCTCCTGGAGAAAATGGCTGCTTTGAAGGGTGGACTCTGTGGCATTATACCAGCTGAACCCCTATCCACCCCCAGCCTCCATTCCCTGTAATCTCCAGGAATTTCCCAATTTGGAGCTGACAACTGTCTTTACCACAGCTGACAGGTTTTTACCCAAGTACTACACTGCTCTTTTAAACATTCAGAGACCCTGGCGTCAGAACCAGTACCAGAAAAGTTAGATTTTGGACAGGCCCTTCATAGGGTTTTTGTTTACTTCCTTAGACACATTTCCTACTCTACCCATACCCCAAAATCCTAACTAAAAACCCTAAAGAAAAAGCTTAACTTAGCGTTTTCTCTTATCCAAAGCTGCAATTTCCTTGTCCAAGGGAAAATGTATCACTTCTCCCTATTTAAGCTGAGGCAGCTCACTTCCTCCCACCCAGTGACATTCCAGGGTCTCTGATTGGCTAGACAGTCTCTGGGTTTGCTTGATGGCAGAATGCCAGAATTGGTTCAGAGCCCTGCAGAACTTGGGGGCTTGGTTGCCACACTTTCCTTGAGCCATTTTTCTTTTGGATAAAATTTTTTAAGTGGCATAAATTTATAGGGTGGCGCTGGGGGAGACACTGTCTGCATGCCAACTGTTGGAGTGCAGCATCCCACAGGGGGCGATACTCTCTCCCCTGGGCGCCCCCTCGCCCATTTGGTGTGGAGTTTCGGACTGGGTTGTCATCAATATGCAGATGACACCCAGTTGTATCTGTTGATGGGTGGTCGACCTGACTCTGCCCCTAACTCTGCTCTGGAGGCTGTGTCTGGGTAGATAGAACAGAGCAGGCTGAAGTTAAATTCTGCAAAGATGGAGGTCTTGTACTTGGGCTGTGGACTGTTGGAGGCAGGGATCTTTCTCCCAACCTTTGGGGGGGGGGCACCACTTGTGCCCATACCATTGGTTAGGAGTTTGGGCATGATTCTGGATTCCTCCTTGTCTATGGAGGCCCAGATCGTGGCTGTGGCTTGGGTGGCCTTTTTCCACCTTTGGCAAGCCTGGCAACTGGTGCCCTACCTCTTGGCCCAGGACCTAACGACAGTGATCCATGCAATGGTCACCTCCAGGTTAGACTACTGTAACTTTCTGTATGCAGGGCTGCCCTTGGGCTTGATCCGGAAACTTCAGTGGGTCCAGAATGCTTCTGCACATGTCCTAACGGGAGCTTCATGTAGGACACACATTGTGCCTATCTTGCAGCAGCTTCACTGGCTCCCAACAAAATTCCAGATCCAGTTTAAGGTGTTGGTTTTGACCTATAAAGCCCTAAATGGACTGGGACCAGCATACCTAAGAGACCGTCTCTCCCTGTATGTGCCCCCAGAGAGCACTTAGTTCAACTGGAAAACATTTATTGGTGGTCCCTGGCCCTAGGGAGGCTTGGCTGGCCTCTTCCAGAGCCAGGGCCTTTTCGGTCCTGGACCCAACCTGGTAGAACTCTCTGTCTGAGGACACTTGGGCCCGCCAGGATCTTGTATCATTTAGGCGGGCCTGTAAGACAGAGATGTTCCACCAGGCATATGGTGGAGGCTAATTTTAGCCCATCATTGCCAAGTTTTCCACCGGTCTCCCTCTGCAAGGGGTATGGAGAGTCCACTCCCGCTGGTTGCCCCGAAAGGGGCACAGTATTTTATCTGTTTTTATAATTGATTTTAAGTTGTATTTTAATCAATGTTGTACCTCACCCTGAGCCCACTTGCAGGGAGGGTGGGTTAAAAACAAACAAACAGACAGACAGACAGACAAGGACTTTCTGGAGTTCAGCTCATTGCCTCCTGTAACCCACCCCCAACTATCTCCTCTTTCCTCTCCTAGGCACCCCACAGCTTCTCACCTTTTCCTTCTTCTCTTCTTCTCATCCAACAGCCAACCTATCTTTACCAGTTCTTATTTCAGCTTTCCTTCCCTCCCCAAGGACCCTGTCCTAGATAAAATCTGGCCAATTTGCATAGTAGCTGCCAGGCACAGGGCTGAGTTGCCCAGAGACTGACGACAGCAGACTGAGTTGTATGGTAGCTGCTGCTGCTGGGCTGAGTTGGGTAGAGTCCAGCACTGTAGTGGCATATGCAGAATAGTGTGCTTTTGAGGCATTTAGTGGTGTGCCACAGTTCCTCCACCTTATGCCCAATGTCTTCGTCAGATGCATCTGACGAAGAGAACTGTGATTCTCGAAAGCTGATGCTACAGTAAAGTTGGTTAGTCTTAAAGGTGCTACTGAACTCTTTTCTATTTTGCTACTACAGACTAACACGACTAACTCCTCTGGATCTATGACAGCTGGACAGCAATAATTCCAGTTGACTAAACAATAAGTAACTAAATAGTTGCCCTCAGAATCTGTTCTGCAATGACCATAGCATCTGTAGTTTTCTAGAAACCAGAGACAGAAGTGCAAATTAGCTGGTTAGTTGCCCTGGCTTGATTTCCTTTTTGGTCTTTCCTTCCATCAACTTCATGTCTCCCCCACTTATTGTTTCCTATCCTGCTTCCTTTAGCAGGTTTAGCCAACTTTCATGCCTGACCGGCATGCTTTTCTTTCTCTCTCCTTGCCAAAAACTAACAGCTGTTGGGAGGATTTCCATAGCCTCCTTTCCTCAACTGTCCTCTTCATTTTTCCTCCACTCAGACTGCCATGCGCTTTCAGGATGCTGCTTGTTGTTTCACTGCCTACTTTGCCCTCCCCTTGATCCCAAGGGCTGTACCCTTGAGAATGGAATTCCACATTGGGAAGGACTGGGAAGTCTCTCCTCCTGGGCCAAGCTTCATCATTTGATAAAGACCAAAACAAATCCCTGCTAAAATTCATAAAGCTAAATGGACTATGTAGTTCTGCCATTCGTTTCCAGCTACGCCAGGCCTCTAATTCTCCAGCCAAAGAACATTTTAACTCTCCTTATAGAAATTTGAATCTGAAAATGACAGCTGCATTCTTAAAGCACAGTTGTGATGGAAACTTTAGAAAGTTTTCAACTATTGCTCTTAAGGCTAAAGAGATGGATTCAGAGAAAACTGCAAACAAATCCTCCCAGTATTTAAAGAGTGCCAGTATGATGCAGTGGTTAAACCATTGGACTAGGATCTGGAAGTCCCAGTCACACACACTCAGCGTAACCTACCTCAGAGAGCTGGGAGAGTAAAATGGAGAAGAAGAATGTAAGCCACATTGAGTCCCCAGTGGAGAGACACAGAAAGAAAGAAAGAAAGAAAGAAAGAAAGAAAGAAAGAAAGAAAGAAAGAAAGAAAGAAAGAAAGAAAGAAAGAAAGAAAGAAAGAAAGAAAGAAAGAAAGAAAGAAAGAAAGAAAGAAAGAAAGGGTAGCTATGTAATCCCAGTTTGGATCAAGGTGATGATTTTAAATCTTCTCTACCCCAATCAAAACTCGCCCTGCACACACATTCCCTTGAAGAGGGAACAAATCCAAGGCACATCTCTTTATCTACCATTACACAGGAAGGAAGGCTTAAATACATCCCTCCAGCTCCAGCCTTGATCTGAATTTCTAGTGCCAGCAATCTCACAGAACTATCTAATAATTTACAAGACAAAGTTTAGTAACTTATAAGAAGAAAGAAAATAGCTATTATATTAGGGAAACTGGAGATCAGTCTGGAAAGCACGCTAGGGGCAGAGCCAGTGCAGCTCAGCTCAGTGCCATCAGTTACATAATCCATTATGACATTATTCTCTAAATGCAAGCTTTAATGTGTGATCCATCTTGTGGCCGCTAGATGTTGGTATTTTACAAGTTTGCATGTATCTCTCTCTCTCACACACACCCCGCTGCCACCCTTGTTTCTCTACTTCGTTCTGTTGTTAAGCCATTTTCCTGCCACCATTAACATTCAGAAAAATCTCCCTCTACAGAGACAGGAAGAATACCAAGCATGAATCCATTCTTCAATAGCTTTGTAATACCGTCAGTCTTCACATTTTACACTGATTAAGCACCAAAAGCAGCTGATATTTTTTTGAAGCATATATGCAGGGTTTTAAATCCAGGGGGATTCTGAAATACAATGCTGAATTATTCCTCCTGCCTTTTTCAGAGAGCAAGCATAGAACTGGTTTGCAAGAAAAAACGCCTTCTGAATTATAATTAGAGCACAGAAGTACATCAGACTGAAAACAACCTCGCAATTTATCATACTTATTGGAGAACACAATGCTGCAAAAGATATTGTCCATTTTAATTTTCTGTTTTGAGAAATAATAATAATATACACTTTGTATTTGGGATCAATATGCAAGTGTCTGCTTTAGGTTGCTCTTCATTTATTCCAACTGTTATAAATACCCAGACTCTAATGAGCATGTTCTACAGTCATTCAACAGCTGCTGTAACAATGGGTGGAAAATATATTGAAGTTCTGGGGTATAAATTTCATTCAGCGGCAAAAATGGTGTGCGATCTGACTAAAATCAAGCAATTTTTGGCTCATTATTTCAAAGGGCATTTTAAGCACAGACTTAACCCCCCACTGCAAGCCACTTTGATTATATGTGATGCCTCCATGTATTTAGTGTCCAGTCCAAAAACTGACTATAATTTGAAATTGGATCAAAGCCATTTATTGCACCAAGATTAAACAGAGTATATCACTCCCCAGGTATAATACATATATATTTCATGTTTGTTCTTAAACAGAAGTATGTGGAAGTCGCTAGGGTGTCACAGTGTTCTGCCAACTTCAAGAATATTTTGTATTCCATCAAGCATTTGAATCCATTTACAATAGGGAAACGGTGAGGAAGTTGGTGGAGTTAGCAACAGAGGAAGGAAGTGGGAATAGAAATTTAGTGCAGTATGGAATGGAATGCAGCTGGAATGCAGAATGGAATATTAGATACTAGATAAAGTGGAATTGGACCAGAACTGGACACATTTCTGTGTCTGGTCCATTCCTCAAATGTCTATTATTTCTCACATCGCCTACTAGTCTACCAAGAATATTGAAACAGCAGAGGTAGACTCCTAGAGTGGATTTTCTACAGCTGTTCTAGGACGCAATCTCAGATTCCTCGACTACTCTAGTCTAATCAGTTCCTGACTGCCCCAGTCATGAGAACATATGCTCTTGATACACTATCATCATGCCAGATGCAGAGGGGTGTCCTAAAGAAGGTCAGACCTGTCCTTGGACTGCATTAGCTCTCCGATTCTGAACTGATTATGCACAAAGAGATGAACTAAGCCTCTTTGCAGATAGTGGGACCTATTTCAGAGCCTGCTAAAATTTTGCACAGATGAACCATTTCATTCCATTCATCCCCAAGAGGGCATTCAGTTAGCTTGGATCCAAATATTCTTTGCTCGTTTGTCCAAAGAATAGTAAACAGTTTTATGGCCAGCTTGAGGCCTCTGTGTATCAGTTTAGCTTTCTTTCATAGTGATGGATCTAGGGAGCTAGATTTTCAATCTATTCAGACTTTCACTCTATGTTTGTGATTTTAAGGCCAATTTGAGCAGTGTGATGTAGTGGTTAGAATGTAGTAGTAGAATCTGGGTGACCCCCATTCTGCCAAGGAAGCTTGTTGGGTGACCTTGGGCCAGTCACATGCTCTTAGCCTAACCTACTTAACTATTGTTGTGAGAATAAAATGGAGAACACTGTAAGGCACGTTGAGTTCCCATTGGAGAGAAAGGTGGGGTATAAAAGAAGTAAATAAAGAAATGATTTTTTTAAAAAAAAATTGAGGCCCCAGTTAACAACAGTGATACGAAACCTAACGTACGGCAATTTGATCCTCTCCTGTACTTCTTTGTTTCACATAAAAAGAGAGGCCACTGCATGAAGGCCATATCCAATAACATACTCTCTAATAAGGTTGGCCATATCCACTTTATTTTCACAGTGGGCCTTTTTTTTTTTTTTTTGAAGTACCACAGCTGCAATTAATGTTCTGTGACATTTAGTGCAAGGAACTTGTAGCAATTGCACAATGGCCGATGATCTTTTTGGCTTTCCCCTCTCCATAGCAGCCTTTTCCAACTCTGAGGAAGTTTACACCCAGGGCCGTGGTACCTACATTTTATGAGGACCAGGAAGCTGCAGTGGAGAGGAGTAAAGTGGCAAAATCGCTTTGTTCTTCCTCGTATGTGAGCAAAGCTCAACTCATGCAAGAGGAGCTCGCTGTCTCACTGGCGGGCGGGGTTGTCACCACTGTGAAGGATGCAGTGGAGGCGGTCAGAGCCAGGATGGGGAGGAGCGCCCAGCCCACGTCTGGCAGCATCATGGTCGGTGCCATTCTTCCCAGGACTTCGGCAGGACCCGCACATTTCCCACCCACCCTCCGCTCAATGGAAGGGAGTGAGGACTGTCACAACTTTATGGGTTTGGTGGGTTTGTGGCATTGGGCTGGCTCCCAATAGGGTGAGTGGGCCAGGGGTCTGCTCACCCCGATGGATTGGAAGGAGAAGACCACCTGGCATGTGCTGGCGGGAGATGACACTTGCTGTGTTGGGCCAGCATGGGACTGGCGGAAGATGCATTGGTCCGCAGGATGGCCCTCCGATGCCAATGGGGATCCATGCCCAGATGCTGGGCCAATGTTCCATCTAGCTGTAATCAATAAAGTTGTGGCCATTTTCTAACCCAAGACAGGTGTCGTGTGAGTCATTTGAGCTGGAACGCAGACTGACATAACACATAGGTGACAAAAGACAGAACAGAATGACAATGCTACCTTCCCCCTCTCCATTGCAGTCTCTTGAACTGGATGGTTTTTACACTGTGCAGGTCCCATGACTCCAGGAGTAAACTTTCCCGGGTTCAGAAATGGCTGCTTGAGGGGAAGGAAATTCTGGAAAGATGAACAACCATCAATACCATCTTGTTACTGGTCATGGAATCCCACTCCATAGCTTTAGAAAACAAAATGAACGCCTCTTACTCAAGGGCAGAACACAGTAGGAATGCCTCGTTTCTAGGACTCAGAGCCCTACATAATGTATTACATCTGCATTTTCAGAGAATACGGTAGATATCTTCTGTGTCAGATTTCTCATAACCAAATATTATGAGGAACACTGCAAGGCTATTGGCAATGCTACTGATGCTACTATGATAAAAAAAAAACAAGAACAAAAGAGGGGAAATATTTTTACAAAGTATTATGCAAAAAGAATTATGGGAAGCCATTACTGTTTGCTTAGAAAAGAATGTAAAAGGAGTGAGCGAATATATTTCAAAAAGATCTGAATGGGAATGAGAGTGTTTGGAAACATTAACTGATGATTAATTACTTTCCTTTTTGATAAATGGTACTTGACTTTTCTGTCTTGTATAAGCAGAAGCTCCTTGAAGGTGATGCATGATGCTAGCATTTATACTAATTTGAAAAGCAACAGTTTAATAATTATAGCACATAATAATTATGCTGAATAGTAAAGAATGGAAGCTGCTGATGTATTCCCTGGTGTATTTTAGTTTTCCCTGTATGTGGTGTATGGAAGCATGTAGTATCAGATCATATTTGTATAAATGTCTCTCCGTTTCTTAAAGTTGCTCAGAATTGATTAAATAAAGGGAGAAAGGTTTTAGGGTAAGTCCTAATAAATGTCAGTATATGCATACCTGTACTGATCTAATCTCACGCGCTAGCAACATTATTAACTTCAGTTTGTCTTCCAGTCACCAACGGCAACCTCAAGGGGTCTGCATTATGAGATTACTCTCAAGATCATAAAGGCCTGAATGACAGTTACTATATCAAAGTCTGAAAAAAACATGACAGACCTTAAACCAAATGTCTCCTGCCATGAATAGTATTGGAATGGATCTAACACAACTTAAGGCTGCATCAAATCTGAATCCTATCAATGATGGGCTTTCCTATTCTCTCATTCATCCCTCGATCACTTGTGTTTGCCAACCATGATAGTAGCATTATCAAGATTTAGTATCAGTAAGCTAAACAGCATCTATTCTTCCACAAGCCTAGATATTAATTGCACACTGCTGGTTATACGGAAAAGAAACTAGAGATCATCAGTATGTTGATAGCACTGAATGTAATGTCGGAGAAAAGACTGAACTCTACAAGACCACCAGTTAGATGAGAGACAACCAGCAACTGACGTCTTCTAGGAGTTTCCAGAAAGAAATCAGCAAAATCCTCTGGAGTGGTCTTCAAATACTAGATCCTTATGTTCTATGGCAGTGGCAATCACCCCACAGTTCACAGAGAGCCACATTCATAATAACCAGCAATCAAAAGAGCCAACTGACTACTGTATGCTCTATGTGCTACCCCACCAAACACACACATACAATAATGTAAGATATAACTGTTTACATTACTGGAGTACCTCTGCATATGTAGGGCTATCTCACCCCACTAGTATTAAACCTTAGGTATCCCTTGGGTATCTGGAGTGAGGGGGGAAGGGCCTCCATCTCTGCGTTCCCAACAGCTCCTCAGCATGAAGCACAACAGCTCAGGTGAGAGAGCCAGATTGCCAAGGTGCTCAAAGGAGAGCAAGCTGGTAGTGGAGAAAACGGCATATAACCACCCCCGGTCCATCATGGCCAGCTTGCTCTTTCAGTGGTGTTGTGATTTTACAGTATTTTCTCTGAAGGCAGCTTGCTTTCCTCCTGGCTGTTGCCCATGTGACGGGGGAGAGAGATCTCTGTGACCCTCAATATGGGGCATATCCCATCACTCACCTGGTAAAGGAGATACCACCTTTCCCCACATGTGGATGTGGGTAGCAGAGCACACAGTGAAGTCCAGTGAGAAGAAATATAATTTAAGATAAGTTTGTTTAGCGAAAGAAGAGTTTCATTTCAGAACTATTTACAATAATATATACAACAAACTGAGAGAGACGCATATTCATCACTTATACAGGAGAGAGAGAGACAGTTTCTGTAACAGACATTTTACAACTGACTCAGGGCCAAGCTACAAGTGACGAATGACACTTGAACGGCAAGTGTATTTCTCCCTGTCCACTTGCACTACACTCAATCCACTTGCCATTCAAGTGTCATTCGTCACTTGTAGCTTGGCCCACAGACAGAATAGAATCTTCACTCACAGCAGGGAGGGGCTACATCAGGAGCTAAATATAAACAAACTATACAATATATCAAACCCATCACTCTGCAAGCACCCTGC
The DNA here is from genome assembly GCF_028583425.1 of Eublepharis macularius. Taxonomy (NCBI): domain Eukaryota; kingdom Metazoa; phylum Chordata; class Lepidosauria; order Squamata; family Eublepharidae; genus Eublepharis; species Eublepharis macularius. The sequence continues at coordinate 71,016,422 of NC_072799.1, forward strand.
ACATTCAAATGAGGCCACATTGTTTTATTCCCAGGTACGGATCAAAAGGGGGGGCAGGGGGGGTAGTCTGCCCCCAGCGCTGCCAAAGCAGGGGTGTCAGGCACTGCTGCCAGCCGCCGGGAGCGTGCCAGAGCTGGCGGCGGCTGCAGGGACTGCTGAATGGAGGGTTGGGAGGCTGTCCTTGCCATTCACCTGCCCCACCGACGGGGTGGCTGGCTTGCCATGCACGCAGGACAGGGAGCACGCGGCAAGCTGGCCGCCCCATAAGCAGGGCAAGCAAATGGCATGGGCAGCCTTCCAGTTCTCCGCTCAGCCACTCGCGCTGCCGCCGCCAGCTCCACAGTGCACCCTGCGCCGGGGCGGCTGGCTTGCCGCATGGGCGACATGCCTCTGGGCCCTGCGTGATGATGTCACAGAAGTGACATCATCACATAGCCCAAGGAGCGCACGCGCACTGCGCATGTGCGAGGGGGGAGGCAGGACTTGGGTTGCCCTGGGCACCAGCAACCCTAGATCCGGCCCTGTTTATTCCTACCACCCAAGCATTGAGATAAGAACATAGAGGCTGCAGAGAAGGGGAGGGAGTGTTGGAGCAGACAGCCACTTTACTTCCATCCCTGGAAATGAGGTCCACAGTTAAGGGAGACTCACAATTTACACATCCTTCAGTCCTTCCAGAAATGACTGTTTTACACTGGGAACCACCTGCCACCAACAAGTCCTAATGGGGAAATTATTTTGCCTCGTTTTCTAATACATGGGAAGGGTCGCCACAGGTAACATGTCAAAGAGTTGTATGTGGTTTCCAAGCCACTTACTGCTATTCTGTGGTATTAAAGGCTTGTAGAATGGTTAAATTCATTCACCTTGTTATCCACCTCTGAACTGTAGACCAAGGTTGAAATATGGTTTCATTATCACAAGACTAACAGCAAAAGACTTGCAGGAATTCAAGAATTTAAAATCACCTGTTTACAACTCTCTTGCCCAAGAAGCTGAAGCTGGACAATAGGCCATACTAATCCAAGAAATTAATACTGAAATATTGTTTTCAGAACCACTGAATATTTAAATGTGTTAGATATATCCCGTTCCTAACTGAAGTGTTGACTATCCCAGTCAGTAAATATATCCCAACCAAGTATCTCCCACTAAGAAAATTCCTGTTTGAAAGTAATTAGCCAAGACCTCTACATCTTTGGTAACAGTAAATTACTGTGATCTATACAGTAAAACAATCCTAAATCCCTATAAATAAATCTTTTGCAGGAATTAGAACAGGCAGGCCTTTCTTGGGTTTAAGTTAGTACTAGTCCTCAGTTTAGCCAAATATGAACAATATTGGGCTGTAATACTGAAGCTTTTCTTCTACAGGTTAGCCAGGGCACTGGTAATATGTCCCTCAGGATCAGGAAGTATATCTTCCAGAATTCTGAGAACTCTACTGGCTCTTTCAGAGCGGGACCACAAGTGACGCCTGACACAGGTTGGACACTAGTCAGCTTCCCTCAAGTTTTGATGGGAAATGTAGGCATCCTGGTCTTGCAGCTTGACTATCTGACTGCTGTCCAATGGACTTTTCAACTGTCACTTGTCCAACATTCTGCCAAGCTGCCTACATTTCCCATCAAAACTTGAGGGAAGCTGACAAGTGTCCAACCTGTGCCTTTTGTCACTTGTGGTTCCACTCTCAGGGCCAAGCTGCACATGACGAATGACACTTGAACAGCAAGTGGATTGAGTGGAGGGCAAGTGAACAGGGAGAAATACATTTGCCGTTCAAGTGTCATTCGTCATGTGTAGCTTGGCCCTCAGTCTCCTGAGATCTAAGTAGGCTCGACACAGCAGTGTTAGGAATATAGGGATAATAGTGTCTTTCCAAAATCCCAATCACTGAAGGCAGTGTAAAGTATCATATCCAACATGTAATAGGTTCCTAATACAACCTTCATGCAAAAACTGTAAAACATTAGTATAAATATATATACCTAATTCTCAACATGATCAAATCTGCAGATGCATAAATCAAGAGATAGGAGCCACAAATAGACAAGATAGATTTTTCGCAAACCTTTAAAGGCCCAAGGTTTGCAGAAAAATCTGGAATCTGAAAAAAAAAAGTGCATGGGTGTTAATCCCCCTTCCCTGATAATAGAAGTAGCATTTGTAGCTTTAAGAAAATTAGTGGCCCTTGTGATTGTTGCTAGACAACCACAACAGTATTGTCAGTCTTCAGGCCTTGGTTTCTGCAAAAGGCAGAGGGAGGGGCACAGCCCTTTCCAGAGCTGTTTTGGTCTTTAAAGGAGGATTTACATGGCCAGGTCTGGCAGCAAATATAGGACGACTTTCTCAGGCCTTGCTGCTTGCTACTGTTCAACAGCAGCCACCCCCAAAAGCCAGAGTGGTATTGTAGCTAGAGTTTCAAAGTAGGTTCTGGAAGACTCATATCACTACTATGCCATGGAAGTTGACTGGGTGACCTTGTGCCAATTATACATTTTCAGCCTAATCTACTTCACAGGGCTGTTGTGGGGATAAAATGGGAGGGGAGGAGAATGATGTAAGCTGCTTTGGGTCCCCATTGTGAAGAAAGGCAGAGTTTAAATAATGTAAATAAATATAGCTGAAGATGGGGGCAGATAATGAGTAGGTGTTACGAGCCCCTTTATTTCTCAGACTTTTCCTTTAACTCTCTTCTTACACCCTCTGGGTAGATGGTGGCCACCAGGAATTATATTCCCAAATAAGTAATTTAAATTTCCCTTTTAATAATGTGCCCAAGCATCAGGCTCCTTCGTGGGACTATGTGACCCTGAGGAAAGGAATGGGATGTAGGAATAATATATACTCTGGGATGAAAAACAAAACCAAAATGAACTTTTATTTTTGCAAGAAGCGTATCAGTTTCACACTATTATTTAAGCATGATGGTTTCAAAGATTGTTCTCAGTTCTTTAAGTTTCTTTACATTGGCACAGTCACACAGATTTTCATAAACTTTCTGAGGTGCACACACCATTTGCCTGCTTCAAATAGATCAATCCCTCACTCAAATACACATAGATTTTCTCTCAGGCACACACACAGTTTGTCTGTCAAAACCAGAAAGCAGGATGAATGTTCTCTTACAGGCAAACACAGTTCAGGCTTCCACACAGATTGCCTAAATGAACTAGAATGAGAATCCCCTCAGGCTGCACACAAGTTGCTTGCTTTGCCCAGACTGAATCTTCTCTCTCTGCTCAGTAACTAAGCAGTTCACTCTGCACACACCCTTAGTCATCAACCAATCATCTCTCACTCATCCCTCTCTTTCACCCCCATTCATCTTATGTACCACACTAAATATTTAAATACACACACAAACACACTTAAAATCATTACAGTAGGGTTGTGGGTGGGAAGGAGAGAAGGATGCTGGGAAAGGTGAGGAGATTAGTGTTGCCAGGAGGAGGGAAAGAAGAAATAGTATCAAGAAGAGGATTCAAGGAAAGTGAAGTGCCTCCCACAAATCCCTACAGGTTCTCCACAGCACAACTGGGCCTGGATGGGCATCTGGCCCCACTCAACTGTGCCATAGTATTCTCATGTAGTGGCTGACAGGGGAGGGAACATATTTGCTTTATCTAGGGCCGGCGCCAACGTTTTTGGCCCCTGAGGCAGCTTCAGGAGTGTTGGTGTGTGTGTGCTTTGCACACATGCACACATGCACCTGGACTGCATGATGATGTCACTGCAGCTGTGTGTTGGTGGCGGCGGCAGCACAGAGCAACTGAGTGGGAGAGATGGGAGGCTGCCCGCTCAGCTGCCCCACACTGCTGCCACCAGCACATGCTCCTGGCCGGGCACAGCAGCTGTAAGCCAGGCATGACAGGTGGCCAAGGTGGCGCGCGTGCATCCTCCCTCCGGCTCAGTAGCTCCACATGCTTCCTCGGTCGCCTGCCACGCCTGGCCCGCAGCTGTGTGCCGCCGGCGGCGGCAGCAGCAGCAGTAGCACAGAGTTCCTGGCCGGGCACAGCAGCATGGGGCAATTGGGCTCTGTGGTGCATGCCCCCACCCCTGGCACCCCCTCCGGTGCCCCCTCAGCACCTTAATGATTGAGGTGGCTGCCAGCCTGGCCTCAATGGGTGCGCCGGTCCTGGCTTTATCTTATATGTTAAGGCAGGTCATGTGCTATTAATCTTTGATTAACATTGATGGACTTCCGGTTTGGGATCCATGGAGGTCTAACGCAGCTCTAAGTGCAGAGCTGACCGGGCTGCCGTTTCAGCGGCCGGAGGGGCACAAATAGCCCCCGGCCACCTGCTCTCAGGCGGAGAACAGGCAAAGAACGCTCAAAGACCTCAGGGCGTGTTGATCTCGGGCGAGGGGGGGTTCTGCGCTAAGGATTCTCTCTCGACCCTTGAGGTCCCACCCTTTGACAGGTCGGCATAGATCTCTGCGGCAGACCCGGGGCCAGTGCGGCTGGCATAAGACGTTCGTGCCCAAGCTTCAACAGGGGGAAAACAAACGGAAAGAGAACTTAAGATTGAAGCAGTGATTACAACCCAGAAAGACGTTTGAAAAGGTAAAGATCACTATCTCCTGAATTGGGATGGATTGTTAAAAGTAACGAAGTTTTAAAAGGACTTTTTAAACTGCAACAGACTTACTATAAGGAGGGGGAAACCCGGCAAGAAATAGATTCCAAAAAGGACTAAGTAAAAAGAAGTAATTTCAGAAAAGAGACATTTGTTTATCATACCTGTGGTTGAGAATCGATAGCAGGCTGTGGGAAAACTTCTACCATCGCGAGAGCTGCAGCGGAGAGTCGGGAAACAGGAAGTACGTAATAGTGATAGAGTCGCCAGAAGGAGACGGCCCCTACTGGAAGACAGGAAGAAGGGCATCGCCATTTTTGAACAGGGAAGGGCTTTGGCTTCAGCAAGGGCGGAAGTAGGACATCTTGGATTACAAAAGGGTACAGAGAAACCATAGAGAAAAGACGCCCGACATTTTGGATTTTTGAAGCGATTTTTGTTCATTTAAAGGACCGGGACTTTTAAATTAATTAAAAGGACTATCAATTTGGACGCCACGGAGCTAAGAAAACGTGCAGACTCGTGGGAGCGAGGTAAATCAAGCCCCACGATGTCGAAGAAAGAGTGGCAAGCAGCCATAGAGAACTTGGACAAAAAATTTTGTGAAATGCTAAAGGAGCTTAAAGAAACAAAATTGGAGTTGGTGAAAGAAGTCAAAGATGTCAAAGAGACAGTTAAAAATGAGCTGGCAGAAGTAAAAAAGGGAATGGAGACGATACAAACCGACCTGCAGGCAGCGCAGCAAAAAGTTAACGATGTGGAGAAGGCGATGGACAACCTTACAGAGACGCAGCGAACGGACATGAGAGTAATGAGGGGAAGAATGGCAGTTGCGGAGAGTAAATATATGGAAAAGCAGCTGAGGTTTCGAGGTTTGTTGGAAGTAGAAGGAAAGACAGCACAAGAACAGGTGACTGAAGTGTTAGCTGAATACCTGGAAAAGGAGGAGGAGGAGGTTGTGGCTTTCCTAGATGTGGTGTACCGAATAAATTCCAGATTTGCAACCCAGAGAAAGGTACCAAGGGATGTGATAGTGCAATTTACGACAAGGAATGTAAGGGAAATGATAGTGACTAAGCAATTTCAAGATCCATTGATAGTTGATGGCAAGACAATTATCATCATGAAGGAGTTACCCAGATCGGTGCTCTTGGACCGGAAAAAATACAAAGTGTTAGTCCAGACTTTGAAAGACATGAAAGTAAGATACAGATGGGAATTACCGGAAGGGATATCTTTTGAATTTGGAGGGGTAAGAAAGCGCATCAGATCTGAATTGGAAATGGAAAGGTTCATGATGGACAATGAAAAAGACTTACCAACAACAAGGCCTTGAATATGGAGTGCAAAGTTTTATCGTGGAATGTAAATGGACTTAACTCACCTAATAAGCGAAAAAGTATTTTCCACTGGCTATTAAAACAGAAATGTGATATAGTTTGCTTACAAGAGACTCATATTAGAAATCAGGATGTAAAATACCTTAAAGTAAGTAAATTGGGCATTGAATTTGTAGCAGCCTCAAAAAAGAAAAAAAGGGGAGTGGTACTATATATAAAAGAAGAGCTGCAACCAAAGGTGATAATTAGAGATGGGGAAGCCAGATTTATAGCAGTGGAATGCATTTGGAACTTAAAGAAAGTGTTGGTGATTGGAATATATGCGCCTAATGGAGCTAAAGAGTGCTTTTTTGAGGATTTAAAGAAGCAACTAGATGAACTTTCATATGATCAGATAATACTTGCAGGAGACTTCAATGGAGTTACGAATTTGGAACAGGACAAGAAATCAGCCACTACACAAAAGAAAAGAGGACTATTACCAAAGACTTTTTTTGGATTAATGCAACAGGAAGCGTTGGAAGATGTGTGGAGAACGCAGAATCCCACAAGCAGACAGTATACCTTTTTTTCTGCAAGACATTCTACCTTATCGCGTATTGATATGATCTGGGCCTCAAAGGACTTAGTACTTTGGACTAAGGAAGTAGAAATAATGCCTATGGTAGGCTCAGATCATAACCCAATTATGTGGAAATTTGGAAAAAGAACTAAGAGAAAAGGATGGAGAATAAATGAGGATTTGTTGCAAGAGGGAGAAAATATGGAAATGTTGAGAAGGGAGACTAAATTCTTCATACAGTACAACATGAATCAAGAACTACCAACCAACAAGGTATGGGACACGTACAAAGCAGTAATCAGAGGTGTATTAATGGACTTAAATGGAAGACTTCGAAGGAAAAAAGAGGAGAAGAGACAGGAGATTATGGAAAAAATAAAAGCCAAAGAAATCCAGTTGAAGAAAAGACCAGGGAAAAAGAAAATATATCAGGATATTAAAATCCTTCAGGAGCAGTTGACGGCCATGAATAATAAAGAACTGGAATGGAATCTTAAAAGACTGAATCAAAAGTCGTTTGAAGGGGCGAACAAACCTGGGAAATTTTTGGCATGGCAATTGAAGAAAAGAAAGGAGAAAAAGATAATAAATAAAATATGTGATGACAATAAAGTACACCTGGAACAGGTCGCTATTAGCAGAGCCTTTTATAAATTTTACGCTAAATTGTATGATAAGAAAGAAGTGAATAAAGATGCGATAGCCGCATATCTGGAGAAAATGAAGCTGCCAGTAATGTCCGAGGAGTGGAGAGTTAAACTAAACAGTGAAGTAACAGAAGAAGAGATAAGGAAGGCAATACAGTCAACAAACTTGGGAAAAGCGCCAGGGCCTGATGGACTCACAGCTAAGTTTTACAAGGCAATGGCCAATGAACTGGTACCGTTTTTAAAAGAGGTGATCAATGGTGTTATGAGGGACCAAAGGATCCCAGATACCTGGAGTGAAGCAAATATATCATTGATCCCGAAAGAAGGACAGGACTTGACCAATGTTAAAAACTACAGACCTATCTCTTTACTTAATAATGACTACAAGATTTTTGCAAAGATCTTGGCGGAGAGAATAAAGGGGTGGCTAGCCGAAGTTATTGGAGAAGAACAAGCAGGCTTTTTACCAAATAGACAAATTAGAGACAACCTAAGGACAGTCATAAACGCTATAGAATACTATGACAGGCGATGTGATAAGGAGGTTGGTTTCTTCTTTGTAGACGCTGAAAAAGCATTTGACAATTTGAACTGGGACTTTATGTTTGCCACCATGGAACAGCTACAAATGGGGGAAAGGTTCATAAGAGCAGTGAGAGAAATTTATAGAGACCAGAGTGCAGCAATTGTGGTGAATGACGAGCTGACTAAAAATCTGATTATTGGAAAGGGTACAAGACAAGGTTGCCCGCTATCCCCATTGTTGTTTATTTTGGTTCTTGAAATTTTGATGATGCAGATTAGAGAAGATAATGCAATCCGTGGTATAAAGATAAAAGACTTTTCCTATAAGGTCAGAGCGTTTGCAGATGATATAATGTTAATTGTGGAAGATCCAATTGAAAACATGCCTAAGGTAATAGAAAAAATAAAAGAGTTTGGAGACTTGGCAGGTTTCTATGTAAACAAAAAGAAATCAAAGATTTTATGTAAGAATATGATTAAACAAAAACAACAGTTATTAACGGAAATAACAGACTGTGAGGTAACAAGTAAGGTGAAGTACTTGGGAATTGAATTGACTGCAAAAAATATAGATCTATTTAAGAATAACTATGAGAAATTATGGACTCAAATAGAGCATGATTTGATCAAATGGAATAGGCTGAACTTGTCATGGTTGGGAAGAATTGCAGTAATCAAGATGAACGTGTTACCAAGAGTTATGTTTCTGTTACAGACGATACCAATCATTAGGGACTCCAAGCAATTTGATAAATGGCAGAGGAAAATATCAGAGTTTGTGTGGGCAGGCAGGAAGCCTCGAGTGAAAATGAAAGTGTTACAGGATGCAAAAGAAAGAGGGGGAATGCAACTGCCCAACTCGAGACTTTATTATGATGCAATCTGTCTGGTATGGTTGAAGGATTGGATCATGTTGAAAAATCGCAAACTGCTGGCCTTAGAGGGATACAAAAAATTATTTGGATGGCATGCATACCTATGGTATGATAAAGTAAAAGCAGATTCTATGTTTCTGCATCACTATATTCGGAGAGGCCTCTTCACAATTTGGAAGAAGTACAAAGAATACCTACAAGAAGGAATTCCCTCCTGGGTGGTTCCATATGAAGTAATAGATCCAAGAACGGTCGATAATGAACAACAGTGTTTAACGTATAAGGAGATAACTCAAATAGAATCCTCTAAAATAAGAATAAGAACGCAACAAGAGATGTCTCCAAACTACGACTGGTTTCAATATAGACAAGTTAGAGATCTTTATTACTCAGACTGTGCGAAGGGAGGGATAAGGATGGAAGACTCAGAATTAGAGAAAGTAATTTTACAAGAAGACCAAAAGGAAATTTCTAAGGTTTACAAAGTGTTGTTAAAATGGTATACTGAAGATGAGACAGTCAAAGTGCAAATGGTGAAGTGGGCTATAAACTTTAACAAAGAAATAACAATGGAGGCGTGGGAATACTTGTGGAAACATACATTGAAAATCACGACATGTACCAATATTAAAGAGAATATTTACAAAATGATTTACCGTTGGTATCTGACGCCAAAGAAGATTGCGCTAGGGAACTCGAATATGTCTAATAAATGCTGGAAATGTAAAAAACATGAGGGATCAATGTATCACATGTGGTGGACTTGCGAGGTAGCTAGGCAGTACTGGGGGGAAATAATAAGAGTAATGAGTGAGATTTTACAATTTCAAGTTAATAAGAACCCAGAACTCCTGCTACTGAACTTGGGAATGGAAGACATCCCAGCACAACATAGGACATTGATATTCTATATGACGGCAGCAGCCAGACTTTTGTATGCGCAGAAGTGGAAAGTACAAGAAGTGCCAACTACTGACGACTGGATTTACAAATTGCTGTACATGGCGGAGATGGACAAAATGACAAGAAAACCGAGAGACCTTGATCCATGGCAGTTTAACACGGACTGGGGAAAGCTGAAACAATATCTGGTGAAAAAATGGGAGGTGGGAGGAGAACTGTGGCAGTTTGAAAATTATTGAGGTACACAGGAGGAGAGAAGTGACTATACCGAGGGGGTGGAGAGTTAATGGAAAAATTCTAAGCAACTTTATATGATTTTTAAGTATTATATTAAGTAGCAATAGCGTTGATACTATGAGAATTATTGGGATAGAAATTAACTAATCTATATTTTTTGGAAAGATAACCGTATAACATAGAGTGAATATATACATACATACGTAAATTCAAAGACAGGTCTAATTGTTAGACTTATGGTATATGTATAGATAAAGAACAACATATAGAACAGAAGCCTAAGTAAATGACAATAAGTGTGTATAATAAGTATGTGTATAGAAGTATTGGAATTGATGTATAAAGGGGGGCAAATTGTTTGTCCCATATTGAAGAGAATAGAAGGAGTAAGATAAAACACAGGTTATCAAAATGAATATTATTAGTAGTTTTAATGAAGAAGATAGATTAAGAGGACTTTATTTATATGACAATTTATATGACAATTTATATGTGAAAGGAAGTGGAAATAGTGCTTAGAAGAATCTGAAAGTATATTATAATAAACAAATAAAATAAATATGAAGGAGCAGAGGGAAAGTGGATAGGGGGTTGGAAAACTGTTGGAAGTCAATAAAAAGGGGGGGAAGGGAGGGGGTTAGAATTAGAAAAAATTAAAGAATGTGATTATAATTGTTATTATATGTTTCTAATCCAATAAAAATTCTTTTTTAAAAAAAAATCTTTGATTAACATTAAGTGCATTCATATTATATCAATTTTTCAAAGCATATGAAAGTAACAAGCAAAAAACTTATAATAGAAAAAACTTGTTCTGAGTGTGCATCTTGCACATGTATGTGTGACCTAAAATCAGGACAAATGCAGATCAGAAAGTAGCTTTCACAGCAGATTTCAGTGTTTGACCAGTCATTTCTAGATCTTCCTAATGAGACACTCTGCCCAGGATGTATCTAGGACTCTATTATTTCTGGTCATTCTGCATCAGATGATTGCATAAAAAGGGTACTGGATTTGCTATGATAGCTCCAAAATAGTTATAACAGGATGATATTTTTAGTATTTTCTTAGTAGTATTTCCTTATAGTATTTTACTTCTCCTATAAATGGATTTTTTCTATAGATGGGATTTTGTTGAGAATTGAATTGTAACATGTCAGTTGTAGAATGACAGTTTTCAGAGGCCATCATACAAACCTGACAACTAGAGGTCCATGGAAATAAAAAAACCCTTCCCCTCCAATGGTGAGCAATGTATTCTTGTTTATATTAGTGAAGGGTATGGGTTCAAGAGTCACTTGTTCTCCTAAGAGATGACCATTGACAAAGCTAGTGCTTTGAGGAAATCAGACCTAGAACATGGTAAAGGACAGAAACCAGTGTGCCTTAAGAAGCCTGAATGCAAGATGGCCCAAACAGATTAAGAGGAATATTGACCCTGAACACAGAATGTACAAAAATAATGTGAATAGTCTATGAAATAACAATAGCAATTTCTTACTACTACTGAAAAATTGCAGTCCTTGTAACATTATAATTACTTTTCAACTTCACCGCCCTATGTAGAAATTCAACAAATTGTACAGACGTTGGCAAAACCCGAGGCTCTGAAACAGTTCTATACTCAAATACTTGTTCAATGAAGCAAGTAAGTGCAACTCTGAAAAATGTTTATGTATGGAACTAATAATTGGAAAATCAATTATTGGTAGTGAAGTTACTTCAAACTAAGATCTGTCTTCATATTGTTCAGTTTCTGACACAGAAAATAACTTTCAGAGGATCCATGACTGAAACATAAAACATTAAAAACTGGATACTGTACAGCCTTATCTACTATTTCCTTCGAAAGAAATAAAAAATAAAATGAATTCTACTGTTAAAAAAACATTAAAAATGAGTTCAGAGGCCAGATTTTTTTTAAAAAAAGTTTTCCACTATTCAACTTCTGCACCGAAAACAATTACCCAATTATTGAGCAATGACATGATATAACACGCTGTAAGTATATACTATATGTGAAGCATGAGTTACTTTCACATTTACTTCTGTCTGCTATATCATTTCTATACTGAGCGCATCTGTGTTTCAGCCACTGTCAATATATAGTACTAAAATTATTAGTGGAGTGCCACTGTCATTATTATTGAGTTTTCAAATGAAGCTGTATCCTCTGTAAATGTGCAGAAAAATAAATCCACAGAATACCGGAGAAATAACTGCCAAAGCTCTGTTTCCAGTTTATTGAAATAAGTATGTTTGAATTCTGAGCATGTCCTGTTGAAGCACACCAAAAAAGTTTCAAAGTAAAGGAAGCCTAGAATCTGAGCTGACAGCTGGGGTGTCAGTTAAATGAGATAGCACTGCGAATATGGAAGCTGGACCCTAGCTAGGTCTCAGAAAGAAGGAAATAAAGCAAGGGAAGACTCCTTCGGGAGGGATAAAGTACACAGACTTACTGTCAGCCGCCTCTCTGACCACCCTACTGGGCTGCCCCTTCGCCGTCCTGCTGGGTGCTCAGGGAGACTCACCCTAGGCTTCAGAATTGGGGAGGGGGTTGCTCCACCTGGTTCCCCCTCATACCTGCTGAGCAGTGACACACCTCCTGTCAGGTCATGCCAGCTACTTTCGTCCCGCCCTCACTGGGAGATTCCCCTTTTAAAGCACCTTGTTCCTTCCCCCTCACAGGGGGCACCCAATCCTCCGTGGCATTTAGCCTGCCCCTGTCCAGCTTCCTGGTGGATGGGGGAAGCGACAGGTTGGAATCCTCTTCCTCGAGCCTTGCTGGCCCCTCCTGCCAATCCAGCAACCACTGGGGCTTTATTGGGAGGTCCATCCTCCCTCCACTCCCAGAGGACTGCTCTGCAGCCCCGGCACACTCAGCCCAGATGCAATAGGCGTGGTTGTGTCTCAGCCACTGTACTGCTGGCAGAACACTAGAGGGACCTCCCCCAGTCATTGGGTGAGTTCTCAAGCTGCCACCTCCCCCGGTTCATCCTTGTGGGGCAGATGCTCTGGCTTTGGCCACTGCAGCACTGTCCTGCTCCTGGCACTGGGCATTGCCTCTCCGTCCAGGCCTGCAACAGATCCTCCGATGCTGCGGAAAACTGTGGCTCATGTCTGGCCTCTCCCTCCAGCCACTGCCCACAACTTTGCCTAGCTGCCACTCGGGACATCTCTGGGCTTGGTGGGGCCAAGGCTTCTCCGGGCTCATCAGGGACCCCAGGGCAGGGATGGGTGGCTGCTGGCTCTCCTTAGGCCGGGAGGGTAGAAACCACCCCAAGTTTTGGGGCTGGTGGACAGCACCCCTCCCCCAGGGTCTGGCATCTTGATAGGTGGTGGGTCCTCATAGAATCATGACATGTAATTTGCGTTCACATGGCACTGTCCTGGGAGCTGCTCGAGGGTGAAGCTGAAAGAATGAAGAGAGAGATACCAGCATAAGATGAGTGGGTTGTGCTCCTTCATCCTGGTCATGCACAGGAGCAGGACATGATCTGTAACTAGGGTAATGTGGTTGTGGGACAGATAGAACTTTATGGCCAGAGTTTCTTTCTCCATTGTGACATATTTGGTTTCAGCCGGTTGTAACTTCCTACTTATAAACAGTATTGGGTGTTCTTGTCCTTCTATGATCTGGGACAGGATGATTCCTAGTCCTGCAGAAGAGGTGTCTGTGTGGATCAGGAAGGATTTCCTGAAATCCAGATTATGTAACTTTAGTGAATGAGATAACATTATTCAGAGGACCTCAAAGTTCCATTGATGGTCGGGGGTCCACTATATGTCAGTGGGCTTGTCCTTTTTTAGGCCATCTGAGAGAGAGCTGGCCTGGCTGGAGAAGTGTAGGATGAATTTGTTGTAGTAGCCGATCAAACCCAAGAAGCGCCACATATGCCTTTTGGTTCACGGCAAGGGGCTCTGTTCCAAACATTGTCACTTTCTCAAGTGAATACCCCACCGATAAGTTAGGCTAAGCACATTAGTTCTTGGAAGCCTACCTGGCTCTTCTGGAGGTTGAATCACAATCTGGCAGCCTTCAGGGCCTGGAGTACCATTGTCAGATGTTGGAGGTGGGATGTCCTGTCCAGACTGAATATAATTACATCATCTGTGTAGGCCCATAAGAAGCCCTGACAGTGTGCTAGCACATGGTTGACCAGGCACTAGAAGTTGGCCATGGTCCCATGCAGGCCAAACAGCATTACCTTGAACTGAAAGAGACCTTGCGGGGGTGAAAAATGCCATTTTCTCCTTGTCGGCTGGAACCACAGGTACCCGCCAGCACCCCTTTCTGAGGTCCAGGGCTGATAGGTACTGCGTGGTGCCCAGGTAGTCTATGAGGATGTCTGCCCTAGGCATGGGGTAGACGTCAAACTGCTATCCTGTTGACCTGGCAATAGTCAACAAAGAACCCATCCAGCTTCAGCACCAATATGATGGCGCTCTGCCAAGCGCTGTGGGAGAGTGTGATTATGTCAAGTTGGAGCATGTCATCAATTTCTTTGGCCACTGCCTCCCACTGTCACTGTGTTAGGAGCTGCCAGAGGGTTTGTACCACTTGCCCTGGGGGCATGTTGATGGTGTGAGCTGTAACAGAAATATGGCCAGGTTTCCGGGAGAAAACTCCCGGGACTTGCTGCAGTACTCCCTGGAACTGGGCCCACTGGTCAGCTGTTAGCTCTTCATTTATCAACAACAGGTCCTCAGGTGCTTCCGGATTGGGATCCGGGGGCAATTCTTCTGCCGGGAGGTCCAATAGGTCTTCAGCCAGCTGGCAGGAGAGGGCCTCCCACTCCAGCCAGGTCTTGAAGTCATTAACGTGTAACCTCTTCCAGTGTTGCTTTTGTGGCCTACATTGCACCTCATATGAAAGAGGCCTGAGGAGTCTCGTGATGGTATAGGGGCCCTGCTAGGGGTCTCCGTAGCTTGTGACCATTACCTGCTGGTTTACCAGGACCTGGTCACTAACCCTCAGGATGTGGGCCCGTGTTCCCCTATCATAGTATGACTTTTAGGCTCTCTGCAAAGCCTCCAGGTACTGCCAGGCTTCCTCTCATGCTGCTTCTAGCCTCTCCTGCAAGTAACAGACAAAGTCAGATACTGGCTGGGGCTCTCCCTCCTCCCTGGGGTTCCACTATTCCTCCATCAGGTCCAGTAACCTGCAGGATTTGCACCCATCCAGCAGTTCAAACATGGTGAAACCTGTAGAGGCTTGGGACATCTCCCAGATTGTGAGCAGGAGGGGGTCTATGAAGAGGTGCCATTGGCTGGGCTTATTGTGGGCCAATTCATGCAGCATAGCCTTCAAGGTTTGATTAAAATGTTCCACAAGCCTGTCAGTCTGCAGGTGATAGATGCTCATGAAAATCTGGTGCACTGTGATTATCTAACCCAATTGCTTTTTCAGGATGTCTGTGAATGGCTTGCCACAATCTGTTAAAATTTCTCTCAAGGTGCCCACTTGTGAAAAGAAATGGAGCAGAGTGCAAGCCGCCCCTGTGGTCCTCATATTGCAGAACAGTGCTGCCTCTTGGTAACAAGGTAAAGGACCGAGTCATGAGCGACCCACTGGGGGACATTGCATAAAGACGTTTTCTTGGCAGACTTTTTGTTACAGGTTGGTATCAGGTGGTATAGTTCATCAGGATCAGGAAGTACCGGAACTCCCCATGGGGTTCCCCCTCATGGGGTTCACGGTAGAGGACCTATAAAGTTCATTGTGAACCGATCAAAGGGATCTTGCATTGCTGGGAGGGGGACCAAGGGGGCCCATAAGGGTGGCTGGAATGAGGCCAGCTAGCAAATGGGGTATGCCTGGCAGAACCGTCGGGTGTCCCACACTATGGTGGGCCACAAGAAGTGAATTCTTGGCCTCCTGATTTCTCACCCAAGCATGGTCATGGGATGAGGCTAGGACCTCCGCCCGATAGACCAAGGGCACCAATAGCTGCATAACACACACACACCCTGCTCCCTGGTTCCAAGCAATACCATACACCTCCTCTTGGAGCACCTGTAGAAAATGTTGGGCACGCAGGGCACCCAGGATTACTTCCACACCCACTGTCACAGTGTTGCATAGGAACTCCAAGGTTGCATCACGTGCTTGCTCCTCCACAAAGTGAGGGTCCACCTTCGACCTCATTTGATGGTTCCAGTTGCCCTAGCTGGCCTTCAGTCTCTCTGTTGCTTTCTCAGCCTCTGCCAGGGCCACCTCCAGCAGCTACCCTGGTACTGTTATCAGCTCCTGGATGATGGGCTGGAAATGTGGGGTATCCCACCACAGGAGAATTGGGTAGGGCACTACCTGGACTCAGACCAATTCTACCTTCTGGGTGTGACCACGGTAGGTCATCAGGGCCTGTACCACTGGGCACTCCTATGCATGCTGGAAACTCCACTATGCCTGGTGGAAACAGGCAATAGTGGCTTTCTGTACAACTGGAAGGGAAGGGGGCAACAAACAAGTCCAGATCACAAACACAGAGCTGCCACCATTCAGCAAGGCCATAAGGCAGCAGCCAGTCACACTCACCAATACCAGTAGTGGGGGGAAGTGCAGCTGTCTGGTTGTCACTTGCATGGCTGTGTCCCACCCTAGGTCATATTCCATCAAGGGGTACTCCTTCTTCCAATGGCCCCACTTCCCACAGGTGAAGCACAGGGCACTCTCTCCTGCTTCCCTGCCAAACCCCAGGTCCCTCCTGCCTGCCCTGGGGGGCCAGGGGCCAATGGCTGGGCTCCCCTGAGGGGGCTTCTGGGCTTACTCCATGGAATGTGGCAGAGTAGTGGTGGTTAGAATCCCTTCTGAGTGCATCCTCCTTGAAATCTGGCAGCAGCAGGGGCTACCCACATACACACACACACCAGGCAGTTGTTCCTGCAGCCAAGCTCCTTGATGGACTCCTTGGGCTCTGTAGCCAGAAAATTCTCACAGACGATGGTGGCATCCTGCAGGTTGGCAGGTGTGCTACAGGCTACCCAACTTTGTGCTTGAGCTGGTATCACCTGCAGAAGCTGCTCTAGCACCAGCTGGTCAACTATTTGTTGTCCTTCCTCAGTTCTGGGTTTCAACTACCGGTAGCCAGCATCACAGCATATGGTTACAAGGGCTCGCCGGTGATCAGATCTCCAGTATACTAGTGCCTGGAACTTCTGCCTGTATGTCTCAACCATTATTTCATATCAATCCAACATAGCCTCCATAGTTTGTCATAATCTGCCCTCTCCTCCTTCATAAGGGCTTTCAAGGCCATTTAAGCCTCTCCCATCAGTTAGGACCCCAGTATGAAGTCTTAATGCTCCTTCTGCCATTGTATGGTCTCCATGGTTCACTCAAAGGCTTCTAAGTACGTGTCCATGTCATCCTCCAATCCCAATTTGGTGAGATGAAAGGGAGGAATATGGCTGGATCCTGGAGGACCTCCACTGAGTCCCAGGCCTCTGGCCTCTACATTCAGGTCCACTCAGCTTGTTCCAGTACTTGGCATAGGTCCAAAAACAAGGCATCGTGCTGCCAGGGCATTGCGCTGCTGCTTGGCCACCTCATGGAGCAGCTGCCCCTCATGTTTTGCCAATCATTTCCCAAACTGAGTGAAGTCCATTTCAGGCATAAACTCAGTTGAGGCCTCCTCAATGGGTGGTTTGGTTGCCTGGACACCAGGGGCCTGTAGTGCCAGGGGACATAGTAGGGCCTGGCTGCTGGTCCACCCCGGTGATGGGGGAAGGTGTGGTAGATGGTGCTTCATAACAGTGCAATTGCTCACATTCTCCACTGCTTTGTGAGCCACCACTCTGACCGCCTTGCTGGGCTGTCCCTCTGCCGTCCTGCTGGGTGCTCAAGGAGAACTTCTCTAGGCCTCAGAATTGGGGAGGGGAGGCATTTGCTCCACCTGGTTCCTCCTCCTACCTCTTGAACAGCAAAAAATCTCCCACCAGGTCACACCAGTGACCTCCCCCAACTTCACTGGTAAGTTCCCCTTTTAAGCACCCTGTTCTCTCCCTTCCCAGTGGGCATCCAATCCCCCATGGCACCTAGCCCATCTCTGTCAAGGCACCCGGGGGGTGGAGGAAGCTGGAAGCCCATTGCTCAAGCCTCCTCCCCATCCAATGCCCACTGGTGCCCTGTTTGGAGGTGTTGGGCCCACCCACTCTCTAAAACCAGGGGACGGCCCTCTGGCCCGGAGCGGGTTCAGCCTGGCTGTGATGGGCATGGCTGCATCCTGGCCATTGCACTACTGGCAGAGGGCTGGGGCAGCCTCTCCTGGTTGTTGGACGAGAACCCAAGCACCCAGGATGGTGTTCCATTGGCTGCATGGCCCCGCCTCCCCATGCGGGGTAGGTGCTCCAGCCTTGGCCATGGCGGCGTTGTCCCACTCCTGGTGTTGGGCATTGCCTTTCCAGTCCAGACTTAGACCTACAGCCGGTCCTCTGGCACTGTGGGAAGCCGCAGCTCATATCTGACCTCTCCCTCCTGCAGCTGCCCACCCCTCTGCCTTGCTGCCACTTGGGGTATCTCCTGGTTGGGTAAGTGGACTTGGTGGAGCTGGGGATTTTCCAGGATCGTTGTGCCCCCTGAGGTGCGGATGGGTGGCTGCCAGCTCTCCTTGGGCCAGGAGGGTGGCAACCACTCCAAGTCCAGGGCGGGCAGCAGTCGCTCAGGACACCTACAATAAAAACAGCCCAAAAAAGCATGGTGGTGGAAATGCAGACAAAACACAATTCCGTAGCAGTTCCTGTGCCTCTGAAGTTGCTGCGTCCGCTCCAGAGTTCTGTCAGCACATTCCTGGAGGAGTGCATAAAGTGGTATTTTTCTAGATACTAAAACAAATGGCAAAACTTTTGCTTGCTCAAGATACCTATGTGAATAGGGAAACATATCTTTAAAATACAGCTGAAAAGGGTTATAACAGATTATTGGGTGAACAATTTCTCAAAAATGCCAGTTCAGAAAATACAAAAATAACAACTTAGAGTGTTGTTATTTCAAGAATAGAACAAATTTGCTCACTGGTTGTTTTTTTTTCAACAATAAGACATCCTTCTATGAGGGAAAAATGATGCAAGGACAACTAGTAAGTACACAAAGTACACAAGTGTATTTATTACATTTTTGCAAGCACTTGGGTCTACATTTCAAAAACGCCACCATCAAGCTGTTGGCACATTTATGTACAAAACAGATTAATTGTAATGCCTGCTACAAAGCATTCTTTGTGAAAATACAAACTCTAATATCAGAGAGAAGCCAAAAGCATCAACATCATTACATGAGTTTAAAAGACGTTGTTTTAAAAATCATCACAAACTGTTGTAAGACACATAACTGAAACACTACAATAGAGAATCAAAAGAGGTTCATAATACTTTCTGCAGAATTGTAAATACCGGTACTGCACATATCAGAATTTGTGATCCCTGTAAGACAGTAAAGTGTAAAAAATAAAAATAATAAAAAGAAAAGAAAAAGTCCAAATCAACTAATACTACTTGATGCATAAACATGCCACAAGTAACTATAGTATTACCCTCTACTTACTACAAGAATTGTTAAAAATTACCAATGATGCATGACTAGTAATAGTACAAAGAAGAGTTTTACTCAAGAACTTTTATTAGAAATGCACTTACACTGAAAGAGAATTCACAATGGTCCAATAAGTGCACAAAACTAGCTAGAATTTTTTTTAACACTGACAAAAATGTCTTGTCAGGATACATCACTTAAAAGACACTTTACAGCATTCTTGTAGCATTAGAAAGAGGCAAAAAAATTAAAAAAACACCAATTTTGGTCCAATAATACTGATTTTTTTCCTTTTTTGTCATTTTTTTTGTTTTATTTGATACAGGTACTTCCTTCAGATTAACATGTCTGACTTTTAATATTTTCTTACTCAAAATAAAAGTTCAAATATATTACTAACACTTCCAAACAATAGCTCCAGTAGCAGCCATTAACCTCACTTTAACATAATACAGGTAAACCAGATTGTGTGTAGGAAAGCTAAGAAGCCAAGCTATTACATTTATGGAAGCCTCTTTAAATATATCACGTACAGTTAATGTATAGTTCATACAGGTGCAATCCACTTAAATTTTTTAAAGCAGGTAAAAATACTTCTGACTCTTAAAGATTGCTGTGTTATAGATATATCACTTTCATAAATGTAGCTTAAGCAGCAATTGGTCACATCAGCACAGGAAAAGCTCCAATTCAGCATAACCATTGTGGAATTACAAGGAAATCATTCTGCAGAAACCTACGCATAGCTCTATGGAACATTTGTCTATACACTGTAAGTCTTGAAAGATCACTCTTGAAAGATCATATGTTTTGAAAAAGACAAATGGCCATGCATTACAAGCACCACTATCTGCATGCTCACAAGAGAAAATAGGAATAGCCACCAATGAAATTTTAAAAGAGAGAATACTCCGATAAGTACATCAAGAATCATACAATGTTAACAAAGATAAGAAGCACTTCTTTTTGTGTTTTTACCTACTCTTACAAATTTAGAAATTGCACCTTTGATTGTTTAAAATGTTCTCAGGACCCTTGGTCAAGATGCTCGCTGGTCCACCTGGCAAGATTTCCAAATCTGAAGGAATGTCAGCAGTGTGCCTCCTCGAGAAATTGTACATGGTGTATAGTGGTCCCTTTGAAGTATACCTGTAGTTAAAGTACTTACCGAAACTGAAACTAAAAAGTATAAAAAGCTATTTTCGTTTCAAAAACATATAAGAAACAATGCAAAAAGGTGTTATGCATAACACATACAAAGTGATTTTAAAAAATCAAACATATTTCCGTATTTGACAATAGTTAGTATTCTTGATTTAACAGAAAAGAATTGGTTTAGGATTCAGGAAAGGCTGTTTCAGGAGCTTTGTAGTAGAGACTGGTCACACAAGCTATTAACTAATTAGGAAACCAAGTGCTGGTCAACCAAGAATTGTACAGGGTGGTTTATGTGCCACCCAAACTACCTTTTGTGAGAAGCACTTTTCATTTTGTTTTAAAACTGAACAAATGGGGATGGCCTTTAGTTAAACAACAAAGCATTCAATGATAGAAAGGAAGAGAAGATTTTTCTTATGTGTATGCATTGAGTCGCTCTTTAGAACGGGTAGAATGGATATCGTGAAGCTCTTGTTCTTCCTTTGACTTAATATCCTCATACTTCTGCATTCTGCAAGCATCTTTCACATAGGCCCAGTTGGCAGACAGAACCATAAGGTAGTGAACCTGCAAAAGGGAGAGATACAAGAGATGTTACAGAGTGCCTATTTATGTCATATCCAGGGCTTTTTTTCTGGGAAAAGAGGTGGTGGAACTCAAGACCGCACAATGACATCACTTTGGTTCATCTGGAACAAGGGGGGAGTTTTTTAAAGTTTAAATCGCCCTTGGCGAAAATGGTCACATGGCTGGTGGCCCCGCCCCCTGACCTCCATACGCTGCTGCGCAGAAGACAATCTAAACTCCCCTCTGTCAGGAGGTCAGGGGGTGAGGCCACCTGCCATGGGACCATTTTCAAGAGGTGCCAGAACTCCGTTCCACCGCGTTCCTGCTGAAAAAAAGCCCTGGTCATATCATACCAAAAGTTATTCACAGTGTTTTTGATGCTATTAGTCTCTGCAGCTGGGGCTTCCCTTGCCTTCTTTGGTCTTTGCTTTGTTTTCAAATACTGATATTAAATACTATCGCCTGTGGTAACCCCTACTATTTTGTCATTAATAAAGTCAGTGTGCTGACATCACAGATACTCTTAAACCCAGGGCCGGTGCCAGAGGTTCTGGCGCCCGAGGCAGTTCACGCGCGAGCGCAGATGACATCATCACAGATGTCATCACTCACCGCAGGGGGGCTGGGCAGTTCGCGTAGCCCCAAGCAGAGAAGCTTCAAGCTGGTGCTGGGGCAGTGCGCGGAGGCTGCTCTGTGCACCGCCTCAGCAACAGCTCACGGCTTCTGCGCCCGGCTGGGGCAGAGGAGCGTGCAGCGGAGCTGGCGTGGCTGCTGCAGCCAGCCAGCCAGCTCCGTGCTGCCGCCGCCACGCACCCCAGCTGGGCGCACAAGCCGTGAGCCACTGCTGGGGTGGCGCCCGGAGGCTGCGGCCAGCTGGGGTGTGTGGTGGCGGCGGCAGCAGCACGGAGCTGGCTGGCTGGCTGCAGCAGTAGCTGCATCCCAGTCATGCCAGCTTCGCTGCTCACGCCTCCGCCCCCGACACCCCCTCCGGCGCCCCTCCAAAGCCTGCGCACCCGAGGCCACCGCCTACCTGGCCTCCATGGGCGCGCCGGCCCTGCTTAAACCAAATCACATGGATCATTACAGCCAATCAGATTGAACAGCTTCATGGCCAAATAGCAGCATTATAAGGGCAGTGTGGTGTTTATGACAACTCCATTCTTGACGCAAGGCAGTATTTTAGACTGTCCCAAGATAACCACAGGCAAATCTATTCAAAAACTTACAGTGAATGACAGAAAAGAGGAAGATCTAGAAGGAACTTATATTGTGGATTACTCTAAGTGTGCAGAGAAGGAACTTCATTAAATTTTTGAGCTTTTAAAACCATGCTGCCTCCTGAATTTCAAGCCTCGTCTTATGGATTCAGCAGGCAGAGAACAAGGAAAAGAGTACCAAGCAGCAGCCAGAGGTTCAAACTGGTGCCAAACAGCAGCAAAACCACACGAATGTTCTGCAAAATGAGTACTTTAAAAAAATGCAAAATTAGATAATATTTGATGCAGTTCTAGTCTCTTGTCATTTCCTCAACAAAGTTAGCTCTCCCTTTCCTCTTGCTTTGTGTCAAGTAAAGTAGCAGTAAGAATTATATAATCTGAATTATATAATCTGGGGCACACCTTATTTCATGAAATGTGGAGGTACACCATGAGCCAAATTTATAGGAAAGTGCCTGTCCTACAAGGAATTGTCATTCTTACAGCCTTTCCCATAAAAGGCAGAAAAGTGCAAGATCATGGAGCCGACTGCAGAAGAATGATCGCTCCTTTGAAGTCAGTGGTTTGTGGTTTGCAGACTGTCTATTCCAGTCTAATTCATTGGACATCATCACTGAACGACTCCTATGTAATTGAATTTTACACTTTGGTGAGTAGCTTTGAGCATTATGCCAAGACTTGTTGGGCTTGAGGCGGGGAGGGAGCTCCCTTCAGGAAGGTCCTAAATATAGACATTCACAAAGTAGAACTTTTTTCTTATTTTCAGAAATTCCCAAAGTTTAAACATCTGAACTTTTTTTCATATAAGAAATCTGTCTTCCCAGCCAGTAGTGATAATAACAACATACTTTGTAAACCACTCTGAGTGGGCTTTAAGTTGTCCTGAAAGGCGGTATATAAATCAAATGTTGTTGTTGTTGTTGTTGTTGTTATCCTGGAGATCTTTCTTTCTCCGGAACTGAATGTATACTGGTTATGTGCACTATTATTGTTTGTTTTTACCCCAGAAGGATTGGGTACCTTCCTTTTGTTGTAGGATAATTGCATTGCCCCAGCACAAAAGAGACAAGGCTGCATTACTAGAAAAATGTGGTTCTCTCCCAGCCAAATTCTTCTCTTGAGTTCTGGATTCTGTGTGGACTGGTGATGTGGGTTCCACAGGGATCAACTGGACAATGCTTGTGGCAAGCAGTACATCTCCTCATTCCCATGTCTGTACATTTCATATTATTTAGAGCATTTTAAAATATTTTGAGGTTGAAAGCTCGTCCATTGTAGCACCAGGTAGTGAAGCTGTTAAAGGGAAGATTGCAACACTAGCACAGCTACTCATAGTCAGTCCGTAACAATGTACCATCTTTCCTTCATAATGTTTACCTTGCTTTTTCAGGCTGGGCATTTTTCATCTCCATTCCTGAACTTCTAACTGATACCAAAGTTCTACATGATAAATCCTTGTCTGTCTCTTGTTTTACTTGAAGGGAAGTTTTCCTCTCCTACACTCAAATTCACAAATCCTAGATTTCTTATGCAATTATTTATGCACCCTGATTCCCCAGGAGCATTGATCTCAGTGAGCTCAGTACATCATTGCATTACTTCAGATCTTTGCCTGGAGTCTCATTCCCTGTGATGGTTGCAAAATGGACAAAAGATAAACACTGGCCATTCTGCAGAAAGCAGAACCATCCTCATATGCTGACCAGTCTCTCAAACTACCACATATGCAGAAGATCTTGGGTGGGGGTGGAGTGGCAGCATGAGAATCTGCTCCCCCTGCTGCCTCTTGTCCCTCACTGGCCTTGCACTGCTTTCCTTCCGTGATGCGGAGCCTCCACTCTGTTCTGGGCCAAGCAGCCAGTCCCAATGTGGGCATCTCCACCACTCCTTGCAGTTGTTTCTGAAGTACCTTCACTGCTTTCCATCTCCTCCACGGCCAGTAGCCCAATCCAGATGCATTGGGGAGAGGCACTGACCCCACTCACCTACCGCTTCCTGTCTTCCATAGGCTTTACGTCACTTTCCTGCCACAGCACAGAGCTTGCCTGTGGCCAAATAATTCGGCTGTCAAAGAGAGACTTCCCGAATGCAATACGTGAACCAGCATAGCCGGATTAGACAAGTTTGGCATAAATCCAACGATTTAGCCTGTTCATTTATCCTGGATTGCATATTCTTATAAAAGGCAAATAATATGTATGTGAAGAAAGACCATAAATAAATTAATGTCATATGACATCCCTTGTTAGCATATTAATTGCAGTACAAATAGCCCTTAGCCACAGGTGCACCCACAGTTTGCCTGATTAGACCGAATTGGGCTTTCAGTTTTCCACAAAGCTTGTCTGATTTAGCCATAATCCTTTCTCAGAAAAACACACAGACACTCTCAGGAACACACAGTTCCATTGAATTTAGCAGAATAAATACTTTTTCACAGAAGCACACAGTTCAGGCTCCACACAGGTTGCCTGAATCAACTAGAATAACCTTTATCGAAGGTATACAAAGGATGACTGGAAAACGTTTCTTGGGCACTGACTAAAAACTGCAGTTCACTCCATTCCCTATGGAATGGCTACCATCCAATCAGATTACACTCCACTCACCCATCCAGCCCCCCTTCTTTCCTCAGAGGCCTGTATTTTATCTAACAGCAACAACTTTAGAAAGCCCAATTTAGCAACTAGGATTACCAGGTGTCTGGTTTTCCCCCGGGCAGTCCATTTTTTATCAGGCTGTCTGGGGGAAATGCAGTTAAAACACTGGACATATAAATGTCTGGTATTTTTTCCCATGGGGGAGGAGCAGCTAGTGGCTAGCCTGGGGGAGTGGCTGACAGGCCCACCCAGCCTCCTACACTGCCCATACCGCCTCCCCCCTGCTTCCTCCTGAGTGCCAGAGAAGTATCCAGCCAGCCCAGTCTCTTCCTGTGCTTGGGAAGAGGTGGGCTTGCTCACCCCCTCAAGCACCAGAAAAGCTCCTGGACGGAAAAGTGCCCAGCTGCCCAAGCCTCCTGCACCTAGGAAGCGGTGGACCCATTCACCTCCCTGAGCGCCAGAGAAACATCCAGCGAGTGAAGTGGCCAGCAGGCATGCCTGTCCATCAGGGCAGCAATAACGTCAACAAAGTGACATCATCACGGAGGAGTAGGAAGCACGCACGTACAAAAAAAATATTTTTTGAGTGACGGGGCTCCTGTTCATTTTTGGGGAGAGACCGACTGGAAACCGTATGAGCAAGCAGAAATAAAATCCAAATTAAATACCTTACATGCAAAACATTACAGTGCTATCTAATTAATTAGCAAGGAAGTGGCATGTTTTAAACCACGAATCTTGCCCCTGCATCAGAATT
Organism: Eublepharis macularius; assembly: GCF_028583425.1. NCBI lineage: Eukaryota > Metazoa > Chordata > Lepidosauria > Squamata > Eublepharidae > Eublepharis > Eublepharis macularius. The sequence continues at coordinate 71,041,922 of NC_072799.1, forward strand.
CTATAGCATCTTGACAAAAATGGACATAGTGACCCTGAGAGATCTCTGTCTTTTGGTGCTACACCTCTAAAGATGCCAGTCACAGCTGCTGGCGAAACGTCAGGAACTACAATGCCCAGACCACGGCGATACAGCCCAGAAAATCCACAACAAATATCGTTCTCCGGCCGTGAAAGCCTTCGACAATATAAAAATGGAGGTATGTCACATTAGTGATGAGACTATGAAAGGCATTCTAAACTATGGTGTAAAGTGTCTATACACAAATCTTTTGCATACTAAGACATTTATTTTCAGAGCAAGAATGTGTCTCTGCTCTACTTCCACTACACATAGAAAATCTAGCTATCTTCATCCATAGAGTGATCAAGGACTAGGATCATAGACAAAGCCACCTGTAGATTCTGGAAATGGCATTTCCCCCAACCAGACCATGATGTTATTAAGGTCTCTGTGGCATTCTGGAGAGCTCATGTAGAATTCTGTAATTGGATATTTTCAGTCTGCTGATGATACTACTTTATAGTTGCCTGGTCGCCTCACCCTCCTGGCAGAAAGGAGGGACCCAGTACTCACCTTTCTTAGTGGGGAGGGGGCACAGCAACCACCGTTCTTGGTGTGTTTGTGTACGGGCAAAGCACACATGCTCCCAGGAAAGTGGCATCATTGCGCAGGGCCTAGGAGCACTCCCATGCTTTGCAGTGGGCCCATGAGGGCCCCAAATGGACCCAATTTGGCTCTTTTGGGGACCAAATCAGCCAGCTGCGAAGAGCAGGAATGCTCCTGGGGCAGCATGATAACGTTACTTTCTGGAAGTGACATTGTCATACCACCCTGGGACTGCGCCCATGGGGGCTGTTCCTCCACCTCCCCCCCCCGCTAGCTAGGTGAGCATTGGCATGGGGCGGAGGGTGGGAGTGGGGGATTCCCCTCCCCCACCGTAGGGACCTAGCAGCCCTATATAACTTCTGTGTTTCATTAACTGAGTATCCAGGAGCAGCTGTCACAATTCTAAACCAGTTCTTGGAAGTGCATAAAAATTAACAGTGAGATTAACTAGAGTCTTTACTCAGCCTCTGTTCCAGGCGCCTTCATTCTGTGATACTGAAGCAGCTGCTTCCAGGAACAGGGCCTGATAAATAGACTAGAGTCAACATTACTGGTGGTGTCTCAGGTGTACCTGGACCTGAGTTATAATTCTGTCCAAGAATAGATGATAATATTTCACTATTTATGGCTCAGGCATTTTCCCTCAGCTTTATAGGACTGATAATTTTAAAAATTATACAACAGTAGAATTAATCTAAATACAGCCTCAAAAGGCTTAAGATGAAGACTGGATTTGGGGGGTGGGGGGGATTCAGGTAAGATTAGAGAAAATGCAAAGTTGTTATAGGGGTGAGGAAACTGATAAAGGATTATCATACACAGGCCATTTCCACACACTCTTAAAATGCTGGTGGTTTTTCTCACTCACTCCACACATCTCCAATTTTAAAGTGGAAGCAGGCTGTTTGGCTTCCGTTTTTTCAGTACCTTTTCTGAGAATGCAATTTCCCACACTTTCTTGCACCCCTGAAAAGACACTGAAAAAATGGAAGCCAAACAGCCTGCTTCTGCTTTGAAATCAGAGACGTGTGGAGTGAGTGAGAAAAAAGTCTACATTCGGTGAGTGAGCCATTTCTTTAAGAGCATGTGGAAATGTCCAGAGTACAGAATCTAAATATGTCACATTTAATTCAGAACTATCAGTATATCCAACAGTCCACATAGCCCTATCACAGATACTTAGATCTGCTGATTAGAGCCATCTTAAGAAGATAGATTTCCCCCCCAAGAGAGATCCCCCCCCATAGATTTGCAGAAAAATCCATAATAAGATAGGGAGCCAGCCCTTCCTGCCAAAGCAGTTCTCTGTAACTCCCTCCAAATCAATGGTTTGGGAGGGTGGGGAAAGAGAACCACGAGCCTCCTCTGACAACCTCTGCCACTCTATCTCCCACATGCTGCTGACTTCCTACCTCCACCATCACCTGAAGGGGAAAAGGAGGAGCAGAATCCTCTGCCATGCCACCCCCTCACTTCTGCCACCATGGCAGCTGCCGCCACTGCCGCCACCACAACTTCGGTTGAGTGGGAAAGTACTATGTTGCATGTGTGTGTGTGTGTCATGCAGCTGCACAGATGAAACAGCAAAGAGGGGAGTGGCCAGGCAGGCAAGCTCAGTGGCAGTAAGGGTGGGCAAATGAGCCATATGCCCCCTCAGCACTGCTTCAAAGGGCAGGTGAGGAGGAGCAGTAGCATCTCCCCCCCCCATGCCCCCATTGTGCTGCTGTTCTGCTGCTGCAGAAGCTTCTGGCACAACATGAGCCAGACAGCTGGGCTGCTGGGTAAGTTGAATAGAGTGGCGGTGGGGCACATGGGCGGGCAGCCAGAGCAGAAGAGGGGGGGGGGCTGCACCAGCAAGCATGCACAGTGATGGGACAAGGACAAATGAGTGAGCCAGTCTGCCCAAACTCTGGCTGAGTGACAGAGAAAGTATGGGGGAGAAAGAAAGAAAGAGTGAGGAAAAGTAAGTGCGTGAGAGAGACAGAGTGATGGAGAGAAGAGGTGGAGGAGAGGGGAGGAGGCAAAGAGAGGGGTGGGATGGGATCCCTGCAAGTTCCTTGCAGTCTTTGCTTGTTGTCTGTAATAAGGAAGACATTTCTATAAAATATTGATGGTATCTAGCTACTAGTAAAATCAATCATATTTATCAAATTAATATCGGAAGAGGGAAATGTGGATCTCTAGATGCAGGCTTTTTCCATGGTTGATGGATATATTAAAAACCTTGGATGAAAATATTCAATGTAATAGCTGAGTTGACAGGTTATATATCTCCTATGGAAGATAACATAATTCTGTTCTGGTTTTTTATATGATGTGGTTAGGCCAGACTATCTGAAATTAGTTAGAAATATCCTAGCAATTGTATTATTGAAAATCAGTGCATGATGGAAGACTTCTGAAACCACATCAAGAGTGGAAACAATACAGAGAAAATTAAGAAGTATTATCTATCTTGAGTGCATGAAGATCGCCTTTGGCAATCCATGTTTGTCTGTTAATTATTCAAATCAATTTTGTATTCTATTTTTCACATCAAATGTCTTTCTTAATAGGTTTTTAGGATGGTGGTGGTGGCTGAATGGTGGAGGACATTCTTTGCATGCAGAGGGTTCTCGGTTCAGTCCCCAGCACTCCCAGTTAATGAATCTCAGGTAGCAGATGCTGTTAAAGACCTTTCAGTGCCTCGAATTCCTAGAGAGTAGAGATGGGCACGATCCAAAAAATTTTAACAATCCAGCGGATTGTGGATCGGCTCCAACGACGATCCCGAATTAACGATCCACGCCGATCATCTCCCATTCCCGAGCCGTGGATTGTGGATCATGGAGGCAAAAGTGGAGGGGCGCCCCGCTGTTCCCAGCGATACAGGAATGGTGGGTGATGCCAGCGGCATCTGTGTTTGTGTTTGGCTGTCTGTGTTTGGCCATCAGAGCTGCCTATCAGGGTTTGCAGGGATGAGATTGGAGTGCCCATGGCTACAGAACACCCCCTTCCCCCTCCCTCCCCTGCTTAAGATGTGTATAAAGCAGTGTTTCATGAACTTTTAAAAATGTCTTGATTAAACAATTATAACTATTTTCATTGTAATGCAAAGCAGCATCAGGAGGCTGCTGTTGTTCAGCAAATGAAAAGTGGGGAGGTTAACCCATGACTTTCCAGCTGTTACTCTGATCAAAGTTTTCCTGAAGCTTTTTTTGTCCCCTGCAGGAGAAAAGACAGGAGTCGCCATACCTTTTTCCTATAGAAAGAAAGCAGTTCATGCAGCAGTGTGGTCAACTTCCAGGTGGGACCTGGAGATCTCTCAGAACTACAAGTGATCTCCAAATGACAGAGATCCATCCCCTGGAGAAAACAGTAGCTTTGGAGGGTAAACTCTATGGCATTAATAAATCCCTCCCGCCCCCTTCCCCCTCCCTCCCCTGAGTGTCTTCTCCCAACTTGTGACTGCTTTGCTGCTCCATGGTTGGAAGGAAGCCCTACTGATCAAGGAAAGCTGGGCTTCCATTCAGGTTTCCAGGGCGACAGAAGGAGGGCAAACAGAGCTCAGGCTTTCCCCTGGCTCCATTGCCAGGGGAATAGATTGCTGGCGCCTGAGTGTCTGGATCCCCAGTCCGAGCCTGAACACAACGATCCAGGCCTCTCCCGATCGCGGGATCGTTGGCCGTGGCCGATCACGATCCGCTGGGCCATGATCGCGCGATCACCATTATCATGGGGTTTTTTCGATCATAATGTGATTCGTGCCCATCTCTACTAGAGAGCCTCTGCCAGTTAGAGCAGCCAATACAGAACTAGATGGACTGATTATCTTTCTCAGTATATTCAGCACTGTTGTAGCTAGTTTGGTGTAGTGGTTAAGAGCGCGGGACTCTAATCTGGAGAGCTGGGTTTGATTCCCCACTCCTCCTCTTGAAGCCAGCTGGGTGACCTTGGGCCAGTCACAGCTTCTTGGAGCTCTCTCAGCCCCACCCACCTCACAGGGTGTTTGTTGTGGGGATAATAATGACATACTTTGTAAACCGCTTTAAGTGGACATTAAGTTGTCCTGAAGGGTGGTATATAAATTAAATGTTATTGTTATTGTTATTGTTATTATTATTATTATTATTATTATTATTATTATATTTACTTTATGTTTATAAACAGCATTAGGTATATCTCTTATTCATTTATTTATTAAAATATTCCTATCACATCTTTCCATATAGTTCAGGGCAGCTTATAAAACAAAAGTTTGGTGAAGTGGTTAAGAGCGGCAGGACTCTAATCTGGAGAGCTGAGTTTGATTCCCCACTCCTCTGCTTGAAGCCCAGCTGGGTGACCTTGGGTCAGTCACAGCTCTCTCAGAGCTCTCTCAGCCCCACCCACCTCACAGGGTGATTGTTGTGGGGATAATAACATACTTTGTAAACCTCTCTGAATGGTTGTAAAGTTGTCCTGAAGGGTGATATATAAATTGAATGTTGTTGTTGTTTTGTTGTTGTTGTTGTTGTTATTAAAGCCCAATTTGCATTTGAGTGAAGTGTACTGAAGAAGAGATATCACAGGTATTCTGGGATTTCCAACTAACAGTTATAGTGTACTGGTGAGATTTTCAGTCTAGGAACCTGGGAAACCCTGGTTCAAATTCTGCCACAAAGTTGACTGGATGACCACAGGAAAGTCATTCTTGGAGGGCTTAGGGATGTGCAATTCAGGTTCAAAATTCAGCAAAATTATTGAACTTAAATATGCATTTCAGTTTATCGAATTTATTGGTAAAATTCGGTAAACTTCAGTAAGCGCAATAACGCTGTTCCTTTGCTAAGGAAAACACTGTTTTTAACCAGATTTTTTTTGGGGGGGGGCAAAGGGAGGAGGTGAGTCGGAGGCAGGAGAGGGAGAGGGAAGGGAGCAGAGAGTATGAGTGGCCTATCCTTGCAGCAGTTCTCCTTCTCTAGCCAATGGGATTTTCAAGAAGGACAGTGCCTTTTTAAAACTGCTGCAAGGAGTTAAATTAGGAGGCTTGCCTCAGTCAGCCTCCATCTTGCTCTGGCTTGGAGATTGAGAGAAGCTGCCTGCTTGCTGCTGCTAGCTGTCTCTCCAGGCCTGCTTTGGGCTGCGACTGGATTCTGCTGTCAAGTGAGCAGAGTGGAGTCCTGGGTGCTGTCTGGTTTGAGTCATAGACTCACTGGTCCAGAGGAGTTTGCCATGTGAGTCTGTAGTAGCAAAACGGCAAAGAGTCCAGTAGCACCTTCAAGGCTAACCAACTTTATTGTAGCATAAGCTTTTGAGAACCACAGTTCTCTTCATCAGATGTACTGGGTTTTTTCTCTCTTTGGGGAAAGGGGGTTGCCCTGGTTTCTGGGAGGGATAGGGGGAGGGGGAGAAAGGGTTTTTTTTTTTACTTTGCATTTTAAAAACTGCTTTTTTGCTGTGTTTGGGGGGGGTGGCACTTTGCTTGGGCTTTTGTGTAAGGGGGCTTTGATTTCTGGCATAGAAGTTTGGTTTGGTCAGATGCTCAATTGTTGTTGGTTGTTCTTCTGGGGGTGTTTGTTGGGCTGCTCGGTTCAGTTTGTTAACTTAATCTAGTGGTGTTTGACAGAGTTGTGAAGTGTGAACTTTTTAAAAGTGTTTTTAATATAGGCTAGTGGTAGTTTTCCTTATAAGGAATAATGGAGATTAGGGATGGCTGGGGGCACCTTCTTGGGGGGGACCATAAAATGGCTCTCCGGGGTCCGATCTTCATGAAAGTTGGGAGGAAGTTAGAGGACGATTAGGAGTCGGTCACCTGCTAATTAAGTGGATTTTGCTTTCAGAATGCCACCTCCAGCCTTCTGGATAGCCCCATAGTTTTCCCCATAGAGACTAATGGAGATTGAAGGTGGCTGGGGGCACTGTTTTTGGGGGAGGCAATAAAATGACCCTCCGGGGTCTAATCTTTATGAAACTTGAGGGGTCATTAGAGAAGAGTTAGAGAGTTAGAGAAGAGGTAGGTCTGTTGCAAATTTGGTGAAATTTGGTCAAAAAATTACCCCCCAGGCCACCAGAAATTTCTGAATTGAGTTTCCCATAGGAAACATTGGCTGAATTTTACTGAATTTGCTCTGTATTGCCAAACTGAACTGGAGAATGAATTTGGTGTTCCCCAAATTCTGATTTTTTTCCAGTTTGGTATTACTGAACCAAATCAACTGATTTTTCCCCCTTGCACACCCCTAGGGGGGCTGTTATAAGGATACAATGGGAGAACACAAGTCTGACACGCATTTTAAAAATGCAGAAAGTTCCATGGCATATACATACACATACATATGTTAAAAATTCATTCTTCTTCCTTCCAAAATATAGATGGTACCATAAACCATGGCTGGGATGTTTCTTTGCCCCTCTTGCTAAGCCTAAACGCTTCAGAGGGGAAAGGTAGTCATCTTTTCTTTGGTTCCAAAGCCTGGAACACAGAGGAGCCCTTTCTTTAACCCGTCAAAAGCCATCAGAAAAACCTTGCAGAGTTCCAAGGTAGTTTTATTCAAAAATTAAAAACTACTGCTTAGAAATATAATATCTTTATTAAATTATTAGTTAAACAAAAGCAATTAAAATCCAGTACAGTCTCAGCAACAAATCAATAAAGCTAGCTGTTCTAAATAATACAGCTTGTACCTGGAGCCCAAGTGTTAAATCACTCCACAACATACAGCAATTGGCTGAGCAGCAGCAAAGCATCCAGACCAATAGTACATAACTTTTGGTAGAGATGCAGGGGTGCTTCATAACAAGATTCACAGGCAACAACATAGTGGTAGGTAAGTTGCATACATTGCCTGCCTTTTTGGTCAGTTAGTTGCTTACAAACTGACTCCTGCTAAATTATAAGTTTCTAGCTGCTCTACCATATGACCGGTGTTAACCAATGGAACACCTTGCTTTAGAAAATTTTTCAGAATTGTCATATCAGTGCTCTTTCATTTCCCCTTCTTACCCTGAAATCAATTAGCGCAGTTATCCTAACTGGATGGCCTTGAGAAGATAACAGGGAACAAGAGAGCCTTATTCTTAAGTGAACTGAGCGCTTAGTTTCCAAATTAACCCTTACATAGAATAGGGCTCTATTGCATCATACTGGCACATTAGATTTTTTACCATTTAATATCAAGCACAAACATAAAGGTATTTTGTATTACTTGTGATTTGTACCATGAAGGTAAAGCTTTCTAAATCTTACCATGGCAATGACTGCTGCTCCAGCCCCGGCAAGTGCCACTATGAACAAATGGAATGTCATGTTCAGCTGCAAAAAGAACAAGGAAAGCAAGTTGCAGATTTAAAACACCCATAAAAATCTATGTACGTCAAGGACCACAGTGCACAGTTCGCCTTGTACAGTAACTCTTGCCTTAATGTTGCTGTTCTGAAGAATTAAATTATTAAACTAAATTAAATTAAAATTAAATTAAAAATTAAATTAAATTACTCATTATTGAAATGAGTAAGCATTTCCTATTTTCTTTGCATTATACTTGAAGACAATTCTTAAAAAATGTAACTTTGCAATGCAAAACTCCTAATATGGTTGTGACTAGAGATGGGCACAAACAGCATATGAACAAAAAGAAAGCCACAAACAGCCCAATCTGCTGTTCGCGATTTGAACAAGCTGTTCATGAGGCCCCATTCTAAACAAACAGGTGGTTGGCCGTTTCCACACACGTTGAATAATCCACTTTCAATAAGCTTTAGTTATCCTTTAGAAGTGGATTTTTTGTTCCACACATGGAAAATCAGTTACAAATGTTCACTAAAGCGTATTGAAAGTGGATTATTCAACGTGTGTGGAAACGGCCGTTGTTGCAAGCCTCGTTTGTTGCTGTTCGTTAAGCCAATCATTCTGGCACCTGCAATCAATTCCCTTGGCAACATAAGCAGGGATTGTCTGAACTCTGTTTGAACTCCTGCTGTTGCCCTGGAAATCCCAATCTAAGCCCAATTTAGCTTGATAGGCAAGTCTTCCTTCCAAGTGTGGAGCTCCAAATTTGTTACAAGAGAGCAAAAACCATGGGGGAGGGGGGGCTCCCATCTCTGGGTAGTCTTTGCAGACAGTAGAGAGGGAGAGACAGCTGCTGCTGGCATTTTGATAGGGAGAGTGCATTGGAGCTTGAATTTTATTTGTGTGTAGTGGGATATACATCTACCCACCCTCAGGTTCCAGGGCTGCTGCCAGGCTCTGGAGCCAAGCTGTTATTTATTATTGGTACTTTTCCTGGTTCCTGCTAAGATCAGGTTTCTGGGAATTGTGCAGTAAGGATCTTAACAAAACTTGGATGATGGCTGGAGGAGAGCCTGCTGGCCCCTACGAACAGCCAACCATGAACATGTTCATGAACAGGGCCATGTTCGTGGAATTGTTAACGGTATTGCTCTAAAAAAAAAGAGTAATTTTGGAAGTACAAATGACTTAATTAGGTGGTATCGTTCTAACCATGAGGGTGTAATCCTTCCCCATTTATGTAGATCTGCTTTAATTTGGTTGATTGTTTTGATGTGGTTTAGTTCCATCAATTGGTTAAGGTTATTAGGGATGGTTATGCCTAAATATGACATTTGCTTATGGTTCCAGTGGTACTGACTAGATTATTTGATATGTGTAACAGTGTTTGCGTGGAGAAATATTGGAAAGAGCTGTGACTTGGATTGATTGACTGTAAGGCCCGAAATTGAGCCGAATTCCAGTAGTTTATTTTGGAGTGGGTATAGAGAATCTATGGCATTTGTAATATATACAACCATGTCATCGGCAAAAAGGCTTAATTTATATTGATTGTTCTCTATGTTAATTCCTTGTATTTTGGGGTCTTCCCTAATAGCTATAGCTAACGGTTCGATAGCCAACGCAAATAAGATTGGTGAGAGAGGACACCCTTGTCTCGTGCCTCTTTGGATTAATATTTTGTGGGATAGATTATTGTTATTTGGGCAGTTGCTTGTGAGTATATAGCATTTATTATTTTGAGGAATGTCTCTCCAAATCCCATGCAGTGTAAAACTTGTTTTAAGTATGCTATTTCTAAAGAATCGAACGCTTTCTCTATGTCCAAAGATAGAAATATTGATTCTAATTGTTTTTTTTGACTGTGTGAAATTAAGTTGAGTGTCTTATAGATGTTATTAGTTAAATCTCTGTTTGGAATGAAACCTGATTGATCTTGGTGTATGTAATGTGTAATAAATGAATTCAACCTTTTAATTAGTATAGCTGTTAAAATTTTATAATCTTGATTTAGTAATGAGTCTTTAGTTGAGTCTTTACCTGGTTTAGGGATTACTATGATCGTTGCAGTGAGCCATGATGGGGGTATTTGTCCGGTATTTAAAACTGTGTTGCAAGCATGCATTAGTGGAGTAGGGCCATGTTCGTGGTTGTTCATGAGTCCCTGTTCGTGGTTGGCAATGAACAACGAACATCATGTTTGTTTGTTTTCTGTTCGTGCCCATCTCTAGTTGTGACCATTTGTTGTAGACCATAACTAAGAATTTCTTCAAGTATGTGATCCTTTCAGAAAAGGCTTGACATCAATAGATGTAATTATTTCCCTCACTTACGGATACTTGTATATAAAACTGACACTGGACAATTTAAAATTAGCAATGTGGTATGCCCCACTCCTTTCCCGTAATTCAAAGAACCCATAGCTCTGTCGTAATTCTTCATGGGAGTTGTTTGTGGTATCCTTTATTTCTTGTTAAGGAAAAGGAATCAGTCTGTGGTTGTAAATGTAACCAGAGAAGTGATGGCATTATGGGTGTGATCACCCAGAAACAATGTTGTCAATGGGACCAAGGTGGGATGCATTGTAGGTCACAAGACATGCCTGTCTCCTCCTCCCATGATGCTGTCCTCACTTTCTGATGTCATAAGCAGCAGCTAGTTCGTTCTCTTGTGTAGAGAGATGTCCCTGGTCTTTCATCTTTACAGCACTTAGGCTTCAAACTCTTTAGCAGGACTTGTGGTAAAAATGCTTTCAAAATTAGTCAATTAAAATATTCCCTTCGAGCGTTAACAAATTAGAAGTTCATTTCTTTTTATCTCCATTGGCCAAATCTTTAGCACTTTTACTCACCTCAGTAGATTCACACATTCTTACGAAATTTTCGGATGTGGAACAGATCTTCTTTTCTTCTCCAACTGTTACAATACCTAGAACAGACATACATTGAATACAATTGTTTAAACCAGTTAAATAGTTACAGCTATCTGCGCAACATTTTAAAAGAAAAATAGCAGCCTTGGGGACTCCAATTTGGATTGTTGTTAAACTCGTTACCGTTGCATGGTTTCACCTTGACATTCCCCTCCCCCAGTTGTTATTTGGGGATGGGGTAAAAAGAATATTTTAAAATGCTTGGCAAGATCCACCCACAGCACCTATCCAAATCTGACAGGTCCCATAATTATGGGGCAGCCACAAAGAACTCCTCTTAGTATGGTAACAAAACTTGCTATACGGTCAAGATGCTGCTGTCCAGGTTAGTGTAAAAGATGCAGTGGAGCTAATGCAGAAGATACACTGTGCGAAAAAATTAAGGATTTGGTGCATGAAAAACTGCCTCAAGAATTAAGCTTAAAAAGCAACACATACAAAGACTGTGAGATGTGGACCGGTTAAAAAATGATCAGATCAGATCAGATGTCGTCAGCAGTGGCCAACCTACCACTACACTGAGGGCCAAGCTGCAAGTGATGAATGACACTTAAACGGCAAGTGAACATACTCACAGACATTCCTCCCTGTTTGATCACGTAGTGACTGAGTGGGGGGCAAGTGGAGTGCAATTGAACAGGGAGGAATGCCTGTGAGTCTGTTCACTTGCCGTTCAAGTGTCATTTGTCACTTGTAGCGTGGCCCTGAGACCATCCAGCAACCAGCATCCTCAGACTGAGGCAGTAAAAGACCTACTTTGCAATCATAAGCAAAGTTATGCCTTTCTAACACCATTGAAATCAATGGAATTAGAAAGGTGCAACTCTGTTTACAATTCCACTGTTAGCTACTCCTCTCTGGCATTTACCTGCTAAGATGTTGCCTGTCCAAGCCACAAGCTGTTACTCTTACATCCTCAAGCACTATCTTGTGCACTGACAATTTACATTTATTGAGATGTGAAGCTACTCAAGGTTTATTATGGTAATTCAAGCATGTCAATGACTGCTTTATTGATGGATTTAAGAGATCTTTCACCTACCAAACTGACGGAGGTCCAAGCAGAGGGTTGCCCCATCCATTGCAGTGGTGTTTTTGCAAATAGTCCACAGGTTGAAGTACATGTAAACAGGCAGAGAGGTGAATGCTGTGACTCCCAGCCAGGCAAGCATGAAGATGTATGTCAGCATGATGAACTGTAAAAAAACCGGCACAAAATGAGAAAGTCACAAAACTGCCATTTGAAATCTTAAGAAAGAAAGGAAGTCACATTTTAAAATGTTGCAAACAGCCTTGGTGGCTGTCTAAGTGAATATTTCCTCCATATTAACTTCTTTTATTTTTCCTCCATATTAACATCTTTATTTCCTCCATATTAACTTCTTTTATTTTTATTGGAAAAAATACAAGGATATATCACAATTGCCTTAATGCAGTACGTCATGGTGAATTAAAGCAAGTAGACTTTTTGAAAAAAGAAAGTTGAAGCCAAATATATCTGAGATATATTCAAGTTACTTCATGACATAGCCACCTATTTCAGGTTTACTACTTATAAATAAATAAATAAATAAATAAATAAATAAATAAATAAATAAATAAATAAATAAATAAATACATACATACATACATACATACATACATACATACATACAGTTTGGGGACCTTCAAAAATAGACAGACGGTGTACAAAAGGGAGAAGAAAAAGTCCTTGCCCCTCTCCCCCATAACTGCTTCCCTGCTGGTCCTTGGTTACTTCCCCCCTCCTCAATGCCTTCTCTGACCTCATCTTGACTTCCTTTCCCATCAACTTCTCCACTCACTTTCCCCCCATCCCTTGCCCTAAAACCTGCATTCACCTTCCTCTTCCTTCTCCCCACTCTGTTCCTTTTCACCTCCCACTCAACCCCTTTACCTTCCCATCTCTCTCATATACATCAACCCCACCACCATTCGCCCTTAAAGGCTTTTCATCCAACCTCTTCTTGCTACCTGCCATCATGGTGAGCAGGAGTGCCCAGGCAACAGCCTCACTCTCAAAGCTCAGGATGAGGCTGCTGTCTTGTAGATTTTCTTATTGCTCAGTTGTTTCCTTCCGGTTTAGAGGAACATTAGTGAATAAGAACAGACGCCACTCTCCTACTGCAGAGGCTCCACTTCAAACTCAAGGATAAAGGGAAACAAGTGATGCGCCTGACTCTCATTCTCATTTGATCAAGGAGTCATGCTGGCATGCTGTTCCCTACTGCCAGGACTCACAGATGTTTTTTTGGGGGTAGTGTGTTGTTAAGATATTTAAAAATGTTTTTACAGTATATTCAGATCTACCTTAAACATATGAAGTTGCCTTATACAAAATCAGACTCTTGATCCCAGGGCTCATTTTGAAGTGGAACGTGCAGGAACGCAGTTCCAGTAGTTCTCCAAAGAGATCACATGTTGGGGGTGTGGCATATGCAAATCAGTTATGCTAATGACACACTTCTGGTGATGTCAAGGGGTGTGGCACATGCTTAAGAGTTATGCTAATGAGTTCCTGCAGCTCTTTTTCTACGAAATGACCCCTGCTTGATCCATTTCCCTCAGTGACATCTACTCTGACCAATAGGTCTTTGCTAATACCTGTCCTTAAGATTATTTAACCACAGATGCCCATGGGACCTTGAGCAAGAGAGGCAGATGCTGTGCCACAGGCCGTCTCCACAGACTCACTCCTGCTCCCTTCACTATTATTTCCCACTTACCTAGCATTTCTGCACATTGAACCGCCATTTTTCAAGCGTATGGAATGATTTGTTTCCATTAAGCCCTGTATTTTACTGGCACTCTAACTCTTAAACATCCTGTTGGTTAGTAAAACTTCTATTCACCTTATTATAAAAAAACATTGAATTTGGTTATGTAGTTGTGACAAAAATCTAATTAGGAGTGATCATTTGGACTGTAATTAGGTCATCAATTACAAATTTAAACAATACCTAATTATCAAGAATTTTAAATTGACTTGGGGAAGCTTGTGGAATGTGGTGGAAGAAGGATGTCTTGGCAACTGTGCAATGTTACCTTTCCTTCTGTATACTTTATGATTCACCATAATGTCTAGTCTAGGACTGCAAATCATGTGGGGACTGGAGATGTCCTGGAATTACAACTGACCTCAAGACTGCAGAAATCAGTTCTCCTAGAGAAAATGGCTGCTTTAGAGGGTGAATTCTACAGCATTATATCCCTCCACTCCCTCCGCTCAGCAAACCCCACTCCCCCCTGGCTCCATTCCCAAATCTCCAGGAATTTCTCGACCCAGAGTTGGCAATTCTAGTCTAGTCCCACACAGTTTACCAGCATACTACCATTTTTAGTGCACACTGCTAGGTGAGATAAATAGATCTTCCATAGCACATCACTCTTGCTCACACTTCTAATTCTTAGGATGTGTTTGAATTTATTTCTCACATTCCTAATTTCTGCTGCAAAGATGGCGCAACTGCAGCGGGAGGTGCGATGCATCCAAAGTCACAGTTTCTAAATTAGTTCATTCCTTCTTCTTCAGAAACTCATATATTCCTTGCTGCATTATTAATTAATGCCAATGTGATTGATTCTTCCTAGTTTGTTTTCCTGCCAGTGACTGATTTTCAGGAGTAAAAAAATGAGACTGATGGGTGCAGTGTGCTATTAATAATGAATCAGTACCTAGCTGTGCAATCTCTCACACACCTGTAGTATTGGTAATTAAATCCACAGCAAAATGTATACACCCTTTACAAAAACAGGAAGAAAATGATTTTTGAAAGCCCGCTCAAACACTTGCTTCAAAGGAGTGCAAGGCTATAGAAAGTTTGGTTTTTGTTCCTCTGGATGAGCTATCTCAAAGTTGCTAATATTCCATCCTAAGTATTTGCATAGGTATATCTGCCTATGATACTGATGTAATGTTTTTACTGATGTTATGTTTTATCTTATGCAAGGACCTAGTACTGGCACACAACATAGTATTCGGTTAGACAGTTAATGCATGTATTCATTTATTGCATTTATATGCCACCTCTCCAGGGTTCTGCTTAAGGTTAAAGTTTAAAAAATACCATTAAGATATAATACTATCATTATAAAAAACAAAATAAGTTGTCACAGGCAAACCATAATATAAGGACAGCTTTGCACATTGCAGCTTTCAGTAAACAGTGACTGCACTCATACGCTTTGGCTTTGGACTTCATGTTGCCATTCCTGAAGAAGGAACTGGAGCAACTTTCCTCTGGAAAGAAGTGGAGTTCATGACTATTAGCCAGAGACCAGTTTGCCTCAGAGCTAAACTACATGAGACAAATTACCCAAGGACACTCAAGTGAAAGGAGACGCAATGTTAGCGGAGAAGCATAGTTTGAATTTTACCTCTCACTACAGAGCCAGCAAAGATCACTCTTCAGAGAGTTTGTTAATTTCCTCTTTGCCTCCCCAAAGGCTCTGTTAATTATTAACAAATGCTCTGAAGAGTGATCTTTGCCAGCTCTGTAGTGAGAGGTGAAATACAAAATATGCTTCCCAGCTAACATTGTGTCTCACTAGAGCGTCCTCGTGTAATTTGTCTTGTGTGGTTTAGCTTTCAGCCCACATGAATGGAATATGGTATGAGGCTTGAAGGGTGGGGCTGAGGTGGCTCAGCCAATCAGAATGGGGCAGCAGAGGATGCATCTAGCTACCCCTTCCCTCAGCCAGCATTCGCCTGTCAGGGGAGGTGGATGAAGCTGGTTACCTCCTGGCATAGGAGGTTGTGTAGACTAAGATAAACAAGGCAGGTGAAAACTGCCAGCTAGATTTAGAGCCAGGGTGGACTTTCCAGGTGGGGACCTAAGGAGGGTGCCTAGTGCAGCCTGCCCTCAAAATAGGCAGCTTATGGTATACATGATTAATGGAAACCAGCAATTTAAAGTTAAAGGTTAATGAACAAACTAGTTGAACCCACATAATTTTCATATTTTTATTGCCTCGTGTCATATTGGAGTGCTGGAGCAACAAGCCCATGTTGCTGCATAATGCAACTTGTAAAGGCAGGCTAAAACCCATCTCCTGTTTACTAATGCTTTGCAATTATTTACCATGCTCCAGGATTTTGTGATCTATTACACCAAAACAAATATATCCCACAAGCCACATATTATGGCTTGCAAGCTGCTTGACAATCCATCCTTCTTTTCCAGATCCAAGACAAACAAATGGTTCATAAAGCCCAGGGGAGCCACCATATGTGGCTAGTGGATTGCATCTGACTTTGAAGATCACTTGTTAGGCAGGCCTAAAAAAGGTACTAATTCTCACTCTCTAATTCTAAAGGCTTTGTATGTTGCTTGATATAAGACACTGTTGTGGGATTCAAACCAGGGCACCAGCATGCTACTGCATCCCGCATAAAACCTCCTCAGATGCATTTTCCCTCCTGATCTGAGAGCCAATCTACAAGTGACGCCTGACACAGGTTGGACACTTGTCAGCTTCCCTCAAGTTTTGATGGGAAATGTAGGCATCCTGGTCTTGCAGCTGTAATGGAGAGCCAAGCAGTAAAACCAGGACACCTACATTTCCCATCAAAACTTAAGGGAAGCTGACAAGTGTCCAACCTGTGTAAGGCATCACTTGTAGCTTGGCTCCAAGATCTGGCACATAACTCAAGAAGCCAGGCCCAAGATCACAGGCCTTATAAGATCTAGGCTACCTCCTCAGTCTGGACAGCTTGCTGGCACGTAAGGACCTATCGAGACTGAGCCTAGCACACCTGACTCTTTTCTTTGCTTAGGCCAGTCTGTCTTCTGGGAATTAAAACCTGCATGCCTTGGATTCTGCTTCCTGCCTCTGCCCCTTGCACCTCTGAATGGAGGTTCTTGGCCCAATCTTGATTCTGCTTCCCACCTCTGACCAGGAACTCGGAGCTAAACTACAAGAGATGAATTACACAAGGACGTTCACATGAAGGGAGTCACAATGTTAGCTGGGAAGCTGAGTTTTAAAAGACAGATTGGAAGGTTCTGTCAATTTCCCCTCTCTAAAGAGTGGCAAAGATCACTCCTCAGAGGGTTTGTTTATTTCCTCTTTGCTTCCTAGAAGGGGAAGTGAAACTGGCAGAGCCTTCCAAAGGCAAAGAGGAAATTAACAAACCCTCTGAAGAAGGACCTTTGCTGGTTCTGTAGAGAGGGGAAATTGACAGTCTTCCGATCTGTCTTTTAAAACTCAGCTTCCTGGGTAACATAGCGAATCCCTTCACATGCGTGGCCTCGTGTAATTCATCTCTTGTAGTTTAGCTCTCAGACCCTGGACCTTCTCTGAGTTTTGCCTACTTCTTAAGGCACTGCTCTTACTTTTCTATTGATGACGAAAATTGATGTTAAGTGGGCACAGAACTCTGTGTTACCCATTTCAGCTATAAAGCACCATAACAGAGTCAGAGTCAGCCGCAGTCAGCTTAAATGCATTAAAAGCCTCTCACCTGCTATAAAACTGAGACGAGTCCTCCTAGTGCAATAGAGATATGCAAGTCTGCTAGGTTTGGAAGCTAGGGTGCCAACTGCCTGGAGAAAAATGTCCTGTCCCTTTAATAGAGGCTTAAGACAGAGCAATGGACAACTGAAGCTTTTTACAGCATAGAGGTAAATAACATCACCTGGTAAACAGCTTCCCCTTAAACCTCTATTAAAGGGACAGGACATTTTTCTCCAGGCAGTTTGGCAACCCTAATTACAACAATATAACAACATTAAAAAGTTACACTGCCTACTTAAGAGGCAATCATTAAATCATCAAAGAACTGAGCCTTGGGTAAATTAACTGAAACACTCCAAAAACACAACCCTGAAATGGCAGAGTGCTTACTCTCTAGTTGTGAGAACTACACTTAGCAGCTGAGCCTACGAGACTGCAGTCTACTTATTATAAGGATAATTACTCATAAGAGCAGCATTACCACAGTGACGAACAGCCCACTGGTAAGACAAAAATAGGCTTGCCAGCTGCGAGTGAATGTTTAGAATTATGCATTCATTCTATGAGCAGTGGAAATTTCACTCAGGCTGCTAATATGAAGAATCAGGACAGAATTCTCCCAGGAAAGGTGGAAGCTGAGAGTCAGTCAAAAGGGCCTCTCTGGTATGGGTTGTGTGCCTATCTTAGCCAGATTATTTCAGAGGTTCCTCACAGCTTTGTTCATATCTGTAGCTATCCTGGATTTCCCCCCATCATTTCCCTAATGTTTTTCAAAGCTCATTTGCACTGATGTTTCTCTTTGATACATATCAGAGGTGTGTTTTTTCCCCTTTCCATCAAGTATGGTCCACTTTACAAGGTGCCTCCCACCCCACCTCAGTGCCATTGTTTGCATGGACCTAGAGCAGAGAAACAGCAGCAGGGAGACAGCCAACAAGAAAAGGAGACTGTTTGCTAGAGCAATGGGGACAGAGCTGAGAAAAGCTCCTGTTCCTTCAGAAAGAGGGAAGAGTAGCAGCCAAGAGAATGTGCAGAGTTGTGCATCTGCACAGATTATGTGTGTTATGTGCCTTCGAGTTGCCTCTGACCTATGGCGACCCTATGAATGAAAGACTTCCAAAATGTCCTATAACAACAACAACATTCGATTTATATACTGCCCTTCAGGACAACTTAACGCCCCCTCAGAGTGGTTTACAAAGTATGTCATTATTATCCCCTATAGAGGTGGGTGGGGCTGAGAGAGCTCCAGAGAGCCATGACTAGACCAAGGTCACCCAGCTGGCTTCAAGCGGAGGACTGGAGGAATCAAACCCGGCTCTCCAGATTAGAGTCCCACACTCTTAACCACTACACCAAAATGGCAGTACACCAGACTTGCTCAGATCTTGCAAACTGGAGGACGTTGCTTCTTTTATTGAGTCAAGCCATCTCGGTTTAGGTCTTCCTCTTTTCCTACTGCCTTCCACTTTTCCTAACATTATTGACTTTTTCAGAGAATCTTGTCTTCTCATAATGTGACCAAAGTATGATAGCCTCAGTTTTGCCATTTTAGCTTCTAGGGAGAATTCAGGCTTGATTTGATCTAGAGCCCACTTATTTGTCTTTTTGGCCATCCATGGTAGCTGCAAAGCTCTCCTCCAGCACAGAGACCCATTAAGATTTGTTCCTTTTAAACCACAAAGACAAATACCCAGCAACAGTTTTTAAAACGCCAACATCCTCCTTCAGGGAGGAGAAGATAGAAGTTAGTGAATTGGTTTCCAGCCAATCTGTGCCAAGCAGAACAGATTTCTGCTGGACACATACAAAATTGTTTTCCCCTAAGTTCATCCAGGAGAGAAGACTGTATGTCTAAAGAAAATGTAGTGGTTACACTTCCACATATAGTCACATCCATTAGTGTAGACACTTAAAAATGTCAAGTTATCTCTGAGACACTTCTCTTAAAAAAATAATAGCACTTGCAAATTAAAGCAGCAATCTCTATTGTGCTAAAAAGTTTCGATTATTACTAACCTAGAGGATTTCATAGAGGACCTCTGCAGATGTTGTGAGAATCAGCCTGCTGCAGTGGTAAAAGTGTTAGAGTAGGGCAAGGAAATCCTAGATTCAAATTCCTATTCATAAAACTTGCTGGATGACTATGGCCATCTCTCAGCCTAACCTACCTTACAAGATTGCTGCAATAATGAAAAGGTAGAAATGACCCTGGAAGATAATTTCAATTGTATTCCATTCTCTAGTTACTTGTTGCATTAAGCTCTGGTTATCTTAACCATACCATTTGTTTAAATTGTTTGCTTAAGGAACATTCCAGCTAGCAATTATGGCATACACACAAGTACATTTGTATATTTCTTGACTATGCAATATCATGGCACATTCACAGCATCAAGAAAAATTGTGGCACGTGTTTAGTCTACTTATGTCCCACATGATGTTAATGTTCTTAATACGCATAATATGCCTCCCTACTTAGGACTCAACACTAGAGATGGGCATGAACCAGAAAAAAATGAACCATGTGGTTCATGGTTCGTCAAATTTAATGAACCATAAACTTTCACGAACCTGCCCCTGGTTCACGAACCATTTCATTTGGTTCGTGAAAACGCCACATCCAGGTCAGAAAATTGTCACTTCCGGGCCAGCAGATAGTCACTTCCGGGTCAGCAGAAGGTCTGCAGGAAGTCCATCCCCTGTTGCCTAGGAAACTGATTGATCAGCACCAGGCTGTCTGCAGTGATGAACCAAAAAAACAAACCAAATGAACAAGCCTAAAGTTTGTGATGGTTCATCAGAAATGGGATCTGACGAGCCGCTGGTTCGCGAACCACAAACCAGCCTGGTTCATCATGAATTTGGGTTCATATTTTGGTTCATGCCCATCTCTACTCAACACTCAACAACAGCATAGGACAGGATGGGGGAAATCCTAACTCGAGGACATTCAAGTATATTCTACATGTCCTTGGAGGCACCATGAGCCACCTGAAGCACACACATTTTATACACACACATTACCAGCACTGGTAATGTTATTTTAATAATCCACATTTATAGCCAAGCACCTATGAATCCCACAGACATCAGGAACAAATATATGTTCTTCCTGGACACCAAGGACATACAAGAACTCTATTTTAATAAGTGAATGTAACTGCAGTAGAAGTACTATGGAATTCTACATAATTGAATATGTTGCTGTACATATTCTAGGAGGTACACCAAAATCCAGAACAAATTCATTTCAAGATGATTCTGTGGTTATTCCTAATAAGATTGTAATAATAAACAAATAGTGGACATTTAAGGCATATTCTGGCTATGGTGAGCTCAAGTGATTAAAATATTCAAATTCTTACATAAGGGCAAAATCTAGCCAAAGAGAAACAGTTTTAAGTCTTAATGACATTCTTAGTCTTTAACGATTTTAGAGGAGCAAACCTAAGTAGAGCTACTGCAAAGTAAATGTCATGTAATTCAACGGGGCCTATTTTCAGGAAAGTCTACATAGCACTGCAGCTTAATGAAATCAACAGAAGTGAAATTTAAATGTGGCTGTAGCATTCCCTAATGTTGTCCTTAGTAATGCTGAGAAGTAAATCATTTTCCTCCCCTCCTGCCAAGGAAGGCTGCTGTGTAACTCGAAAGATATTCAAAGACCCTGGGTTGGCTCCAAAGCACTGCCACCAGAGTGAAGCTGGCATAATGGAGTCCACTGAACCCCTTTTTCCAATTCTGCTGGTGTGGAGGGGATGTCAAGGGGAGAGTGGAAGGGAGGGCAATTAAGACAATTGTCTTCTCCACCAACAGAAGACAGGTTGTTTTGCTGGACGAAATGCCATTACTCTTGTGGAATGACACCTTTCGATCCAAACCAATGTCCCATAGGAGACCAATTTCTTGTTTCAGATTTTTTTAAAAAATATGTTACAATTGTTCCTTTAAAAAAAAAAAGCTGAAAATTTAGATCCCATGAGACATTTAACTTTCTCCAGGAAAAATAAAACTTAATAAATGACAGATAGCAAATAAATATTTTCAAAGAACTAAGAACTTTGCTTCTAATGTTTTTTTTTAAAGGGGGAAATGCAATTTAGAAATGACTATGCAATATAATTCAAAGCTCTGAATAAAATATAGTCTAATCATTCACATTTGAACAAAAAATGTATTACACAATGCTTTTGAAAGGAAACCATAATTTAAAAATTAAAATTAGATCCCTGTTCACCAAGTTGTTGAGTAATATTCTCCAAAGCACCAAGAGAACATGCCTAAAACTTATCAACTTATCACATTTGATTGATGTGAATATCTCAAAGGAAGATAAATGTGACCTATTCAACGTTACACAGAGAGATTGCAATTTTATTAATCATCAAGAATTTCTGTGAACATATGTGAATAAGATAATTAATAACTCTGCAGTAAAAGCAACTCAATTAACTGGGAAAACTAGTAAGAGACCAAGGCACTGTCATTATTAACTGCAAGAGGAAGTCCAGATACCAGCAGAAAAATCCAGTGTTTATTTTGCAAATGGCATCTGGACCAAACACAATGAGTTATGTAGAAGTATGTTAATAAATGAGAGAATCATTGCGGAAAAATAAGAAAAATGAATGAAGCATTTGGAAACTTTAAAAAGTAAAATTTATGTGCAACTTATCTGTGAATGCACTATTCATGAATGAGTGCTTCCAGTGAATGCCTCAGGAAAATTACACTGCAGTTGTCTGTGAATACTAAAAAATACAGGATACTGATTTGCTTGTAAATCTTAAGACTAGTGAATAGACATGGGCACGAACAGGAAAAAACCAAACATGGTGTTTGTTGTTCATTACCATCCACGAACAACGAACAATGAACAATGACGAACATGACCTGTTCACGAACATGTTAGTTGTTTGTTGTTTGTGGGGGCCAGCAGGCCTTCCTCCAGCCATCAAGATCCCTACCACACCACTCCCAGAAACCCTACCTGAGCAGGCAGCAGGAAATGTACTAATAATAAATAATAGCTTGGCCCCAGAGCCTGGCAGCAGCCCTGGAATCTGAAGGGGTAGAACCCTACCGCACCATTCTCAGAAACTTTACCTGAGCAAGCAGCAGGAAAGGTACCAGTAATAAATAATAGCTTGGCCCAGAGCCTGGCAGCAGCCCTGGAACTTGAAGAGGTAGATCCCTACCCCACTACACAAGAAGAACATTCAAGCTCCAATGCCCTCTCCCTGTCTCTCTCTCAAAATGCCAACAGCAACTGTCTCTCCCTCACTGTCTGCAAAACCAGAGCTGGGAGCCCCCCTCCCCCCTGCTCTTTGCTTCCTTGTAACAAATTTGGAGCTCCACCCTTGAAAGGAAGACCTGCCTATCAAGCTAAATTGGGCTTAGATTGGGGTTTCCAGGGCAACAGAAGTTCAGACAGAATTCAGACAATCCCTACCTAAGTTGCCAAGGGAATTGATTGTAGGTGCCAGATTGTCTGGCTTGAGGAACAGCAAGGAACACGGCTTGCAACAACCACCTGTTCGTTTAGAATGGGGCCTCATGAACAGCTTGTTTGCGAACAGCTGATTGGGTTGTTCATGGCTTTTTTTAGTTCGTATTGCCGTTCGTGCCCATCTCTACTAGTGAACAGCTATATACCAACTGAAGCATTTTGATGCTTGTATACAAATATAATATTTTTGCAGTGCTGCTTCTCAAAATTATTTATTTATTTAGTACCTTTTTATCCTGCCCTTCCTCAGGAACTCAGAGCATATATGATAATTAGCACTCCTTTATTTTATCCTCACAACAACCCCATGAGTTAGGTTTGGCTGATAAAGAGTGACTGGCCCAAAGTGACTTGGTGAGTTTCAGGGTAGGTAGAGATTTGAACCTGGGTTTTCCAGGTCTTGTTCCAACACTCCAACTACTACACCACTCTCAATCACATTCATTATCTCCATTCCTGGGGAAATGCAGGTTAGGATAGCTATCTGACCAAAAGTAAAGCAGTATTAAGATGTTGGAACTGACAGACTTTAATATCATATGCTTAAGTTGAGGACATTGTATGGTTTCTGTTAGACCTTTCAATGACATGATTAAGATTCGACAGCAAGATAATAATAATTTTCATTACTTCATGACTACAGAACTGTCACAAAATTTGGGCTAGACATACAGATGTGAATTTTCATTATTTCTAACATCATCATAATTTGTAATAATCCATGAACCATGAACAGAACTTAATTTCAAATCATAATCCAAGTAAAACTCATAATGTTGGGTCCAGAGAGCATTTCCACTGCTGTGAAGGGAAGATTGGATCCCCTTTGACTACCCAAAAAGCTGTGTTGTGGTCATGGGACCTGTATGTACAGTAGCCATATGGAATGGGGGCTGTAGAAAAGATAACAGATGAAACTGAGTGAGAAAGCTGGTTGAATCTAACCCATAGGTCTATGTCTAAGTTAAAATGTTCAGAATCAGGCAGAAACCTTTCACATGGTTAGTTATTTCAGTTACCTGAATTTTTATGCTAACTAAAGGACAGACCTTCAATTGTTTTATTATTATCTCCATTAAACTACCAGGATGACGGACAAGTATGTCCACTTTCTTTCCCATACAAACATCAGTGTAATGTTAGTAGACTGAGGGATTGTTGCCTCTGTATCAAATTATGTTTTTCAGGTATACAGACATTAATGTCTACACCCAAATAGATTAATCAAGAAGTTTATTATTTTGGAGGCATGGTGTCGACGCGGAGGAGGAAGGACGCTTAATGCAAGAGCTCCATCTCCCCCACCCCAATTTCTCTTTTAAAATCATCACAACAAAAACAAACACACTAATTATGGGAAAGCAGATGTCCAAGAAAAAGAGGCACCAGGTAAAAGTGATAAAAAACTTACAGAGCTTTTTTCTGAGCTGGGAAACAGCATTGGAGTCAGGGAAACAGCAGGGAGAGGAAAACAAAATGGTGGGTGTAACTAAAACTGCCGAAATAAGCCCACCCTCCCAACAAGACAGTTTTACTGAGCTGATAAAACAAATGGAACAAAATGCGCTTGACAACATAAAAATGCTATCACAGCAATTTACAGCACAATTTGCTGAAATTAAAATAGAAATAAATAAGGCGACTCACAGTACAAATAAAGCGGTGGAAATAAATAACGCAGCTCAGATAAAAGTCAAGGCTTCAACGTAAAAATACTCATCATCAGGAAAGATCATTAAGATTGGAAATGGCTATAAGACAGAGGAATGTTAAATTTAGAGGATTTAAAGAAAATATTAATACAAATGAAGAGTTGCCAGTCTTTCTGGCCTCATGGCTAACAAAGCAGCTGCAGTGGAACAAAAATGAAGACGAGGCTCCAAAAATAGAAAATGCTCACAGAGTGGGATCAAGGAACAGTGGAAAGAATAAGTTCCCCAGAGACATCATAGCTACATTTCAGAAAGGGATCATTAAGAAAAAGATTCTTGTGACAGCCAGAGCAAGGGGAGCACTAGATTACAATGGAACCCCAATATTAGCCCTCACTGATCTACCACCAGAAGTACTGAGCAAAAGGAGAGAATTGAAAAGAATAACTGAAGCACTAAGGAAAACCCAAATAAACTATAAATGGAGCAATCTTGTTCATCTAGAGGTCACACATCAAGAACAAATCTACAGAGCTATTGATCAAGATTCTGGAGCACTTCTTAGAGCTGTTGGAATTGAGTCCACAATAGAAGTGGAGAGAAACACACAGAAAAGAAGAATGCTGTCTGCTTTATCTCGCATTAAGAACAGTAAAATACCAGTTCGTTTGAATTAGTGGATTGTTCTCAATGCTCAGGACATAATTTTTCATGTTGTGGAATAAAGAAGCATTTAATTAAGATATCATAGGGTACTGGGGTGGTGGGGGGGATAGGGGGGTATTGCATTTAACCATCATTGTCTTTTCCTGTTTTCGGAATTGTTTTTTTTTAATACCAATAACCTGTTAGGTAACTACCTGCAGGTCATCGAGTCAGGAGTGTCTGTATGTTGGGGTGGGGGGATGGGGGAAAGGGGGGTGGAGAGGGAGGGAATGGAAAGTCAGTAGTACTTTTGGTTGTTAACTATCTTTAGGGGGGAAAGAGGGAGGGGGAGGGAAGGAGGGTTTTTTCTAGTAAAGTTGTAGTGATCTAATGATAGTTACATATTATTGCCTTTTCTCTCATTATTTTTAAGTTCAAGTTTATGACTAAAGTTTGATTACCATGTTGTGAAACATTTTTTAGACTACTCACTAGACAGAAATCTTGTGCATTATACCACGAATATCTTACTATGAACATTTATCTATTAATATCTTGGAATTGATATTTTTAAAAGCTTTGTAACTGTTTGTATTTGTAAGCATTATTATATAAAAAATTTTATATATATATATATATATATATATATATATATATATATATATATATATATATATATTAAAAAAGAAGTTTATTATTTTATCAGGTAGCTCAGGAAAAAAAAATTTGTAGCAACTATATCTATATTATGTATTCCTTTAACTGGCACTTTCATTGATTTTAGTTCATAAAAATTGCTGGCTAACCCTATTTCTTTCCCTGGTCTGAAGAAATTTAATATTCTGAGGTGCACAATCCTAACACCCATGAACTAGGATAACTAGGAGAAATAAACAACCCCTTTACTTTTATAAAAGCTGGAGTGAGGATGGCTCGCCTGTGCAATCTGGGCATATTTTCTTCTTGTATTGCTTCCTTATTCATTATGTAACAGCTGATGTGATTGTGCATCTATTCTAACACCACAGTCAAAATGCATGCATAGCAAAACTTCCAAACGCAATCCCACAGAAAGAGACAAAAGAAGGGATATCCCCATGCTTTATCTTTAGCAGTCCATGCCTGAGTCCTTGTGATCTTGGTATGTATTTAATTAACTGCTTCAAGAAAGCAATATGCTATTAAGTAACAACTCGAGTGCAAAAAGAGATGAATGAGTTTTTGGTGATTGCTTTGAAGGGATGTTGATCACCTTCCCGGTGCGTACACATGTACCAAGCCTTTATGGTATATGTGTGAAATCTATACTTTTAGGGGAAAGATGTATATTCTTCAGAGACACACTTTTCTGTTCACGAAGACTTTCCAGCTTCGTATGAATAAGTTAAGTCACTCTCACCCAGCTGAAATTATCAAAAATATTCAATGCTGTCATATTAACATACCCAGGCACTGACACATCTGCCGCAGGTGGTGATTTTGAAATCCCCATAGAGATCCTTGATGGCTCCAGTTGTAAAGAATCCCTCCACCATCAGCAAAATGCCATAGACAAAGAAGGCAGCTGCTACTCCATAGATCACATACTTGAAGATGTCAATCCTGCATAAAAAGAGCAAAAGTTATTCAGATTAGCAGGGTTTTATTACTGATTCTGAAATCAGGTTTAGGAATCACACAACCAGTAAAATGCATGTGCAAGAAATGAGATGCTTCCCACTGAAAGTTAACAGAAACATTCCCTTAATATAGAAAAAGAAAAAAGTGTACTGCACTTGTTGGAGTGCTCTCCTACTTGGGAATGCCCTGGTGTTCTACCCAGCAACATTTTTCTACAGGTCCATCACTGTGTGTATCTTATTGCGCTTGAGGAAAAACTCAGTGGATCAATGGTTTAGACTAGGAGGGGGTCTAGTGGTTGATGCTGATTTTGGTTAAGTGTGAAAACAGCTACTCCAGAGCCTCTTTTCCTCACCCTGCCCTGAAAAGAACAGCGTGCATTTGTGCATGTGCAGCCAACATGTGTGCAATGGATCAAAACTCATAAAAATGGGGGGGGGGACCTAAAGGGATCAGTTCCAAGCCAGCATCAGCCAACCTGGAACAAACAAGTAATGAAACGGAATTATTACAGAGACTCCCTCAAAACTGAAATGGAAACTTTCTTGGTGTACACCCCTAGTTGCCAGCCCCCCACTACGTATAGGTGATTCCCGCCTCCATCTTTCACTCTACACCCCTGTTCACCTGGTCACAGGTGGTGAACCAGGATCCACCAGAGCATACAGTGGAATGGCATGCACATGCACTCTGGAGGCCAAAGTAGGGATCCCAGGTCCCCCAGTGAAGGCTGGCGATCCCCTGCTCCCCACCATCACTTACCAGGACAATGGTGAGAAGCACAGGAATGGGCTTTCCAGGCACACTCCTGGGGTGATGCAACAGACATTGCGCCACCACGGAACCACTCCATGCTTCACAGTGGGCCGATTTGGGCTCCAAACGGGGTAATTTGGGCCACAAACAGGCTGAAATCGTCCCACTGCAAAGTGCAGTAGTGCTCCCACCCTGCATGATGACATCACTTAGTGATGTCGTTGCGTGGCCCTGGGAGCACATGCATGCATGAAGACATCCTCAAAGGTGAGTGCTAGGTCCCCCACTCCTGCCCGGAGAGTAGGGGGACCTGGCAACCATATTCCAAAGGCAAGGTTACAATGCTCAGAAAGCCCTGCCTGCCTCTGGTCACCAAACACCTTATTTCTGCAACTTGGGGCTCAGATAGCAGAGCTTGAAAAATGGATTTCAACTGGTGAGCTGGACAACAGGGAGAATGTAGTCCTTCAAGCACCCAGGCCCCAAGCCATTTAGGCCCCAAGAACCATCATTTTGAATAGTGACTGGAAGCAGATGGGCAGCCAGCATAGATCTTTCAGTACAATACTACTTTCAGCAAAATGTGCTACACACCTTCGATTGTTGAAATATCTGCACTGATCTGGGGGAAACACACAACAATCTTTCAAGACATTCATCCAGTTGGCATGTTTGTCCCTATCAGGGTGACTGTACTCTTATGTCTGTAGAAATAGAGTAGACAGGATCTATATTCTCAAAGTCCGAGAGACCTGTAGGCCAGTCTTGTTTTGCTCATTCCTAACTGATGACTTGGGCCAACAGAAAGGAAACACAGGAGCCACCCCGTATTTTGCAAGGCTGTTTCAGTAAATGAAACTACTGCACAACCCAGGATTTTCCCAGGGACTCGGGGCTGACTTCAGCATACATCTTGGGGGGATGAGTGAATCCTTAATTCAAGACGGCAGAATGGCAAAGAAGCTTGGTTGATCACTCTGTCACTTGCTCAGCTTGCCTGTCAACATATAACGAAGTGAGTTTTTCCAAAGTACAAACCTTTCTGCATGAGCCAAGAACATAAACAAGCACGTACAGCACAGAACTCAAAGCCAATGCCTCATAGTGTTTGCAGCAAGTTTACTACACACCCCTTCTTTCCCTCCTACCCAGATGAACAATGTTTAAAGGAAAATGGAGTATATGAACATATGGGAAGCTTGTTCTCAACTATATTCCCAATTGTGAGGACACATGTTTACCATACATCTACATTACTCTTTAAAGTTATAATGTTCATAAAAGTGATGAGTCATTAGCAATGTGACATAACCCCACCCCCAGTACTTTTGGACTTTTTGGATTCAGATTTTAGGAAAGACATAAATACCAGTATTCAATGGCATTTGGTTCCTCTGATACCATTTCAGGATTCAAGTTTGGGTTTTTCCAGGATTCCACAATTATTCAGGTTCAATTATTCTCTATGAAGTGAACCTTCCTTGGGTGGGGGCAGGGGCCAAGCTACACATGACGAATTACACTTGAACAGCAAGTGAACAGACTCAGGGCCAAGCTACACATGACAAATGACACTTGAATGGCAAGTGGATTGAGTGGAGGGCAAGTGAACAGGGAGAAATACACTTGCTGTTTAAGCGTAATTCGTCATGTGTAGCTTGGCCCTTACTTGTATTCCTCCCTGTTCACTTGCGCTGCACTTGATCACTACGCAATCAACCAAGGACCAAGCTACACATGACGAATGACACTTGAACGGCAAGTGGATTGAGTGGAGGGCAAGCGAACAGGGAGAAATACACTTGCTGTTCAAGTGTCATTCGTCATGTGTAGCTTGGCCCCAAGCCTCACTACGTGATCAAGTGGAGTGCAAGTAGAGCGCAAGTGAACAGGGAGGAATACATGTGAGTCTGTTCAATTGCCGTTCAACTGTCATTTGTCACTTGTAGCTTGGCTCTAAGTTTCAAGCAAATTGGATCAAAGGGTCCAATTCTATGGGTCTTTGAACCAGGTGCTGCCAGTCATCCCACTTGCAGAGCTGTGAACTGGGAAAAGGAAACAGTCCTGAAAAATGTCCCTATCCCTACAAATGATGGAGGGAAGGAGAAGGAACCAGCTAGACTCATACCTCTGCATACATGAGAATACATTATTCTCTATGGTGAGTTACTGTTTTTCAACCAAATGCCAGGGACTGAACCTGGACCTTCTAAACGCCAAGCAAATACTCTACCACTGAGGTACAACCTCACCCTAAACTGGGAGATCTGTTAGGAAGACTGATGTCCTTTTTTTTTTGGAATGCTACATCATGGCATTTACATTCCTATTATCCACTACTGAACTATACAAAATTAAGCATTAGAAGTGTTTGAAGGTCTCTATTGCTATTTCTCCCCAAAATACTGCAATACTGTCTTGTCTTTTTAAAGTACCACTGGCATTTATTTTTAAAGTTTTCTCTACAGAACAGATGAAATAGAGATTTTTTAATATCCATCTGTACAAGATAAATGGAGCACAAATTCAATCAAGTTTTAAATTAGGGTTATGTATGCAAGGAAAAGGGGATTATACTATTTATTTATTTTAAAAAATTCTATGCAGCTTTCTTGCCAAATAAGGTCTCCATAGCAGCAAAAATTAAATTAAATTTAAAATAAATTCTTCAACAGTGATGGAAAGTGCCATCAAGTCATAGTTGAATTACAGTGACCCCTACAAGGCAATAGACTAACAGAGGTGGTTCGCCATTGCCTGGCTCTGCAACCCTGGTCTTCATTGGAAGTTGCCCATACAATTACTAACCAAGGACATCTCTGCTTAACTTCTAAGTTCTGATGAAATCAGGTTTGCCTAGGCTATCCAGGTCTGGGCAAACAATTCAATAAAACATATTTAAAAAGAAGCATGCATAATAATGCAATTAAAAAAGAGGAGCAAGATTTGAGTCCAGTAGCACCTCAAAGACCCAACAAGATTTTGGGGTTATAAGTTTTTGACAGTGATCTCAAAAAGGAGATTTCAGTGATCTCAGAAAGAGAGCTTTGTCTCTTAAAAGATTATACCTCAGAAATCTTGTTGGTCTTTAGAGTCCTATTGGACTTCTCCCCTGAAATTAAATGAAAAATTAGTGGGGGGTATACCAAGCAAAACAAAATGTCCTCGGTTGGCAGAAGATAACAATACATGTCTGTAAATTGCATCAAGAATATTCAAAAGAAGCAAAAACAAGTGATCGTTGAATGGGACTGATCCAAATGCTAGTAGGGTGAGAATGGACAGGGTATTTGTTTAAAAAGAACACAGAATCAGCTTATGTTGAACTTCCAGGAGACTGTAATGGTTGGCAGTGAACAGAGCAAGCCAGTGTCATTTTCAAATTATGTTTTAAGTGCTAAATTTCTTTATAGTTAATATTAAAATAATTTTTTTTAAAAAAAAATTTATTGGGTTAGAATCCGTTATTTTTACTTTACATTCAATTTTCCCCAAATTTTTCATTTCTAACCCCCTCCCTTTCCCCCCCTTTTGTTGACTTCCAACAGCTTTCCCACCCTTTGTCCCTTTTCCCTTACTTCTATTAAATTCCTCTATCTAAAACAGATATACATTCTCCATTATATTAAGCAGTACATCCTTAACTACTTTTCTTGTTATATACCCAAACTGTAAGTCTTTGTTTCCATCTTGGATAAACAATTTATCCCATTTTCCAGTTTTAAATATTTCTATATATCATAAACCTATATATCATAAACCATAAAAATCTTACATTTAAATCAAACAATTTGACTTATTCTCTATATATTACTCATTCTATCTTTTTATGGTAATTCTATATAGCTCATCACATAGTCAATCAATTTGACTCTTCTGTACATTCAGTTTGGTGCATTATATAAATCTTATCAAAGAAAGAAAATATTGTTGGTTACTCAATCCTTATATTTAAACCTTATCATTAATTATTTTCTATCCATATTCTATCTATTAACCTATATATATCTATATGTATATCAATCTGTTAATCTAACTGCTTATAAATTCACATTTATCTCTTCCTCCCCCGGTAAAGTCACCCCCCTCTATTATACTTTTGTTATACTTCAGTAGTTCTCAAACTGCCACAGTTTTCCTCCCACCTCCCATTTCTTCTCCAGATATTGTTTCAGCTTCTCCCAATCTGTGTTAAACTGCCCTGAGTCCAGATTTCTCAGTTTTCTTGTCATCTTGTCCATCTCTGCCATATACAGCAATTTGTAGATCCAATCTTCAATAGTTGGCACTTCTCGTACTTTCCATTTTTGCGCATACAAAAGTCTAGCTGCTGCTGTCATATAAAATATTAACGTCCTATGATGGGCTGGAATTCCCTCCATTCCCAAGTTTAGTAGCAGGAGTTCTGGGTTCTTATTTATTTGAAATTGTAAAATTTCACTCATTTCTCTTATTATTTCCCCCCAGTACTGCCTGGCTACCTCACATGACCACCACATATGATAGAGGGAGCCCTCATGCTTCTTACATTTCCAGCATTTATTAGAAGTGTTCAAATTCCCTAGCGCAATCTTCTTTGGTGTCATGTACCAACGATAGATCATTTTGTAAATGTTCTCTTTAATATTAGTACATGTCGTTATCTTCATTGTAGTTTTCCACAAGTATTCCCATGCCTCCATTGTTATTTCTTTATTAAAATTTATAGCCCATTTCACCATCTGTGTTTTAACTGTCTCGTCCTCGGTATACCATTTCAACAGTACTTGGTATACCTTGGATATTCTTTTCTTGTCTTCTTTTAGAAGGGTCTGCTCTAGTTCCGAATTCTCTGTTCGTATACCCCCCTTTACAGAGTCCGAGTTATATAAGTCTCTGATCTGTCTATACTGGAACCAGTCGTAGTTAGGTGATAGTTCCTCTTGCGTCTTTATTCTAAGTTTAGATGCTTCAGTTTTAGTTATTTCTTTATACGTTAAACATTGTTGTTCATTATCAACAGCTCTCGGATCTATCACCTCATATGGAACCACCCACAAGGGAGTTCCTTCTTGTAAATAATTTCTGTACTTCTTCCAGATTATATATAGACTTCTCCGTACAAAATGGTGCAGGAACATCGAGTTGACCTTTACTTTGTCATGCCATAGGTATGCGTGCCATCCAAATATTTTTTTATATCCCTCTAGGGCTAATAGTTTCTTGTTCTTTAATGTCATTCACTCTTTCAACCAAACTAGGCAGATTGCATCATGGTAAAGTCTCAGATTGGGCAGTTGCATTCCGCCTCTTTCCTTTGCATCTTGTAAAACTTAATATTAAAATAATTGATCACAGAGTTGCTTTATTATGTAACGTGCATCCTTAATGAAAGGTTAAAAGTGTCTCTTTGAATGGTTCAGAAGTGCCCTTTTGAGTGTATTTCCTCCCAGTGGAAATCCCTTTTTAAAGGGGCTCAGTTCCTAGCATGATAGCAGTGTAATCCTAAGTAGCATTACTCTAGTCTAAGACCACTGAAATTAATGGGCTTAGACTGCAGTAACTCTGCTTAGGATTGCACTGTAAGTGAAGTACACCTTTCAAATTATTTACTGTGACAATGAGAAAATGATTTATCGTTTCCACGATAAATGCTGTAGAATTCTCCTATTCTACAGCACTGAAACAAACAATCTGTAATCTTCTATGACATTTTCCAATTGAACCCATCATAGGTTGTGACTAGACATGGGCATGAACAGAAAAAAAATGAACATGGTGTTCATTGTATTGTCGAAGGCTTTCACAGCCGGAGAACGATGGTTGTTGTGGGTTTTCCGGGCTGTATTGCCGTGGTCTTGGCACTGTAGTTCCTGATGTTTCGCCAGCAGCTGTGGCTGGCATCCTCAGAGGTGTAGCACCAAAAGACAGTGAGTTTTTCCAAAACCTCTGAAGATGCCAGCCACAGCTGCTGGTGAAACGTCAGGAACTACAATGCCAAGACCATGGCAATACAGCCCGGAAAACCCACAACAACCATGGTGTTCATTGTTCATTGCCATCCATGCACAACGAACAACGAACATTGACGAACCTGATCCTGTTCATGAACATGTTTGTTGCTTGTTGTTTGTGGGGGCCAGCAGGCTCTCCTCCAGCCATTAAGATCCCTACCACACCACTTCCAGAAACCCTACCTGAGCAGGCAGCAGGAAAGTTACCAATAATAAATAATAGCTTGGCCCCAGAGCCTGGCAGCAGCCCTGGAACCTGAAGGGGTAGATTCCTAGCCCATCACACACAAAGAAAATTCAAGCTCCAACGCACTCACCCTGTCTCTCTAACAGCAGCTGTCTCTCCCTGAAAGCCAGAGCTGAGAGCCCCCCTCCCCCATGATCTTTGCTCTCTTGTAACAAATGTGAAGCTCCAGTCCACACTTGAAAGGAAGACCTGTCTATCAAGCTAAATTGGGCTTAGATTGGGGTTTCCAGGGCAACAGCAGGAGTTCAGACAGAGTTCAGACAATCCCTGCCTAAGTTACCAAGGGAATTGATTGCAGGTGCCAGACTGTCTGGCTTGATGAACAGCAGTGAAAAGGGCTTGCAACGACTGCCTGTTCGTTTAGAATGTGGCTTCACGAACAGCTTGTTCACGAACAGCAGATTGGGCTGTTCGTGAGTTTTTTTTAGTTCATATTGCTGTTCGTGCCCATCTCTAGTTGTGACCTGAAGAGTGAAAAAGTGCTTTACTGAATCAGGACAATTAGAAACAATAGCACTTATCTCTCAAATTAATAAGCTTGCAATAGGACTCACATCTCAGATTAAAAAGCTTCCTGATTATTAAAAAAATGCTGCTTCTACAACTATCAAGAAGAAAGGACACAGTAGTTTGATTCAAACAGCCATAACCATGATTTTTAAACTTATTTTTTACTAGTTTGTGAAACCAAGATTCAGCTTACAGACAATTATTCAAATCTTGGGCCATTTTCAGATGTCTTTAAAATAGCGCGATACTATGGAAGGCTGCCAGCTTCCTTTTGCGATTTCCTCAGCTGCATCATCACTGCCTGCCTCCATTTTGTAAATGGATGGCATCAAAAATCGCTCGAGGAAGCCGGCAGCATTCCATGAGTATCGCGCTATTTTAAAGATGTGAAAACGGCCTTGGTTTGCCTCCACAAGTACTGGTTTCTTGTTCTTCTCTTGCTGTCTGGAATGGTGATGCCAGAACAGAATGCAGGATTTAACCAGGATTAAGCTGGGACATTTCCATTTCAGACATCATGTAAAACCATACTGAAAGCAAATATGACTAATAAACCAATTTCAGGATCAGGTTTGATGGACCTAATTAACCACAGTTAGCAGAATGGCCTGCATTTGATCATACAAAGTTAGTTTAAGTAAACCATAGTTTCGTTCAATGTTTGTACTAATCCAGCTCCCCACCCTTACCATTAGTACTGAGCCTTTTCTGATTTTGCTATATCCTAGAGGATTAAAAGTTCAAACTATTGCATGGAATGGTTTTACTATTTTTCCAGTCACGGGCATTAAAAATTAGAAATCAGACAGCATGAAATTGGAAATTTTCAATGGAAACTGTGTTATATTTTTGATTGAGAATGTACCATATTCTAAAAAAAAAGAACAGAAGCTTAACATTTCAATAAAATACCCAGACTCTCCCACTTTTATGACATTCTAATTGCTAACAGGAAACAGTAAAAAAAACACGTCGTATGTCTTCATATCCTATACAGTGAAATGCAAGATATTACCAATATTTTATTATTATTATTATTATTATTATTTATTAAATTCATAGTCCACCCTCCCCACGAACAGGCTCAGGGCAGATTACAACATACAGATAAAAACACATTAATACATTGAATGTATATCGAATAATAATAAAAGCCAGATTTAGCAGCATAAAAACAAACTCTACACCATGTTCCTAATATCCCAGGATGGTATTCAATCCACCCTTCCCTGCCAACCATAAGGGGAAGAGAGGGGTGAAGACGTGAGTTGGGACAGATGACTCATATAGCCCCCATATGTGATGACTCATGTAGCTCATATTGAAACAAGAGAATTGCTCAAGTAAGACCTAATTTTCTCTGAAGTGATAAATCTGTGCGGGCTGTACTACTTCAGAATGCAGGTGAGGACTCACATGCTTACAGCCACCAACAATGATGAGTCCTTTTCTGTACAGAAACTTCTCTGTATTTTCAGCAGCCGCGGGCCAGGCACGGCAGGCGTCCAGGGAGGCATGCGGAACCTCCCCAGCCACCCACCGCACCCGACTGGGAGCGCAGGCAGCCTCCGCACACTGTCCCAGCCGCCCGACGGCCAATGGGGGTGGCTTGCTGCATGACGACGTCACATGCAGTGACATCGTCATGCAGTCCGGGGGCACATGCACACTCCATGCATGTGCACGTAGGGGCAGCCACGGGCACCAGAAACCCTGGCGCCGCCCCTGCCTATAGCAAAAGAACAATTTTAATTTGGCTATGAAGAAAAGCATGCTGGGATGAGCTTTGGCTGCTCCCTTCCCTTATTCTCCTTTTCCTCTACCATGAATTGGCCTTGTAACTTGCAAGACTAGCAGTTTAGCTGCAGACTGTGCCAGATAAGGGTGTTTCCGGGATCATGATTTATAACAGGCGATGGCCTCCACAGTGTGCCTTTGTTCTTCTAGTACTCTGCATGCTTTCTCAAGAATGTACCTCTTTTGGTATGTGAAAAGATAACAAGAGGTGCCCCAAGAGTGTCGAATGTAACATATAATGGACTAAAATGACCTGTCAATCTCTTAGAGTTTCTGAGTAGTTATTATCTTATTTGTGTAATGAGAAACTTGATTATTTTGAAGATCTTTGATTTGTTTGTAAGAACCTATATACGATAGCAGGCATGGCCTGCGTGACATGCATTGTTCGAAATTTATTTATTTTATTATTTTATTTTATTTTATTTATGTCATTTATAGTCTGGTTTTCTCACTGAGACTCATCTCTGCTTTGCATCAGCTTATTTGGGTCTGTTTACTCTAATAAACTTTTTCTTATTTTGCCGTGATTAGTGGGGTGCTGAAATCAGTTTTGGGGTCTCCGTGAACTGAGAAGTTGGTGAGTTCCCCTTACAGTAACATCCCCATCATGCATAAAATTGTCTTAGCTGGCTGCTTGCAGGGGCTTTATCTGTTAAGCCAAACTTAGGAGGTTTTATAAGGAGAGAGTTTTGGGGGAAAATCATTACAAACAGTGATGTATTTTCTACCAAAGCGATGGTAAGTCTTCCACAGAAGGATTGATTATTGAGACAAATCTGGCAATAAATGTTAGATAAACCACAACGTGATTAAATATATTATTGACCACAGTGAATTCTGTTATGTAATCAATTTTGTATTGCTGATACTGAGAGGCAAATGCTGTGCGGCAGAGAGAAACATTGTCTTAATTTTATTATATTTCTTTATTGTTCAGCCAACATCTAATGCTTTGTGTCATGTAGCATTCTCAGAAAGAATCAGTTCAAGTGCTTGGGTACAGATGTTTTCCCTTCAGAGAATAGGAATGGTCATGTGCACCCAAAGTTGATGTGGAAATCTGCACTGAAACAGCTGACTGCAGCTTCAGGGTTTATAGTCCATGCACATAAGGGATCTGTGAGAGCAGAACCACAAGTGACAAAAGGCACAGATTGGACACTTGTCAGCTTCCCTCAAGTTTTGATGGGAAATGTAGGCATCCTGGTCTCACAGCTTCGCTCTCTGACTGCTGTCCAATGGACTTTTCAACTGTCACTTGTCCAACATTCCATCAAGCTGCCTGCATTTCCCATCAAAACTTGAGGGAAGCTGACAAGTGTCCAATCTGTGCCTTTTGTCACTTGCGGTTCTGCTCTGAGTCTATAGAGAGTTTCCCTCCATTGCAGTAATTTTGAACACAAGTTACTTCCACAAGCCAACTAATAAATGTTTATAATATAAATTCAAACATGAACTATAATGGCAACTGTTACCTAAAAAGACTATCCCAAGCAATTCTAAACACATTTACACACTCCTAAACCCATTGAAGTCAATAGACTTGCAGGGGCATAACTCTTCTTAGGATTGAACATAAGAACATAAGAACATAAGCAAAGCCATGTTGGATCAGGCCAGTGGCCCATCCAGTCCAACATTCTGTCACACACAGTGGCTAGAAATCCAGTGCCATCTAAAGGACTGTCAGTGAGGCCAGGACACCAGAAGCCCTCCCACTGCCTTCCTTCCAGCACCAAGACAACAGAGCACCACCTCCCCACAAAGAGAATACCATCTATCTCCTGTGGCTAATAGCCACTGATGGACCTCTGCTCCATATATTTGTCCAGCCCCCTCTTGAAGCTGGCAATGCTTGTAGCTGCCACCACCTCCTGTGGCAACGAATTCCATGTGTTTATCACCCTTTGTGTAAAGTAGTATTTTCTTCTATCTGTTCTAACCCGACTGCTCAATAATTTCATAGAGTGCCCACGAGTTCTTGTATTGTGAGAAAGGGAGAAAAACACATCTTTCTCTACCTTCTCTAACCCGTGCATTATCTTGTAAACCTCTATCATGTCTCCCCTCAGTCGTCTTTTCTCCAGGCTAAAGAGCCCCAAGCGCCTCAATCTTTCCTCATAGGGAAAGTGTTCCAACCCTTTAATCATTTTAGTTGCCCTTCTCTGTACTTTTTCCAGTGCTATGATATCTTTTTTAAGGTGTGGCGACCAGAACTGTACACAGTACTCCAAATGAGGCCTCACCATCGATTTATACAGAGGCATTATGATACCGGCTGATTTGTTTTCAATCCCTTTCCTAATAACCCCTAGCATAGCATTAGCTTTTTTTATGGCAGTCGCACACTGTGCTGACGTTTTTAGTGAGTTATCTATCATGACTCCAAGATCTCTCTCTTGGTCAGTCTCCGCCAGTTCAGACCCCATCAACTTGTATTTATATTTTGGATTTTTGGTTCCAATGTGCATTACTTTGCACTTGGCTACATTGAACCTCATTTGCCACATGGATGCCCACTCTTCTAGCCTCGACAGATCCCTTTGGAGTGCCTCACAATCCTCTCTGGCTTTCACCACCCTGAACAATTTCGTGTCATCTGCAAATTTAGCCACTTCACTGCTTAATCCCAATTCCAAATCATTAATAAACAAGTTAAAAAGCATTGGACCCAATACCGACCCCTGTGGCACCCCACTGCTCACCACCCTCCACTGTGAGAAGTGCCCGTTTATACTCACTCTCTGTTTCCTATTAATTAGCCAGTTTTCGATCCACAAGAGGACTTGGGATTGGATGCATCTGTTTTGCAGGTCTGAATCTCAGAACATGTACCGTCTTTAGAACAACACCTTCAGAGTTACCACTTGAAATGAAGTTTTTGAATGTTTGTTTTAAAAGATAATTCTAAAACATGCAGAATAGTGAACAACTACTCAACATTTTATTTTTTTGTCATTCCCCATCCCCTGCTAAAAGAAGCGATACATTAACTCCCTGGGAATAGAAAGAACCACTGGACATGAACTGGATTTTAACAAATCAACTGAACTGAGAAAAAATTGTTATCCTTGATTCCTATCTATGAATTCTTCACATTTTAATCATGTCCCTTGCTTAATATTTCATATATAGTTCTTCTTACCCAGAAAAACTTCATAAGGATTGTTGCTCCCCACCCACCCACCCCCCATTGGTTCTGGCACCATACAGCTTCGATTTAGGCCCTGATTTCTGCACATCTTTTTTGTCTTTAGTTTGCTTTGGGTTTTCATCCCCCTCCCTTCTAGTTCTTTTAAGAACACTTTTACCCCAATCTTTTTCTGGAAGCAGATTTTGATTCAATTTCCCCCTTGTATGTATTGTTTCTTCCACTTTTGTTTGTCCTGCCAACTCCCATCCATCTCTAACCCACTTTTCAATTATTGAATGTTCTTCATCATCATGAAACCGCTCCTCCTCCCATATTATTTCCACCTGGTTGTTGTTTTAATTGTCATTTTCATAGTGTTATATTGACCTACTCATGTAATAATACATGCAGCAAATTATCTGAATCCACAGCATTCATTAAAAAAGAAAAAAAAATTAAGTCTCTAACTTGTTCCCCTGAGGAGATATGCAAGGGAAGGGGCTAGAGAGTTACTTTTTAAAGAAATGAAATCTGGGAATTCAGAGAATCTGCTGCATATATTGTTATAAAGGTAGTGGTGCAGTGGGTAAGAGTGCAGGACTCTAATCTGGATTCCCCACTCCTCCACTTGAAGCAAGCTGTGTGACCTTGGGTCAGTCAGAGCTCTTCCAGATCTCTTCCAGATCTCTCTCAGCCCTACCCACCTCACAGGGTGTTTGTTGTGGGGATAAGAATAACATACTTTGTAAACTGCTCTGAGTGGGTTTTAAGTTGTCCTGAAGGGCAGTATATAAATAGAATGTTGTTGTTGTTGTTGTTGTTATAATATGAAAATGATTTTTTTAAATGCAAAATCTGGGTGGGCCCAGGGGAGAGGGGTGGCCACTTCTGGCACCAAAAAAAGCAGCATGGTTTGAAAAGGTGGTGGAGCTCTTTTAGGCTCCCCGATGCAGACTTCCCCATGTGCTCCTTTTTAATCTTTTTAAAAAATCAACCCTTGTAACTACAAGTTGTTTAGGTTGGTTTTTAATTATAATAATAATAATGTTTATTGCTTTTCCAGCCGAAGCCATAAGCCATACAAACACCAACAAAATATGAACTGTACACTTGAACATACCCAATTCAATGTATTGTCGAAGGTTTTCACGGCCGGAGAACGATGGTTGTTGTGGGTTTTCCGGGCTGTATTGCCATGGTCTTGGCATAGTAGTTCCTGACACAAATATAACACGCAAGGAGAGAAATGCCATCAAGTCCCTCAATGCAGATCCAGACATCATCATTCTACCAGCTGATAAAGGCAATGCTACAGTGATCATGAAAACAGAGGAATACAAAAAGAAGATTAAGGAACTCCTGGACCCCTCCACCTACAAAAAACTAAAACGAGATCCCACCTGCAAAATCACCAGGCTAACAAATGCGCTGATCAAGAATTCCTCACTACATCCCGACACGCACAGAAAACTATGCAAGACAGAAGCACAGCCACCTAGACTATATGGACTCCCTAAAATACATAAGGATTCAGTCCCACTCTGACCCATTGTGAGTGCCATTGGCTCACCGACATATGAATTAGCTAGACATCTGGCCGATCTCCTGCAGGACCACATCGGGAAAACCTCGTCTTACATCAAAGATTCAGCAGATTTCATCAACAAAATCAGTTCTCTGAAACTCAATCCACAAGACATACTTGTCAGTTTTGATGTTGTATCCCTGTTTACCAAGGTTCCAGTAAAAGACACTATTGCACTTATTAATCAGAATTTCCCAGAGGATGTAACAGCCTTATTCCATCATTGTCTGACAACCAGTTACTTCCAATGGGATAACGAATTCTATGAACAGATGGATGGGGTGGCCATGGGGAGCCCTCTCAGCCCAGTTATAGCAAACTTCTACATGGAACATTTTGAAAAAACAGCTCTAGAATCAGCACCCCACAAACCTAGTGTATGGTTCCGGTTTGTGGATGATACATTCATCATTTGGAGCCATGGGGAGGAAGAATTGATGAGGTTTTTGAATCATCTCAACAACATCCACCTGAACATACAATTCACAATGGAGAAAGAAATCGAGGGAAAACTCCCACTCCTGGATACTTTGGTCACCCGCAAAGCAAACTTTCAGTTAGGTCACAAGGTCTACAGGAAACCAACTCACACTAATCGGTACTTACACAAAAACTCCAATCACCACCCCCGACAGAAAAGAGGCATAATGAAAACATTAGTGGATCGTGCAAGACGGATATGTGAGCCGCACTTTCTCAATGAGGAAATTAATCATCTAAACCACACACTTCAGGCAAATGGCTACTCCAGAAATGAAATCCGAAGAGCAATCAAACCCAGGATGAATCAAACAACCAAGGAAAAACAGTCTCCTACAGGAAAAGTGTTTTTGCCATATATCAAAGGAATTACTGATCAGATGGGAAAGCTTATGAAAAAGCATAACCTTCAAGCAGTATTCAGACCCACCCGAAAAATACAACAGATGCTACGATCAGCAAAAGACAGTAGAGACCCTCTCACGTCTGCAGGAGTATACTGTATACCCTGCAGCTGTGGACAAGTTTACATCGGGACCACAAAGCGTAGCATCCAGACAAGAATAAAAGAACATGAAAGACACTGCAGACTTGGACAACCTGAAAAATCAGCAGTGGCTGAACATAGCCTAACTCAAACAGGGCACAGTAACTTATTCCAGGACACCAAAATACTGGACAACACTTCCAACTACTTTGTCAGACTGCACAGGGAAGCCATTGAAATTCACAAGCATAAGCAAAACTTCAACATGAAAGAAGAAACCTTAAGAATGAACAGAGTATGGTTTCCAGTTCTGAAACACACCAGGCTAACAAAACACTCTATACCCGAAAATAGCCCTGTAGAGAAGATTAGCACATCAAGCACCAATCCATATGCAAAAGAACCTCCTCAGGATACAGTGAAGCCTCCCGCCATTAGCATTCCACACCCTGGGAAACTCTTACAGGATGACTCAGCTCAACCCCACCCCTCCTGAGTAGATATAAATGACCTGCCAACATCTTTTCCACACTGTGACACAGAGATCTCTGTCTTTCGGTGCTACACCTCTGAAGATGCCAGCCACAGCTGCTGGCGAAACGTCAGGAACTACAATGCCAAGACCACGGCAATACAGCCCGGAAACCCCACAACAACCATCAATACCCAAGTCACATAGACATAACTCGTCATTATCACTTTAAACTATCTAAACTCATGAAAATCTTGTTTTTTTATCACCGTGGCTAGAAAGGAAGCCACTATAGCTGAGGTTTGATTTGAAGGGAAGCTTTTCTTTTAACATAATAGGAATAATAAATCTCTCTCTTTCCTTACTCCACATAGGGCAAAAAACTATTATATGATCCAAGGTCTCTAACTTTCCTTGTCCACAGTCACAAACTCGTTCAGAATAAGGGAGTCCAGAGAAACTACCAGAAAGCACTTTAGAGGGGAAGGCGTTAAGTCTAGCCAATGTGAAGGCTCTGTGTTGAGCTGGAATCTTTAAAGAATAGCAATAAGATGGAATAGCCTCTGGGGGTGAAAGTCTATTCCGAACATGTACGTCTGGTTCTCTGAAGAGTACTGCTGTAATCGAGATCCTTTAGTTTTAATTTTATAACTCTTAGGGCCTCATTTGTCTGTAAAGATGTTATATCAATATCCAGAATTTTTAGTTTCTGGTTAATTAAATTAGTTCGGCT
The DNA here is from genome assembly GCF_028583425.1 of Eublepharis macularius. NCBI lineage: Eukaryota > Metazoa > Chordata > Lepidosauria > Squamata > Eublepharidae > Eublepharis > Eublepharis macularius. The sequence continues at coordinate 71,084,811 of NC_072799.1, forward strand.
ACTCTTATAGGTAACCTGCGAGATCAAATGTGCAAAACCTCCTTTCCCTGAATTGTCCTTGTAAATTTCCTTGTTTAAGAACAACTTAAAGGCTGTAATCCATGCTCTCTTCTCAATTGAGGGTTGGGCGAATTCCACCCTAAGTGCAGTACCTGCTACGCATCTTGGGACTGCCGCTATCTCCCTCAAAAATGTGTGTAGAGGGGTGTCCAGGTTGTCGGATACACCTTCAATCCACACTCCACACCCATAAAGTATCTGTGGGATAACCTTAGCATTAAAAATCCTAATAGCTGCTCGTATATGTTTTGCTCCTTTGGAGTAAAAGAATTTTTTAATTGCCATTGATGAAATGTTTGCGGCCTTCAGAGCAGCCTGAATATGTGGTTTCCATGACAGATTGTAATTAAAAGTGATACCAAGATAACTAAAGGAGGGGACTCTCTCCAAAGCCCCTCCCAGTACTCTTATCGATTTGGAGCCGTTATGGAAGGACCTGGAAAATCTCAGGACTTTTGATTTAGCATAATTAACTTTAAGTTCCTCATTATTACAATATGTGATAAATGCGTTAATTAGTGATTTTAAACCTAATTCTGTTTTGGAGATAAGGAGAGCATCGCCTGCGTATAAAAGAATCGAAATTGGAGTATTTGCTAGATAAGGGGGGTGTCTGGTATGTGATTTCACAAATGGAATCATATCATTAATGAATAGATTAAATAAGGATGGAGCCAGCAAACAACCTTGTTTCACACCTTTATCGGTTTGAAAACTTGGAGTTAATTGACCCTGCCAGTTGTACCTAATTTGGGCGGAAGTGTCAGTATATAAGTTCATAATTAAATATAAAAGTCTTTTATCTATTGTAGATTCTGACAATTTATGCCACAATCTACAACGATTAATAGAATCAAATGCGGTCTTCAAATCCATGAAGGCCGCATAGAGTTTACCGCCGGGGGGTGCCAAATATTTGCTTGCTAGATGGTGTAAAACCAAACAATGATCCATAGTCAAGGCCCCTGTATGGAAGCCTGTTTGTTCAGGGTAGAGTACTGCTTCTTGATCCATCCAATCCATTAACCTATCAAGAAGTTGTGCCGCAAAGATTTTCCCTGGAATAGAAAGTAGACTTATAGGACGATAGTTATGAGGGTCGGACCTATTACCTTTCTTATAAATTGGGAGTTTTTAATTATATAAAACAATTAATTAAAAAAATCAACCCTTGTATTGATATAATGTTATAACCATACGGAAAAAAATAAAAGAGGGAGGTGCAGTGACGTCACCTATGATGCCACCAAAGATGATGAAAATCCTGATTATTTAAGGCATGTGCAGAACACAATAAGCCACCTCCACAGCTATAAAAATGCAAACAAAGGCAGGCATGTGGAAGAACCATACCCAAACCAATTTCAGTGCTTGGGGATCAACTGCTAAGAAAATCAGGAATAAGTCAAGTGTGCAGAAAAGCCTAGAGTTCTAAGGTCCATGACTTCAGAAGGCGGTACACTTGCTTAGGACTGCAGTCCATGTCGCTGCACTAATTGCTTATCAGAGACTTATCAAGTTAACATTTACTTATAAATTTTCTATTGCAATATTTGTACCACTCCTAGCATTGCCAACTACAGCTTGGGAAATTCCTGGAAGTTCAGGCGTAGTGCCTGGGGAGGGTGAAGTCTGGGAATGGGAGGAAGGTCGGCAGGTTGTGATACCACAGAGTGCCTCCTCCGAAGCTGCCATTTCCTCCAGGGGAACTGATTTCTGAAGTCTGGAGATGAGCTGTAATTCCAAGAGAATTCCAGGCTCCACCTGGAAGTTAGCAATCCTAACCCCTCTTCTCCTCTTTGCTCAAGTGGAGTAAAGTAAAATGGGTTTGCTACAGGCATTATCTTAAATGCAGATATAACCCAACATTTTAACAACCGCAGTTCAAGCAAAAGTAAGAAGCACTGGTTAGGAAACAGCAAAGAGGCATGAATTCATCTTCTCTTCAGTTAAGCTGCTACTGTGCTGAGAGAACAGCACAACCAAATAAGGCACTTCAGTGGTTAACGAGGAACTAGTTCTTTATAAAACTATCTTTAAAATCCCGGAAAATATTAGAACATGTAAAAAAAAATACAAGAATGGTGATCAATTTCCAGTTATCCCTTTGAGGCCTAGTGTCTCGGTGTCTTTTATATGAAAATTGTAAACTGGCTACAACTGAAAGCAAGCTGTCTCTTACTGACTCTCAGATCTGCAAAACTGTTATAAAGCTGCATAAAGGACACTGCTGGAAAATGAAATAAGACAAATTACTGCATCAATTTTCTATTTCAGAAAACAGAAGATAAAGACTCTGTAACACAAAACTATGGTTTAGTATAACTTGAATTAGTTTGTGAAACCAGGATTCTGCTTGCAGATGATTGCTCAAATCCAAGTTTGCCTTTACAAATGTTGGTTTCATTACCTTTAATCTAGCCAGGCTTCTCCAAAGCTGGGAGTGAATGAGCTAACAGGGAGGAGTAAGACAGGTTTAAGCAAAGATGTCTACATTCACACATCACATGAAACCAACAGTGCTTCCTCTTCTTCCTGTACAAAATAGTCTTGTGCATATTCTGAGAACACTTTACAGTATAATTTATTCACACTAGGGCTGTGCATAACGGGAAAAAATGAGCCGAAAATACACACAGAACTCGCTGGTTCAGCACATTAAAGCAGCTTCTAGAATGCTGAACCAAAACTAGGAAACTAAATTGTAACAAGTCCCTCTCACCAAGATGTTTGTCTTTCATTTCAGTTCGTATCTTCCAGAAGCAAGCAGGCACTGGACTCACCTCGCAGGACAGCAGCTTGTTTTCCTGAACAGTGTCAATCAGATCCAAGGGGAGAGAAAACTTACGTACTTAATTAACTCTGTTGGTAGGAAGGGGGAATGAGACCAACGTGCTTGAGTGCATCTCTCCTCCCTCTGCCCCTGCCCTGTGTTGCTACCTAGGAAATGGCATTTTCTCTCTTCCTGACAATAAGGTCCCAATAAGGTCCATCCCCATATATCAAGTTTGTAAAAGTTTGGAAGGGAGACTTCGATCATAGGCTTCAGTTTGAAAGACACTTCCCTGGGAGTAAACACTATTGAATAACATGGGACACTACAGTATGCATGCAAAATATTATGTCTTCCTTATGCTGCCACCACACAATACAAAATGTCGCTATTTAAATGGTGTTTTAATATTTATACAGATGTAATGTTTTAAATTGTTTTTAAATGTTGTTAGCCACCCTGAGCCCGCTTGCGGGGAGGGGGGGAATATAAATATGAAACAATAACAATAACAATAATACTTACCTTTTTTAAATTGCTTCCATAGTCTTTCAGGGCTCTGTTTTTCTGAGCCAAATGGCAAATGCGTACTTACTCCGCTATTTCAAAAACAAGCCTGCCTGCCCCCAGAGCAAAAGGAAAATGTAAAGAGAAAACAGTTCTGTTTGGGAGGCAGGGGTTCAGCCAATCACACTGCCTGCCTGCACTTGGGCAATGGAGAAGACTGGCAACGAGAATGCCCTGTTGTGTAGCAGAGCAGAACACTGAGCATCAAAAGGAGGGATTTAGATTTGCCCCTACAAAGCACAAGGAAACTGCAGCAACAGGCAACAACAGAATGCAAAGATAAGAAGTTGTTGGCAATATAGAAAAAGGAAACATGTAGCAGGCTAGTCTTTAACGTTGCTGCACTGCACTAGTTGGAGCGCCCTCCTACTTGCGAATGCCCCACTTCTCCACCTGCCAACACTTGCCTTCTACAGGTCAGTTGTGTGTGTTTGTGCTCTTGCGTTTGAGGAAAAACTTAATGGATCAATGGTTAGACTAAGAGGAGGGCTATTGCTGATTTTGGTTAAGTGCGAAAACAGCTGCCCCAGAGCCTTGTTTCCCCACGTCCACCCCTTGAAAAGAACAGTGTGTATTCGTGCGTATGCGGCCAATGTGCATTCAATGAACCGGAACGGAAAAAAATAACTGGATCAGTTCAGCACCAGCTGACCCGGAACAAACTAGTAATGGAATGGAGCCGAAACGGATATGGAAACTTTCTTGGTGCCCACCCCTAATTGGCAGCTCTCTGGCCAACCAGTTGCCCTAGAGGAACAACAAACAGGTCTCAGAGACAAGGCCTTCCCTGACATTGCCTCTTACCACTGGCTTTCTGAGGTTTACTGCCTCTGGATATGGAGGTCCTGTTTACTAACTGCAGCTAGTAGCTTTCTATGTAAGTGCAAAGTTATTTGGGAATTACTAGAAATATTGATATTGATATAAATATATATTGAACGGTCATCTAATGGGTTCAGAAGAATTTCAAATAGTCTTTTATATTCACTCTGTCGTGATGAATTGGGAGAGAGAAGGGATATTTTCAGCTTCTTTCGTAGCAAGGTAAAAGCAAATTTTCAAGAGGTTAAGTTGGGACTTACATGGTAAAAACATCAATAGTGTCCCCAGCAGCTCTTGCCATATCAAAATAGGTTTGAAGGATGTTGACAGTTCCCGAGAGTGCTTCATGACCACAGCCGCAGAAGAGGGCGACTCCAGCGTACAGCAGGATGGTGGCGATCAGTGAGGCGTAGGGAATGCCCCCCAAGCACTTGATGCAACACTCAAAGCACCCTGCGCAAATGCAGAAAAGAAGAACACGTTAACACATTTTAATTTTTCCACTGTCCCAACACAAATTCACATTTTTTGTAGTCACAAGCACTACATATGCACTTTTTAAAACATGAGTCTGCAGGGTCCGTCTTAAGTGTGAGCAAGATTCTGAGCCTGAAGAAAACCCATGATATATAAAATGTGCATTTTGTTCCAATTCTATACGAATTACTATTATTTGATTCTTCTGATTTACATAGAAGTATTAAATATTGAACATGAGCCAGTTTTATCTTGTTCATTGCAGGGCAATGAGAGAAAAACAGGCAAAGTAAATTGGACACGAGTCTCTTGCTGTTTTCTGTAGACATGCAAAATATGGACAGCCATTACTGCCAATGGGGAAGAAGAGGGTTCACTTTATGCCTTGTAGGTAACTGCAGTACATACGCCTTTCTACCAGTAACAATCTAGTTGCTATCATTGGTCTACAGAGGAATAAAACATGCACTACTTAATGATAGTGGTGCAGAATGTACATGAAGCTTCTTTCTTATTGGCTGTCTTTTAGTGGGAGCAGAAAGGAAGTACAGTGTATGGCTATCACTCTGTGCTGGAGCACCTTGTCTGGGTGCTCTGCGCGCACGCATAATGCGCACGCGCTCCCAGAGCTGTGTGATAATGTCACTTTTGTGACGTCATCACGCAGGGGCAGGAGGCATGCCCGCCCGCATGGCAAGCCGGCCGCCCCAGTGCCTGGTGAGCCGTGGAACTGGCAGCGGCGCGGACATGCACTGGGGCAGCCGGCTGGCTTGCCACACGCGCAAGACCTCCCAGCCCTGTGCTCAGCCACCCACGTGGCAAGCCAGCTGCCCCAGCGCACGCCCTTGCCACCGCCAGCTCCATGGCTCACCAGGTGCTGGGGCGGCCGGCTTGCCACATGGCCAGCTGAGCGCAGGGCTAGGAGGCCCTCCGCATGGTTTGCGTGCCCCGCTGCCCTGTGCTGCCTGCGCGGCAAGCCGGCTGCCCCAGCGCCCGATGAGCCACAGAGCTGGCAGCGGTGGCAGTGGCGAGGGAGTGCGCTGGGGCAGCTGGCTTGCTGTGCTGGTGGGCTGGGAGTGCAGGGCTGGGAGGTCCTGCATGCACGGCAAGCCAGCCACCCCATCGGCGGGGCTCTCCAAACCCTGCACTCAGCCTCCTGGGCGGCTGGCAGCCGCACCCAGCGCCCCCTCTTTGGCAGCGCTGGGGACAGGCTACCCCCCCCCCCAAATCCAGCCCTGCTATCACTCCATTGTTTCCTACTTTTGTAATTCCATTTTCTGCTGAGCCTTTTTGGTTTGGGCACGGTTTCTAATTTTTGTAATCTAGTCCTATTGCGTTGTTCTTTGATTTCTCATGATGACATTGTTTTACACCATTTAATCAGCCTTGAGTCTCAGTCAGAAAGATGACCTATAAATACAGCAAGTAAGTAAATAAAAATGACAGGGCATGAAAATAAGGCTTATTCATTCTGTAATGCTCTTGAGTAAAAGGTAGTCCATTCAAAGGAGGATTTCTAGCAGTCTTCTATTGCACCTTTACAGATATATAAATAGACAAAAATTAGCAATGACAATGTTTTTCCAGATCTCACTGGATGGTTCCTGCTATTTAAAACATTTGTTGCAATGCTGAGAACTCAATTTATGGCACTGGGTCTACTCATGTGAAAACTTTGCCTTGAAGTCACTCTCTCACACAGAGAGAAATATCTGCCTTAGGTTCAGTTAAATGAAATATACTTGCACAGGATTGCTTAGTAGCCACCAGCCTTTCATTAGTCCCTCAGTATAAATATGTTAGTCCACTACTTTTCCTTCTATGAAACAGAGCAGTTACTACTACATCCTGAATTCTTGATGTCTACTCCCTGTCCATCCCATTCCCAGCCAGTTTGGTGTAGTGGTTAAGAGCAGCAGGACTCTAATCTGGAGAACCAGGTTTGATTCCCCACTCCTCCACTTGAAGCCAGCTGGGTAACCTTGGGTCAGTCACAGCTCTTTCAGAACTTTCTCAGCCCTACCCACCTCACAGGGAGATTGTCGTGAGGATAATAATAACACGCTTTGTAAACTGCTCTGAGTGAGCGTTAAGTTGTCCTGAAGGCAGGGCCGGCACACCCATAGAGGCCAGGTAGGCGGTGGCCTCAGGCGCGAGGGCCCTGGAGAGGTGCCGGAGGGGGTGTCGGGGGTGGAGGCACGTGCCGCGGAGCTGGTGTGGCTGGCCCTCAGCTGCTGCAGCCAGCCAGCCCCGTGCTGCTGCCTCCGCCATCACCACACGCCCCCAGCTGGGCACAGCAGCCACAAGCCACTGCCGGGGTGCCGCAGGCGCCAAAGACCCTGGCGCCGACAGTGCCTGAAGGGCAGTATATAAATTGAATGTGGTTGTTGTTGTTATCTTGCTTACATGTCTCTTACACACGTCCAGCTTCTTACTGTAGCTCTCACATCTTTTCCTCAGGTAAGATTTGCAGTAGTATTTGTGAGGTCCTGGAATTGATCCCAGAGCCCTAAATTCAGACTAATGTGATGAGGTGGGATTTACGTTGTTTCAACCTTCCTAGAGCTGTTAGCAGAAGGACATAATCCAGCTGTAATGGACTAAAGATGTACAAAGATGCCATTTTTTGTTTCTGTTCATTTCACATGCATTCACTCCATCTGTTTTCTTTGCTAGTTTCCCCATTTCATTCATTTATTTTACCCTGTTTTATCCCATTATCCCAGCATTTAAATGAAAAAAAACAGGTATCATTTTTTCTCTCGAATTCCATTACTTTGATTTGGGGAAAATGCAGTTTTATTGCGAGATTGCAGTTTCATCATCAGATCTGGGGTTTGATGTCATTCTGGTCATTTGTTTCAGAGTGTTCACATGCTTCACCTTTTTAAAACACACACACATATATCTCCAAAAGTGTAGTACAGCCAAGGTTTCCTAATTTATTGCAACTATAGTCTGTCCAGTGATATGGTTAGCAAGCCCAGGGGTTTTTGCATTTCTGTAACTTGAAGTCCATCATTCGGAATGAACATCAAAACCACACTGAAAGCAACATACTGGTAAGAACAGTGGTCCATCAACTACAGTCACTTGTGTTCAGCATCAACCAGTTGCAGGAACATAATCGAAATCATGCCTAAACCAATCTCAAGCCAAATGGAATCTGCCTTACTCCCAGCAGTATGCTAGAAAAAGAGCACGTCATATAGACATGATGGCCACAATTCAAAACACAGCAAAGAACACTTAATCCCATTGAAATCAATGAGTTTAAGTATGCATTTTGTTATTGGCAAGATGACTCCATGCTTTTAAATTTTATCGAATTCATATGTCCGACTAATATAACTTGGGTTTTTATACTGCACATGCCAGCTTGCATTCCAGAATTACTTCAGAGGAAATAAATCAACTATACATTAACAGTTGGAATGTTCCTTTCAATGTATAAACTACAGCACAGTGAATATATGGACGAAGACCATTTCTTTCTTTCTGTTCTCCAAAAGAGTATTGTAGCAAAAAAATTAAATCTTGCCTCTTTACTACTTTGGTGTCTCCCTGAGGATTTTCTGTCTCTGTCTCCCTGAAAGCAGTTAAATGATGAATACATCTGGACTGGGCTCAGGGCTGCCAAACTCTCCCTGGGTTGTAGGTTAATTCTCGGAAATGTGATTTCAGTGCTCTCTAATGATCTGAGCTCAATTTAGTCCTGCTAATTAAATGCCTAAAACAAATCAGAAACACACACATCAAAATCAAATCAGTTGGACTGAAGACTCCAAGTCAAAAACGAGGCACTTTCTCTTATCCTCGGTCTCAGTTGTTAAGGGGCATTCTGATAAATGGAATGGGTTGTTTCTTAACAGTTGGTGTTTGCTTATTTTCAAACATCTGTCACCGTTATGAAAATGTGTGAGAAATAAAATCTGAACTTTAAGGTTGTCTCATATCCTTAAAAAATAAATAGGAGAGAATTTTGATAGATTTATTACATATCACATTTATTGGCAGAATTCATATCCTGGGTTCAGGTCCATATTATGATTACATTAAGACGAATCACTGAATTGCCTTTTTCAATATGTTCCAAAATTATGAAAATATGTTTCAGCTCACATTAGGGTTGTCAAGGTCCCCTTATCCTCCCAGGGAAAGGAGGGGAACCTGGCACTCACCTGTTCTGATGTCTTTGGGGCAGCGCAATGATGTCACTCCTGTGAAGTGACATCATCATGCAAGTGCTGGAGGTGCTCCAAAGGCAGCATGATGATGTCATTTATGGGAAGTGACATCATCATGCAGGGGCTGGGAGAGCTCCCGGGGTGGTGCAATAATGTCACTTCTGGGAGTGACATTGTCACACCACCCAGGGAGCATACTTGGGAGGCCTATTCCCCCACCTTCCTTCCCACCAACCAGGTGAGTGTTGGTGAGGGGCAGAGAGTGGGAGTGATCCCCTGCCCCCTTATCCTCCCAGAGAGAAGAGGGGACTTGGGATTCTTAGCTCACATTCTCTAGGAACTTTCCCTACGATATTTTATTTCCATGATACATCTAAGTAGGTGTGTGTCAGATATGCCAACCCTAAAAGTCAATCAACTTACCTAGCATTAGTTCATGTAGATTATATCTGAGGCAATCAAAGGCTTCCCTGAACAACTCCCAGATCTCTCAATATCCTGAATTAATGGAACCTACCTGCCTAGGTTTTTTTTTTTTTATGTTTACCTCCATTTCCCAGGAAACAGCATTTCTTCCAGCCAATCTTAGCCCTGCAACCAATCAGGAGAGTTGCCTTGGCCAATCATGCAGTCTTTCTTGGAGGGGAGGGAAATTTTAAACTGCAGCCCTCCCTATACATTGGCCATTTGGTGGCACATGTGTGCTGTAGGCATTGCTTCTTGCATCTTGGAAGAGATGCCTCCCTTGGATTATGCTAGCTAGCCCAAGCTTTGCAACATACTGGACCAATTAATTTATATTACTACTAGCTAGCCTTTCATGTGAACTTTTCTCCTCAGGAATAAGGGGGGCAATATTTGGTTAATGGAGTAGGGAGTCTGAGAGAGATATTATTTTTGTTGTTTGGGGTTACTTGCAGTTTAAGATTTGATTTGTTCTTCTGCCTTTCCTATTCTGCGTTTCTGATGAGTTAATTTTTTTATTGCGGCTCATTTTTCTTGGTTTGTCGGCTTTTCTAGTTGCCGCCAGGGTTACCTATTTTCCATTTTTTAATATATTATTGATTTTGAATAACATCACATTTTCATTGCTTGGGTTCGGGCAGGAAGGCTCCCAATAAACCAATTTCAAAGCAACATCAGCTCGCATCAGTTAAAAACGCTTCTATTTCTCAGCAACCTAATTGGTGGGGTAAGTGGGCTGCCTCACTAAGCTGACACTCTGGAAGGACTACTTTTATTCACAGCTATTAAGTTTGGCTTTAAAAAAACACAACTGCTCTGGGAAAAAGGCAGCCATTTTCGCACTTTACTATGCAAAGAGGATGTCTGGGGGCAACTTATTCAAGGACCTGTAAAATCAGATCCCTTTGTCTAATTCACTTGGAACCAGTAAGTCTTTAGAAGAGAGAGTGGACTAGATATTTTGATACTGGCCGTTTTTACACGTCTTACCACCATGCAAAATCACGCAAAACTCCTGGGACAATGGCGTTTTCCTGGTGCAATTTCCCATCACGACTCCGAATCGCACCACAAACCGGAGTCATGACAGGAAATCACACCAGGAAGATGCTATCGTTCTGGGAGTTTCGCTTGATTTTGCACAGCCGGTAAGACGTGTGAAAACGGCCATTATTTGATGGGTGCCAACCTCACTGGAGATGGGGACGGGGAAGGGGGCCACTCTGCTCCTGCCCCCACCTGAGGCCCAGCAACAGTGGCCTGTCTTGTGCAGGGGGGCATTTTGAGGCAGCCCTGAAGCGCTGCGTCCCTTCCTGATGTAGGCACAGAACAAGCCAGCGCTTTGGTCATTGCTTGAGGCAGCGGAGTGAGGCAAAGGGCACTTGCCTGGGGCCCAAAGGCTCTGCAGGGGCAACATGTCTGTCATGAATTTCCCTCTTCTCTTTCCCGGGAGGGTGTGAATCTTCTTGTCTGGCTGCACTGCTGCACTAGGCCTCCCCCCCCCCCGCCACCACTGCCTCATTTTTTATCCTGACAGAGCAGCCTACGAGGTGGTCTTATTGTGCAGCTTTCATTATCCACATAGACATCAGCTAATTTAATACTAACTAGTGTCATCTGAGTTTATATACGCAAGTGAGTGTATCTCAGAGGTGCTATACATGTTAAATCTTTCTCTGTATAGACTTAATGAAAGAACTGTAGAACATAAAGTACTGACAGACATGAAATTATGTATTTTAATTTTAAAAATGTTAATGTGATTGGCGGTATGAGGTTTTCTTGTGATCAGAGCGTTATTCTTTTACACTATCCACTTATATCAATAAAATTCAGTCATGCATGGGCTTCGTGGAGATTGAAAAGGAAGAATCTAGGCATTTACATTTTCTTTGGTAGACTGTTCCATAATTAGACTAAATGTGTAATTTGCACATTAGTGATCCACTGACATTTAGTGGCTAAAACCATATATCTAGGAAGTCATTTCAGATGTTTGTGGTAGGGATCCCAGGTCCTGGCCGGTGTGGGGGGGAAGGCAGGGGAACAGGACTCTTGGGGTTGCTCCTGGGGTAGTGTGACATCACCATTCACCCCAGAATTGACATCATCATGTCGCCTCAGGTGAGTACTAGGTCCCTCCCTCCACCAAGTAAGGGGAACTGGCAATCCTAGTCTGTGGAGAGGGTGGAAAAAATTTACTGAGAGGAAGGCTTTTCAGCAAGTTATAAAGATATGCATTTTGATCTATTCAAATCTAAATGGCACTAAGCTATATAGTTTATTGTAATTGGTCTGATTACTTGTTTTACTTCCTCACCTCATATCCAGCACAATAACATTATGAAAACAGAGAAAATATTTGCTCTTCTTAAAACAAAATGAATCAGGTTTCTGACATGCATACCTAGAAACAGACCCATTTCATTGCTTATGGCTATAATCATTCAGTGTGAGGAACTGATGAATTGGCCATAAATACTGTGTATCTATGGAAACATCATATGTCTTCTAAAACACAGCTTCTTTTGCCCTTCCTAAATAGAATTCATCTCTGTCCCTTAGCATGAAGATGTTGTCAATTGATTGTTTAACAATATTACTTACACTTTAATATTTGGGGGGGGGGGTTGGCTAGATCATTAAGAGTGCTGAGAGACTTGACAAAAAATGTAAATGTTGAATATGCAACTTATTCACAGGAGTGGGGTTTGAGTTGGGTTTAAGCAGTATGCTGGTGTAACCCCCAAGAACTAGTTGGTTTACCCCAGAAGGGGTGGAATCAAAGTATGGAGCTTAGCAACAGAGAAAGGGCTGGTTGCTAGGTGGCTTGGAATGATTTTCTGGGCTTTTATCGCCTTGTATAAGGCGACTGCAAAATTTGTGTGAGAAAGTTAATTAGTAAAGGGGGAGATAAATTTAGTTTAACTGGTATTATTGTAGTAATTATGTTGTTACTAGCAACAAAGCCCATTGTGGGAAAAAATACAACGGTCTCTAGAAAGGGGAGGGCGGGCAGGCGGGCATTCTCTCCTCCTCTGTCACTGACCCCAGCCTGATGAATGCAGTGAGGTGGGCATGGCCACCTCCTCTGCACCTGATCCTGGCCGAATGAAGGGGGAGCAGGCATTGCCACCTGCTCTGCAAATGATCCTGGCTGAGTAAAGGGGGGGGGGCATTGCCACCTGCTCCACTCCTGTTCCTGACTGAGTGAAGGGCCAGGCATTGCCTGCTACTCTGTGCCTGATTCCGGCTGGGTGAAATGGGAGAGGCATTGCCACCTGCTCCGTGCCTGATTCTGGCAGGTTGAATGGGGGGAACATTGCCTCATGCTCTGTGCCTGATCCAAGCCTGGTGAAGGGGGTCGAGCATGGCCTCATGTTCCACTTCTGATCCCAGCTGGGTGAAGAGGGCAGGCATTGTCACCTTCTCATCGCCTGATCCTGGCCAGGTGAAGGGAGGTGGGCATTGCTACCTGCCCCACTCCTGATCCCTGCTGGGTGAAGTTGAGTGTGGGCATTGCCTCCTGCTCTGCTCCTGAACCCAGCTGGGTGAAGGCATGGGGTGGGCATTGCCACCTGCTCCACTCCTAATTTCAGCCAGGTGAAGGGAGGAGAGGGCATTGCCACCTGCTTTGCTTCTGCTTTGAGCTGGGCAAAGAGGGGAAGGGCATTTCCACCTGTTCTGAAGGCAGCGTGCAGGCATTGCCACCTGTTCCACTTCTGATCCCAGCTGGGTGAATGCGGGGGGTGGATATTGCCACCTTCTTTGCTCCTCATCCCAGCTGGGTAAAGGTGGGGGGGCAGGCATTGCCCCCTCTCTGCTCCTGATCTGAGCTGGGTGAAGACAGGGAGCAGGCATTACCACCTGCTCCACTCCTGATCCCAGCTGTGTGAAGGCAGGGGGCAGGCATTTCCACCTGCTCTGTGCCTGATTTTGGCCTGGGCTTCCTGCTGTGGCACGCTCTCTGGAGGTCTGGCTGCCTCATCTGGGCTTCCCTCCATAACAGCACCCTCTGGAGGCATATCAGGATAGGAAGTGTGTTGTCTTGAATACGGTTAGCCTTTTATATAGTAGGATTACAGGACTATATTTTTGAAGCTGCAGATTGCAGTCTAGTTACTGTGAGTCAAACTACATGTGCAAGTTTTTAAGGATTGTGTCTCGGTTCCCCAGAAGCTGTGCAGATTGGCTGTTAGAAAATAAAGGAGAGCCAAAATAAGCCTCAGAACACCACTGCATGAGGAGGAAGGGCTCCTGCCTCCCCCCTCAAGCCGTTTTCCAAAGTAGTGAGGGAGGTGCTCTCTTTTTGCTGCTCCACATGGAGTATGCTGTGCACATGGAATAGTAAACACAGGAAAATACTCTCCTCCGTGTGACTGTGTGTCTGTACGGAATTTGAGTTGTGTCTGTGGAACATGGACCCAATTCTTTAAAAATCTGCACATCTAGTTTGACCTTGTGTTATCCAATTTGCAGAAACTGAATCCTTCTGAAAGAGAAGAATCCTGCAGCTTGGTGCACTTGAGAAGTGGGACTGAACTCTCTGCAAAGTTCATTGCTATATTTATGCATTAGCTACATCAGTTTTGTTGCATGGCTCTGTGTTTTAAAATTTTGTTTTAAATCAATTTGTCTTGCAAGTTCTGTTCCTGTATTAGCCCCATAGAACCCAAAAAGAAAGAAGTTATACTGGCCAGAACTTACTCATGTGATCTTGCATGCACTCATTGTTTTGTTTAAACTGTGCTGCTGTTCATGCAATGCTGCTATGTATAGATAGCACAGGCTATACTAACGTTATACACAAAGTAGCCATGAGTTCAGTATAAACATGTAAGAAACAGTGGGTTTGCAACTTGCATTTGGACAAAATCAAGCAGAGTTTGTGGAGTTGACCAGAGATGAAACAACTGGAGGAGGGAGCGCTCTCTCTCAGAATTCACTGCCTGCTGACACAACATCTGTTCGCTTCCAAAATGCTCTGCTTGTTTATCTGTAAACAAGGCAACTATTACAAAGACATCATGAATCTCAGAGCTCTCATCCAACAATATTTAAATCCAATAGTGTTGCCTCTGCAATTTCCTGTCACTCATGGAATTGGGGGAGACATAGCAATGTAATGTAATTCTCATTAAATTACAGCTCTGCTTTAAAAAAAAACAGCAATTGAATCCTAAATGTGAATGATCATAACTTTTCTGCTGAAACAATGTGTACCCTTATATCGTAGAGTCTTTTTTTAAAAAAACAAAAACATCAATACATTCCTGCTATTACCTTAAGAAATGAACAAGGTGTGTGGGAATGACATGATCAAATAGTTTTCTGATTTTGAGTTTTCATCTGAAAACTGATGAAAGGTGGCTGTGCTTTCTTTTCCAGTTAAAAAAAAAAAACCTGCAACCAGGGCTTTTTTTCAGCAGGAACGCGGGGGAACGGAGTTCCAGAACCTCTTGAAAATGGTCACATGGCTGGTGGCCCCGCCCCCTGATCTCCAGACAGAGGGGAGTTGAGATTGCCCTCCGTGCCACCAAGTGGCGTGGAGGGCAATCTCAACTCCCCTCTGTCTGGAGATCAGGGGGAGGGGCCACCAGCCATGTGACCATTTTCTCTGAGGGCAACCCACTGAGTTCCACCACCTCTTCTCCCAGAAAAAAAGCCCTGCTGCAACTATCTTGCTGGAAATACATGCACCTTGATGCATTCTGAGGGGAGCTTTCTGGCTTCCAGCCACTGTATATTTTTTCCTGATATGAAAACCAATCTATTTTCAAAAAGACATACATTTTGAAGCTGGAATCGTTAGTAAAACAGAAGGAAGCTGTGTCTGCAAATGTATCCTAATGTACCTATTTTTAGCTTTTGTTTTGTATATAATATGCCCAAAGCACACCAAGAGTGGAAATAAATTAATCAATATAGTCAACAACTAATTGCACTGCATATATTTCATTAAACTGAGAACTCTCACTTATGGGGCATTAATGGTTATGAAAATGCACAGAAAATTGTGTTGTGATTAGCTTTTATGTGTTTGCAGTACATTAAGTTTTATTGCAATTTAAATGAGACATCCTACTCCCACAACTAACAAACGCACAAGATATGAACATTTGGCAATGTCTGCATGTAAGGTAGATTAGTCAGCCACAATGCAAACATCTTATGTACTAAGATCCAAGTCACCCTTGTCTGAGGATACTTAAATCCAGAGACTGGAGCCATAAACAGACAAGACAGATCTTCCTAAAGACCTGAAAAATGCCCCAGGTTAGTAGAAAAATCTGAAATATAAAAAAATACATTGGAGGTAAAAAAAAATCCAAAATGATAAAAGGAACACCTGTAGCTTTAACTAGATGCCTTTAGTAGCTGTTGCTAGGGAAAATAGGGTTGCACTTACCTGTAACCAATGTTCATCAAGTGGTCTTCTGTATGGGCACACATTAGGACTGCACAAGTGCAGGCCAGCCGTAGAAAAGATTTCCAGATCTTTCTAGAAGATTGGGAGCATTCTAGTCGCCATTGTGCTTTCCCACCAAAACCATCACATGACCAGAAGGAGGGATGTTATTCTCTCCGATGTCTCCATGCCGCCACTGGAGACCCACAGAAACTAAGGTTCCAGAGAGTTCACAGTGGGGCAGGAGGGAGGGATGTTTGCCGGCACAGAAGATCATTTGATGAACAACATTTACAGGTAAGTGCAACCCTGTTTCATCTTCATGGTTTCTGTGCAGTCCCGCTTTGGGAGAGCAGCAAGCTCACTGAAGCAGGTGTGCAGATCTCCAAGTAAGAGACCTTAGAGGACTGCCTTCCCAACATATCTTAGCATATCACTGACATTCACCCAGAGGTCCTTATAAAGATGCAGGGAGCTCTCTACAAGTATCTTTGCCAAAGTACAAATGTGGCAAGAAAAAACAACACTCTGATGGAAAGAGCTGCACTAGGCAAAGGGCACTGAATGTACACTCAAGACAGAGTGTGATATACTCTACCAACCACAAAAGGAAGGGTTGTGTGAGGATGCTGCCAGGTTGCTCTGGAAGCCTGAATGATTAATACAATAAATAGCATTTTGAGACATTAGGACTGAAAGCCAACCCCTGGTCGGGAATCCTAGTCAGGGCATTGGACACATTAAAGTTGAGAAACTTTATGAATGGGGGGGGGGGGCATAAGTTAGAGCCCACGGTGTCTTCATTCCACAGGTGGAAGTGCTACATACAAAAATGAAGCTCCGGGAAGGTACAAAAACTTAACAAGAAGTTACACTTCTATTTGAAATACCTTTGGAAATCCCATAAGGAAGACGAAAGTTTAGAGTATTTGAGTCCCAAATGTAATTAATAGCACAAGAAGCAGGGTCCAAATCCTGCTATTCAGAACATCATAGGAGTGACATAGTTGCGCTGCCCCAGGAGTGTGCCCAGGATGCCAGTCCCCACACCTCCTACCTCACCCCACCAGCCAATTGAGTGGTGCCAAGAGGCCAAGGGTGGGAGCAGGAAATCCTCCACCCCTCTGGGACCCAGGATCCCTAATTTTAATGCTGTGGAGTCTTTATCATGTTTTATGTCAGTCCCTGGGTACTAGAATCTGGGGTAAGTTCCACCAGGTTTTACTCATGTGTGTGTAAGCTGGCTGAAGGACTGCTAGGGAAGGCCTGTGCTAGGCCTTGTGTTCTTTTCTTTGTTTTTGTTGAATAAAGTTACACTGTGTTGACTAAAACAGACCCTCTGCACATTCCTAAATGACTGCTGAATCTTACAGCAATGAAACTGAGAACTCTGGGAAGAGCCAGCACCATTCCCTGATAGGCGAAAGGGAGTGTGGGCATACAGGGAAAGTATAGGAAAAACTGCCTTCAGAAAGGGTTGGGCTTAGAGGTACAAGTTTATCATCTCTGTTAAAACAGAAGCAGCCAAGAAGCCCCAGCCATCATATTGATGGTTCCAAGGCTGCTGTGCTACTGTGTTAGCTCTGTCAACCCTTGCCTCCAGAGACCTCACCTCAGAACCAAGGACAGGAGGGATTCCTTGAGTTAGTTTTGGCCTTTGAGGGAGGACTCACTGGGATCAGGCCCAAAAGCAACCACCAGAAGACTTAATACCACAAGACTGTTCAACTGTAAGACCCCTCTCTGCCGCCACAAAAGCCAGTGTTGTGTAGTAATTACATGGCAGCATGTAATTACTACACTGACTCTTTTTTGAAGAGTCAGTGAGGCAACAATATAAAGGTCATGAAAACAAAAAAGGGAAGGTGTTCTCATAGTAAAAGCCTAGGTAACATAGAGAATACCTTCAGCTTTGTGGAAGTAGAAATAAAAAGATTGTTGGTTGTGACCAGAGCCCTCTTGAGGTATAAGTGTAAGGCAATGTAAGGAGGAGCTGAATTGAAGGTCCAAAAGCAAAGATTTTAAAAGGTTATAAAATAAAATCATCACAATTCTCAATGCAAATTAATATTGGCATTAAAATAATCACCATGTTACAATCTCTCTCATGATGTACTTATCTGTAACTCTAATCTGGCCCTCTGGAATGGCCATCTACCCATCTCTTGACCACTATCAGCAGGTATGAGTCACACATGACACCAAAGGAACTCAATAATCTACAACCAATCCCATCCCTCCCTTCCAGTTTCATCACTTAGTTTTACCCTTCCCTGCTCATGGCCTGTAGCCAAGCCTGTCTTTCCCTATAGCATCTCCTCCTGGCTCGTGACTATGGGTGTGCAATCTGGGATTTGTGACCCAGCTAAATAGCTGGGTTTATGAGGCATAATTTGGCTATGCTGGATTACATCGGAGAATTCTGGACTGGATCTGGGAAGCTCAACTCTAATGGACCAGATTTAATCCCGAAAACTACTTCTCTGTGCTTTTTTTTCAGGCATGGGGAAAGGAAGGCAAGACCATCTCCTTCAGCCCATGCCCTAACAGCACCCCAGGCTCCTGGCTGGTTTCTCTCCCAGCCTCTCTGCCTGCTGCCTCCTGCCTGTCTTGCCCTACTGTCCTGCCATGGCACAGATCTTGCCACCACATCACACTGCTGCCCTCTCACTCGCTGCTGCTCCACCTCTGCTGCCTGCTTTTCTATGTGAGGCAAGGGCCACACAGTCCTCATCTTGCAGGGGAAAGCAGACAGCCACAGCAGGGGTGAAATAACAGCAACAGAGACGGTAGTGGAGGGAAGTGAAGGCCAGCAGGAGACAGGAGGCAGAGCGCTCCTCTACACCCCCACCTGAGCTCCAAAAGAGCCCTTCAAGCTACCACTGGTTACCTTTTAAATTCCGCAGCTCTGGTGAGTGTCAACCTCTCCCCCCGGCTTCAGTTTGGGATTCTCTGGTTCAGGATTCTCCAGAGTTCTCTAGTTTGACATTGGATCCCTTGCTGTAGTTTGGTTCTGTTGGGCTTTCTTGGTTCAGCTTGCACTGGAAGTGGGACTTGTATTGGGGCTGGCTTTTGGCCAGGAGTTGCCTTTGTTTCAGGTTTCTCTTTGCCTGGAAAACCTTGGAAAAGTTTCACGCATAGGAAACAATTGCGAGTGGCTGGGGGCACCACGTTCTGAGGCCCATAGAATTGGAACCGGGGTCCAATATTCCTGAAACTTGGATGGAGAGGCTTTAGTGGACAATCAGGGCCATTTCCACACAGCTTATCTTCCCTCAGAACGACCCAAAACATCGCACAAAAACATGGAAGATTGTGTTTTCTCGCGCAAGGTTTGTGCAACGTCGTGCAAATCTCGTGCAAGAAAACGCGATCTTCTGCATTTTTTGCGCGATGTTTCAGGTCGTTCCGAGGGAAGGTAAGCAGTGTGGAAACGGCCCAGGTGGGGTTTGCTTGAAAAATGCACACACCCCTCGGATAGTTTTCCCCATTGGGAATAATGTCCAAATAATTTGTGATTCTCTAATCCTACCAAATCAGATTAGGGAATCGACCCCAGATATCAGTGATACCAACAATTTTTATTTTTGGTGCACTTCCCTACTAGTGACACCTTCCCTTCTTATCCAGAAAGGTCTTCTTCACACATTCCATAACATCTTTTGGTCTCTTTATAAGCAACCCCTACACCTCTCTCTTTTCTCCTGATTGGTTTTTCTGAACTAGCTGTGTGGTAAGAACACGATTTCAATCAAAAGTAACTTTAATTGGGTATTTGCTTAAAGTTATACAACTGAACACTATGACTGTACAAAAGTGAATGGTTTTTATTGAATTGCTGCAAGTAAATTGCTACATGTTTTTTTCATTGAATAGTTCAGTCTCACTGTCTTATACTGTTACTGTTTTTTTCACTTTGTTATTCTGTAACTTGCTTATTTTCTGGTTAAATATCTCTCCCTTTCTCCCTTTCTTCTTCCCTGGGAACTGGGAAACTGCTGTTCCCTCAATAACTCTTTTTATTGTTGTTGTTGTTATATTTATATTTATATCCCGCCCTCCCCGCAAGCGGGCTCAGGGCAGGTTACAACAGAAGATAAAATATACAAGATAAAATCACAATAAATTAATACAGCTTTCTAATAAAACACCTGCTCACCGTATAAAAACCATATAACATCTGATGGAGGTGGAGGTGCAGCTTAACCATGCGTGATCGCTCATATATGGTAGATGGTCAATACCCCCTACAGATATAGATGAGACTGGGAGAGAGGCTTTTTTGGTGGAAACCCTGATGGCCTCAACCATACACCTGGCAGAACATCTCCATCTTACAGGCCCACTCGAAGGAGACAAGATCTTGGCAGGCCAGGGTGTCCTCAGAGAGAGAGTTCCACCAGGTTGGGGCCAAGACCGAAAAGGCCCTGGCCCTGGTTGAGGCCAACTGAGCCTCCCTGGGGCCAGGGACCACCAGTAGGTGCTTACTGGCTGATCTCAGCACCCTCCAGGGAGTAAATGGGAAGAGACAGTCCCTCAGGTAAGTTGGTCCCAGTCCATTTAGGGCTTTATAGGTTAATACCAAAAACTTAAACCTGATCCGGAACTCCATGGGAAGCCAGTGTAGCTGCTGCAGAACTGGAGTTACATGTGTCCTGAAAGGCACACCCATCAAGACACGGGCAGCAGTGTTCTGGACCCACTGTAATTTCCGGGTCAGACTCAAGGGAAGCCCTGCATAGAGCAAGTTACAGTAATCCAATCTGGAGATGGATCACTGCATGGATCACTGTTTCCAGGTCACGGGTCGAGAGATAGGGAGCAAGCTGCCTGGCCTGCCGAAGAGGGAAAAAAGCAGGCAACTGCCGCGACCTGGTTCTCCCTTGATAAAAAGGAGTCCAGCATCACACCAAGACTTCTGACCTACGAAACGGGCACAAGTGGTGCGCCATCGAAGGCTGGAAGCTGGATCCCCCCCTCCAACATCCCATGACCTATATACAGGACCTCTGTCTTCAGAGAGGCAGAGGGGGGACTGCCCTCCTTCCTATTTGTGCATTTCTATGTTTTTGTGTGATTATATTATGTTTTATTTAATTGTCTTAAATATTGTGCATGTATTTTAAAATGATTTCTAGTGTCTGAAAAGTTTTAATAATCACTGCCTTGGGGGCCTGGAATTGAATAGAAAGACAGCACAGAGATGTTTTAAATAAAGAAATCAAATAGACTCCATACCCAGAATCCATGTCCAGTTTTACAATCATAGAGGATGCTTTCAAATGCTCACCACAAAACGGGGACTGATTTGGATTGCAGTCCCTCTTCAGCCTCTCAGTCATATTTAGAGATGGGCACAAATTGAATTACAACTCAAAAAACCACATGGGCCAGATCAAAATTATAATACCAACCTCAATTTCATATCTGACTCATTGTACAATGCTGTACATATATCATACTGCACTGTGATAGATTTATTTTTCAGTGAACACTATAAATCAGATTGTATTTTGGCTTCACTGTAGCAATCTTGTGCCACTGCCATTAACGTCAATTTATCTTCTGCTGAAGAACTTTATAGTGGATTCCAGTTCTTTCACCAAGCTCTTAAAGGCTTATCTGCAATTGAACTTTACCTCAGATCAGTACTAACTGGAAAAAAAAAGTAACACATGTCCAATGTCCTTATGCGCTGCGGTTTCCCACAACTGATCTGACTCATCTACACTGATAATCTTCCCAACTACAAATGGGTGTGTGTATGACATCCGTGTAGTAGAACATATTGACTGTAGCCCCGGCCTTATTTCACCCATACCTGCTGCTCAGATTCTTGGTGCTATTACTTAAAACAAAAATGGAATGTGACATCTGTATTTTTCTTCCTGAGAGCAATAGCTTGGCTGATTCCCTCAGTCTGTAGCTACCATCACTGAAGAATTTTGGACCAGCTCCTACTACTAAGGTAAAGTGGATCACCTCATAACCAAAGAACATGCACTCCTTCGGTTTGTAAATTTACTTCCCAAGAACCTTTGCAGAGTACGCGCTCTCTACACCCACTGGTCTGCTCTAAAAAGTACATCTTTGGGTCCTTAAAGCATTTTATGTCTATTCCTGATTTTATTATACCTCCTGAATCTCCATGCTGCTTAAGAAAGCACACTTTAAAGCACACTATAGTTATGTCTGTAGTCCTTGTAGGGATGCCATGTGCCTCCAATATTGGACAAAGAGTAATGATTGGTAAACTCTTGCTAGCTTGCCCAATACTTAATTCATTTCCCCCTAGCTTTTCCTAGGAACTTTATATAGAATGTTCTGAATCTAAATGATCTGCCTCGGCCCTCCCTAACAATACTTGCCCTTTCAAAAAAACGCATGCTAGCAGAGAGGGAGAAAAGCCTTTCGAAGGCTTGAATACTTCTATGGGAGTGTACACTGGAGTCTAATGTCATCCTTCTTAATGGACTGAGCTGAGGACGATTGGGAACTCCATGTTCAGCCTCTGTAGCAGTAAAAATACACTCTCCATAAATATCCAAAATATAAATCAGAAGCCTTCCACACTAGACCTTCCTATCACTGCCCATCCTTCCAGAAGTTGTTCTGGGCATGAGAAAGACCAGAAGCAGGAAACAAAGCAGGGCAGGGGTCCCCAACTTTTTTGAGCCTGCAATTACCTTAGGAATTGTGTGGCAGGGTGGAGGGCAGGGCACCACTACAAAATGGCTGCCACAGGAGGCAGAGCCAAGTGCACACACATACACAAGAGGAAGGGAATGAGGAATATAAACACAGAGAGAGATACCAAAGAGCAAGATTCAGGTCCAGTAGCACCATAAATACCAACTAGACTTTGAGAGTCAGAGCTCCCTTGGGGGGGGGTGGAATAACACATGCACACAAAGATGGCCATTGGGGGGAAGGAAAGATAAAACACAGAGAGAGAGAGAAGACAACCACTGGAGGAAGGGAAGGGATATAACTCTCACATTCATGCACATACACAATCACATAGATTAGATGACCAAGGGAGGATAAACACACACACACAAGACTACCAAGGGCAGAAAGTGGGAGATAAAAACAGCAAGAGAGAGAGAGAAGGTGACAGAAAGGGATAAAACACACACTCTTACAGAAGGCTGCTGGGATGGTGGGGAGATAACACACACAAAGAGAAGACTAAGGAAGGTTAATGAACACAGAGACAGAAGACAACCAATGGGCGGAAGGAGGGATAAAACACACACAAAGACTGGGGGGAGGAGGAGGATAAAACACAAAATGGTTCTGCCTTCACAATGGCCTTGCATACTTTCCATGGTGGGCGTCTGGTGAAGTACCTGCAGATTCTATGGTACTCGTGGGTGCCATATTGGGGAGCCTTGGAGTCGAGAGTACCGGCATGCACCATTATGAGCCAGCCCTCCACTCTGAGGGCCAAGCTACAAGTGACGAATGACACTTGAACGGCAAGTGTATTTCTCCCTGTTCACTTGCCCTTCACTCAATCCACTTGCCGTTCAAGTGTCATTCGTCATGTGTAGCTTGGCCCTGAGAGTGTTTGGGCTCAGCTCATAATGACTTATCATTTTCCAAATTTTATTCCTGAAAGAAAATCATTCCAAAATGTCAGTGCTCTTAAGGTTTTTAGGTGTCAATGGTTTTCAGTAGTCCCTATGAGATCTTTCCAGATTTCCCTACTAAATTCACATGGTATGGTTTCCTCTATAGCTGTCAGGCAGTCCCCAAATCACAGCAGCTACCCTTAAAAGTGCAGTTGTCCTAAATGGAAACAGATTTTTTTTAAAGGAGAAAATGGGAGAGACCCAAACTAATAGAAACCCATTCATATCTATGCAGTCCTATTTCTATAGCACAGAGTATTTCTTACAGAGGAGCACAAAGGAGCAGGCAATTTGCTGTGAGGGCATTTTAAATGATATAAACAAACACTGAATCTAAAAGTCCATTTTCTTGGAGGCACAGATATTCCCCAAGGCTGTCCTTGTTTGTCCTATCCACTTCATAGAAGACCTACTGACATGGTACAACTAATGTAAGGAAACGCTGTCACTTTCAGAGAATGTGTACGCCAACATTGCTAAAATGTGCCATCAAATCACAAGTCACATGTACTGCAGACAACGTGATCTAATCTTCCGAGTGGATGTGCATGCTCTGAACTAACGCTCTGGCCAGGACAATTACAACAGACTCGAAGACATATATTTGCACTCCAAGTTTTGGGAAGACAAACAGGATAGAAGGAGTAGCCAAAGAATGAAAAGCATCGTTGCAGGGACAAAAGTTGACTGCAACAGAGCCATGGTGATCATCAGAGAGCAGAGCAGGGACCTTTTTTTGTCTGCACACCATGCAATTGCAAGCACAGTTACAGGACAGGGTTTTTGTGTGTTCACGTTGAATTCCGGAAGCCTTGAACTTCCTGCTTCTTTGTGGAATGTGTTGCCAAACGCAGCCACTGCAAAGTTGGCAATAGTGTTTAGCATTGCTAGGTTCCACATGGCAACCAGCAGCAACCAGGGGAAGACTTACTGTGTTTGGGAAAGGGCTTGCCAGCAATGGGCTGATGTCACTTCCAGAAGTTACATCATAATGTCTCTGGGCCTGCTGGAACTTGTCTAGTATTCTATAGTTTTTGATGTGATGTGATGATATCACTTCCAGATGCATGTGGAGTGATATCATCACATTGCCACATTGGCCGGCCTCCCATCATTTTCCCACTCTTTTTTTTCTCCCACTGGCCAGTGTATTGGCAGTGGGAAGCACAGGTTGAGAGTAGGGATTAGAGATGGGCACAAACAGAAAAAAAAATGAACATGATGCTCGTTGTTCATTGCCATCCACAAACAGGGACTCACAAACAACCACAAACTTGACCCTGTTCACAAACATGTTTGTAGTTAGCTGTTCATAGGGGCCAGCAAGCTCTCCTCCAGCCATCATCCAAGTTTGGTCAAGATCCCTACCGCACCACTCCCAGAAACCCTACCTGAGCAGGCAGCAGGAAAAGTACCAATAATAAAAAAAATAGCTTGGCCCCAGAGCCTGGCAGTAGCCCTGGAACTTGAAGTGGTAGATCCCTACCGCACCACTTCCAGAAACCGTACCTGAGCAGGCAGCAGGAAAGGTACCAATAGTACATTATAGCTTGGCCCCAGAGCCTGGCAGCAGCCCTGGAACCTGAAGGGGTAGATCCTTATCCCACCACACACAAAGATAATACAAGCTCCAATGCACTCTCCCTGTCTCTCTATCAAAATGCCAACAGCAGCTGTCTCTCCCTCTCCACTGTCTGCAAAGACTACCCAGGGCTGGGAGCCCTCCCCCTCCCCCATTGTCTTTGCTCTCTTGTAACAAATTTGGAGCTCCACACTTGGAAGGAAGAGCTGCCTATCAAGCTAAATTGAGCTTAGATTGGTGTTTCCAGGGCAACAGCAGGAGTTCAGACAGAGTTCAGACAATCCCTGCCTATGTTGCCAAGGGAATTGATTGCAGGTGCCAGACTGTCTGGCTTGATAAACAGTAACGAACGAGGCTTGCAACGACCACCTGTTCATTTAGAATGGGGCCTCACAAACAGCTTGTTCGCAAACAGCAGATTGGGCTGTTCATGGGGTTTTTTTTGTTCGTATTGCTGTTCATGCCCATCTCTAGTAGGAATCCCCCGTCACCCCGAGCTAGTAGGGACCTGCCAACCCTAATAGCGTTCCATCAGGTTTTCCTTTCTCAGGGCAAATAAGGCTGATGCTTTTTATGTATTTATACTGGTAAACTCTTCTGCATCCCAATCAGTGTAGACACCTTAAAAGGCTATGCAGCAAGTTGGCCAATGTATGGGTAACCTGACTTTGGTTGCTCCAAACACAATAACTTCCTTGCTAATACTTGCCAGTATATGGGGTGGGGAGTGGGGGACATTATTGGAAGTAAAGGCCTGCTTGAGAATAGGATGACTGTGAGAAGTGAGCATGGCCAGGAGGGGTATGAAACCTGGAGGAGGACAGCAAGGAAGACCTGGAGGCTTCACAACTTGGGCAAGGAAAGCAGACCAGGCTCAGTCTGAGACCATGAGTTAAGTTTACCAATTCCATCTTGGGAAATTTCAGGAGATTCGGGGGCAGTGCCTGGGGAAGGTGGGGTTTGGGAAGAGGAGAGATCTCAGTGGAGATGTCATTCAATAGAGTCTGCCCTCCGGAGCTGCTATTTCCTCCAGGGGAACTGATGGTGTTGCCAGGTGGCTGCAGGTGGCACTTTGCCTCTCTGCCCTCTGATGACTGGCAATTGACAGGAGGAGGGTGACCATCAGTAGAAGGCCCAGACAAACAGTCACCTGAACACTCCTGTGCCCATGCAGTGACATCACTTCCAGGTATGCTGGAAGAAATGGCATCTGAAAAACTGGCCCAAAACATCGTGTTTCTAGTCAAACAAGAAGTGATGTCACTGCTCAGGGTGCAGGAGCACAGCCCTCAGAGGGAGCTCTCTCAGCATCCAACCCTGAGATAATGGTGCTGTGGCCAGAAGTGGCGATAGCATCCCCTGGGATCTGTACTAAAGACCAGGCCTAGGCAGCCAAGAAAGACAACAAACACTGTTACATTACATCCTTGCTCTAATCCAGGAGCTCTGTTAAAGGGAGTTTACCAAAAGACGTTTATCTTATTCACCTGTGTCTGATTTGCATGATTATGTTTTATTTTGTAAGCCACCTTGGGCGATGGCTCCCTCGAATTAAAAAAATTCTCAGCAAATAAATAATTTATTGTTGGTATGGCAGAAGCAAACAGGTTCTACACACAGAGGACTACATTACATGCCCACACAAACATACATGCATAAAGTAGGGTTGCTGGCCATCTCACTCCTGGGAATCTCATATGTTGCTTGCTGGCACCTGAATGGCTGGTGTGAAGAAACCAGGGGAGTTGGGGGTGCAATGGTGTACTGCCAGTGTGCTAACATCGCGAGTGAAGGACTCTAGGATTTGCAAAAACGGTATGGTTTTATCATAGAGTTTTTGTAAATCCTGCCTCCCCAGACACACTGGGAGCCATTCTCA
Source organism: Eublepharis macularius (assembly GCF_028583425.1). Taxonomy (NCBI): domain Eukaryota; kingdom Metazoa; phylum Chordata; class Lepidosauria; order Squamata; family Eublepharidae; genus Eublepharis; species Eublepharis macularius. Next base: position 71,111,669 of record NC_072799.1, read on the forward strand.
AAATTCCATTTGGGTCTCATTGGGCTTTTTCTGTTGCATTTTTCTGGGACTAGTATGCCCCTCTTTGGCTCTGGAAATTATATATGCAATAAGAACATTGTGCATATAACTAACATTTGTTTTTCCTTGGAAGAAATTAGCTGCACAGAAAATGGAAAAACAAGTGATTTTGGTAATAAGGACAGTATGTTTGATATACTAATAGAAAGAAGCAAGGGTGTGATTTTAGGGAGATACTGAGACAGCGTGGACAGCAATAAAAAATTGGCATTTGCCAAATATGGCTGCACAGTGCTTTCTTTGGTTACCAGTACAGCCCAGAAAACAAATTAGAAAATAATGGATTTGTAAGGGCTAATTACTTGAGGGACTGCAGAATGTTTATAAGTGTCTAAAGTAGCCAGTAGCACCTTTAAGACTAACCAATTTTATTTTAGCATAAGCTTTCGAGAATCAAGTTCTCTTCTTCAGATGCCTGATACAGAGACTGGTCAAACACAGAAGAGCAGAGGGAAGAGGCAATTAGGGGGGGAGGGGGAGGGAGCAATCAAAACATTCCTTTGCTAGTATATGTAAACATCTCCTTTTGGTGTGTGTATCAGTTGGCTTCAAAGGAGTTTGCCCTGTTAGTTTGTAGAAGCCAAACAGCTAGACCATCCAATTCCAATGCAGTATGGGCCTTCGATAGCCACAGCTCTCCCTGCCAGATGCATCTGACAAAGAGATCTGTGGTTCCCGAAAGCCCACGCCAGGTACCACTGAGCTCCCCCAGACCCCACCTCTGTAAAGGAAATCTGTTACCTGTGGTAATGTGATAACCATTCATAGTCCTTATTCAGTCCCAGCTTGACAGAGTCAAATTTGCATATGAATTCCAGTTCAGCAGCCTCCCGTTGGATTTTGTTTTTGAAAGGTTTCTGTTGAACTACAGCAACCTTTAAGTCTTTGATGGAATGTCCTGGTAGGTTGAAGTGTTCTCCCACTGGTTTCTGGACGTTTCCATTTCTAATGTCAGATTTGTGTCCATTTATTCTTTTGCGTAGAGGTTGGCTGGTTTGTCCAATGTACAGAGCAGAAGGACATTGTTGGCACATGAGGGCATATATCAGATTGGAGGATGAGCAGCTGTAAGAGCCAGAGACAGTGTAGTTGATGCCATTGGGTCCTGTAATTGTATTCCCTGTGCCACCAGCACACCCAGCTATTTACGGGACACCACTGACTTCCTCAGGAAAATACAGTCCATTGACAACCTACCTGATGACACCATCCTAGCAACCATGGATGTGGAGGCTTTATACACCAATATCCCACATGCGGATGGACTGCAAGCCATACGGAATATTATCCTGGACAAAACCACAGCACACCTCGCCACTGAACTTTGTCACTTCGTACTCACTCACAATTACTTCGAATTTGGTGACAACTTATATCTACAGATTAATGGCACAGCCATGGGCACACGCATGGCACCACAATATGCTAACATATTCATGGCGGACTTGGAACAACGCTTCCTCAGCTCCCATCCACTGGAACCACTACTATACTTAAGATTCCTGGATGACATCTTCATCATTTGGACCCATGGGAAGGAAGCTCTTGAGAGATTTCATCAAGACTTCAATAACTTTCACCCTACTATCAACCTAAGCCTGGACCACTCTACACAACAGGTACACTTCCTGGACACCACTGTACAACTATATAATGGACGAATAAATACCACTTTATACCGGAAACCAACAGACCGATACTCATATCTACATGCCTCCAGCTACCACCCTAAACATACCACTCGGTCTATTGTCTACAGCCAAGCCTTACGTTACAACCGTATCTGCTCCAATGCTCTCGACCGAGACTCACACTTAAGAGATTTACAACAAGCATTTTTGGGACTACAGTACCCACCAAATGAAGTGAAGAAACAAATCAACAGGGCCAGACTAGTACCCAGAAACAGCCTACTCCAGGACAAACCTAAAGGAACTAACAACAGAACACCACTGGTTGTCACCTATAGCTCCCAGCTCAAACCCATCCAACGTATCATCAGTGAGCTACAACCCATCCTGGAAAATGATACCTCTCTCTCAGAAGCCCTGGGTGGAAGACCTTTCCTTGCCTACAGACAGCCCCCCAACCTTAAACGACTTCTCACTCACAACCATGAATCAGCCAGCAGAGTCACCAGCACAGGTACCAGGCCCTGCAACAGACCCAGATGCCAGCTCTGCCCCTATATCTACCCAGGGAATACAATTACAGGACCCAATGGCATCAACTACACTGTCTCTGGCTCTTACAGCTGCTCATCCTCCAATCTGATATATGCCCTCATGTGCCAACAATGTCCTTCTGCTCTGTACATTGGACAAACCAGCCAACCTCTACGCAAAAGAATAAATGGACACAAATCTGACATTAGAAATGGAAACGTCCAGAAACCAGTGGGAGAACACTTCAACCTACCAGGACATTCCATCAAAGACTTAAAGGTCGCTGTAGTTCAACAGAAACCTTTCAAAAACAAAATCCAATGGGAGGCTGCTGAACTGGAATTCATATGCAAATTTGACTCTGTCAAGCTGGGACTGAATAGGGACTATGAATGGTTATCACATTACCACAGGTAACAGATTTCCTTTACAGAGGTGGGGTCTGGGGGAGCTCAGTGGTACCTGGCGTGGGCTTTCGGGAACCACAGATCTCTTTGTCAGATGCATCTGGCAGGGAGAGCTGTGGCTATCGAAGGCCCATACTGCATTGGAATTGGATGGTCTAGCTGTTTGGCTTCTACAAACTAACAGGGCAAACTCCTTTGAAGCCAACTGATACACACACCAAAAGGAGATGTTTACATATACTAGCAAAGGAATGTTTTGATTGCTCCCTCCCCCTCCCCCCCTAATTGCCTCTTCCCTCTGCTCTTCTGTGTTTGACCAGTCTCTGTATCAGGCATCTGAAGAAGAGAACTTGATTCTCGAAAGCTTATGCTAAAATAAAATTGGTTAGTCTTAAAGGTGCTACTGGCTACTTTAGACACTTATAAACATTCTGCAGTCCCTCAAGTAATTAGCCCTTACAAATCCATTATTTTCTAATTTGTTTTCTGGGCTGTACTGGTAACCAAAGAAAGCACTGTGCAGCCATATTTGGCAAATGCCAATTTTTTATTGCTGTCCACGCTGTCTCAGTATCTCCCTAAAATCACACCCTTGCTTCTTTCTATTAGTATATCAAACATACTGTCCTTATTACCAAAATCACTTGTTTTTCCATTTTCTGTGCAGCTAATTTCTTCCAAGGAAAAACAAATGTTAGTTATATGCACAATGTTCTTATTGCATATATAATTTCCAGAGCCAAAGAGGGGCATACTAGTCCCAGAAAAATGCAACAGAAAAAGCCCAATGAGACCCAAATGGAATTTTGAGAATGGCTCCCAGTGTGTCTGGGGAGGCAGGATTTACAAAAACTCTATGATAAAACCATACCGTTTTTGCAAATCCTAGAGTCCTTCACTCGCGATGTTAGCACACTGGCAGTACACCATTGCACCCCCAACTCCCCTGGTTTCTTCACACCAGCCATTCAGGTGCCAGCAAGCAACATATGAGATTCCCAGGAGTGAGATGGCCAGCAACCCTACTTTATGCATGTATGTTTGTGTGGGCATGTAATGTAGTCCTCTGTGTGTAGAACCTGTTTGCTTCTGCCATACCAACAATAAATTATTTATTTGCTGAGAATTTTTTTAATTCGAGGGAGCCATCGCCCAAGGTGGCTTACAAAATAAAACATAATCATGCAAATCAGACACAGGTGAATAAGATAAACGTCTTTTGGTAAACTCCCTTTAACAGAGCTCCTGGATTAGAGCAAGGATGTAATGTAACAGTGTTTGTTGTCTTTCTTGGCTGCCTAGGCCTGGTCTTTAGTACAGATCCCAGGGGATGCTATCGCCACTTCTGGCCACAGCACCATTATCTCAGGGTTGGATGCTGAGAGAGCTCCCTCTGAGGGCTGTGCTCCTGCACCCTGAGCAGTCTTAAAGGTGCTACTGGACTCTTTTTGATTTTGCTACCACAGACTAACACGGCTAACTTCTCTGCATCTATGTCTAAAGTAGCACTCACTAGGAATATGAGGAGGAAACAGAAGGATGTTGTACCTAAATATCTGGCTTTTTAAGAAATCTAGATTTTTCCCCATCTACTATAACAGACTTCCAATCAATAAACTGAGGTCAGAATATATCCCATTTCAGCAGTTTTCATTGAATTTTGCAAATTAACACGGCATCTTAAAAGAGGTAGACATACCACAGAAACATTCTGAAAGATTAAAGGATAGCAGTGAAAGTACCTGCTACTGGTAGAAATATAATCAAGGAATGTCACTTTTGGAGAAGAAAATGTGCTCAGTACTGTTATTTCCATTAGAGTTAAGGGTATGGAATATTATTAAATGAGAGAAGCAGAAAGATAGGATAACTTTACTAGACGGTAAACCACCTTCAGTTTTAGAGATTAAATGTCAGTTTAATAACAGTTAACTGTGAGTCGGAATCATTTGAGTGTAATCAAGGTACTACCACAATGAGGTCTAGAACCAGGGACTTGAGTCTGTTATAGTAATCTTCCCAACTACTAAGTAATAGGAAAGTATAAACCTGGTATATAGGTAAAAATAATTTCCATTCATCTTCTCCAACACCCTTTTAAAACACATTTTCCGTGGTGGGTAAATTGCATATTATGCTCCCTTTCTGCAGTAATTCCTTTTCTTTTGGCCATTTGGTGGTAATTTTTCACTGTGTTGGTGAAAGCCTTTGGGTTTTTTTCTAAATAGAAAGATTTTTTGTTTTTATTCTGTTTTATACAGGCCAATGATACTCTAAATCACCACTGCTGCTGTTTTATATTGTTACTCTTGCTAGTTTTACTTGTGTTTGTCTTTGTTTTATCACTGCACTATAGTGTTTTTAGGATTTTACTAGGTGTAAAGGTTTTTGGCACCCTGATGTGGAGAGCCCAGGCAAGCCTGATCTCATCAGATCTCGGAAGCTAAGCAGGGTCGACCTTGGTTAGTAATTGGATGGGAGACCTCCGACGAAGATCAAAGTTGTAGAGGCAGGCAACGGCAAACCACCTTTGATAGTCTTTTGCCATCGGGATCACTGTAAGTCAGCTAGGACTTGATGGCACCAAAGGTTCACAGCAAGCCTGCCTGGATCCCCAGCTGCAAGTCACCTATCCAAGGGCTGCTTCCAATCAAAAGGCAAAATTCCGAAATACTGGCAAGTGAAGCCTCACTAACCAGGATAGCAAACTGCCACCAGCTCTTTCTAACCCACAGCTTAAGTCCAAGAGGCAAGCCTTCTGAGTGCAGACAAGCAAAACCAACCCTGCAAGCTGCAGACTTGATTCAGAGAATAAATAAATAGGTGGCTTATGGCAAATCAGCCATAATAATAATTAGACATGGGCATGAACCAGAAAAAAACTTAACCATGGGTTCATGGTTCGTGGGGTTTCCACGAACCATGAACTGGCATGGAACTGGCCCAGTTATGAACCAGTTCGTGGTTCGTGGGGTTTAAATGCCCTTTTCTGGCAGGAAAAGGGGCTTTTAATCTTTTAAAGGGCCCTTTCCTGCCGCTTGCAAGGGGCAGGTCACTTTAAACTATCAGCTGGCAAGCGGCAGGGGGGACCCCCCCCTCACCAACTGCCAGCTGATAGTTTAAAAGGTCCTTTCCTGCCGCTTGCAAGTGGCAGGGCACTTTAAACAGCCGTGGCTGCCATTTGAGGGGCAGGAGGGCCCTTTTGGCAGCTGGCAGGTGCGCAGGACAGCAGAGGAAGCTGAAAACGGCCTTTTTGCCCCTCAAATGGCAGAAAGCTGATAGTTTAAAGGGACCTGCCACTTGCAAGTGGCAGGAAAAGTTTAAATGGCCATTTCCCCCAGGGAAATGGCCATTTAAACTGGCCCTTTAATACGAACCAAATGAACCAGTAGTCCAGTTCATGGAAGTTCGTGGAAACGAGCTTCCATGAACCCTGGTTCGCGAACCCCGAACCAGGCTGGTTCGTGGGTTTTTTGGGTTCGTATTTAGGTTCGTGCCCATCTCTAATAATAATCAGCCAATAGGTGGCTTATGGCAAATCAGGTACTGGATTCAGATTGAAGCTGCAACAGTTAATAACTCCACACCAATATAGGTAAGGGAAAATTATTAAAGAAAATGCAGAAGGCAAATTAAGCAAAAAGCAACAACAGGTTATTTAGATAGACTAGCATACAATTGCAAACCTATTCTAGATGTAACCTTTCAGCAAGTCTCAAAATCCAAATGAGAGCTTTAGGCTCTTGGGTCCAGAAATCCAGAGCCAAAAGCACAAAGATTGCTACTAACAGGAATCCACCAGTGGCACAGCATTCAGAAGCAGCAGCAAAAGGTTCCTCCAGGAAACTATGTTCCCAAGGAGGGGGAAAGATAGACTAAAAGTCAACTTTTTAAAGACCAGCCACTTGCACCAGGTCCAGATAACTTAGCCAGTCAAAAGGCACTTTACCTGTGACAACAAGCTCTGTAGTTACCTGCACTCAGAGGCGGAGCAGGAATTAATCACTTTACTCTCATAATGCCACACGTCCACAAGCAAGAAGGCTAATGCCAGCCTCCTTCAACCTTTGTCTTTGAGAGCTGGTACAACTTTCTACCTGTGGCTCGAGGCCTCTTATCTGGCTGGAACGGAGAGTGCCGACCAGCCAAATTCTCCCAAAAGAAAAAAAAAAAGCTCTTTCTCCAGGACTAATAAATCCACAGCTAGACCAAAAGCCTGAACTGAACAAGAAACCAATTAAATAAATGAGTTTCTTTGCAGTAGATATTTTATATTTTGTCTATATTAAAATGATGAAAATATGGCAGTATAAAAATAGTAACAGACAGACAGACACAGACAGATAAACAGATGCATAAAAGGATAGGCTGCAACCCTAGGAGAAATTTGTTCCCCATCAGACCTACAGTAAGTGGAGCCTTCCCAGACTCGCTGTATGTAAACCAGTTGCTGCTCTGGTCAGCTGCCAAACGGCAATGCTGGAGGGCAACAGCTGTTGAGCAGCTGCTTGGCCTGCCCTATTTTCATTTTATGCAGAGTAGGGTTTTATCCTAATTTCTGTTCCATGCAGCTGATGTTACTAGGCCTTTGGAAATCTTAGCTACGCCCATGAGAAAAGCAGAATTATTTCTAAAATTTGACAATACCAAGATTCAAAGGCCTTTTGTTCAAATTTAACTCCCTAAGCTTCTCTAAGGTGGCTTTGTAACTTGGTTAGGCTGCTGCAGACCACCCAGAGAACCATCAGGCCTGTTTCATTTTCAGAAAATAGGTGACGTGATTAGGCAGGCCCTCGTGAGGAGAGAATTAACACTGGATGCGAGAAAGCAATTTCAACAGAAGTCTAACATTCCTACTACCGATGCAAATATAACTATGGGTGTTATTTACACACACTTACTTTGCATGACATGCTCGGAATATCCCTTTTTATAATGTTGCACAGGAAACAAGAAAAAAAATGTTTGAATTGATAACATCTCTATTGATCCTCAACATAATGTACTTCTCAGAAGCAAGGGGCAAGCTGCTTCATTTGTTTGACCTAAGCATTCATCTCAATCTACTGCTCAATGAATATTGCTCCCTTCCGGGATGCCAGTGATACTCCGAACTTCATCAGTGCCAAAATGCAGAGAAACACATTCAACACTAGAGGTCAGCATGTTGTGGGAAATCATCTTCCTAGATCTATTATGATTGCAGTTCCCTGGGTCTCTCCATAAGAGGCCTCTTACAGGGGGATGCTCAAGTGAAAAGAGACACAAAGTTAGCCGGCAAGCTGAGTTCAGAAGGAGGGAGGCAGGTAGGAGGGGCTAGCAGAGATTAAGACAGAGGGGATGTTTCGGAACTAGGCTCTGTCAATTTCCCCCCTCTACAGAGCCAGCAAAGTTGCCTCTCAAGGGTTTATTTCCTTTTTGCTTCCCTCCCACCAAGGCTCTGTCAGTTTCACCTCCCCATTAGAATTTCCTCTCCCTTTGCTTCCCTCACGAATGCCTGTTGATCTCCGGAACAACATATATCAAGGATATTTGAAAAGGGTCAACAGCAAGGATGATAGGCTCAGCAAAGGGTTCTTGCAGATGGTGAGAAAGATCCTTTGGATGCTTTGAAGGGGACTGGATCTGGCACAAGGAAATTGGCTCAGGTCTCAGCAGTTGCCAGGTCCTCTTTTTTTATCTACGATGGACCAGGCAGCTTGTCCCTTACCTCTCAGTCAGCGACTTAACTACAGTAATCCAGGCAACGGTCATGTCTAGGCTGGACTACTGTAACTCACTCTATGCAGGGCTTCCCTTGAGCCTGACCCGGAAACTGCAGCTGGTTCAGAATGCAGCAGCACGTGTTATTGTAGGAGTGCCGACAGGAGTGCATATAACACCTATATTGCACCAGCTGCATTGGCTGCCAGTGGAGTACTGGATCAGGTTCAAGGTTTTGGTATTAACCTACAAAGCCCTATGCGGACTGGGACCGGCGTATCTGCAAGACCGCCTCTCCCCATACGTGCACCAGAGGATGCTCTGATCAGGAGAGAAGCATCTATTGGTGGTTCCTGGCCCCAAGGAGACCTGCATGACCTCAACCAGAGCCAGGGCATTCTCAGTCTTTGCTCCAGCCTGGTGGAGCGATCTGTCCACTGAGACCAGGTCCTGGCAGAATGTTGTCATTTTGCCGGGCCTGTAAGACAGAGATGTTCTGCAAGGCATATGGTTTAGCTTGGGCTTGGCCTCCACCGGCTGAAAAAATAGAGAAGAATAAAATCTGAATCCCTCCCTACTAGGGTTGTCCACCACCTTGTCTAGCTGTGCCTGCTGCTATTGATTGCCGCCATCTGAATGTATATATTATATGTGAAGTTTTAAAAAATCTATTTATGGTTTTAATTGTAAAACTTAATTTTAAATGTGTTTTAAAATGCTGTGATCTGCCCTGAGCCCTTCGTGGAGAGGATGGAATAGAAATCCAAATAAAATAAAATAAAATAAATAGCAGTTTCTCTCTCTCTCTCTCATTGGACTCTTTATTTAGCAGTTGTCTGCGAGTTGTCAGCTCGGCACAAGGGACGAAATGAAATAGAGATGCAAAGAGGAGAGGCGCTTGGCTTTCCTCCATGTTGCCCCTGTTTTGTCTGTCGGTGCTGTGCCAGGGAGACACTCTCTGCTCGCCCCTCCTGTCTGCCTCCCTCCTTCCAAACTCGGCTTCCCAGCTATCATTGCACCGCACTTCACTTGAGTGTCCTTGGGTAAGTCACCTCATTTAGAGAGGTTCTACAATTACTTTCAGGATGTCTTGGGAATACCTGCATTATAACTACCTTGTAATTAGAGATGGGCATGAACAGCAATACGAACAAAAAAAGCCACTAACAGCCCAATCTGCTGTTCGTGAACAAACTGTTCATGAGGCCCCATTCTAAACAAACAGGTGGTCATTGCAAGCCTTGTTCATTGCTGTTCGTTGCTGTTTATCAAGCCAGACAATCTGGCACCTACAATCAATTCCCTTGGCAACCAGAGGCAGGGACTGCCTGAACTCTGTCTGAACTCCTGCTGTTGCCCTGGAAACCCCAATCTAAGCCCAATTTAGCTTGATAGGCAGGTCTTCCTTTCAAGTGTAGAGCTCCAAATTTGTTACAACAAGGGAGCAAAGACCAGGAGGGAGGGGAGCTGCCAGTTCTGGCTTAGTTTGCAGACAGGGGAGAGAGAGAGACAGTTGCTGTTGGTATTTTGATAGACAGAGTGCATTGGAGCTTGAATTTTCTTTATGTGTGGTGGGATAGGGATCTACCTCTTCAAGTTCCAGGGCTGCTGCCAGGCTCTGGGCCAAGCTATTATTTGTTATTGGTACCTTTCCTGCTACCTGCTCAAGTAAGGTTTCTGGGAGTGGTGCGGTAGTTCCAGGGCTGCTGCCAGGCTCTGGGGCCAAGCTATTATTTATTATTGGTACCTTTCCTGTGTCCTGCTCAGGTCAGGTTTCTGGGAGTGGTGCAGTAGAGATCTTGACAAACTCGGATGATGGCTGGAGGAGAGCCTGCTGGCCACCATGAACAGCCAACCATGAATATGTTCGTGAACAGGGCCATGTTCATGGTTGTTTGTGAGTCCCTGTTCGTGGATGGCAACAAACAACGAACATCATGTTCGGGATTTTTTCTATTCGGCCCATCTCTACTTATAATAGCTGACCTATGGGTTAAGAAGTTGACACAACATTCCATCTCCATTAATACATTATATTAATGTATTCTTTATAATAACCACATAAACTGTAAAAGTTGTCCACATGGGAAAACAGATCAAGTAAACATTTTTTTTAATTAAGGCATTTTTGCCTTACTGTTGCACAAAATGTAGACAAAAATATTTTAAAAATGAAAAACTACTACAATGATTAGGAATAATCCTATTGAGTAAATATAAACCAGCATGTTGCTGAATACAATGGTTACCAAAGATGGTTATAACAATACTTCATCTCCTACCTTTCTCCTTGCTGTACTGTACTCTCTGTGGGGGAATTTTTAGGGTTTTCTAGCATGAAGAGGGCTCTCTTACAAGGGAAACAGATGCTTTTTTCTCAGAAGTTAGAAAATATTCTGTTGGTGCTGATAATTTGTCACAGGTTCTCACAATCTCTAACCTTTTATGTACAAGTTATTTGCCCCCATTTGGTACTATACGGTGCTGGATTTTTTTCTGATTTACGCACAGCATTTGATACTTTCAGTGGTAATGTCAACACTATGCTGGTGTTTGCTTGAGTTTAATGGATGCTGGTTTATTGCAATTTTTTTCTCAATGCAAGAACATGCCGTGTATACCTCCATGCAGATGTTTACATTCGCTTTCCCTCAACCCACCCTCGACCTGCCCCCTGGTCTGTTTGTCTCCTCTTATCCCTTTCCTCCTCCTCTCCCTTCCCCCCCCCCCAGCTCCTTCGGGGTGCTCAGTCTGTCCATCACGCACTGCAATTCTCTCACCTTGTTTTAGATATCCTAAGGAGTGTCTCTCCAATCAGCTCCTACATTCTACCTGTATATTAAGGTTCCCAAAGTCCAGGTGGGGCCCGAAGCTCTCCCAGAATTACAACTCCAAAGGGCAGAGATCTCCAGAGATCAGTCCCCCCAGGAAAATGGCTGCTCTGGAAGATGGACTTTATAGTATTATATCCTGTCGAAGTCCCTCACCTCCCCAAGTCCTGCCCTCACCAGGTTCTTCCCCTGCCCACCCAAATCTTCAGGAATCATTGTGGAGTTGACGACCCTACTATATACATGTAATCTAAAGGTTTCTGGATGAGTGGAAGCCCAAGTCATCTCTGCTACATAGATTACTCTGCTTCCAATCATAGCAATCAGGATCACTCAGAGCAAAAAATGCAAAATAGCAAAAAATGGCAACTATACCATGAGGAGATCTTGAATAAGCTAGAGTTGTGGGAGGAGAGAGAGGAGATGAGATTGTCAGGCAGGATGTTGGCAATTAGTTGTGTGGGTGTGCCTAATAGAAAAAACTAACCAAAACTACGGTATGCTGAATCGAACCCAGGAAATGAGGCTGTAACAACTCCCCCCCCCCCAAATTTTGTGTGTTTTATTTCAGTATTTACTGAGAAGATGCTGCATAGGCAGGCCAGGCAATCTGGGGCCATCTGGCACCATCTTGTTTTCCTTAATGGCAAGTCTGCCTCCACTCATCATGCAACCAATTGGCTCCAAAGAGGAGAGATGGCGCACTTTGCATTAACTTTGTTGGAGGGTGGGGTGTGTGCACAGAGCGCATGAGTGCATTTTTCCCAGCCCTTCCCAGGCAATGGCATTGACATTGAATGAGGAATAGGGATTAAAGTTTAAGTTTCCTACCATTATGTGTGCCAGCCAACACTTGCCTTCTTTGGGGTCCATTGTTGTGTGAATTTTCATGTGCTTGAGGAGAAACTCATTGGGTTTTTCCAATTAGAACTCTTTTTCCAATAGCAATGGCGGGGGGAGGGCTGTGTGGACAGTTTAATATCAGGAAGAAATCTGTCACAGAGGTGGAGGTGCATAATGCATCAAACAAAAACAGGCCAAATAAATGAGCTTTCAGTTCTGAAAAAATCAGGAGCAGGGTGAGAATGCAAAAAGAGTCTCTCCTAATCTTCAGTTATCTGTCTCTATTTTCATGACAAAAGGCAGGGAGGGGGAGATAATTTTCATTTGAAATAAGTCAACATAGTGGATTGCTTAGGAAACAACCATTTCATTATTTGGATATAGTTTTAGTACTAACGTGCTCAGATTTTTTAAACTGTCAAAACATTTCACAGAAAATACATTTAGAAGATTCCCCCCTTCACATAATTTTTCTTTGCAGAAAGTATATATTATAAATTTGCACTATGTGGCCGTTTTCACATGCACCCGTAAGCCTCCGGAAGATTGCACAAAACTCATGGCATGAAGCATCTTCCTAGCACAATTTTCTGACACTATTCCCTTTAATGTCACGATGATGTCAGAAATTGCACCATTAAAGGGGATCATGACAGGAAATAGCGCTAGGAAGATGCTTCGTGCCATGAGTTTCACGTGATCTTCTGGAGGCTTTGAATGTGTGAAAACGGCCAGTGTCTGCTCGTATGCACTGGTGTGAGGAACTGTGCTTGTCCCCATGCAAACAGGCCTGTTTAAGTCCCACAACCCTCGTGCCATATCTTGTGTATATAGACCTCGATCCCTATGGTTTTTAATCCATCATGGTTTGCCTGTAATAAGGTCCAGAATTTTAATTCCCACATGTGTCATATAAATATATCACACAGATTTCATTACAAAATAAGGACCAGGAGGTCGGATTGCTTTTATGCTTTAGTTATATAATCCACCGTACAGTGCATTTGTTGCTACTGGCAGCACTTTGTTTAAAGCATTCCTACTTCTAAAGCTTTAGGCCAGGGTAAAGAAAGGCTACTGAACAACCGAAGTGTAGAAGCAAAGATTAGTATCATCAAAATAAATGGAAATGCATTTTACTACACTATCAAGCAACTAATAAAATATTTACTACACTCCATCATATAACAATAATAGCTGCATACTTTAGCTACATCTAAATTATCAGCATAGCAATTCTTTGTGAAGAGTGTGTTCAGTTTTCAGCTACACATTTGCTAATAAGGAATACAACTTTAACAGATGCTATAAACTATCAGAACTACCTTTACCTTATAAATTTTATGTTAATACTTCCAAGGCATATATTTTCCACTGAATTCTGCCTTCATATGTTAAAATGGATAATGAGCCCCGTGGCACAGAGTGGTAAGCAGCGGTACTGCAGCCCAAGCTCTGCTCACGACCTGAGTTCGATCCCGGAGGAAGCTGGGTTCAGGTAGCCGGCTCAAGGTTGACTCAGCCTTCCATCCTTCCGAGGTCAGTAAAATTAGTACCCAGTTTTCTGGGAGTAAAGTGTAGATGACTGGGGAAGGCAATGGCAAACCACCCCATAAAAAGTCTGCCAAGAAAACGCCGTGATGCGACATCCCCCCATGGGTCAGTAATGACTTGGTGCTTGCTCAGGGGACTACCTTTACCTTTACCTATGTTAAAATGAAACCACTGAATCCAAAGGATATTGTTTGAATCTTTAAAAACTTTGGATTGCATTTTGAAAATTCTTAATTAAATAAAATATATTATTCCAACAAATTATAAATGGATTCTATTATTTCTCAAAATGGTACATTGTGAGAAATTCCTTTCTTAGTTTTTTTCCCACCTACATAAAAGGTAAAGTGAAGCTTTTCTTAACTACTCCAAGATTCTAGAAAAGATTATTTCTATTATTTGAGTTCAGTGCAAATGATTCATTTCAACTAAGTGATTATTTAGGGTTGCCAGGTCCCCTTACCCTCCCAGTGGAAAGGGGGGGGGGACCTGGCACTTACCTTCTTTCTTTCGCACATGATTTGGGCTTCAAACTGCCTAAACAGGTCCAGTACAAAGCACAGGAGTGCTCCCGGGACCTGTATGATGCATCTCTCTCAGGAGTTTTTCTTTCACAGAAAGAGAATTAGAGGGCGGATGGCCCTCTTTTTATCCACTGCTAAACAAGAGAGTCCCACTGCTGTACCCGATGTGGAGATACGAGGGACAGTCTTGCAGTGGGCTTTCTCTTTTCTCCATGGTCAAGGGCAGAGGGTGGCACCTGGGGACAAATTGTCATCCCACCACCCTTTGATGCACAGGGTTCCACAGGGAGCAATACTCTCCCCATTACTATTTAATGCTATATGTGCCCCCTTGCTCAGTTGGTGCAAAGTTGGTACCATCAGGTGCCATCAATAGGCAGATGACACCCAGTTGTATCTGATGATGGACGGCCGGCCCAACTCAGCCCCAGATGTCCTGGAACGTGCTTTTGCAGCTGTGACTGGCTGGTTGAAACAGAGTTGGCTGAAATTGAACCTGACAGAGACGGAGGTCCTGTACTTGAGCCACGGGGGGTTAGGTTCAGGAGCCAGGACTCCAGCTCCTGTCCCTTGATGGGGCACCACAAACACCAGTTCAGAGGGTTAAGAGCCTGGGGTGATCCTGGGTGACTCCCTGAAAATGGAGGCACAGGTCGTAGCAGTTGTTCATTTCCATCTGCGCCAGATCAGGCAACTTGTCCCATACCTGTCAACCCGTGATGTAACTACAGTGATCCAAGCAACAGTCATATAAGGGCCACAAGAGCCAAGCACTGGCTCATTCCTCCATGCACTCCCTCTCCTGATCTTTGTACATTCATATGGAGTCAAGAATCATCATAATTGTCAGATGACCAACTAGCCTCTTCTTAAATACCTGCAAGGAACGAAAGCCCACCACCTCCTGAGAAAGCCTGTTCCACTGAAGAACCTCTCTGTCATGAATTTGCTTTAATTTTAACCTGTTGTTTCTGATCCAACCTGCTGGGGCAACAGAAAACAACTCTGCTCTAACCTCTATGTGATAGCCCTTCAAATACTTGAAAAGTTTCACCTATCATATCACCTCTCAGTCACCTTCTCTCCAGGTTGAACACAGCCAGTTTCTTCAACCTTTCCTCATACGACTTGGTCTCCAGACCCTTCACGATCTTTGTTGCCCTCTTTTGGACACATTCCAGCTTGTCAACATCCTTCTTAAACTGTGTTGCCCAAAACTGAACACAATACTCCAGGTGAGGTCTAACCAGAGCAGAGTTAAGCTATACCATCACCTCACATGATCTGGACACTATACTGCTGCTGATACAGCCTAAAATAGCATTTGCCTTTTTAGCTACAGCAACAAATTGCTAACTTATGTTCTGTGTATGATCTACTAAGATCTCTAGATCCTTTTCACATGTATTACTGCCAAGACAAGTCCCCCCCATCCTATAAGTGTGCCTTTGATTTTTCCAACCTTAATGAAGAACTTAACATCTATCTTTGTTGAAATTCATTTTGTTGGTTTTAGCCCAGTTTTCCAGCCTGTCTTCTGTCTCCTACTGTGTTTGCAACCCCTCCCAATTTAGTATCATCTGCAAATTTAATGACCATCCCCTCTATTCATTCATCCAAATCTTCATCCAAATGCTGAACAACACAAGCCCCAGGACAGATCCCTGAGGAACTCCAGATGTCACTCGTCTCCAAGAAGACGAGGAACCATTTATATTACCTCTTTGGGTACAATCTGTCAACCAGTTACAAATCCATCTAACAGTAATAGGATCCAAACCACGTTACCAACTTCTCAACCAGGATATCATGTGGAACCTTATCAAAAGCCTTATTGAAATCAAGATAAACTATGTCCACAGAATTCCCCTGATCCAGCAAAGTAGTAACTCTCTCAAAAAAGGAGATTAGGTTAGTCTGGCATGACTGGTTCTTGTGGCTCATAGTAATCATAGCTGCCTTTTCTAAATGCTCAAGGACTGACTGTTCAGTGATTTGTCCAAAGACCTTTCCAGGTATGGACATCAAGCTGATGGGTTGATAATTACCTGGCTCCCTCTTTTCCCACTTTTTGAAGGGACCCATATTTCTATGGGCTGTCAGAGGCAGGGAGTTCTCTTCTTGGGCCAATAAAAAAGTAGAGTGTCAGCCAAAATCCCCACTAAAGCCAGATTTAGCCTATAAGCCCCTTTCCTTAGAATCCTAGAAAAACAATGTAAAAATGGCAGTGTGTACAAAAATAATGTGGGGTGCAAAACAAGAATTCAAAATAGGGAAATTCTTCATTGATCTTACACTGAGTTGACAGGGTACTAGGGCAGATGTCCAAGGTATGGTATATATATGCTGATTCTCACCTTCCCCCTCCTCCAGTACTTTTCTCTGCATAATGGAGTTTGTGGCTCAACTGAAAACTCAAAATAGGACATGCCTATTTTCTTTTGGAACTTAGAGGTCCATCCGCAGCAATATTCTCATACAACAAAAAAGGGTTTTGTTTATTTACTAGGAATTAAAATTCTAAGTCTTTTAGATGTGCACATTGTTATTTGGTCTCAAGCACACCACTGTAGAAGCAGTGTGTTAAAACTAGAAGGTTGTGTGACCATAGGTGATAACCACAGCAGAGGAACTCACGTTCTTCAACATCCACTCTAATATTTAAAATATTAGTGATATTTTGCTTTTCTTCTAGGGTAATATAGAATAATGATAACCCCATTTCGAGAACTTTTTAAAAGTTGAAAAGTGGCTGATAAATTTGCTAAATAAAATTATATAAAAATATGGGGGAAACTTCAAGTAGTCAAAACTCAAGAGTAATTGAGATGCAACTAGCCCAGAGCCTGGGTTTTCAGTTTGGTTATGTTTTGTACAGAATGAGTGTTAATTACTCACTATAGTCTTATATTAATCCAAGATACTCTGCATGTTATCTTTTGCAGAATGACTGACAGACACATCCTAATAGTGCCTCTCATATTCTCCCTATGTCCTTTATTTTCAAAATGCAAACCTGGGAGAAGTGCTTAAATATGATCAGAAAATTATCACTCTTTGAAACAGACGTATCTTCTAAACTGCTTGTGATGTGATTAAAAACATTAGAAGGGTAAATGCAAATTATTTTAATTCTGCTGCATCTGATGGATCAGCTGATTCTTCTGGCAAGACGGTGAAGAGCCCTTCTTGTTTGTAGATCAAAACCTGAAACTTTCCTTCTTGCTGAAACAGAAAAATGTGAAATTGACAATGCTATGGGGCTTACTGAATTAATTTTTGTTCAGAATAATTCTGCAAGATCAGTAGAAAGCTACTCATAGCTAGAAAGCTATGGAAGGGTTTGTAATTTAAAATGATACAGTTCCCCAAATGAACTTCCAATATGCCAATGGATTTCTACCAGATGACCCACAGAATTTTTTTCTCAGAAACACACACCATGCCAGGGAACTACTCCATCCCAACTAGGGCTAATTCAGATTATTACATACTGCTCTTTTCAGAACATCTCAGCCATTCCCAGGGATGCCGTAGGGAAGAGGAAGTACAAGCTCAACAAATGCAGCTCTGAATACAGTTGCTGTCTTTTATTAGGGATCGGCATGAGTGTGGCCACTGGAAAAGGTGATGCAATGCTCATATGATTTGCCTCTGGTAAACAGCAGCTACATTGAGAATATGGCAAAGATTAATCCTTTCATATGGCTGCTTCTTTAGGGATAGATGTACCACTCGGTGTGAAATTATGAGCACATGTCTGAATTGGCCACTGCCATTGCCCCATGTTAGTTACAGATCTGACAGTACCTATCATCTGTTTCCGCAGGATGATGGTCTTAAATCTTAAACCCATCCCGCCCCCCCACCCAATGCAGAATGGTGATTGTGATGTCAAAGCTGACAACACCAAACATTTTGTTCAAGCTTAGCATGTGTAGGTCTCAGCAACAAGGATGCATCCCAGAATAAAGAGATATGCATGTGCAGTAAACTTCTGCATGTGTGCTTTCTAGTCCAAATATGTGTGTGCATGGAAACCCTACTGAATTGGGGCAAAGGTGTTTTTAGGCCATGCAGGGTAAAAAAAACTTCTGGACAGATACAACACAGTAGTCATAGAGTTGTAAAAGTGAAGGGCTTTAACCTATTACCTAGAACACAAGGGCAGATAACTGTTCAGGCACAGACTAAGATAATGTCTCAGAATCAATAGCACTGTTATCCTTGGATAACCACAGTGTTATTCCCAATACTTTAAGGGTAGAGAGATAACTAGAGAAGAGGAATACATAAAGTAGCGTTGCCAGGTCCTTATACCCTCCCAGTGGAAGGTGGGGGACCTGGCACATTCCTCGTGCCACTGCCATGGCACGTGCATGATGATGTCACTTCCAGGAAGAGACATCATTGCACCAGCCGCAAGCATGCTCCCATGCTTTGGCTCCCATTTGGGGCCAAAACTGGCCGCAGCAAAGTGCAGTCAGCATGACAACATCACTTCTTATGACAACATCACTTCAGGAAGTGATGTCATCGCACCCCACTAGAAGAGTGCCTGATATGTGCTTTCCTGGGTTGCCTGCCAGTGGCAGGTGATCTCCAGGGAACATGCCACCTTCCGCGAAGCATCAGGGATCAGTGGACAAGGGGGCAAACCCCCAAGAGATCACCCGCCACCAGCAGGCACCTGGGAAGCTTAATATGAAGCAAGATGCAATATTTCCTTTTACTTTCTAAACAATGGGAATTGATGTAGCATAACAAATCATTTGTAAAATTGCAAAAAGCCGGCCGTAAGTTTCCAGCTTTTTTGTCATAAAGATTCCTATAGCTTTACAGTCTGCAATAATTGTGATGCCCAGCATCGAGGGTTTCCAAAGCTGTTACCATCCCTACCAACCTTCTGCAATTACCCATCAGATGTTCAACCAGACAACAGATGTAGTGATCTGAGCCAATGAAATGCCGTAGGGCAGCAACTTCAATTAGGACAACGACAAGGATCAATTTGTGATCTCCAGGTCCCGCTGGTGCTCCTGGGAAAAACTAGCAAGCTCTCAGAAGGCAGCAAACACTCTGATGTGGAGATATGACTAGAAAGACTATTTCTCTATTTGTATGTATACCTTCTCTTCATCTTCTAATGCATTCCCTTAGAATCTGGAATTTAGTCATAGACATTTTTAAATGCCAATAAACAACAATACATTAAAAAATTGTCTGGAACTGAAGAGACAAGTGACAGTATTACGGCTGAAAGCCAAAGAGCATTTTCACCATGGCAGAATGGCCATTAAAATTACAAGGATTCCTGTAATTACTTGAACAAACTTGATATTGAAGCTGCCTCAGTTTTCTAAGCCTATTAACAGTTTTGGATTCTTTCCGCTCTGAACAATTAAACAGAAGAGATTTAATAGACAATAAATATTGCATTAAAATTAGCTTTTCTGATATGGGAACATATAAATAATTTCAAAATAATGAGTGTTGCTATTTGAACACCAATGGTGATGTCAAAATACACCTATGCTAATTTTCAGAAATTTCGTACTGTAGGGTTGGGGGTGAGTGAAAAAGTACACTGTACACTGCAGATTCCAAGTGTAGGGTACAGGCAGATAGCAGGACCAGGTCACACACTGCAGAACCACGGAGGTTTCACAGAGAAGGCAGACGCTGGGTACTGTTTTGGGGGAAAACTGCAGCAAAGCCAACAATATCCATGTCAACAGGAAAGTCCAGATATTCCCAGTTCTGCCCACATTGGCATCATTTTCCCTGCCCCAATCCCCCACAGCAGCCATTTTGTCTCTGCTGCCAAGGGGATTTTTGTTTTTTTTAATTGCCTACTGAATATCATTACAGCATTATAATGTTATAATAATCTATGTTATAATGTTATAACAATCTGAGAGCCAGTTTAGTGTAGTGGTTAAGAGCGCAGGACTCTAATCTGGAGAACCGGGTTTGATTCCCCACTCCTCCACTTGAAGCCAGCTGGGTGACCTTGGGCTAGTCACAGCTCTTAGCTCTCTCAGCCTCACCCACCTCACAGGGTGTTTTGTTGTGGGGATAATGATAACATACTTTGTAAACCATTCTGAGTAGGTGTTAAGTCATCCTGAAGGGCGGTATATAAATCGAATGTTATTATTATTATTCATTGGGTCCTCTGAATCCCCACCTCTCATTTAAAATAAAAGAGTAAGTCTCTAGTCCCTTTCATTGTGGAGATATGTCTTTCCCCTTAAGAAAGCAAGCAAGCAACCAAGCTGGGAATTTAGAGTAAACAATAGACAAATTGTTATAATGTTACAATGATATTCTGTTCAGTTGCCAGTTTTAAAACAATTTAAAAGCTTCTGTGATGTGTGTGTGTGCGGGGGGGGGGGGGGTGCTGCTCCCGGGGGACTGGGGCAGGGAAAGTGTGGGGAAACCTACCATGTGGAAGCCCCATTGTCACTGCTCTGTATTAACTGCAGCAGCAACAGGGAAACCACAAAAGCCCATCCCCCTGAGGAAAATACTATCAACTCAACAGGGTCCAACACACAACTGAATGCTAAACTAAACATCATGATGAAGGCCAGCCACATCTGTCTTTTACCTTATGTCCTATTCATGAAGAAAGCAAGAAGTGGAGACTTATTTTAACCGCAGAAGGGGCATGAGAGTGAGGGAAGCTAAAACCATATCACTTCAAGCCTTAGATTCTGCCAACCCAACTGACTTCCCATATCTAAACTGCTGAAGCCTCGGATTATGCCATCCATCAAGGACCCCTGGAAAAGTAAACTTTTTTGGTTGAGAGCAGAGATTCATACTTCCCACTTGAAAGGTCTAAGAGCAGAAGAACAAGTCATAAACATGAGAATCCCACTGTAAACAAGACCCTCACATTGAGAGCCAAGCTACAAGTGACGAATTACACTAGTACCATGGTTCCCAGTTCCACAAACCCATCTCATTCAAATCACATTTGGATTTGTGTGTTTCCCTTCCTTTGGAAGTGACAGGTGAGGACAACAGGCCAAGATGCAAACACAATTGGATAGGAAGGGGGAAACTTGACACAGGTTACTGATGTTGGTGGCAGTCCTATGTTCTATGTAACATGTAAGTTCCTTTCTGAGGGCCAAGCTACAAGTGACGAATGACACTTGAATGGCAAGTGAACAGATTCACGTGTATTCCTCCCTGTTCACTTGCACTCCACTTGCGCTCCACTTGATCACTATGTGAAGCGCAAGTGGAGTGCAAGTGAATGGCAAGTGAATAGGGAGGAATATACATGAATCTGTTCACTTGCCAGGCAAGTGTCATTTGTCACTTGTAGCTTAGCCCTCAGTAGGCAGTGCAAGCAGGAGTGTAGGCAGGACACAGTTTCACTTCCCCTGCTAGAAACCTGCAGGCCACCATGGCCTACCAAGAACCTTGCAGAACCAGGCCACAACAACGCCCTGGGCCTAGTGGACAAGCACAGCTTTTAGTTGTTATATCTTTTCTTCCAAGCCAAGTTACCTTCCCTACAGTTATGGTTAATAAAGAAACCTTCAATTTTAAGGAAACTGGGTGTTTTGTTGTTTGCTCCACTAAACAATACAAAAGATCGTGGCTTGGGGTCTTCATCATAGGAGTGCCACTATGCATACATGTACCATCACATAACTGCACAATAATATAGCCAGGGCTTTTTTTCTGGGAAAAGAGGTGGTGGAACTCAGGGCAAAGCTACAAGTGACAAATGTCACTTGAACGGCAAGTGTATTTCTCCCTGTTCACTTGCCCTCCACTCAATCCACTTGCCGTTCAAGTGTCATTCGTCACTTGTAGCTTGGCCCTCAGTGGGTTGCCCTCGGAGAAAATGGTCGCACGGCGTGGAGGGCAATCTAAACTCCGCTCTGTCTGGAGATCAGGGGGCAGGGCCACCAACCATGTGACCATTTTCAAGAGGTTCCGGAACTCCATTCCACCGCATTCCAGCTAAAAAAAAGCCCTGAATATAGCTATTCACAAGCTGTACACTTAGATAAAATCTCTCACACATAAACCCCCTACCCCATTTTTTACATGGACAGAATCACACAGAAACATGCAATTACACTCCTGCAAACTTTCAGACTCTGAAAACTTAGCTGTGAGAAGTTGTAGGCCAAGAGAATGCTAGTCGCTTGCCATTTCAAATTCACAGTACAAAATGAATGAACTAGTCCATGATTGTTGCAAACCTATTTTTATTCCCATTTGTACAGACAAAAGAGAATTTTATCAGCTTTTGTTCAGGAAAACAGAGGAAGAATCCTGGAATTGGGGTTGCGAGCCTCGAGGTGGTGGCTGGAGATCTCTCGGAATTACAACTGATCTCCAAGTGACAGAGCTCCATTCCCTTGGAGAAAATGGATGCTTTGGAGGGTGGACTCTATGGTATTATATCTCACTAAGACCCCTCCCTCTCTGCAAACCGTGTGCTTCTCAGGCTCCACCCCCCCACCCCCCAATCTCCATGACTTTCCCAGCTCAGAGCTGGCAACCCTAACCTGAATGATGATCAATCTCAAGATGCCTCTGTCATTATGAACTATCATGAGATTTCTGTTCCTCCTGTAATAATACTTACTTTTACCATTCCCTTGTTAGATCTTTGAAAGTACTTTGCATTCCTCTTTTTGCTACCATCAGTCATAAGAACATAAGAACATAAGCAAAGCCATGTTGGATCAGGCCAGTGGCCCATCCAGTCCAACATTCTGTCACACACAGTGGCTAGAAATCCAGTGCCATCTAAAGGACTGTCAGTGAGGCCAGGACACCAGAAGCCCTCCCACTGCCTTCCTTCCAGCACCAAGACAACAGAGCACCACCTCCCCACAAAGAGAATACCATCTATCTCCTGTGGCTAATAGCCACTGATGGACCTCTGCTCCATATATTTGTCCAGTCCCCTCTTGAGGCTGGCAATGCTTGTAGCTGCCACCACCTCCTGTGGCAACGAATTCCATGTGTTTATCACCCTTTGTGTAAAGTAGTATTTTCTTCTATCTGTTCTAACCCGACTGCTCAATAATTTCATAGAGTGCCCACGAGTTCTTGTATTGTGAGAAAGGGAGAAAAACACATCTTTCTCGACCTTCTCTAACCCGTGCATTATCTTGTAAACCTCTATCATGTCTCCCCTCAGTCGTCTTTTCTCCAGGCTAAAGAGCCCCAAGCGCCTCAATCTTTCCTCATAGGGAAAGTGTTCCAACCCTTTAATCATTTTAGTTGCCCTTCTCTGTACTTTTTCCAGTGCTATGATATCTTTTTTAAGGTGTGGCGACCAGAACTGTACACAGTACTCCAAATGAGGCCTCACCATCGATTTATACAGAGGCATTATGATACCGGCTGATTTGTTTTCAATCCCTTTCCTAATAACCCCTAGCATAGCATTAGCTTTTTTTGGGCAGTCGCACACTGTGCTGACGTTTTTAGTGAGTTATCTATCATGACTCCAAGATCTCTCTCTTGGTCAGTCTCCGCCAGTTCAGACCCCATCAA
This sequence comes from Eublepharis macularius, assembly GCF_028583425.1. Taxonomy (NCBI): domain Eukaryota; kingdom Metazoa; phylum Chordata; class Lepidosauria; order Squamata; family Eublepharidae; genus Eublepharis; species Eublepharis macularius. The sequence continues at coordinate 71,135,299 of NC_072799.1, forward strand.
CTTGTATTTATATTTTGGATTTTTGGTTCCAATGTGCATTACTTTGCACTTGGCTACATTGAACCTCATTTGCCACATGGATGCCCACTCTTCTAGCCTCGACAGATCCCTTTGGAGTGCCTCACAATCCTCTCTGGCTTTCACCACCCTGAACAATTTCGTGTCATCTGCAAATTTAGCCACTTCACTGCTTAATCCCAATTCCAAATCATTAATAAACAAGTTAAAAAGCATTGGACCCAATACCGACCCCTGTGGCACCCCACTGCTCACCACCCTCACTGTGAGAAGTGCCCGTTTATGCTCACTCTCTGTTTCCTATTAATTAGCCAGTTTTCGATCCACAAGAGGACTTGGCCCTTTATCCCATAGCTACTGAGCTTACTTAGGAGCCTTTGATGAGGAACTTTGTCAAAAGCTTTCTGGAAGTCAAGATAAACAATATCTATCGGGTCTCCCTTGTCCACTTGTTTGTTCACTCCCTCAAAGAACTCTAACAGATTGGTGAGACAAGATCTTCCCTTACAGAACCCATGCTGAGTTTTCCTCATCAGCTTTTGGTCATCAATGTGCCCACTAATTTTATTTTTGATAATAGTTTCCACCAACTTACCCGGTGGCCTGTAATTTCCCGGATCTCCCCTGGAACCTTTTTTAAAGATGGGGACAACATTAGCTACCTTCCAGTCCTCAGGAACTGGAGGACTGTACTTCTCCTTCTCTCTCTTTCTTCTCCTGATTTTACCAGTTCTGTTGCCCTTAGGGTTGCCAGATCCAGGTTGAGAAATTCCTGGAGATTTGGGGAGTGGTGCCTGCAGAGGGTGGGTTTGGAGAGGAGATGGACCTTAGCAGGGTATAATGCCATAGCGTCCATCCACCAAAGCAGCCATTTTCTCCAGAGGAACTGATCTCTGTTGTCTGGAGATCAGCTGTAATTCCTGGAGATCTCCAGTCACCACCTGGAGGCTGGTAACCCTAGTTTCCCTGAACACCATCTGTTGCCCTACCCCCCAAACAGCTGATGTAAAACATTAGACAATAAAATCTATTATCCTCATACCGAGCATATCTCATGTAAAAACAAAATCCATGTAATACCTTTTATTAGGATCCAATTATGTGTCGATTTCGTTGGTCCTAATAAAAAGTATTATACAGATTTTGTTCTTGTCTTTGGATTTTGTGAGGACCAATTTTAGTGGTTTACATTGTTTTTTATACCATCAATGCCTGTGGGGGAAAGCCTTTATGCCACAATTTATTCTGTTTTCTGCTGATACAGAGAATAAGCTGTTCAATGTACAATAATTTGAAATAACGTCTTTATTTTCCACTATGTACTTGTTAGTAACATCTTTCGGGGGGGGGGTCTTCTAGGCAATTCTCATTAGGACTGCCAGTCCCTCAGTGCGGGCAGGGGATCCCCTGGTCCCAGATACCACCCCCCACCACTCAGCTGGCCAGTGGGGAAAAAAGGACCCGGAGAATGGGCCCAGGAGGCAAAAAACCTTCCACGCCAGCACTTCCAGAAGTGATGTCATCACGCCCGGCTGTGGGCATGCCCCTGCACTTGACAGGGGGAAAAATTGGCCCCCGTGAAGGGTGGGAGCATGCCCACCACCAGGTGCAATGATGGCACTTCCAGAAGTGACGTCATCGTGCCTGCCAGGAGCATGCATGCATGAGAACAGGAAGGTAAAATGCAAGGTTCCCGCCACTCTCGCCGGGAGGGTAAGGGGACCTGGCAACCCTAATTCCCATGCCTTGTAAATGTTTCAAAGGAGTCAGTGTAAGATCATGAAGAACTACATGGAGTGATACAGGATTTGTTGTTTCTGCTCGTCTTGCTATAGCCCCATGATTAATAGCAGTGACCAGAGAAAACAGAGGACTGGGAAGAATATCTAACCGGGAGTGGGGTTGCTTCTGTAACTGCCAAACAGAGGCTGGGCCACATTTTTATCAGCTATCAGGCAAGGAGAGGCCCTGCGCCCATGGAAGATCAGTATCCTGTAAAAGGGCAAGAGTACTGTAAATGTCAACAGCACTAAGCAAGCAGAGCTACTTTCTTCCAAGCCCACTGACTTTAATAATTGTGGTTTGGCTACGAATCAGCACTCTGCTGGTTCGAATCCCACAACTGCCATGAGCTCAGTAGGTGCCTTGGGTAAGCCACTCCTCTCAGCCCCAGCTCCCCAGCTGTATTGTGGGGATAATAATAACACTAACTTGTTCCCCGCTCTGAGTAAGGCACTAATTTGTCTAGAAGAGCGGTATATAAGCGCAGTTGTTGTTGTTGTTGTTATTTATAACTCTGTTTAGGACTGCACTTTTAGAGGCCTGGGGAGAAGAGCTGAATGCACAAATCTTAGTGCCTCCCTCTTCCTCCACATTTATTCTATTATTTTTAATTATGCATTGAGTGCAATTATGGCTGAAAGGCAGTCTATAAATACAGCAAATTAAAAAAGAACTTGCGTACACTTTAAAAGGACATGACCAGTATTTTATAAGCAGGCACAACTTAATATAATTTACCAATCTGCTAATAGGAAAACAGAGTATGAATGCAGATTTGATTCAGGGCCAAATCATAAAATTACTTTTCAGTTAGCAATACTGATGCTTTTGGTAGGGACCCTTGCCAGGAGAAGAATAACTTTCAATAGTACTAAAAGGTGATGTTATTTTCAGTTAAAAGACAACTGGAAACCAGATGGAAATATACGGGCAAATATGATTGTGGAGAGGATTACCAGGTCCTTTGGAAGCCAAAACAGGTGACGGAGGAGCTGTGGGCATTTACCACACACATGTACTCCCATGATATTAGAAAATGACATTTTTGGCACAACACAGAAGTGATAAAGGGACGATTCTCTAAAAAATGATTTTCGAGAATTATCTCCCATCATGACCCATGTCACATCAGAAATGATGTCATTTTCCAGTTACACAGAAGTGTGCATGCCTGTTTTGGCTGCATGCCTCCTGGGCAGACTGCACATGGTCAGCCAGCTGGGCATGCACAATACTCTTCTGACCAGATGAGCAGTGGTCAGGGCAGAAGCTGATGGTGTCTGGGGGCAGGGAACTGGCGACCCTGATTGTTGATGCCCATACGGGTCATCTAAGGATTCGATAGATCCTTCTCCCTCTCCTACAGCTCTGTCGTGGTAATGTGTGCAAGACTGGGCCATTCATTCAACTATGATCCATGCTTAAAGGCAGTAGTTAATGCCAATCTTCTCCCTCTCCTCACAGGAACAGAGATTACTATCAGCAAAGAAATGATATTGTCACTGCATCCCACCACATATACATGGTGGATGTTTTTGCTTGTTATTTTCTGCTGTCAAGAATGGTTTAATAAACTCTGTGGAGAGCTTCATCTATAATGGATAAGCAACTAAAGAGAAAATACCAGTGAGATACACCTCGACTTCTGGAATAGCTCCTCCAATAGAAGATGCATGAGTTGTCCCTACAGGAATGGAGCAAGTGAAAATGTGCAAATCTATCCTTCAGAAAGTGAGACACACTTGTATCTTCTCTTTTGACATTTCGCAGTTATAAGCAAACCTAAACTGACACCCAGTAATAGCGGGCCCAAGAATAAGCACTTCTAGGTGTAGCCTTACAGATATATTCCAGTAGTGAAGTTAATTACATAAAATTAACTTCTTGTTTGCAGCTGGCATTAAAATCTTGATGGCAGAATTTAAGCTGGAATTGATACCTTGAATTTACATAGCTCTCAAACAATTGCAGACTATTGCAGAACTTGTAGACTGTTATAGTAATTGATGGTTTAGGTGTAGACACTAGGAGTAGAAAGAGCAGAGACGACACAAAGCTACCAAAATACTACTATGGCACATATATAACAAATTCCACATGACTTGGTATACGGGTAACCGAGATGTATATTGTTAATCGTCAGCTATTGACCTGTTCCCTATTTGCACAGGAAGTGCCATTGGCAAGTGCTTTCTGTAACAGATCAATTAGGCCAGACGTTAGTTTCTCCATGCATCTGTATCCACAGACTTTTTAAAGTGGATTTTCTAGCATATGAGCTAGCAGTGTATGTCTGTACAAGAATTATTAGGCACTAGAGGTAAATCTTACTTCCCCAACTTGCAAAGAATTTATATAAACCATCTTTTATTTTATATTACAACACATATCCTCCAAATCTGCAGTTCTTCCTGGAAGGATGTGAATTTTCTTTATAGACAGTTTAATGGTAAAGATCAAGAGCTTTAGTCTGAGGCATCTCTGAAAGGCCCAATTCAATTGACTTCTCAGAGCTGGCAGATAAAAGGTGCTCATGCTGTGTGGAGGTGAACGTCTGACAGCAAATAAGAAAATTATTCCTGAATAAATATGCATGTTTATAGGAGAGGCAAAAGAAGTTTGTGTTTTGTGTAAAAAGTTATCCACCAGAATTACAAAGACCAGGGCATATTGTCAAATGCACAAGGAAAAAAAATACCAAAAAGCCAACTGTCCAGTTCTTTGATACACACACACATACGCTTCATTTCTTTTTAAATATTTAGAAATTTGGCACAAGATCAGCAATAACTGAAAAAATGCTGCTCCAGAAATTGTAAATATGCTCTTTATAAAATAGCATTTTAGAACTGTAAATGTATTTAAAGTTTACAGTTCTTAGACACAAATTAAGTATTTATACTTTTTTGCATAAACTTCACACAAAGATACTGACCAGTATTCATTTACTAATCCCTTTGAGACAGATAGTATAGGTTGATTTTTTAAATGAAATACATGAAAATAAATGCAGGTGGATAAAGAGAAAGTGATGTCATATTTCACAAGTGATGTCATATTTCAAAAGAGATAAAAATACATGCTGTTCATTGTACAAGTCATATGCTCAGAGCAACAGCAATTTGTTTTTTCCAGAAATGCTAATCTAAACCTTGGGAAGCCATTGGCTGGAATATGATCTGGGCCCCAAATCAGCCTACTATGAAGCACAGATCCTGTGCAATGATGTCACTTCCCAGAAATGATGTCATTGCTCCAAACCTGGGAGCACACACACTTTGCATGCATGCAAGGAATTTAAAAAGGTGAGTGCCGGGTCCCCCCTCTCACTGGGAGGGTAACGGGACCTGGCGGTACACTTGGTTGGCAAAGCAAACTGCATTGTGCTGAAGTTTTCTGGTGCAAATAAATGTGGGAAGAATTAGTTACTAAAAGGCAAAACCGGAAAAACCACTGCAAAGATCTTCAAACCTAGTCCAACCGATGAGAAAGCTATACTTTGCTCATTCACTACCTTGCCAAAAAGGAAATGTAAAGATGGGGGTAATCTTCTACTATATCTGGAATTCTAAGAAAAGGAAGAAATATCCTTCTAATACTCATACTGGGTGACACATATGGTGGAAAGGCCCAATGGATCTGTGGCCATTGATATACTTCAATAATTACTTTTTGATCAACTGAGGTATTATGCCAAAACTGAATTCAACATGGAGCACTGGATGCATGCAGCCTGTCCATAGGGTTACCAGGTTCCTATACCCATGCAGTGTGTGTGTGTGGGGGGGGGGTGACAGTTATCTCCTCATGCCAGGGACATGATATCTCTTCGTATGTGCCTGCACAACATCATTCCTTGAAGAGGTGTCATCACAGCAGCAATGGGAGTGCTCCCACACTCCGTGCAGGGTCAATTTGGCACAGTAGGGCCAAAATCAGCCCCAAATGAAGCACAGGAGTACTCCTGCAGCCGATGCAATGACTTCCCTTCTAGGTGTGACATCATCACGCCACCTGGAAACGTACGCGCTGCGCCTGTTCCGGGGGTGCCTGCTGGTGGTGGGCCACCTCTGGGGGCTTATCACCTCCTGCCAATCACTGGTGGATTGGCAGGCAAGGGGGCAAACCCTTGGGAGTTTGCCTGCCCCTGTCAGGCACCTGGGAACCCTACCTGCTCACGATGTGCAAACCAAAGGCAGTCCTTACAAGTAGTTTTCCAAGTCTTCCAAGTCTTGTGTTGTATAAAATATTGGGGAAGGGCAGGAAAGCTCAAGTGAATGGCACAAGTGAATTTAAACATATCCTACAACCATTGCTCAATACAAATGGCTCAATAATTCTAGTATTTTTTATAAAGGATGTTGCAAAATGTAAACAAACAATACTATAAAGCTATAGCAGAAATATGAAATGGATACATATTTTGACTAGAAATAATGAGATACTAAGAGAGAGCTCCGCTCTGCCAACAATAATCTTTACTCTTAGAACCAATTATCTGAATGACTTGAACTTGTCAAGGCTGGAAATGAGCAGCCATTATATAATTCCTTTCACCAAAAGTTTTGGATGACATATAGAGGCAACACTATATAAACACAACTGCTAATCTGCTTTTGAATAAAACGAATAGAATTAGTGAAGATAATTCATAAATTGGTTTTTCTGTCGAGGCTCTGAAAAGTTATTTTTAGAAGTTTTAATTTTTTAAAAATTATTCCCTATAGCATTAGAATCACTCTTTCAAACCTTCCAGTTTGACTTAAATGAATTGTATCTTTTAAAAACAGGTCCTCCTGGTTTAGTTCTTATACCGTGCATGTAGGAAGAGAATCTCTGCAAACCTGATACGTTAAAACCCACCATTCTAGGTGAGTTGTAGAAAACACTGTAATATCATTTATTCGTTTCGATGACCTATGTCCTTAGTAAGCAGAACATCTAATTCCAGGCACTGCACACAATTTTCCTAAAGACATTCTAGTGAATATTACTTGTGAAGGAGAACTGTCATTCATTTACAAAAAAATACATAAGGGGACCTGTCCAGTAAAGAGGCTATCTTGTCTCAATTATATTCATTTGTAAAACAGTCTCAGGGCCAAGCTACACATGACGAATGACACTTGAACAGCAAGTGGATTGAGTGGAGGGCAAGTGAACAGGGAGAAATACACTTGCTGTTCAAGTGTCATTCGTCATATGTAGCTTGGCCCTAAGATTCATGTAGAGCCCTGGGTGGAAGACCTCTCCTTGCCTACAGACAGCCCCCCAACCTTAAACGACTTCTCGCTTACAACTATGAATTGGCTAGCAGAGTCACCAGCACAGGTACCAAACCCTGCAACAGACCCAGATACCAGCTCTGCCCTCATATCTACCCTGGAAATATAATTACAGGACCCAATGGCATCAACTACACTATCTCTGGCTCTTACAGCTGCTCATACTCCCATGTGATATATGCCCTCATGTGCCAACAATGTCCATCTGCTCTGTACATTGGACAAACCAGCCAACCTCTGCGCAAAAGAATAAATGGACACAAATCTGACATTAAAAATGGCAACATCCAGAAACCAGTGGGAGAACACTTCAGTCTACCAGGACATTCCATCAAGGACTTAAAGGTCACTGTAGTTCAACAGAAGCCTTTCAAAAACAGAATCCAACGGGAAGCTGCTGAATTGGAATTCATATGTAAATTTGATTCAGTCAGGTTTGGATTGAATAGAGACTATGAATGGTTATCTCATTATCAGAAGTAACTGACTTCATTATCAGAAGCCAACTGATCCCATTGTCTGAAGCTACTGATTGCATCTACTCCCCCCTCCCCTCTCCACCTATATATCTGACCAGTTTCTTCTTACCCTCCATGCATCTGATGAAGAGAACTGTGGTTCTCAAAAGCTTATGCTACAGTAAAGTTGGTTAGTCTTAAAGGTGCTACTGGACTCTTTTCTATTTTGCTACTACAGACTAACACGGCTAACTCCTCTGGATCTAAGATTAATCTAATAAGAGATAAGAGATTTCAAAAGAGTCTCCCAGTATGCTCAATGACTCTCTAGCTCAAACGATGTAGTATTTATTTAAATATGTAATCCATACTCTATCTAAAGTTCATAACAGGTAAATCATTTAAAATGTACCAAACAGCCACTGGAAGTATTGTCAAAGGCTTTCACGGCCGGAGAACGATGGTTGTTGTGGGTTTTCCGGGCTGTATTGCCGTGGTCTTGGTCATGCCAAGACCACGGCAATACAGCCCGGAAAACCCACAACAACCATAGCCACTGGAAGGTAGTTCAGAGATACCGTAACTGACTGAACTATTTAATCAAACCTATACCTAAAAGCAACTCATTGGATAAGTTACTGTGCTTCTGTTCCCAGCACAGAATATCCCATACAGAAAGAATCACTGAACAAGTGCCTGTCAATAGTTTTCAGCCCAAACCATCATAAGTTATATACATCCATCAATAATCTTTAACCAGATGACAAAGGCGAGCTCCTGAAGAATGTAGCAATCAAATCCCCAAATTAAGGAGGCGTAGGCGTAGTTCTGTGCCAGGGCTGCAGCGCTTCAGCCACAAGGGAGAACCCACATGATGGATTGCTCCCACAGAGGGGAAAAAAATCCCACACAGAGAAAACTACCATATCTGGGACAATCCTAGGATACAACACTTCTTGACATCTAATTTTCTATAAGCACAATCATGAGGCCTCATTGTGCTGCCTGTGCCCATGCGCCTGTGTACCTGTGGTGCCCCTCATCTGCTCCCTAAGGACTTTTGTGCTATGCCAGCAGCTGAGCCCAGCAAGGCACGATGAGGCCACAGCAAGAAGCACCTTCCCCTGCCATTCCCCTGACAGCCCCGGCAGCATCCCCTAATGGCCGCACTGCCCCCATTGGCAAGCAAAGGCGCAGCCAATGCACAGTCCACGATTCCCACTGCCTGTCATCACCTCCACCCCTGCCAGAGAGTAGGCAGACAGGGACCCCATGCCCCCGCAGTCACGGCACCCACATAGAGGCACCCAGCTGAGGAGAAGCCATCCAGAGGGGAGCCACCCTCCAGAATCTCAGGCAGAGGATTTTTACCAGTCCTACTAACTGATATCCTTTAACAGAAAATGCCAGAGCGTGAATGTAAGACACTGAAGCATTAAAGCATGTGCTCTGCTGTGACTTCTCCTTCAGTGTATTTCAGGGAAATCTGTCATTCCGTACATCATGTGCGTTCTTTCTATTGCCACAGCACAAACATTGTGCCAGTGATCAACGCATACACAATCTCTCACACAGTACACAGAAGAATTTGTTTTCCAAATGAGCATTAGCGCTACTATGAGGTATGTGGTTTTATGGTCAAGTAATACTACAGTCTGAATACAGAACAGTGTAAGTTTGAGGAGCTCAGCAGGACATGGTTTCCATAGCAACCGAGCCACATAGAAAGGTGCGGTTAACTGAGTATATATAACCAAAGAAACAGACATCTTACATTCACCAAAATATTTAAAAATTTATTTTTCTAATATAATTAAGCTCTAGAACATACATTTTAAAGCAGACTAAAGGAGACTTACACAGGAAACTAAATGTTTGGAGTAAATAATCATAAAATTCAAGAAAAATGTAGTGCAGGAGACATGGATGTGGATAGGCTTTTAATATCAATGGCAGACATCTTTTCTCCCACCACGCTATGGCCATGGTGGCTATGTAGAAATTAGGTAGGTTACCCTGATAACATGCATGCCTCTCTTGGTGGCCGGCATCTGTCCACTGCTCTCTAAGCCTCAACTTAAAGGTGACTTACTCTAGCTGAAATAAATTCAGCACATGCAGGGTCTGGAATTCACTTGGATTACTTCTTAAACTTGTGAAGAAGATCTGCTCTGTTTACTAGCCATGGCAGCTAAAAATTCAGAGGAGGTATAGCTCTAATTAACAAATGCAGGTGACAGATAGTAACGGTTAGCTTCATAGAGGCACCTCGTTGAATTCTTAACTGGCTGCTGACACTGTAATGTTCTCTAAATTTATTCTTAGGTTATGATTTCCAGGTTAGGTTAGTAACACATATGTGCACACACTCCAGAATGTGCTTTCAATCATACCGAAGCAAAAATCCCTCGCACGCATTCATCCATTCGAGTGAGCAAATAAAACTCCTTTTCACTTCCTTGTAAATAGGCAAAAGATGCCTGGGAAATAAGAAGGAACCTTCCTTCGCACTCTCAGCACTTCTTCATTATGGAGTAAGCAGCAGGGATGAGCTGGTACTACTTAAGAGTTTTCACAAGTGTATGGTTGGCCATTACAGAAAACAGATTGCTTAGATGATTTGATCCAGACTAGCAATTTTTATGTTCTCTCAAACCTGACCTAACCACCTTTGTTCTGCGTACCATGTTTCTTTGGAATGCAGGTGCTTTTCACAGACCTATTTTCACAGCTCAGGTGTGTCTTCCAGCCTTTTTGCAATTGCCATACATGAACTGCTATGGCTAATGCCATGAATGAAATGCTATTAATGTAAGATACAATGCAGAAAAGAAACCTAATGCATATTATAACCAAAGTAGATCTGCACTGATATGATGTGCTAATTCATGCCAAAGCCAACGTAAGTTTCATATGAGGTAAGAATACCCGTAAGTTGGGGCTAGATCAAGCCATCAGAGGCATGCAGAAATTGACATTCACTTAACATGCAGGGTGTTTCTTTTTTAAAGCCCACCTATAACTTAATTGAAGATGAGGCAACTTATAGTATTTAAAAGGGTAGGTAAAGGTAGTCCCCTGTGCAAGCACTGAGTCATCACTAGAGATGGGCATGAACCGGAAAAAACCCGAACCATGCGGTTCGTGGTTCTTCAAATTTCACGAACCATGAACTTTCACGAACCTGCCCCTGGTTCACAAACCGGTTTGTTTGGCTTGCGAAAATGTCACATTCGGGTCAGAAAATCATCACTTCCAGGCCAGCAGAAGGTCACTTCTTGGTCATCTACATTTTACACCCAGGAAACTGGGTACTCATTTTACCGACCTTGGAAGGATGGAAGGCTGAGTCATCCTTGAGCCAGCTATCTGAACCCGGCTTCTGCCAGGATCGAACTCAGGTCATGAGCAGAGCTTGGACTGCAGTACTGCAGCTTATCACTCTACACCATGGGGCTCTTCATAGTATTTAAAAAGAATTTAAAATGCATAGTAAATTTATAAAATATATTTATGCAACAGGTTAGTTACCGTCTCATTCCTGGATCAAACTAATATGGACAGCTTTTAGAAATGGTCTTGAAGCGGTTTCTAGAAGCTGTCAGAATTATGCTCTGATGGACTTCCCCCAGGAATTTTGTGCCACAGCACCAGGTAAGCCACTAAGAAAGCCTGCTTCTTGCTGAAATTGTTCTGATCTCAATTATGGTACTTAAAACAGAGTACCCAACCCCAATCTTAGTTGACAAGCAAACAAATCAAGAGAGGCGGTCTCTGAAATATGTAGCTGCCAGGCCCTCAAAAGCTTTGAAGATCAAAGACCTCCAATAGATCCCAGCTAGATTGCCAGATGGAGTCTGAAACAATACCAGGCACTGGGAAGAGAGGGGCACACTAACCTTTCTGTAATATTTACATACACTGTGGTACATGCTCTTGGCCAGCACAATGATGTCACTACAGGAAGTGACATCACTGGTTGATTACTTCCACCCCTCCCTGCTGGCTGGCTACTCTTGTAGTGCAGGAGGCCAGCTAAGCGCCCGGGCTGGCCACTCCCAGGTGGTGCTGTGCAGCTGCAGGAGGCCGGACTGCCTGGCTGGGCACCCCACTCCTTTTGGCGCCATGCAAGAGGCTGGGCAACTGGGCAGCTGGCCACTTCCCAAGCCTGTGGCAACACTGCACACCTGCAGGCAGTATCTAAGGTATCTAAGAGTGCCTTTTTCAGTTGCATCTGGCTATGAAATATCTTCCTTCCTAGACTCAGCTCATCTGAACATGTTGCTCCATGCTACTGTAACCTTGAAGTTGGGTTACTGCAATAAGCTATACATAGGGCAGCCCTTGAAGAACTTAGAAGCGGATAAAAATGTACTTGCTTGTTTGTTGACTGGCTTGAGCTGATATGAATATCAACACTGAACCATGGTATATTTGCTGGTAATGTATTTCTGAGTTCATGTCAAGGTACAAGTAATATGCAATCTGGGGCCAACATACCTGAAGATCTGCCTTTCTAGGTATGTGTCTGTGTGCTCTTTTAGACTTCCTTTCATTCTCTGCTGAGAGTCCCTTCCTCTCACATTCTTTGTTTGGCCTCTACCTGGAATCCAGCACTTTCCTCCATTGCACCGCCACTTTGAAATGGCCTTCCAGCAGCACTGCTCCAGCTCCAGACCCCTTTCTTGCTATCCTTTAGACAGCATGCATGTTTCAGAGAGCTTACTGCTGATAATAGTACAATTTGTTAGAATGACGCTGCAAACTTGGAGGAAATTCTGAATGTGTTATTAGGATGAGCTTGTCTTTGTTTTTATGGCTACTGGTTTTACAATTTTAATTTGTTTTTGCATTAGTGTTTTATTGTTTTACACACTATTGTCAGTCACTGAGCCTCTTTATTAAAGTTGGGATAGAATTTTTAAAATAAATAAATCCTACAAACATAATATCTATGTCTCATCACAGATCTCATCTACAGGAATACAACACAGCACTTCATTCCTAAAGAGTAGTTCAGACAAAGAAGTGTATAGGATACAAATTCAGGCGGAGCAAGAGAAAAAAAAGAAAAATATGACTATACTTCAGAATAAATGGTTCAGAATGGAGGGAAATCAGACCTAGTTCCCAGAAAAGCCAGGTGCATATAATCTATAATATCTGGATAACATTTATGTATGGATCTACAAAGACAGTAGTATTTATATACACATACAACATTCTCCCCTCTATGAGACATGGTAGGTAAAAAAACTCTAACAGGTCCTCGTCCCATTTCTGTCTTTTCTGGGGAATCTCAGGATTGGGACCTATCCTGTAAACATAAGCCAGGTGCCTATATGGGAGGAAATTTCTGTTTCCGTGGGCAGCTTGCCCCAGCTGAATCAGGGTCATGATCAGGGGCACTTTCCTTCAGCAAATATTCTTTACAGTTGTGTTTCCTTTTCACCACCCTTGTATGAAAACAGCAGGAGTCAAACCTGCATCCTACATCTCCCAACTTACCCAAACTCTCATATCCCAAAGAAATTCCATGTGCTCTTCCTACGGGCTTGGAATGACTTGGATAAAAGTGATTCTTAGGCATCGTCAGGGCTTTTTTTCAGCTGGAACGCGGTGGAACGGAGTTCCAGAACCTCTTGAAAATGGTCACATGGCTGATGGCCCCACCTCCTGATCTCCAGACAGAGGGGAGTTTAGATTGCTCTCCATGCCACGGCGCAGAGGGCAATCTAAACTCCCCTCTGTCTGGGGATCAGGGGGCGGGGCCACCAGCCATGTGACCATTTTCTCCGCAGGCAACCCACTGAGTTCCACCACCTCTTTTCCCAGAAAAAAAGCCCTAGGCATCGTGACAGTCCCATGTATCGGACTGACTTCCCTGGTGCCCAGCCTAGAATTGAAAACTCCTAAGCTGCACAACAGCTCACAACAGGGTGTAGAATGGCAAATAGCGGTAATGAAAGCAGCATATTATTGACTAATGAGAACTTTACTTGTGCTACTGAAATACTGTACATAATAAATATGAGTGTTAACATTTAAGTAAATGTATGAGTCAAAGCATAGTCCCTATAGCAGTACACCCACATGCTCCACAGCCATTGAAGGTAAGTGTAAACAACGCTACTACCAACACATGCACATTGGATTCATACTTTTATGACAAAACAAATGAATAGGATCCCAGTGAGACTGGGAGAGCACAGACCACAGTGCGAAAGCACATTGGCACCAGACAAATACTAGATGTTTAGAAAATACTAAAGGACCTCAGAGAGGAAGACAGAGAGTCATACTATTTCACATATTTAACTGTACGGATCCCTAATATACTCATACTGAGAAATGCAGAGCACAGCTCCATCCTACATGTGAAATATGTAAGACAAGCTCATAATGGACCAGATGTCCGATTCCAAAGACAGACAGGAGACAGCAAAGAAGCAGTGGGGGGTAGTACTTAGCTTTTCCCCAATCACCACTTTTGCTAAAAAAAAATGTCTCTCCTCCACCACAATCACTTTTTCAAAGAGTATGCTTGTAAAATAAAATGCATGCTTGAAACTTTGGGGAGGGGGGGGGATAGCTTGAAGGGATTTGTAGAGGCAGAGCACCATTTCCCCCTAACAGTTCTCTAGTCCAAATCATCCCTTCCTCATCCTTTCTTGAATCTTGATCCTATAAACATGAAGTAGAGTTCATAATGCTGGCACAAACTGAAACAGGTTATTTCAGCTACTGAAGAGATTTTTACATTAAAGACTCTGTCATACTGCAGCATACACATAAAGCAAAAACCGAACCTTTTGTGAATGCATATGGACTGATGGCAGCTAATGGCCCCTCTGTGAGCCATTTCAGCATCTCAGCTGAAACTTGAGAAAACCATCTCGCTCTATCCAGATGCCTCTTCCAGCTCTCCAAGTTACAATGGCCTCCATTAGCAAGATAGATTTTTCTCCCCTTTGTCTTAACTCTGGCCTTCCCTTCTGCAAGAAAGCCCCCAGTCACATGCTTTTTGCAAGCAGATGGCAGCCTCCATTCAGTACACACAGCCTAGCCACCTGCTGCTCTGCCCTTAATCACGGCTGTGCCTCCAATGATGCCATCTTCCTCTGTGTGTGCAATTACCGACCAAAATCACAGTGTTTTAAGACCAACACAATACTGCAACAGAAATTGGCCAAGGCTTCATTGCAATGAACTGTATTAGCTGGAATAAACCCTCATTTATAGTCTTCCTGACATAAATATACTATTAAGGCCACTGTAGAAAGTAATATTTCCATGGTCTGCTCCATTTCAAGACCCTAGGAATACCTCCTTCTGAAAAGGTACAGACAGAGAAGCATATAATCTCAGTTATTCAGAAAAAGCTTGGTCCGTTTCAAAGCATTTAATCAAGGAGTGAAACAATGAACACTTTTCCATATTTGTTGCACGACTCTATAGCAGTGCAATCCTAAAGAGAGCTACTCCAGTCTAAGGCCATGGGTCTTAGGAGGATCTCTGCTTAGAATTAAAATTGCACTACATCAAGATGGGTAGCCGTGCTAGTCTGTCTGTAGCAGTAGAAAAGAGCAAGAGTCCAGTAGCACCTATAAGACTAACAAAATTTGTGGTAGGGTATGAGCTTTAATGAGCTACTGCTCAGTTCTTCATATTGAACTGCAAGTCAGTTAGGAGTACACAAGTCATATTTAAGGTTACATATTAAAATTATGGACATAAGTTTAAGGAGACTTATTTATTGGTGAATTCACTTGACTTCAATACATAACTGGTGACGCACTACCAGCTCCACCACTGAAGACTCAAAAAAGAAAGTTCAGTTTTGATCAAGAATTCTGTTAATCCCTTAGCATTAAGAGAGTCTGGACATACATAGATTTTTTACTTTTTTGAAAATGATAACAGGACAATTTTAAAAAGTTGCTTTCTATTTCTCATGAAGCTGGGGTGGGGGGAATTCAACATTGATCCCCAAAGCCTGGGTGCAGAATATATTCATTTCATGAGGGGGCTTTGAGGAGTGATTTTTTGAAAAATTTGGGTTGCTCACGGTAGCTAAACAGAGCAACAAAAAAGAAGCTAAAGCAGAGCTTTTTGAAATGTGTGACCAGACATAAAATGTAGATTTTATGTCAGGGTGGATGGAGTTCCAAAAGAACACATGTGCAGTTCAAAATCTCAAGTCATGTAAAAGTTGTAGTATATAACATTCTTCTGTGTTAGTGCTATTAGACTTGAAGTTCTCAAGATTTTCTCCAACTCAATGTATGTTCTAAATGCCATGAAATTGCCTGTAAACAAAAAAGAATGTGTACATACACAAGGAAAATGCACAGGTGTGTTGTAGCTGTGTAGGGTTACCAGTCCCCCAGTGGGAGTGGAGGATCCTCCGCTCCCAATCTCTGCCCTCCCCCCCTCCGCCACCACTCATCTGGCCTGTGGGAGGGAAGCATGGGGAATGGGCCCAGGAGCTGTTGCACCAGAAATGACATCATTCCTGGTGCAATAAGGAGGCGCTCTGGAGCATGTGTACAAAGTAAGTTCTCCCCTATGCACTCCCCACAACGCCCCTGTCCCCTGGGTTGGGCTCCAGCAGACATGGCAACCCTATGGCTGTGCATATTTTATGCTCAATTTATAGACAACACTCTGTTGTCTATAACTTTCCTTTTGAAATTCCTGATACAAAGCTTTGGTTAGACAAGCTCAGGAATTGCCCAGCTTCTTTTTTTTCCCCTCCCCATGGCTTGTTGACTATTCCATGGAACCTTAAAAATCACTCTAGTGCTAGAGTACTTTTGCAGAGTTAAAAATAATCTCAGGCTAACAGCATATTCTTTGATATCATTTTACATAGAACTTTTCTATGAATTAATAAGACAATAATAAGAATAGTCAGGGGTCATTTCTTAGAAAAAGAGCTGCAGGAACTTATTAGCTTAACTCATTAGCACAAATTTGCATATGCCATGCCCCTTGACATCACCTATCCTGGCTGTTTTGGACCCAATCCTGGTCATTCAGGGCCGAAATTGGGCCCAAAATGGCAAAAGGGGGCTGAAAATGGCTGAAACAGGGCCTAAAATGGTCAGGACTGGGCCACAGCTGAGCAGGAGAGTGATCCACCACCCGTCAGAAGCCCAATCCTGGCTGTTTGGGGCCTGATCCTGGCCATTTTGGGCCCCGATCCATGCCGAAACGGGCCCAAAAATGGCCAAATATCAGGTGGGCGGGGCCACCTGACATGTGACCTTTTTGGAGAACTACCAGAACTGTGTTCCTGCGCATTCCCCCTCAAAATGAGCCCTGAGAATAGTTCATTTGTATACTGCTGTATTAGTCAGATGACCACTCAGAGCAGTGAACAAAATCAGTGTCATCAGCCCAACAATACAGCTGGGGAGCAGGGGCCAAGAGGAGTGGCTGACCCAAGGGCATGTGGAGAATTCATGGCAGTAGTGGGATTCGAACTGACAATGTGCTGCATCACAGCTCAATTATTTAACCTCTGGGGACCAAGACCAAGATAATCCACTCTGGTATTCCCCATCACTATGTATGGATGTGAAAACTGGACAGTAAAGAAAACTGACAAGAAGAAAATTTATTCATTTGAAATGTGGTACTGGAGGAGAGTTTTGTGGATACCATGGACAGCTAAAAAGACAAATAAGAGGGCTGTAAATCAAGTCAAGCCTATCAAGATAGAAGGCAGGAGGAAAGGAGGACTTAAAATGAGATGGCTTGAAGCCATGTCCTCCAGTTTACAAGATCTGAGCAAGTCTGTTAATGATAGGCAGGGGTCATTTCATAGAAAAAGAGCTGGAGGAACTCATTAGCATAACTCATTAGCATATGCCACACCCTGTGACATCACCAGAAGTGTGTTATTAGCATAACTGATTTGCATATTCCACACCCCCTGACATCACCTATCCTGGCTGTTTTGGACCCAATCCTGGCCATTCAGGGCCAAAATTGGGCCCAAAATGGCAAAAAGGGGCTGAAAATGGCCAAAAAGAGGCCCAAAATGGTCAAGATCAGGCTGCTGTTGAGTAGGAGAGTGATTCACCACCCATCAGAGGCCCAATCCAGGCCAAGTCGACCCCAATCCAGGCTGAAACGGGCCGCAAATGGCTGAGAGTCAGGTGGGCAGGGCCACCTGACATGTGACCTCTTTGGGGAACTGCCGGAACTGTGTTCCTGCGCATTCCCCCTCGAAATGAGCCCTGATGATAGGACATTTTGAAGGTCTTTCATTCATAGAGTCGCCATAAATCAGAAGCAACTTGATGGCACATAACACAAACACACACATGATAATCTGACTCATATAAAGGTCATAGGAGTAAAGCAAATTTGTACTTTGAGCCAAGTAATTACAAAACTAGTTAGTGTCATTACAGAAAACAATCAGTTGAGAATGTTGCAGCCTGACCATTGGCGGAGACCAGGAAGTGATCCTGATATTACAGCCATTACACTGGCTATCACTCCTCCTGAGAACAATTCAAGATGCTTTTGTCCTTTAAAGTCCTTCATGGCTTGAGATCGGGGTATCTGAAGGACTGTCTTCTCCCTTACATTCTGCCCTGGGAAGTAAAATTGACCAGAGAGGACCTCCTGACAATCTCATCTGCTAAAGAAGCTCACTTGATGGTTACAAAAGAGAGGGCCTTCTCAGTGGCAGACCTATGATTAGAACAAGATCCCCAGGCAAGTAAGCCTGCCCCTTCACTATCAATCATCAGAAAGCAGCTAAAGACTTTTAAAATTTAGGACTGCTTTTAATTAACTCTGGTTTTATGTTATTGGCAGTCCTAAATGATGTTGTTTTTAAATTTGTGTTTATCTGTGATTGTTTTTTGGACCCCACCAATCCGTCCAGTTACCTCCCGGTTTCGAATCTCCCATTCCTGGGTAAGATAATTGAGCGGGCGGTGGCAGAGCAGCTGCAGGTATACCTGAATGACTCCTTGCTCCTGGATCCATTTCAGTCTGGCTTCTGCCCTGGCCACAGGGTGGGGATGGCGCTGGTCGCCCTCACAGATGATCTTTGTTGGCATCTGGATCAAGGTGGATTGGCACTGCTGATGTTATTGGATCTGATGGCAGTGTTTGACATGGTCAATTATGATGTCCTGACCTACTGCCTCAACAGTGTGGGAATACGTGGGGCCATCTTTAATGGCTGGTCTCTTTTCTCCGTGGTCAGGGACAGAGGGTGGTGCTTGAGGAGCAGATGTTGCTGAGGTACCCACTGGTATGTGGTGTTCCTCAAAGGTGTTCCTCTCCCCAATGCTATTTAATATCTATAAGCACCCCCTTGCCCAGTTAGCCCAAAGTTTCAGACTGTGATGTCATCAACATGCTGATGACACCCAGTTGTATCTGCTGATGGACAGCTGGCCGGATGCCACCTCGGATGTTTTGGCCAGGGCTTTGGACACTGTGACTGTGTAGATGAAGCAGAGTCAGCTGAAGTTGAACCCTGTGAAGACGGAGGTCCTGTATCTGGGTCGGGGGTTGTTGAACATAGGAATCTAGCTCCCAGCCTTAGATGGGATGCCTTTGATGCCTGCATTGATGGTGTGGATCCTGGGTGTGATTCTGGATGTCTCCTTGTCTATGGAGGCCCAGGTCTCGTTGGTTGCCAGAACTGCGTTTTTCTATCTTTGGCAGGTCAATGCCACTTGCTCCCTACCTCTCTGCCCATGACCCAGCTACAGTAATCCACACAATGGTCACCTCCAGATTGGACTACTGTAACTCACTCTACACAGGGCTACTCTTGAAACTGACCCAGAAATTGCAACTGGTCCAGAATGCGGTGACGCATGTCCTCATGGGAACTCCATTTAGGAAACATATCCAGCCTGTACTGTGCCAGCTGCACTGGCACCCAGTTGAATTTTGGGTCAAGTTCAAGGTGTTGGGGTTAACTTTTAGAGCCCTTAATGGACTGGGACCTACATATCTTTGGAACCGTCTCTCTGTCTCTCTCTCTCTGTATGTTCCCCAGAGGGCATTACGCTCTGTAGATAAACATCTGCTGGTGGTCTCTGGCTCCAAGGATGTTTGCTTGGCCTCAACCAGGGCCAGATCCTTTTCAGATCTGGTGGAACACTCTCCCAACTGAGACCTGGGCCTTGTGGGACTTATTACAGTTCCACCGAGCCTGTAAAACGGAGATGTCCTGCCAGGCCTATGAGAGTGGTTGAGGAGCTGGTGAATGCGAACTATCTTGCTGGTCCCTTGCCTGTTTTCCTTTGTCCGCTCCACTTTTTAATGAGATCAAATGTTTTAAATAAATAAATAACAGAGTTCAATTTGTGAAGCCCAATTCTGAATTAGGTGAAGGGGTATTCACCCAACATTTATTTTTACATTTTAGCAATCTGTCTATCACATCCTTTCCTTGCTTGCCTTAGCTTGCCCATACTATATTTTTATTCTCCTAATTGGACAGATTCTCCTATTTAAAGGAAGCCTTCTAAGGTTTCTTTGACATTATTTCCTATGGTTTCATTGACATTTCAGCCTAGCAAACTCTTGGACTTGTCTGTACTTCTGTCATTGGTAGCATATTTTATTTCAGTCTGTATTATGGCATCCTGAAGAGATCTGACCTTCCTGAGCTTCCCTTCAGCATCCTTTTAACTAACCTAATTTTTGAGAAAATCCACCTTTTCATTACATGTAGCTGTTGAACTTTCTAGATAATATTCCACTCAATTTTATACTCTGAACTTAATTGTGTTGCAGTCACTGTTCCTGAGCAGTTCAGTAATGATTACATCTTGCTTCCACAAAAGCTAGATAACAATTGGGATTTCCTCCTCTTCAGAGCTTTACAAAAACTGTGAAACTAGGGAGGCCCACTATCCTTCTTTGCAGTTGCTCTTGAAATTATAAAAAAGGTTGCGATACATCCAACAACTGAAAGAAATGTTTAAGAAGAGTTGGATTTATACCCCTCCCTTCACTCAGAGCGGTTTACAAAGTGAGGGGAGATAGAAACTTACTTAAGGCTAAAAAGGGGTATATTTTACTGTATTTTATTGGATTAGCATAGTATATTTACAGGGGAGTATAATTATGAGTAATAAGGTTATAGGGAGTATATGTTTTTTTTAAAAAAAAGAGGTTTACAAAGTGTGTTATTATTATCCCCACAACAATCACCCTGTGAGGTGGGTGGGGCTGATGGCCAAGCTACAAGTGACAAATGACACAGGTTGGACACTTGTCAGCTTCCCTCAAGTTTGGATGGGAAATGTAGGCATCCTGGTCTTGCAGCTTGGCTCTCCAACTGCTGTCCAATGGACTTTTCAACTGTCACTTGTCTAACATTCCGCCAAGCTGCCTACATTTCCCATCAAAACTTGAAGGAAGCTAACAAGTGTCCAACCTGTGTCATTTGTCACTTGTAGTTTGGCCCTGAGAGAGCTCTGAGAGAGCTGCGACTGACCCAAGGCCACCCAACTGGTTTCAAGCAGAGGAGTGGGGAATCAAACCCAGTTCTCCAGACTAGAGTACTGCCGCTCTTAACCACGATACCTAACTGGCTTCAGAATGCTCTCTAAAGGTCCAGAGAGGATCTTATTCCTTATATCCATCAATATTGGCGAGTTCAACTGAAGTTGCTGCACCAATTTTGGGGACCATTTTCCAGCCTTAACATTAGCAAAACATCCTCCCATATTGTTCGAACAAGAACAGACTGTTGACCACAAGTTCAATTCCATCCGTTAGGGTAGATGGCCACTATCAAAGGAGTTTCTCAACTAAAAAGACCTAATACAATCAGAGATAAAGGATGAAACCAAAAAACAAAAGGTTAATCAAACTACACCTCCTGCATGAAAGATAAGTAAAATCCCCTGCCTTATTGTATCTAGTGTCTCCATTTACAATGATTAAACACAATTTACTAGCTAACCAGATCAATTTATCACAGCATCTTTTGAAGACTGTGGGTGCAAGAAAGAGGAAAGTTTGATCCAATGACCAAAATTCTAAACCTTGAAAAACCTCCAAAGATGTGCCAATATTTGCATTTAAGTCCCTGCCCGGGATAACTGGAGTATTGGGACAAAGTATTTCTGCATGATGGCACGACATGGTAAGCTTATCTCTATAGAAGTTACAGTTTCTCAGGCAATGCTGCGGGTGGGGTGTAGGTTTCTCATTCCTCCACTGGGGGCAGGGGATCCCCTACTACTACCTCCTCACCCCCTCCCATACTTACTTGGCCAGTGGGGGGGCGCACCCCCCAGGGTGCCCCCCTGGTGGCGCAGTGCACCCCCAGGTGACATGGCACGCCCTCATGCCTCACCATGGCACACTCCTGTGCACTGCAACAGGCCCGTTTGGGGCCAAATCTGGCTCGTGGGGAAACGATTCAGCCCTTTACCAAGTGCAGGAGCACTCCTGGGCCACCCGTTAACACATGTGATGGCATCACTTCCTGGAGGGAAGAATGCAGCAGCCTCCAAGGGGTAAGTTCCAGGCTCCCAGACTCCCACCAGGGGACTCAAGGGACCTGGCTACCCTAGCGGCATGGGGGTACATAGGCATTATTAACAATGACTGCTGTGAACCCACATAAACTGAGTAAGTGAATGTAACTGAAGAACGAACAATTACTGGCTTAATATGGGTAACAACACTTTGTAGAAATAAACTCACCAACCCTCCCCCCCTTTTATCTTTAGCTGACATGGCCTGATAAACAGGCTAGGTTATTTACCCTGGTTGTTTAGCTGCTGGGACTACCCTAGTATGTTTGCATTTTGAACCTCCTCCTCTTTGTCCCACATTTCAGCAGCCACTTTAAACTTATTGAAGCATTGTTAAAACCTGGTTGTGGACAAAAGGTATAGTTCTACAGTTTCTACAGTTTGGGTTTTTTTAATGTTTAACTTTAGCTTTCTTTCGTAAATGTGTTACCCTGCTTTAGTTTTCAATACAAAAAAGATGTAAATACATGAGCAAACAGCACTTTGACTCCATAGAGTGAAACCAACTTTCACATTACCTTATTAGCATATGTTGCCATTAAGCGCTTTCTGCTTCAGATATGAAACTGCCTTAAACAGGGGCAGACCCAGGGCTTTTTTTCAGCGGGAACACAGTGGAATGGAGTTCCAGCATCTCTTGAAAATGGTCACATGGCCGGTGGCCCCGCCCCCTGATCTCCAGACAGAGGGGAGTTTAGATTGCCCTCCACACCACTGAGCAGCGTGGAGGGCAATCTAAACTCCCCTCTGTCTGGAGGTCAGGGGGCGGGGCCACCGGCCATGTGACCATTTTCGCTGAGGGTGATTTAAACTTTTAAAAACTCCCCTCTTGTTCCAGATTAACCAAAGTGATGTCATTGTGCGGTCCTGAGTTCCATAACTGAGTTCCACCACCTCTTTTCCCAGAAAAAAAGCCCTGGTCAGACTATTTGTCCACAAAGCTCTGTATTGTCTACTCTGGCATAAGCTCTCTAAGACTTCAATCAGAGGATCTTCCCAACCTAGCAATATGAGACCCTTGTAAGTGGTGATGCCAAGGACTAAATTGGGGACCCTGAAGATGCAAAGTGTAGCTCTGCCACTTAATTATGTACACTCTCTATTTACTTGGTAAAAAAATACATATTTTGATCCATCCTCCACAATTAAACTGATGCTTCATTCATTTAAGAAGCTATTCAATTAATGTCTCTGTAACATTGCATTAAAGAGCTGTTTTAGTCAGTGGAAAAACTGCCTGCTAAATGTGGAGTATGTCCTCTACTTGCCTTTTTAATACTATGATATGATTAAACAAATATCTAAAGACATCTTTGCATCCACAGGAATGAAGCTGGGTTCTTTAATGTTAAAAAGAAAACTCTTTTAAAGTACAGCCCTTAGGCAAGCTTTTCAAATGACAGGAGCTAAGAAAAAATGAATGACGTACCAGACTGTTACTTGACACAACGTACCAGGAAATAATGCTCTGCAGCCCACTGGAGGGAACAGGAACTGGCCAAGAGCAGAGTTTTGCATGGTTCCCATTCATTTCACTAAGGCTTGCACGGAACTTGCCTGTGGATTGTGAGTCCATTGTCTACAGCACTTCATCCTTCTGCTTTGGATATAGCTGCTAGGGGTATGCATCTAGAAACTTTCTTTTTCAGTTTCAGTGCTGAGGTTACGAACAATCGCATCTCATTACCGGTTTGTTCCAGCTGGACAGTGCCAGCTCAGAACTGATCCATGTGGGGTTTTTTATTTCATGAGTTTCGGCCCTTTGCAAGCATGTTGGCCGCACATGCACGAACGCACATTATTCTTTTCAAGGGGGTGAGGCTCTGGGGCAGCTGTTTGTGCACACAACAGCATCAAAATCACACTACAGCAATCAAAATCCTTCCTCTAAACCTTTGACCCACCGAGTTTGAGAGCACGCAACAATGAGGTTCTGTGTTTATGGACCCCAAGGAATGGGAAAGGAGTGTCAAGGCGAGTTTTGGGCAGCTGTGCATGCACGCACACACTGTACTTTTCACATCATCCAAAAACCTATTGATCCAATGAGTGTGTCCTCAAGCACATAAAAACTCACACAAAAATGGACCCCAAAGAAGATGAGTGTTGGCAGAGGCCGAGCGCACAAAATGGCAGGAAGCAAGCGGTGCCAACATGGAGCGCAAGCAAGGAGAGTGCTCCATTGCCAACAAGTCTGGCACAGCACAACAAATTTTTTAAAAAAATAATTCTTGCTTTAGTGACAATGTTACCTTTGAGTCCTGCAGATATGCCACATTTCCCTGTGCCTTTTAGTTTCATTCTAGGATGAGGGACCATTTGGGTAAGTTCTGCAGGAGCTCATGCTGGGACGGGATGCCCTGTTTAAACCTGTCAGTTGCCTGCCTTTTCTTGCATTGTGCGTAAAAGGGCACAGAAAGGGAGGGCTAGATGTTGGTTTTTCCTTCACAGGAAGGGAAGTAGAAGGACCATAGCCCTCTTTCCCTCCCTATTTTTTACTAGTAAAAGTAGGAGACTGGACAGGTTGCTGGTTAACTCAGAGTTGGTAGGTAAAGGTAAAGATAGTCCCCTGTGCAAGCACTGAGTCATTACTGACCCATGGGGGATGTCACATCATGACGTTTTCTTGGCAGACTTTTTACAGGGTGGTTTGCCATTGCCTTCCCCAGTCATCTACCCTTTACCCCCAGGAAACTGGGTACTCATTTTACTGACCTCAGAAGGATGGAAGGCTGAGTCAACCTTGAGCTGGCTACCTAAACCCAGCTTCTGCCAGGATCGAACTCAGGTCGTGAGCAGAGCTTGGGCTGCAGTACTGCAGCTTACCACTCTGGCCAATGGGATTAAAAAAGGAGGAATCGGAGAAACTGAACTAGAGAGTCCTCTTGTTGTGCCAAAAAAATTTAAAAAGCTAACTAGATTGGTCCTTCCACATGGAATACTGATCTGGAAAGACTTGAGTGTACGAGCCTGTGTGAGTGTGCAATACACACTACTGCCTCCTCATTATTTAACACTGGGTTAACAACAGTTTTCATCAGAGAAGCCCCAACAGCCTGCCAGAAAGCTTTCTGAGAAAGATGAAATTCCTTCTGGTGCTCCTCAACCCGCTATCTTTGGAGGTCTTCTTTAGTTACAGTGAGTGACCCTGGGGCACCATGGAACCTAAGTGAAGGCCAGCTGCAGCCCACTGAAAGGGCATGAACCAGCTCCATATGCCTGGAACATCATGGCTCTCCTAATTGCCTTTTCTTTCTAATTTACACCCTAATCTGCATAAAATGACTGGCAGCCAGGAATTCAGAGAATGAAAGAGACCCCACCCTTCTCAAACTCATGTGGATGTTGCCTGACCAGCCTTTCCTTGCATTGTGCATAAAAGCACACAGAAAGGGATGGCGATGATGGTGCCATGCCATCTGCTGCTCCCCTCCCCAGTGCAAAGCAAACCTTTGATCCCCACATGCCACTCAGTGCCAATGCCATAACCCCATTGTCTAGGAAGTGCTGAAAAAATGCACTCATTTGTGCCACGCGCATTCCCTTCCTGCCAATGGAATGATTGCTAAAGGCTCGGTGTCTCCTCTTTGGAGCCAACTGGATGCATGATGAGTGCAGGCAGACTTGCCATTAAGGAAAACAAGATGCTGGCAGACAGCCCACCCCACTGCCTGCTCTGCTTGTACAGCCTCTGCGCAATAAGCACTGAAACGAAACACACAAACTTTTTGGTGGAGAGGGGGTTGTTACAGCCTCGTTTTCTAGATTTGGTTCAGCCTTCCAGAAGCTGCTTTAATGAACCAGTAAGTTCTGTGTGCATTTTCAGCTTCCCCCCCCCCATTATATACACCCCTAATAGCTGCTGCTCCATTGCATTTTTAGGAGGTAATCACCCAAGAGGGCCAACATTTGTTTCCTCTTGTAAACTAACAATGTTAGGGTTTTTTTTAGATTTTTCCACTGTCAGCAAAAGCAATTATTTGGGGGGGGGGGGTAGAACTATAACATTGCAAAGAATAATATTTTCTAGAAGTATATAGAGAAGTCACAGGGAAAGGGCTGAGAAGAGGGAGAAAGGAGAGAAAGAGTTGAAAGGGTGGAGAACACACATGTGACAGTGTTATTTTGAAATCATGGGTCCGGACCACAGGAGAAGTGATTATAACAGAGTGCAACTCTATCCGCATTCCCAGACAAGAATATAATGCAAGTGATGCACAGGACAATACTGTGTGCTTCAACAATACCCAGGGTCTGTCTGCAATTCAGTGTATAGATAACTGTACCAAAAAACACTCAAGGTGTTCAGCCTGGCATGCATAATGCTGATGGAGTCCAGGTAGCCCCAGAGGCATAACGATTCCTAAATAATAAATGCATGTGGTGAAGATTAAAAGGAGGGACATTTATGAGGGTTGGCAGGGACCTGGAGTCCCTCAACAGGATCTCCTGGTGGAGTATTGAAAGCCAGTACTTACCCCAGTGCATGTGTGTGCTCCTGGCTCACATGATGACATCACTTCTGGAAGTGACATCATCACACGGGGTCAAAGGGTACCCCGGTCAAAGGGGGCCCTTGTCCCAGCCGGTGTGGGCTGTTCTTGCTGCGACTGCGGCCTGCTCTTGTTCAGTGCACAAAGGCCACTTTGGCAAGAGCAGCTGGCAGCAGTGGTGAGAGTGGGCGGTGGCAGCAAGACTAAGAGTGGCCTGCTCTTGCTGCCCATTCTCACCGCTGCTGCTGTGTGCTACCTGCTCTCACCACTGCCATCTGCTCGTGCCACCATGGCGCCTGTGTGTCCAACGAGAGTGGACCGCAACAGCAAGAGTGAGAGCAGCCTGCTCTTGCTGCTCTCACCACAGCAGTGGTGAGAGCGGCCTGCTCTTGCTGCCACTGCCCGCTCTCCCCGCTACCCGCTCTTGCTGTGCAGGAGTGCACCCCCTACCAGGGGGCGTGCTGCACCACCTGGGGAGCAAACACCCCAGGGAGCACACCCGCCATCAGCCAGGTAAGTGGGCATAGGGAGGAAAGGGTGGGATCGGGGGACAGCCCTAACATGTATAAAGAAACACATATGTAATCTTGGACAGTGTTTTCTTATCCATCTAGAAATTCTGGGCAACAGTGGAGGCATCACACACAACAGAGTCAGGGAAACTAAATTGATTCCATGTATTGATTCCATATTTCTTTCAGAAAAAAGAGCAGGGGCCACTGTCAGTTATAGATAGAACTGGACTTTGCTGATCACAGCTCTGACAGTGTACAAGACAATGTGCATATCACAATACACATGACAGCTGGAGGACATGTCAATTCTTGCATTGCAAGTTAAATCAAAATTAATAGAACGTTGTAAAATATCAAAGTTGCAATGACAAAGTTGCTGTTATCTGCCCTGAGCCTGCTTGCGGGGAGGGCGGAATATAAATATGATAAAATAAATAAATAAATAGAGCCAAACTACAAGTGACACCTGACACTAGTTGGACACTTGTCAGCTTCCCTCAAGCTTTGTTTGGAAATGTAGGCAGCTTGGTGGAATGTTGGACAAGTGACAGTTGAAAAGTCCATTGGACAGCAGTCAGAGAGCCAAGCTGCGAGACCAGGATGCCTACATTTCCCATCCAAACTTGAGGGAAGCTGACAAGCGTCCAACCTGTGTCAGACGTCACTTGTAGTTTGGCTCATAGTTAATCTACCTTTTTGCTAGTGCTTTAAAAAAATATCTGCCTAGCCTGCTTGCTCCTTCTACTAATTAATATGTACAAAAGATCTCAGACTAGGCCCAAACAACTTTTATTTTTATAACAATAGTTTATGGAAGGTTTCCATTATGCTAAAAAAATTTGCTCCCTCCAAGTTGTGCGTTTATGACCTAACAGGCTCAGGTAACCAGCAAAATCTGGAAGTATTTTATGTGCCTGGTGTGTGCAATAATCTCATGGTGGCCTTGGTTCAGCCTAAGAGGGGTAAAATGCTGAATAGACTAGACAAGTGTCTATACAGGAAGATTCCTGAGTGTAAAATACTTCTAGCTATTTTACAACAACACCCAAGACTGTTTCCATCAATATGGAAAGACAAGGGAAGTGCATTTCCAGCCATTTCTCCAACTCCATCCTCGGCTTCTCTTTCTTGTCACTCAGCTTATTGCCTTCGTTACAACATGAAGTGTAGGCTGATCAATTTTTCCAAATTTTGTTTTGAGTCATCATTTGACCTTTGTGTGGTTGGGTTCAGGCTCTTTTCTGCTGATTTTGATCAAGCGCTTGATTTTGTTTTAAGAGCAAGCTCATTCTTTTGTACATTCCTTAGAGTAGAGTCTAGGTAAAGACACGCGCCCCCAAGTTTATGCAATTTCCCCCAATCCTCTTCCAGTTCTGCATCTTTCATCCATCAACTTCGTGGACAGCAATGTCTCCCCCCAGGCTAGTTGTTCAAAGTCTGTCAGCTCCCTGTTACTTATCCCTGCACTGACTTTTTCACCCCCATCTCTGTTTTTATCTTTTCTCATCTCCCTACCAATCCCTTCACCTCCTTTGCCTGCCTCTCGCTTCGTTCTTCTCTGTGTTCCTAAATAGCTTTAACTCCCCTATCATACTTATAAAATTGTCTTTTCAAGGATGTTGATGTTTGTTTTCCAGAATGAAAAGTTATCACAGTCCAGGCCTGAAAGCGCTTCTTTCAGTTCTATTAGGTTGGTGAGGAAAAATACCCTGCATATGTTCTGAGACACTAGAACTTAAGTTTCAAAGATGTGTGATTTGGCACTGTGAAAACAAGTCTTGGAGCTGGATGGAGTGTATAATAACAATAACAACAACAACAACAACAACAACAACATTTAATTTATATACCGCCCTTCAGGACAACTTAATGCCCACTCAGAGCGGTTTACAAAGTATGTTATTATTTCCCCATAACAATCACCCTGTGAGGTGGGTGGGGCTGAGAGAACTCCAGAGAACTGTGTCTCAACCAAGGTCACCCAGCTGGCTTCAAGTGGATGAGTGGGGAATCAAACCTGGCTCTCCAGATTAGAGTCCCGTGCTCTTAACCACTACACTAAACTGGCTCTCAGTTGATTATTATATTCAATAATAATCAAATATCCCTATATGGTTAGAAAGACAAAGCCTGCTCTTTCCACATCCAGCTCCAAAGCTTGAATGGTTTGAAAAGTTTCTTCTTCAGGAGGCTTTCTGTACTACATCTGTTGTCTGCCTAAAGTATGAAGTAGGAATGCCATACATTTCGCAGTTGAACATACCCAGTTCAACAATTACAATCAGACTGTGAGCTAAGCAGAGAAACATTCACACTGAATAACCTGATCAGGTGCCTGTTGGTCAGAAGTAGGGGTGTGCAATTCGGGCATATGATACCCGAAAAAAACCCGAAACAACCTGTTTCGGGTTGTTTCGGGTTTTCCCAAAACTTTTCAGAAAACCCGAAAAGTTTCGGGTAATCCGAAACAG
Organism: Eublepharis macularius; assembly: GCF_028583425.1. Lineage (NCBI taxonomy): Eukaryota > Metazoa > Chordata > Lepidosauria > Squamata > Eublepharidae > Eublepharis > Eublepharis macularius. The sequence goes on from NC_072799.1 coordinate 71,164,861, forward strand.
TGATTTCCGAAACGTTTCGGTATTTCAGCTTGTTTTAGTAATGCATTTCAATGGGAAAAAGCCTCCCCCAGGCTTCCCGGAAGCCTGGGGGAGGCATTTTCCCACCAAATCAGGCCAAACTTGGTGGGGACCTTCTTCTAACTCCCCTCTAACAACCCCCAAGTTTCAGAAAGATTGGACTTTGGGGGGCCAAGTTATGCCCCCCCAAAACAGGTCTCCCTATCCTCGTCTAAAAGGGAAAGGTTTTTGCTTGCTGCTGCTGATCTCTTAGGTTGTGGATGCTGCTGCTGATCTCCATGTTTCCTATGGGGGGAAAATGAAGAGGCAGGCTTGTCTTTCTGGGGGGGGCATTTTGCATGCAAAATGCCCCCAACCCTCAGGGGCCCTTCTCCTACCTTTCCTCCCACCCCCCACCAAGGCTCAGCCTGCTCCCACTTGGGGGGCCTCCCAAAGTAGGTTCTCTTCCTCCCCTTTCTTCACTATTTCCAGCTGGGAAATAACAGAGGCTTGTCTTGCCAGGGGTGGCATTTTGCATGCAAAATGCCTCCAACCCTCAGGGGCCCTTCTCCTACCTTTCCTCCCACCCCCCACCAAGGCTCAGCCCCAAGGCTCAGCCTGCTCCCGCTTGGGGGGCATTTCATGGCCTCCCAAAGTAGGTGCTCTCAGCCCCCAAAGTCCACCCCCTACAGTCCCACACATACCCAATTCTCCCCCAGCTACCACACACAGATCCAAATCCCCACAGTAGCTCCTCACAGGCCCAAATCCAGCCCCAGCAGCCCCACACAATCCCAGGAACAGGCTGGCCAGCCTTCTCCCTTTGTTTCCTATGCTGTGAACTATAACACTCTGTTTTCCAGAGCAAATGTGCACAGCCCAGGGATGCCACAATGGTGGACACACTTCTGAGTGCCAGCTTGTCCCTGTGAAAGAGCACCTGAACCACAGACACCCTCCCTCAAATTCCCCCACCACCTACAGAGATGGCTGGCCAGCCAACCCCATTGTTCTCTATGATGGGAACCAACTGGACAACAAAGGATAAAACACGAACAACACAATGTTTTTTTAAAAAAAAATTCTCACTTTCAAAGTACAAGTAGGCAAAGCATTATGACACATTACACCAGCAGTCCCCCACACAGAAAAATAACACAACTCACAACTCAGAGAATCACAAAAACACAATTCCTGTCAAAAACACTTTATTTCTTGAACAGCTTTAGGTTACATAGCAGGGGGGCGTACCAAAGGGCATGGCAGCAGTTTCTTACACAAAAATAACACAACTCACTTCACATTAAAGAATCACCCCCCCAAAATGCTGTCAAAAGCGCTTTATTTCTTTAACTGCTTTAGGTTACACAGTAGGAAGGCACAACAGGGCATAAAAGCAGTCTACTACACAAAAATAACACAACCCACTTCACATCAGAGAATCACTCAAACACAATTGTTGTCAAAAAAGGTGAAGTGGGCTGTATTATTTTGTGTAGTATGCTGCTTTCATGCCCTGTTGTGCCCTCCTACTGTGTAACCTAAAACAGTTAAAGAAATAAAGTGTTTTTTAAAGCAATTGTGTTTTCAGGTGATTCTTTAATGTGAAGTGAGTTGTGTTATTTTTGTGTAAGATACTTCTGGCATACCCTTTGGTATGCCCCCCTGCTGTGTAACGTAAAGCTGTTCAAGAAATAAAGTGTTTTTGACAGGAATTGTGTTGTGATTCTCTGATGTTAAGTGAGTCATGTTATTTTTCTGTGTGGGGGACTGCTGGTGTAATGTGTCATAATGATTTGCCTACTTGTACTTTGAAAGTGAGAAAATAATTTTTTTAAAAATTTATTTTGCGTTGTTTGTGTTTTATTCTTTGATGTGCAGTTGGTTCCCATCATAGGAAACAGTACAGCAGGCTGGCCAGGCTTCTCTGTAGGTGGTGGGGGTGTCAGGGGGTGGTTGTCTGTGTGTCAGGTCAGGTGCTCTTTCCCAGGGACAAGTTGGCACTCAGAAGTTTGCCCACCATTGTGGCACCCCTGGGCTGTGTGGAATTGCCCTGGGAAAGAGAGTTTAGAAGTTCCCAGCATAGGGAACAAAGGGGGAGGGCTGGCCTTTGCCAGCCTGTTCCTGGGGTTATGGGTGTGGGGCTGCTGGGGGTGGATTTGGGTCTGTGAGGGGCTAATGTGGGGAATCGGGATTTGAGTCTGTGTGTGGCTGCTGGGGGGGAATTGGGTTTGTGTGGGGTTGTGGGGGGTGGACTTTGGGGGCTGAGAGCACCTACTTGGGGAGGCCATGAAATGCCCCCCAAGTGGCAGCAGGCTGAGCCTTGGTGGGGAGTGGGAGTAGAGGTGGGAGAAGGGCCCCAGAGGGTTGGGGGGCATTTTGCATGCAAAATGCCACCCCTGGCAAGACAAGCCTCCCCCAGGTGGAATTGGTGGAGAAAAGAGCACCTACTTGGGGAGGCCATGAAATGCCCCCCCAAGTGGGAGCAGGCTGAGCCTTGGTGGCGGGTGGGAGGAAAGGTGGGAGAAGGGCCCCTGAGGGTTGGGGGGCATTTTGCATGCAAAATGCCACCCCTGGCAAGACAAGCCTGCCTCTTCATTTTTCCCCCATAGGAAATAATGAAGAATTTTAGCAGCAGCAAGCTAAAAATACGTTCACGTTTCAATTTTTTAGGCGAGGATAGGGGGACCTGGTTTGGCCCCCCAAAGTCCAATCGGTCTGAAACTTGGGAGGTTGTTAGAGAGGAGTTAGAGGAAGGTCTCCACCAATTTTGGCTTGATTCGGTGGGAAAATGCCTTCCCCAGGCGTCCGGGAAGACGGAGGCATTTTCCCATTGAAAAGAAACCCGAAACAACCCGAAACGATACCCAATCCACTAAACCCGAAACGGCTTGCCGTTTCGGATTTAGCTGTTGCCGAAACAGATTCTCGTTTTGGGTATACCCGAAATGAGAATCCCGAAACAGTGTGCCTTTGCACACCCCTAGTCAGAAGCCAACTCACAGTTGATTGGGGAATTAGCTGTATGCTGGGTTCTGATTCTCCCCCTCCCCCAGAAAAATAGCTATACAGTAAAGATAGATCAGAAGTGATCAGCTTCTGATCTCTTCATTGCAAAAGGGAGAGAAGAAAGATTATTTTTCTTCCTCTTCTCCAAGTTGGGAAAAGGCAGAAGCAATGTGATTGATCTAGTGATTATAAATGGGAGAGAAGAAAGATATCACTTCTCTCTTTTTATCTAAAGCCCAAGCAATCCACTCCATTTCTCTGCATCCCAAGCTGATATTTGGCATGGGAAACATCCGTTTCTTTCTCCCTATACCACACTGAGAGCTGGGGCAGCAAAGAACATTCAGATCAAAGTGAACGTAGTATGGTTCACCATTAGGATTCTAAATGGTTAAGGGACCAATCCTCAGAGTCAAGCTACAAGTGATGCCTGGCACAGGTTGGACACTTGTCAGCTTCCCTCAAGTTTTGATGGGAAATGTAGGCAGCTTGGCAGAATGTTGGACAAGTGACAGTTGAAAAGTCCATTGGACAGCAGTCAGAGAGCCAAGCTGCAAGACCAGGATGCCTACATTTCCCATCAAAACTTGAGGGAAGCTGACAAGTGTCCAACCTGTGTCAGACGTCACTTGTATCTTGGCTCTCAGTGAGTCTATTCAGAAGTAAAATAGAAAAGAGTCCAGCAGCACCTTTAAAACTAACCAACTTTACTGTAGCATAAGCTTTCGAGAATCACAGTTCTCTTCATCAGATGCATCTGATGAAGAGAACTGTAATTCTTGAAAGCTTATGCTACAGTAAAGTTGGTTAGTCTTAAAGATGCTACTGGACTCTTTTCTATTTTGCTACTACAGACTAACACGGCTAACTCCTCTGGATCTATTCAAAACTAAGTCACATTTTATTCAATGGGTCTTGTTCCCAAATGGCATCTTAAGGCTACAATGTTAAGGATAGCTGAAATGAAAGGGATAATGAAAGAGAGCCAGTTTGGTGTAGTGGTTAAGAGCACGGGGCTCTAATCTGGAGAGCTGGGTTTGATTTCCCACTCCTCCACTTGAAGCCAGATGGGTGACCTTGGGCTAGTCACAGCTCTCTGGAGCTCTCTCAGCCCCACCCACCTCACAGGGTGTTTTGTTGTGGGAATAATAATGGCATACTTTGTAAACTGCTCTGAGTGGGCATTAAGTTGTCTTGATGGACGGTATATAAATCGAATGTTGTTGTTGTTCTAAATAAGCCTTTCTAAGACTGGGCTCTTGAAGTGGAATTCTAATACTGCCTACTTTCTCGGCAGTAAGTCCCTTTAAAAACAACAGGGTTTTATGGCCTTCACAGAATTGTGCCTAAATCTGCTCTTAGGAGGATAGACAATTTTCATTCCAAACTAAAGCTAAATTGCAAAAGAGCAAATGTTGGGAACTCCCTAAGATTTGCAACCTGGAGTTCTGCATTGAGGAGAAGAGATAAAGGCAACTACTCCAAAGAAGACCAGGGTTGCAGAGGCAGGCAATGGCAAACCTCTCTTGCCTTGAAAAAACATAGCAAGGGTCACCTTGACTTGAGGGCACTTCCCAACACTACTGTTGGAACAGCTAAACCAAAGTCAGTAGACTACAGAAGCCTACTGTGTCTCTTCTGAACTTGCTTTACTGTACAATAATCAAGGCTGTGCAATGAGTTTTCTTCCCCACTTTATTTGCCAGTGGCAGACATAAAGTGGAGGAAATGTGTAATTAATGTGTTTATATAATAAGCACTGCATTCTGTCTGCAGAGTATATAAATAAGGCTGCCTGGATTTCGGGAAGTAGCCCTTGGATATGGCAACATATAAAAGGAAAAAAGGGCATGCTTTGAATGATAAAGAGGCTACCTCTGCCCTGAGAGTGGGTTGAATCTAACCAGCTTTTCCATTAGTGATGGAGGAAGGGGTTCCCTTTGAGCACCCAAAAAGCTATGCTAGGAATCATGGAATCTATGTGGACAAAAGACATAAGGAAGGGAATAAATTCAGACTGAGTGAAAAAGCCAATGAGGAGGGAAAGGAAGGATACCTGGAAAGAGGAGGGAACAAGGAAGGATTCTTGGAGTGAGAGCTGGAAAACTATCTTTGTTTTTGAGAAGGGGAAGAAACATAGAAGGATCTTTGGGGGGGAGCAACCAGAAGTATCCTTTGCAGGGGAGAAATGAAGGCAGGGGGACTGGGGGACTGGGAAAACAGCCTTGTTCCACCCCACATCAACACAATCCACAACATTTGGTTGCAAGGCCACCACTCAAAAAAAAAAAGAACGTTTGAGAATGAGATTGCCAACTATCCCAACCTGGCCATAATTGTGCACTTGCCTAATTAGCAAGACAGTTCTCACAATTATTTGCTTCATTTATAGTCTGCCTTTCTCAGTGAGACTCAAGGAGCATTACACTTCTAAAAGCAATGAATTAGGGCATTTGAAAACCACCTTTTGACCAAATTCTCATGTGGTTCCACAATCAAGTTAAATTAGTTTTCAGTTCTTATATCTCTATCACTTAAAGTTACTGTGATATCTATTATAGATTTCAAAAAATATTTCACATATTTATGTAGGTAGAACCACCAACGTACATGGCATGCATAGAGTATTGCAAGTTTTCAAAAAGTACAGCCACAAATGTCTTCATCCTGAAGACCTTATAGTCTAATTGTAACTGTGTGTAAATGAAAAAAAAAAAGATGGGTTAGGAGTAAAGATGGGCACGAACCGAAATACTAATGAAAGTTCATCATGAACCAAGCCAGTTCATGGTGCACGAACCAGCAGTTTGTCATAGCCCATTTCTGACAAACCGTGACAAACTTTAGGCCAGTTGTTTGGTTCATTTTTCAGTTTTTCACTTGAGGTGTGTACCCCCTCGGGTTTTCCACTCTGATTTTACCAAAAGCTCAAAGCAGCACTTTTCTTGCCATTTGCAAATGGCAAGAAAATTGTTGCTTTCAAATGCCTGCCATTTTTCAGCTGATGTGAGGGGGATCCCCCATCAGCTGAAAAAAGCTGCCAGCGTTTGAAAGCAGCAACACTTTTTTTGCGCAGTAAGAAAAGTGTTGCTGCTTTCAAATGCCTGCCGCCAATTTTTCAGCTGAGGGGAGGGGTCCTTCCTCCTCCCTTCAGCTGAAAAAAACTGTGGGCATTTGAAAGCAGCATTTTTTCAGCTGTCAGCTGAAAAAAGCTGCCAGTTTTGAAAGCAGCAACACTTTTCTTGCGACAAGAAAAGTGTTGCTGCTTTCAAATGCCCACAGTTTTTTCAGCTGAGGGGAGGGGGGAGGGACCTTCTCATCACCCTCCCCTCAGCTGAAAAAGTGGGATGTTTGAAAGCAGCATTTATTCAGCTGTTGGGATTCCTAGTTCACAAAACTGTTCGCAAACTGGGCAAATTCATGGTGGTTCGTGGTTTGTCGCTTTTCATGAACCACAAACCACCACAAACTGCCATTTTCCCAGTTCATGCCCAGCTCTAGTTAGGAGTGAAGGAACAAGAATAGTAAAGGTTGCATATAAGTAAATGCAGTTGTATAATTTGAGCTTAATTTCAGTTAAGATTCATTCATGGGTTAAACAAAATATTTCATAGAAGTGGGCTTTGAATTTCAAAAGCTTCTTTGATTGCAGCTATATGATTCATATAATACAGTTATGATCTAATGTAAAATTGCCATTGCTATGATTAACTATACCTTTAAATAACTCAAATAATATGTAAGGTGTACGATCATGGTGGACTAATTTTTTAAAGGTACTCTACAGCACTAAAAAAAGTCTTATCCTAGAACAGAACTTAACTAACATTACACTGGAGTTAAGAGGTATACAAGTAAAATACTACCTATCGAAAACGTAATTGCTTTTGTGAAACACCCCCAAATGAACTCCCTTCTCTATGAAGAGCAATCCATGAGAACAGAAAGCTTCTGCAGAAGAAATCCACACAGAGAACACCCAAGAGCAAGTACAGTGTACTAGTGTCAAACAGAAGAGATGTTTTTAAACATACCCAAGGCCAATGCCTGAACTGGTGCTAATGAAAGGAAAATCAGACCAGTCACTGGAAAAACTGTGTCAAATAAAAATCAAAAGTCTCTGATTGGTACAGCATGTTGTCAATCAACGTGCAACCAAATCAATTACATGGTCAGTGCATCCAACAATTTACAGCTAACTGATGCAGTTCAAAAATATAGATGACAAAATACATCAAAAATGAATCAATTAAGTGAACAGGGAAATAAATAGATGAAGAAGGTCTTGATTTTTATCCTCATTGTCAGAGGAGTGACTGGATTTGAAAGCTTTTATTTCCACTGTAATTATCAAATGGACTTGTCCTGCCTGTCTCTTAATACAGAAATGGTCAGTACAAGGAGTGTAAAATGCTATTTGGATCCCCATTGGAAGAAAAGCAGGAAATAATCCCTAAACAAATACAGGCACATGATGGCTTCTGAGAAATACACAGATAAGCTGATCTTAGATTCTACTCAACATGTTTTTGCATATAATCCCTTCCAAAACTACGTTAGATACAAAGAATATTTCTATGAATTTAAAATACAGCATTGTATATGTATCAGTACATCCTCAGCTTGTAATCCTGACTAGGGGTGTGCACCAGGAAACTTTCCATTTCAGTTTCGGTTCCAGAATAATTCTATTCCCTTAGTAGTTTGTTCCAGGTCAGCCCATGCCATCTTGGAACTGATCCATGGTTTTTTTGTTTCAATCTGTTACATGCACATTGTCCACATATATGCAAATACATGCTGTTCTTTTCATGGGGGTAGAGTGGGGTAACGAGCCTCTGGTGCAGCTGTTTTTGCATTTAACCAAAAACAGCATCAACTATTAGTCCCCCTCCTAGTGTAAACCATGGATCCACTGAGTTTTTCCTCAAGCACAATAACAAACACACGCAACAACGGACCTGAACAAGGTGAGTGTTGGTGGGTGGAGAAGCGGGGCATTCCCTAGTAGGAGACCACTGCAACAAATGCAAATCATTCTTGCTTCATGTTTACTTTTTTCTTTTTCTATAGTCCCAATAACATACCACCTTTGCATTCTGCAATTGCCTGTTACTGCCATGTTTCCTTGTGCTTTGTAGGTTTGTTCCCACAACGATGGGTGAATCTAAATCCTTCCTTTTGATGCTCAGCATTCCACTGCAAAACAGGGCGTTCTCGCTGCCAGGGGGAGGGGAAGATGCACTCATGCAGTGCACATTGATCTCATTCCCCCTTCCCAGCCACAGAGATCTGATTGGAGCTGTGCAGGAAAACCAGCTGCTGTCTTGCCAGATGAGCCCAATGCCTCTGTATTGTTGGAAGCTACAAACTGAAATGAAACACACAAACCTTTTGGTGGGAGAGACTCGTTACAAATTAGTTTCCCAGATTTGGTTCAGTGTTCTGGAAGCTGCTTTAACAAGCCAAGCCAGTGACTCCTGATTGTAATTTCAGCTTCCTTTTCCCATTATGCACACCCCAAATACCGACACGCAGATTCACTGTGGTAATCTGGGACCCAAGTCTTCCCGGGGTACTCAACAAGCAATTTGCTTCTCCATTTGCTTGAAGGAAGAGACCATTTTCTATGCTTGTCTCTTGGCAAACACAGGAGCTCTGTAACTCAAGATGGGTAGCCATGTTAGTCTGTTTGTAGCGATAGAAAAGACTAACAAAATTTGTGATAGGGAATGAGTACTACTGGACTCTTGCTCTTTTCTATTGCTACAGGAGCTCTATTTATGCCTGATGTGCACCTAGAGTAAGTGTGACAGTCTTCAACATTTCATCTGACTGGTATATTCGCACACTGAAGATATATACTGACAACAAATGACTTAGATGATAACAGTACGGGTAGTGCCACTGTTGTGAAGTGAAGCAGAGAAATGCCCATATGTGCAATGCAATGAATAATTGTATTTAACAAAATAATGTATAGCTGGCTGAGGGTGAGGTCAGGAACAATGCCAGGACTTCAGTACCCTTAAGCTCTAGAGATAAAGTGAATCAAAGCAGTTCCTGCTGGTATTTATTTATTGGTAGGAGCTAATGAAGATCACCGTGCAGAGGAGAGCAACACTGATCTTCATTAGCTCCTACCATCAAACAAGTCATGAAACTGTCTTTAGGGCACTCCTCAGAATGATCCGTTGAGATGGCTGAGAACATAAGTACAGGATGAAGAGAATCAAGAAATTCACTCAGAAATGGACCCCACTTAAGTTAAATTTTCCTTATAATACCGATCTGATTAGCCACTTAAGTGTGTTGGTGATTAAATCAGTAAGAAATGCAAAACCTCTAAGAGAAGACAGGAAATCTGACAGCTCAGTAAGCAAAGAACGGCATCGTTTTGGCATCTGAACAGAATATTTTAAATAAAGAGATACATGGAAGTGTCTCTTTCATACTCATATTATAAACATTTCTTAATTTGAATCTTGAAGTTTTCAACATCAAGTTTCATTCTTTCAGAGAAGTTCAATATTACTGCATTTGCATAAGCATCTACAAAATTGTAAAACCCAGGATTATCAAATAACAGAGGCTGGAAATTTACTAGACTGACCAGCAAACATTGTTGTGGTGAACCATTCTACAAAACAGTACCCATGAAACTCGTCAAGCCACAAATGCCCTCGTAGTTACTGGGAGATAATATTCTTCCTGATCTTCTTACATAAATTTAAATTTCATCAGCCATCAGTTGACGGACTGACTATCTGCAGTTACCCTTATGCTTTCTCTCCCATTTCCTTCTGGGTGAAAACTGCTGACCTTAAACTGCAAAGTTACATCAGTGATGTCAGCAGCAACATCTGCTGCAGCAATCTGAAGCATTTGGCTGGCCTCTGTTGGAACCAGAGATATAGGCCATTTCAACACATCCTTAAAGGGACAGCCCACTCACAGAACACCAGTGGCTTTTCTTCTTCACTCCACACTTCTCCGATTTCAAAGCATTAGGAGGCTGCTTGGCTTCCATTTTTTCGGCACCTTTTCGAGGACACAGGAAAGTGCAGGAAATTGTATTCTCATAAAAGGCGCCAAAAAAATGGAAGCCTAACAGCCTGCTACTGCTTTGAAATCAGAGACTGAGTAAAGAAGAAAAACCACCAGGGTTTCATGAGTGGGCTGTCCCTTTAAGGACGTGTGGAAACAGCCAGACTTTGGAGGAAGGCTTGGTATAATCTATCAAAGCTGTTTTATGTTCTTTGAATTGAAGTAGGAGGAGAAGAGGAAGGGGACGTACATCAGTATTAGGAGTAGACATGGGCACAAACTGAAAAAATTTAACGAACTGGCGGTTCATGGTTCGGTGCCAACAATGAACCCAAACCAGCAAACTGCAACGAACTTTTCCCATTGCCGAACCGGTTCGAGGTTCATGGTTCATGGGTGTCAGAACGGCCCCTGTTGGAATTAGAGAGCCCATATTCCCGGGGAGTGTTTAACAAGCTCTCCTCCAGCCATTACCCAAGTTTGGACAATATTGCAAGAGGGATCCAAGCTCCAATTAAACTCTCTCTGTCTCTCTCCCCAAAGGCTAGCAAGTAGCAAGCAACAGCTCTGTCACACTCCACTGCTCGCCGAATGTGAAACCCAGCCTGGGAGCCCACTGCTTTTTATAAGCTGAGGTCCCATTGAGCAACACAGGAGGTCTGTGGTAGGCTGTCAGAGCTGCCTATCAGGGTTTGCAGGGATGAAATTGGAGTGCTCATGGCTACAGAACACCCCCTTCCCCCTCCCTCCCCCGGGTGTCTTCTCCCAGGTTGTAACCACTTTGCAGCTCCATGGTTGGAAGGAAGACCTGCCAATCAAGGTAAGCTGGGCTTCCATTCGGGTTTCCAGGGCGACAGAAGGAGTGCAGACAGAGTTCAGGCATTCCCCCAGCTCCGTTTCCAAGGGAATTGATTGATGGTGCCTGACTGTCTGGCTTCACGAACTGCGGAAGAATGCACTGAACCGTGCCTCTAACGAATGCTGGTTTGTTGGCCATGGACGCTCACGAACCGCCAGATCACGAACGAAAGATTGGGCAATTCATGGGTTTTTTTGGTTCATAATGCAGTTCGTGCCCATGTCTAATTAGGAGCCAGCTGGATAGCAAGTCCTTCCTGGCGGGGAAGGGGCGATATTGTTGTTTTGCTGTTGCTATTCTGAAAGTGTGCATAATTATAATATATTCTCTGCAGGAGCACTCTTTCTTAAAATTGCCTCCTGATAGCAAGGTTCTTTCAGCTACTGTTGCCGGTGTACATGCACACACTAGGCACTTCTCCACGGCAGAAAATTTAGACATCAAGAGAGGTTTGGGGTCAAATAGCATTGTACCCCAAATAGCATTTTTAAAAATAAAATGTAAACCCTAACCACACCAAAGAGCTTCAAAGGAACAAAAAGATGAACCTTCACTCACTAAGAATCTACAAAGCTGCTTGGCAGAAAGTTTGTTACTCCCTTCACCACTCCAACTCAATCCACTGAACGGTGCTAGGTAGACCTCTACACCTTCAACAGAGGCTTAACTATGTTCTAATTCCCCTACCCCACACCAAAACCTACTGCTCTTTGTGTGGTTTCTACTTCTTAGGTGAGGGGGAACCCTACAGTCAAGCTGATTCTTTCCTGTGTTACTGTCCTACTTTCATACTGTATCAAATACAAGCGATTTTGCGGGCACTTAAATGTGGTTGCACATAGCATTTCCATTATCCATGTTATACACTCAAAATTTAAACAGAAGACACTTTCGGTCTTTTATCATACCTCTTGAATGAATTATTCACATCTCATTTATGAATACATTTATTAGCACAATATAAATAAATTACTATAAGGCAATGCATTCCAAAGGGACTTCAAATGAAGAATTTTGGTCCTGTTTTTTCAACTTCTCCCACTCTTTATTAAAAAATAATTTGACAATACAACCTTCTTTGAATTGATTGAAAGTGCCTGTATTCATTTCTCTAAGGGAAAAAATGTATTCAACCCTGCTTAGAGACCATTTTATAAGAATGGATGGGGGGAGGGGGTTGCCTTTCTACCTGAACTTCAGGAAGTTAGGAGCAAAAAAAAGTATTGTGACAATATAGAAAATTCAAGGGAAAATTTTATCTGAAATCTTGTGTGATTATCACAGTACAGCCAGAGAGGGCAGGACTTTCCAAATCCAATTGAATCCAAAAGGAACTGGAGAGTGGGACTATCCTATAAGGCAGGGAATCAGACTAAAGTAGAATAAGTTGTCAGATTGGTGAACAGGAAGAGCTGATTGACTTGTACAAAGTATAGGATTGGGGATCCTGATGAGTAGTGCTGAGGGGCAACCCTAAAAAGCGTTGGGCGGAAGCTCTTTGTCTGCTGGTAGCAGTCTTTCAGTGAAATCCTAAGCAGAGTTACTCCAACCCAAGTCCACTGAAATCAATGGGCTTAGGCTGGAGTAACTCTGCTTATTTCACTATTTTTGTTGTAAATCGCCTCCCATATTAAGCAAAAGTTTCGAAGTCAAGCAGTTGCCTGAGAAGTGGAGATCTCAGGCATGGAACTGTAGATTGATATTGCATCAGCAACTATTACAACTACTCTGTACAGACCAGAAGGTGTGCAGCTAAATCAGATATCATCATTTGGGCCTAGAAGCTCGATCATAGAATCATAGAATCATAGGGTTGGAAGGTATCTCTAGGGTCATCTAGCCCAACCCCCTGCACAATGCAGAAAACTCATAACTACTTCCCCTCCCCACACCCGCCGTGACCCCTGCTCCACATCCAGAAGATGATGTGATATTGCTGGGGATTGGCTTTCCGATACACTGCAGAGAGTCAACCAAACTAAGATAGGTTGCTGGAGCAGTCAAGCGCTCTTCCTTAGTTGCTGTCCTTGCAGCAGAGGGTGAAATACTAACAGGTGTGGACAGGGTCTAGGGGGGTATATTCAGATATGGTAGAGAAAGTCCAGATTGGCATATGGCATGTTTAATACCTGACAATTCTATATCAACAAGGTATTCGGAGCAACCTAAATTTATGATAGTTTTTGAGGATCATTGGATTCATGTCACCTCAGCAACAGCCTTTATTCTTCTGTGCATTCCAATAGGGAAACAGCATTAAACCCTTGAGGACCGGATTGAATTCTGAGGAAAGACTAAAATAACAAATGTACAGCTTACCTAAACGATGACAAGTGAGATGCATGTTAACCAAGCAGATTTCTTCCTCTCTCCCTGTCCTACTGCCCATATCTGAAAGGTGTAAACACCAAGTAGGCAGAAAAAAAATTAAGTATATGACTAATGCAGTGAAATTAAATAAACATGGGAAATGTATGGTTTAATATGGTTCAGTTTCCTGAATCTGTGGAATGTTCTCCTTTTAATAATGGCATGGAAGGGCCATAACTGGCATGATGAGAAAATTGCAGTCCACTTTACAAAACTGGGAAAACAAAAACTGTTGAGCAAAGATTTTCAGCCACTGGACTGTGTACCAAAATCCAGTTTATGTCCTATCACAGCCAGCAACCTTCTATAAATGTTCCACCATCCCCAAGCCCTTTTTTCCCTTCAATGCTCTAACATTACCTTCCTCCAATAGAAGGGAAATGGAATAGGAAACAAGTGCAAAACTTCCTCAAGATAATGGATAATGGCCAAGTCAGATTCATTCTGTCTGACAACACAAATAGAACTGACGTGGCCTTTATATAAAAAGAGAGTGTCATATTAAAAAGCCTCTTTCCGCTGTTCTTCCCCACCACAGGTTCAGGAACTCTTAGCACATGACAAATACTTTGAACTTGTTATACAGGAAATAATCCTGCACTTCAAACCACAGACAGGGATTATTTAGAGGCAACTATGGGAAATGTTTCAGGTATGAAGATAATATAATATTAGCTGGTGAATGGCAGCTAACTTGCAAATTGTAATTTACACAGTTTAGACAGAGAGACCAAAGGCAAAACCAAAATCCATGTAACAAGCAGAATGTGTGTAGACAAATTTATAAATTTAAACCATACAGATCATCACTCATTAAGGAAAACATAGGGATTCCAGGATCCATTAATCCATCTTCCGCCATAAAATATAATGCAGTGATTTTTTTAATGCTGTATCTGTAAGGTCAAGGAACAACAAAGCTGTTAAATTGACCTTGATTAATGCACAAAACATTGACTGAGAACTGGAGAGAATTCTTTTTAACACTGATTAATCCCCCATATGTTACCAACTCAAATATTAACGTATTGAAGGATCCCAAACCTCCAATGGTTACAGTATTCATAAAGAGGGTGGGGGAGACAACAGAGCTGCTTACAGACAAATATTAAAGCCCACACATACACTCAGTGAGGAAAAGTGGGATGGGTTACAAAGAATCTGTGAAAAACGGTGAAAATTAAAAACTGTGCATATGGTGTCATGCATCAAACCCAGAAGGTGATACCATGCATTGCCCTGACAGCCCTGGCGCCAATCAATTGCCCTGATATATATCTTATATGCAGGGCTTTTTTCAGCTGGAACGTGGTGGAACGGAGTTCCAGAACCTCTTGAAAATGGTCACATGGCTGGTGGCCCCACCCCCTGATCTCCAGACAGAGGGAGATCAGGGGGCAGGGCCACCAGCCATGTGACCATTTTCTCCAAGGGCAACCCACTGAGTTCCACCACCTCTTTTCCCAGAAAAAAAGCCCTGCCTATATGTAATGATGTAAGGTTGAACAGCATGTCTGAGACAGGTACCTCTTACAGTCGGTGGCCATCTTCTTCCAATTTGTGTATAAAGATTCTATGGCTTGTTCAGGAACAAGATAGCTTTCAGTCCAGAAATACCAGAAGTTCAGTTGATTAATCTAATGTGAAGTGTGTCACTATATGTAAAGTGGTGTGATCCTTTTCAGAATTCTGACCCAACGGTACACATAATTTTCTAAATACATGAAAAAAAAGAGGCATAACTATATAAAGGAAATGAATATGCATCTATGGCTAAACTAACTTCTTATGTATAACAGTTAACAGACCAACACTGGAATTTCAGGGGGAAATGAGAGAGTCCTTTGTATTTGCAAATTAAGAAAAATTAAGAATAGTTAATATGGACATAGACTAATTATAAAACTAAGGTTTTAAAAATGTTGAATATAAAATGAGAAGTATAAGGTTGAACAGAGAATGTTAAGCATAAAATTTTTGGCATAAGTTATTAAGGAGAAGGAGAAGAGTAATATTTTGTAATTTAGTTGTGCTGTTTATATATCTTGTCTATGCTTTTCTTTTACTATACTATATGTATATTATCTAAGCTTTTTATGCACATTCTGCTGTTTTTTTCTTTTTAAATACATTTTTAAAAGAAAATGAGAACAGTAAATATGCAAAATTGTCAGATTCATATAAACACAATTTACTCTCTCTTCTTTTCAAGATTACATAACGAGCTCTCCACAAAGAAGTGTCCATTTGCCATCTTTCTTCAAGCTTTCTTTTTAGTATACTTTGCTGCAGATATGTCAGCTACTATGAAAGAAACAAGGCACAAAAGCATAATGGAAAAGTGTTTTAAAGATGTAATGAATAATTCTTTTCTTGTATCAAAATGCTGCTTTTTCACAGATAGAGTGATTCATGAATATTCATGAATCAAACATCAGTCTACCACCACAATGGCAGAAACATTATTTTACATATGGGAAATCATAAATATATGGAGAGCTCAATCATAAATCTCAGACACTGATGCAGTGAATACTTGCTCAGTGCTGATACTACAGCAAAATCAACAATTGCCTGTACACATGCATTCTCTGCGGGGGCCCCACCTTATGGAATGGCCTGCCTGATGAGGTTATGAAGGTGAAATGTTGACCTTCTTGGCTTTCTGTAAACTGTGCAAACCTGAATTGACCTGGAGAGTTTTTTATACAAGTAATAGGGCTGTATTTTAATGAAATGGTCCAGAAATATGCTTTAATAACGGAATGGGGACTAGAGAGAGGCACAAACTGAAATACGAATAAAAGCTTGTGACAAACTGCTTTGTCAGAGGGGTCGTCAGAGCCCATTTCTGATGAACCACCACAAACTTTAGGCTGGTATGTTTGGTTCATTTTTTGATTTGTCACTGTGGACAGCCCTGGCACCAATCAATCAATTTCCTAGGCAAAAGGGGATGGACTTCCTACCGACCTTCTGCTGACCCAGAAGTGGCCTTCTGCTGGCCTGGAAGTGACAATTTGCTGACCTGGATATGACGTTTTCACAAACGAAACGAACCGGTTCATGAACCAGAGCAGGTTTGTGAAAGTTCGTGGTTCATGGTTCGTGAAATGCAATGAACCACGAACCGCACGGTTCAGTTTTTTTCCGGTTCATGCCCATCTCTAATAGGGACTGTTGACTATACTACTGCGTATAGTACTTACTGTTTGTTGCTGTAACTGTGCTTCTACTATGTAATTTCTACATTGTTTAACGTATTGTGTTTAAATGCTTATGCTTTATTTCAGCTTTGTTTCAGATCTGTTTCAGATTTCTGCAGTCCAAACCCTATTGCATTGTTTATGGGCTGTCCCAGCCTGTTGATCATATTGACTTACAGTGTGCAATCCACCTTGAGTCTCGGTGAGAAAGTAAGACTATCAGTAACATACATAAACAAACAAACTAGCACAGCATAGCTAGCTGGTATCTATAATCTCTCAGTAGAGAAAAGAGATGGCAAAAAATGCCCAGCTTCAAGGAGCCTGCAGGAACACTGCCAGTACTCATCAATCATGGAGCGGCATGCTGATGATGCGCCCAAACAAACAAACAAACAAATTAGCCCATCATAGCGATCTGGTATCTACACTCTCTCTGTAGAGAAAAGAAACAGCAAAAAATGCCTAGCTTCAAGGAGCCTGCAGGAACACTGCCAGTACCCATTAATCTTGGAATGACATATATGACATAAACCAGTGTGGTGTAGTGGCTACAGTGACAGACTAGGATGTGGGCAACCCAAGTTCAATTCCTCGCTCTGCCATGGAAACTGACTAGGTGACTTTGGGCAAGTCACACTCTCAGCCTAATTTTCCTCACAGAGTTGTTGTGAGGAAAAAAATGTGAGGATAATAATAACACTGACTTTGTTCACTACTCTGAGAGTGGCTCTAATCTTTATCTGCCCACCAACATTATTTATTATTTATTATTATTATTTATTTACTTAATGGATACCCCACCTTACTCCACAACGAGGAACCAAAAGCAACTTACATCACTCTCCTCCATTATATTCTCACATCAATCCTGTAAGGAAAATTAGGCTGAGAGTGGCCATTTCCACACATGTTGAATAATGCACTTTCAATGCACTTTCATAATTCTTTAAAAGTGGATTTTTTGTTCCACACATGGAAAATCAGTTTCACATGTTCACTAAAGAGTATTGAAAGTGGATTATCCAACGTGTGTGGAAGCAGCCAGTATGTGACTGGTACAAGGTCACCCAGAGTAGTGATTTGAACCTGGGCCTCTCAGATTCTTGTCTGAGACTCTAACCATTACACTACATTGAGTTTTGTGGGGTGGTTGCTGTTAAATAGTAGCAAGCAGCCAGTCCTGGATTGGTCATGCAAGTCACATGGTGGCAAATTATCCACTGGTTGCTGGTGCACCTGGCCCCAATGAGCCCTGCCTAAAAGGTCAAAACTGCTCTGACCTTTGGGACAGGCCTCTAGAAAGAGGCCTGCCCCCTTCCTCAGCTTTTTGATTTCTGGAATCTGCTTGGAAGCCTCGCAATATTGTGTGTACGCCTAGCAACAGCTACTGAGGACATTCCTTTCTTAAAGATAAATACATTGCTTTTAGTATAGGGGAGGAGTTGGGTTTCACAGAATCACAGAGTTGGAAGGGGCCATACAGACCTTCTAGTCCAACCCCCTGCCCAAAGCATCTCTGACAAATATTCATCCAGACTCTTCTTGAAAACTGCCAGTAGAGCTCACCACCTCCCTAGGCAGCTGATTCTACCTTTGAACTACTATGACTGTGAAAAGGTTTTTCCTAATATCCAGCCAGTACCTTTCTGCATGTAATTTAAGCCTGTTGTTTCAAGTCCTATCCTCTGCTGCCAACTGGAATAGCTCCTTGCCGTCCTCCAAACGACATCCTTTCAAATATTTAAGAGAGCCGTCATGTCCCCCCTCAATCTCCTTTTCTCCAAACTAAACATTCCCAAGGCCCCTAAGCCTTTCTTCGTAGGCCTCAGTCCCTAGACCCCTGATCATTCTTATTGCTCTCTTCTGCACCCTCTCAATTTTCTATGCATCCTTTTTGTAGTGAAGCCTCCAGAACTGGATACATTGGGTTTAACCCCCTAATGTGTTTTTTTTTTTAAGATTTCAAATTTGTCTGCAATCATGGGGATTTTTACAAGTTTGTAGGAAGATCTGTCTGGTCTGTTCATGGCCCCAGTTGCTGAATAAACATAGATGTGGCTGTGTTGAGAATTAGATATACTGATGATGGAGGAGATATGCTCTGTCTACAGAGACCCACTCCAGGCAGCATACAACTAAAATGATAGAAAAAAATATGCAACTAAAAATAGCTAAGACTGTTAAAGACTAGCCAGTGAATTAAAAAAAAAAATTCCTGAGCATCCTCATGATATTGATAAGAACGATTCTTAGGCCAAAAGCAGAAAATAAAGCAACTAAAAACAATAAACCCCCTAAGCTAAAAGCCTGGATAAAAGAAGCATTTTGGTGTGGTGCTCAAGTAAAGAAGTGAGATATGAGGTGGCTCAAAAAGAAGGGCATTCCAAAGGCAAGGTGCCACCACTGAACAAGTCCTGTCTCTAGTTGCCACATAGTTCATCTCTCCAGAGAGAGGCACCAAAGCAGGGCTTAAGAAAAGGCTCATAATTGGTCAACAGAAGAGGAGTAGTCCTTTAAATATTCTGGCCCCAAGCCGTTTAGCACTTAAAAGGTAAGAACCAGCACTCTGAATCGCACCTGGAAACAAATGGACAGCAAGTGTAGATCATTTCAGCATAAGGATGATATAACTGTAACCAAACACTGACTTTGCATTTTGGATAAATTGGAGATTTCATAACAGGTTTCAAAGGCCGTTCCATAAAACCTATATTACAGTAATCTAACTTGGATATGATCTGGGCATGGATCACTATGGCCAAACCATGTATTTCAAGAAACAGCTATAGCCAGCTTATCAGTGGAATATGATAAAAGGTGCTACATCCCACAGAGCTAACCATAAGCCAGGACCCAGTTTCTAACCATAAGCCAGGACCCAGAAGCAATCCCAGGCTATTAATTGACTTACTCCTATCGTCAAGTAGCTTCTCTTAGCCATGAGTGTGTGTATTTACGCAACAGTCCACAGTAAACTCTTAATATCTCAACTTCTCTAGATTTCTGAATTATTGGTAACTAGTTTAGGGTTTCCAGTCCCCCGGTGGGAGCAAGGGGTCCCTTGCTCCCAGCCCCCAGCCCCCACCTCCACTCACCTGGCTGTCAGGGGCAAAGCACAGGTAATGGGCCCAGGAGCTCTGGCGCACACTCCAGAGCTTTTCTTTGTTGCACCGTGAACAATGTCATTCCCAGCATGACAAGGAAGGGAAGGCCCCCGGGGAGGTTTGATTTGATGAAAATCGGTCCCCAAACCCCCCTGAGCCCCATCCCCACCCCATTTCCTGGGCTGAGCTCCAGGGGACCTGGCAACTCTAAACTAGCTTTATGTGTAATGAAGCTGATCTCTATAGGGACAAAGCATTTTTGGTATGTTTAATTCATAACTAGGATCTTGAGCTACACTGGAAATGGAAGCAGTATCATTTTGTTCCTTTTTTTCCTTTTACTGGCATTTGACACTATTAACCCATTTTATGTTCATTGTTTGTGATTACTAGTCTGACTAGTCATTTCTTTGACTAGTCCGACTAGTCATTTCTTTCGTTTCAGGATCAAAAGAAGTATCCAGATACGAATTGTTTTTGAGATACTTCATTTTTTCTGTTTACTTCATTTTTTGTGTACAAAGTCTTGTAGGTTTACAAGAAATATATATTGTATATTTAATTGTATATTCAATTAAAGCAATATTTGTCTTCTTTCTACCCTCTCTTTTGCTTCATTCGAGAACCACAGGCAGCTGACTCCTCTCTGCGCATGTTTAATCGACCACTATGGTTGTCATGCCAACCAGCAAAGAAAATTCTAAGCCTACACTTGGTATTTCAATGCAGTGACCCAATTACTGTCTGTCAACAAACTCACTGGGACAATAGCAAGTGTAAAACATTGCTGAGAATAAATCCCAGAGACTAAACTATAAAATGTCTGGAACCAAAATCTTAAGTCAAGTTTACAGGTCAAAAGACTATAAACAGAGTTAGTGGTAATGCTTCTTAATCCATCAAATGTAGTTGCTTTTTAAAGAGCATTCCTTCCTCCCCACCCTCTCCCCACACTAATAGTAATCTCTGTCCAATGTCTCTTTTGGAAGGTTCTCAGAAAGCAAAATGCCCCATAACTCAAATTTGCTATGATATGTTGAATTTACAACATTTGGTAAGCCCCTTTTGTTCTTGAAATCGGAGGACATTTATCAGCATCAATTCTCCACACAAATACGAAAGCTAGAAGTAAATGGTTGTGTTTGTGCTAGAGAAATAAAACCACAGACTCTGCCTAAGGTTGCCTGGGCAGTGTTTTCATTCTTGGTAATAAAGAACATTTGGTTTTGAAAAAAACTAGCGGCATGGCTATTTATAGTAATAGTTTGTTAACATTTTGATTCTAATGGATATGGGTAAAGCAGATTTTCCAAGCTGCAAACCATCACTGCTTTCATTTAGTGATCTTTTACAGCATCTATGTTCAACCTTACTCTTCCATTGTTAAAAATCTGCAGATGGATTATTCTAAATAATTCAGGTGAAAAATATCACGCTGGAAAATGAGTTCTACTTTGACTAAATCCAAATCCACAATCATAAACACATATGCCTCTCTCTCTCAAACTGTTTTGATGTAGAACAGAATAATCAAAAGCTTTGACAATGGCTCCTACCATATATGAGTAAGTGTCAGGGAGAGCTAGAAGTGGGAAGCATAGAGAGAGCTAGAAAGTTCCCAGCTGAATGGTTATCTCATACATGAGAATGGTTTTATGTGAGCAGCCATGTTGGTCTGCAGTAGAGGAGCAAGATTCAGGTCCCATAACTCCTCAATAGATGTCTTTACACAACCCTTCTCTTAGCATTACTCCTGCCACACACTTTTTCATTTGTAAAATGGGAATATGAAAGTTGATCAAAGTTGTATGTTTATGGAGATAACGTCAAGTGCTTTGGCGTCTCAAAGCACTATGTAAGAAGCTTAATATTACTTGATTTTCATTATAGTCATGAAATGTTGTCTGCTGGGGGTGGGGGAATGGTGCCCACTGCTTTACTCATGCCAACATAACAGGAAAGAAAGACTCAATGTTCTTCCAATTTTAATTTTATTTCATTGTTCAATCAGTCTCCTCAATGAAAACATCTTACCTCAGGATCACTCAACCAGAAAATCAGCCAATTAACATTGTAGAGACCTAGAAGTCACTGGCTGAATTAAGTAGTGTTCTGTCTTTCTAGCTTTTTTTCTGGCAAAGAAAAAATGGACTTAAAATCGCTTTGATTAAAATGCAGATAAGAAGTGTGTTATACCCTTGAAAACCTAGGTTATAGGTCCAAGAACACAGCAACTTGCGGAGAAGATAAACTAAAAATGTAATCATTCGAAATAAATTCGTCTGTCCTCTGCAGTGGATATCATTGTAGCAATGAATGATAGCAGATGAACAAATAACAAGATTTAAAACTAGATGACACAACACCAAAAATAAAAGGGACATTTAAATAGGATGTCTAAAGAATGCAAACAACTGGAATGTGGAGCTGTTGATTCATCATAACCAGTTAGATCAGCACCTATCATGAATGGAAGCAGGACTCCTGGACTCACCCAGAGGCCAGCTTGTGGCCCAGGGCAGAGGCTGGAAGAAGGCATGGGAGGTGTTCTCCTTTCTTCCCCTTCTTTCCTTCTAGTTGGCCTTGTGCAGTGGTGGCGTATGGGTGGGCTCCTCCACCCACATTTTTGGACCTCAAGGGCATGCTGGCCACTTCTAGGCCAATACCTGCAATACTCTGAGGGTGGGGTTACCCAAGCAGACCAGAGGGAGAAAGTTTTCCATGTAATCCACTAACAGACATGATAGTGAGGGCCTGTCACAGTGCATGAAGCAGTTCGCTCTGGCTTCCCCACCCTTGCTCTACTTATGGGCGTACATGGGTGCAAAGTGGTCTGCTGGTTCTCAGGTTGTTTGTCACAGCTTTTGGCAAGTAGTTTTGGGTTTGGGGCCCAATGCATATGGGGGGTACACAGCCTGTGTGCCATCTGTCTCTCATTTTGGGGGTCCCCTTAAGGGATCTTGTGGTGGAACTATTTGGAGACATGCCCATCCTGGGAGTCATCATCAGGCTTCATTCCCAGGTGGCAGGGAATCCACAAAGTGGCTTGTGCCCAGATGGGACCACATCCCCTGCCACCCCACGGTGGTCTCCCAGCAGGCAGGCTGGAAGGGGTGTCATCAGACAGCAGGTGAGTCATCAGTGCCTGGATCAATGGCCTATGCTGTACCAATGCTCCAGTGGCTGTAATCAATAATGTGGTGTTTCACTCCACATGGTGGTGATTTTGTTCTCCTTTGCCCCCACCCTCTTTGTCCCTGAGACTTCAATGGGAAACTTGACTCAGGGCCTTCAAAGCTGGAAGGGGATGTTGATATTAGCAGGGCTCATTCCGAGGGGGAACGTGCAGGAACACAGTTCCGGCATTTACCCAAAGAGGTCACTTTCAGGTGGCCCCACCCACCTGACTCTCGGCCATTTTGGGCCCATTTCAGCCTGGATTGGGGCTGAAACAGCCCGGATCGGGCCTCTGATGGGTGGTGGATCCCATTCAGCAGCGGCCCAATCCTGACCATTTGGGGCCCCTTTTTGGCCATTTTCCCCTTTTTGCCATTTTGGGCCCAATTTCGGCCCTGAATGGCCAGGATTGGGTCCAAAACAGCCAGGATAGGTGATGTCAGGGGGTGTGGCATATGCAAATCAATCATGCCAATAACACGTCCGGTGATGGCAAGGGGCATGGCATATGTTAATGGGTTATGCTAATGAGTTATGCTAATGAGTTCCTCCAGCTCTTTTTCTACGAAATGACCCCTGGGTATTAGGGGAACAATAGTTGGGTCTGAATGGTGCCAGGTGTACAGAGAACCTCTGTCTGGGGGACTGTGATGACTCTTGACAGCTGAGACCATATTGCTTTACCTACCCTCTTTCACTCCATACCACACCCCTTGGAGATCCATGAATGAAATAGAAGTTGTGCTTTGGGACTTTCCCACCTCCTACTGTAGCCACTGAGCCCCCCCCCCCCAATTCTGTTCCTGGGTGTCAGGGGAACCTGCTAGGTGACAAGTAGAGCCTGTAGCAGGAAGGAGAACTAAGTAAAACTATCATTTCCTTCTGACAAAAGAAGTGTCCCTTCATAATCAGAAATCATTACATCTATCTGATAAGCATATTCAGCAAATACAGCTTCACCTAGCATGAATATAGCAGTGATGTGAAAAACAACATTTATTGTGGGCTTTTAATGACTGCTTTTAATGACTGGTGTTGATCAGCCATTAAAAGCACAGTGATTAAAAGCAAGAACAAATATTTTATTTATTTATTTTCTTTATTTAAAACATTTCTTTGCTGCCTTTCTACCCAAACTAGGGTCTCCATAGCAGCAAGGGAGTTTGCCAAATATGCATGTTAGATTTTAGAAGGGCAAACTTTAATAAACTTAGAGATATGATAAGAGTTATTCCATGGACAAGAATGCTGGAAGGGAAAGGAATGAGTGAAGGGTGGGCTCAAACATTCACCATTCCAGCAAGATGGAAATGTGGCAGGGAATCTAAGAAGCCAATGTGGATGAACACAGAGCTCTGTGATGAGCTAAGGAAGAAAAAGGAGATGAACAGGCTGTCAATTAGGGGACGTGGGAGCCAGGACTTTTCAGGCCTGGCTTCCACCTCGTGGAACTCTCTGCTGACACGGGGACCTGCCAAGACCTTCTATCTTTTCGGCAGGCCTGTAAGACAGAGATGTTCTGCCAGGCATATGGTTGAGGCCATTTCTATTTCTATGCTATCTGCTGTGCCTCTCCTCCAGTCTCTGGTTGGAATGTTGTACCCCTCCCTCCCTCCTTTCCCCTCTCTCCTCCCTGTGTAGGCGGGGGAACTGTTGTTTGATGAAGACCATCATCTTGGGGATTAAAATCTGTATTTTATGACTGTATGTTTTTATCTGGATTTTAACTTATATATATATTTATGGCCAGATTTATTTGGTTGCAGGCAGCCACAGCAGAGGCAGAGCAGCAGAGAGCAAGAGGTCAGCCAGCAGTGTGAATGAGAGGGCAGCAGCAAACACAAGAGGGTAGTGGCACAAAGTGGAGGCAAGCTCCATGTTGTGGAAGGAAAGTGGCATGACGCTAGTGGGGAGAGGAGGCAGCAGGCAGAGTGGATTCCCATACCAGTCCTCAATCCCCACCCAAGCTCCAAAAGAGCCCTTCAAGCAGCTGCCTGCTGCCTTTAAGCTCTATGGCTCTGGTGAGCCTCCACCCCTCCCCCTTCAGTTTGGGAATCTCTTCTTTTCCATTGGGGTTCCCTGTTTAGACAATGGGATTCTCTCGTTGGGAGTCTCTAATTTGACATTACTTCCTCTCTTTCACTTTGGTAGTGTTGTGCTTTGTTGGTTCAGCTTGCATGGGACTTACGTTTGGACTAGGAGTTGCCTTTTGTTAAGGTTTTCCTTTGCCTGGAAAACCTTGGAAATGTTTCCCCCATAAGAAACAATGTAGAGTGTTTTGTTCATGGGCCCATAGAATTGGACCCTGGGATCCAATATTCCTGAAACTCAGGGGGTCTTTATTGGACAAGCAGAACTAGGTTTCCTGCAAATTTGGTGGAGTTTTCTTGAAAAATGACTCCCCTCAGCCCCTGGATAATTTTCTCATAGGGAATAATAGCCAGATAAATTGGGGATTCTCTAACCAGAGTAGAGAATCTGACCTGGATTTTAAGGATACCAAAAAAAAAATTGGTATCCCTGAAACCCTGATCTGGATCACCTAAATTTGGGAGGGATGCACACCTCTAGAATCTAACTTTTCTGCAGAACTAATTTGGCTGCAAAGGACATATTTAATAATTTTATAGATGAGACTGAGATACTGAATCATTTGCATATTATAATATCCTTAAGTGGCATATCAGATGAACAAATATAGAAATAAAGGTTAGGTAGAAGGAAGTTCTTTCTTTCCAAAAGTGATAACAACTCCAAGAAAATCTGTTACAGTACCGTCCTAAAGAGAGAGACACTTTTGTGTTGAAGTCAGTGGGCTTAGAAGGTCGTAATTCTGCTTAAGATTGCATTGCTAGTGCTCTTAATTAAAAAGTGTCATCATCATTGTCTGCATTGTAATTCAACCTGTGGTTGGATACATAACGAAATCCCCGTCTTAAGGAAAATACAGACATCAGGCTGCCAGGTCTAGAGCAAGAGGCCAGCATTCACATTTCCGTTCTCCATCTTCTTTCTATAGCTTTTAATTTTCCATTGATTTTCTTCCTTCCCTCTTGTTTTGTCTCACCTCTCTCCATTGATAAAAAGGTGCAGCTGTTCGCACCCCATGTCAAGCTATTTTATTAGTAATAATCTATTCAGTGCACTTAATCTGCAATGTGCCGTCTTGAGCTTGTCTCCATAGCAACCTTGTAAAACTGGTTACTGTTGAACATGTTTTACAGACGGGGAAAACGAGGATTAAAAACAGGTCACTACATGAATCCATGGCTGGGAGAGACTCCAAATCCAGGTCCAAGTCAAACTGTCTAATATACCAAGGCAGTCTTCCTTCTACTACAGAGCCAAAGTCCAGTCAGAGAACATTGATCCATACAGCTCAGCATTAATCATTCTGACTGGCAACAGCCAAGAGTATTGTAACCTGAATTCAAATCAGGGATATAATAGAGGAAAAACTCTCCCCTGCCTAGCATTGCTATTTCAATCTGAATTGCAGCTCTCAATGGCCATTAAAAAATTAAAATTAATTAAAAAATCAAACATGTCTTCTTTGTTTCCACCCTGTAATGTGTAGGTAGAATGGAAAGTATTTTATATGTAAATGGGACCTAGCTGGCAATAAGATGTTGAACTAGATGGCAAAATGATTCATTGAAGAACAGCCTGACAACCAACACGGGGTGTGATGCTGGCGATGTCACCAACATCACTAAATCATTTCCAGAAGCGACTACAGGTAGCTCTAAGTTTTACTATAGAGTCTCCAGTGATTCCTAAAGCTACCCATGATTACTTCTGGATTGTACCCAGAAGTGACATATCGGCACAGAGAACAGCAGAGTCGTTATTTTCATTGTTCTCCCACTACTGCTTGGAACAACAGCAGACAGCAGTGGTGATTGGCAGGAGCCCTCCCACCATATCAGGAGGCCTGACAACCCTACAGCCAATCTAGTGTCACATAGCCAGTGTGATAACACAACATCATCATATACCAATCAGATTTCAGTACATGATGCCATCAAAAAGTCAATCAAGTGTTCTGGCAATGCTTTCTGCCTTCAGTCTGAGCTGGCAAACCGTTGTTCATATTCACCTTCATTCATACACTCCCTCCCACCCCAAATCACCAAGAGGGAGAATATTTTTCTTAGCCACTGAAAGCATAAATCAAGAAGGTTCCTATCTTCCAGTTTAACCCTAGGCATACAAAACAAATGACAACATGGTGACAGTAAGCCATGAAGAAATTTAAAAATCAATAATAGTGTCAATCTCTTTGCATAAGCAATGACTTTGTTCTGCTAAGTCTTGTTCCAACAGAGAATGACTTCAGTCTAAGTTTTTCAAAGAGGAATTCTATCACCATCATAAGACTATGGAATGGACTAGCTAAGCCCACAAAGGGCTCTGGTTTAGTTTCTAACGCTGATGAATACACAGTCTAAAGAAATACAACTTAAAATTAATGTGGGTGTTGAATATAAATGGCTGTGCAGTTGATCCCAGCACTGTCCATAAGTTAGTTTTTGTAAAAGAAGGATATGCTATTCTAAAGGAACATGATTGGCTCAAACTCGGCTAGTGTGGCTCAACAGACTTGTGGACTGGGTTGTATCTCTTCTAGAGATGGGCACGAACAGCAATACGAACTAAAAAAAGCCACGAACAGCCAATCAGCTGTTCGTGAACAAGCTGTTCATGAGGCCCCCTTCTAAACGAACAAGTGGCTGTTGCAAGCCTCGTTCGTTGCTGTTAGTCAAGCCAGACAATCTGGTACCTGCAATCAATTCCCTTGGCAACCAGAGGCAGGGACTGCCTGAACTCTGTCTGAACTCCTGCTGTTGCCCTGGAAACCCCAATCTAAGCCCAATTTGGCTTGATAGGCAGGTTTTCCTTTCAAGTGTGAAGCTCCAAATTTGTTACAAAGAAGCAAAGAGCAGGGAGGAGGAGGCTCCTAGCTCTGATTTTGCAGACAGTGGGGGAGAGACAGTTGCTGTTGGCATTTTGAGAGAGAGACGGGGAGAGTGCATGGGAGTTTGAATTTTCTTTGTGTGTGTTGGAATAGGGATCTACCTCTTCAAGTTCCAGGGCTGTTGCCAGGCTCTGGGCCAAGCTATTATTTATTACTGGTACCTTTCCTCCTGCCTGCTCAGGTGAGGTTTCTGGGAGTGGTGCTATAGGGATCTACCCCTTCAGGTTCCAGGGCTGCTGCCAGGCTCTGGGGCCAAGCTATTATTTATTATTGATACATTTCCTGCTGCCTGCTCAGGTAGGGTTTCTGGGAGTGGTGTGGTAGGGATCTTGATCGCTGGAGGATAACCTGCTGGCCCCCATGAACAACGAACAACGAACATGTTCATGACAGGATCATGTTTGTCAGCGTTCATTGTTCGTTGTTCATGGATGGCAACAAACAACCAACACCATGTTCATTTTTTTTCCTGTTCGTGCCCATGTCTAATCTTGTCTATGCCATTTCTAAATAATACATATTTTCCAGCTTGTTTTAACCTGACTCTTATTGAAAGGCTCTTATGGTTTGTATAACTCCAGTCCAATTCAACTTAAAGCTGCAAGAAAGAATTTGAAAAGCACTGCCAGGGGCTAGTTGTGTTCACAGAGTTAGTTCAAAGGTTGCAAAAGCTTACTGCATTCTCAGGTCTCTTTTAATATTTATGAAGTTTTCACTGAATAGAAATTCAATCTAATTGCTTAATTCTTATGACAACAATCATTCAGGCAGCCTAATCAGTTGCAGGTTCAAGTACTTCTAAGATCAGCTGAAAAGATGGTCACAGCTCCAGCAGATGGCTTGGCTAGAAACAACTTTCTCCTCCTCCCACATATGGGTGGAGAACATTGTCAACATTTAGCATGATCCCTCACTGATATCAAGAACTGATTCAATGTCAATTTGCTAAAATTTGAACTTCATCAGTTACTAAAATGTAGAGCATTACTGTGCTGTTCAAGCACAGGTGCTGTCCGAAGAAAAAGCAAAATAGGGACCAAACAATGTTACATTTTGTAATGTAATGAATTGGATCTAGGTCCAGCTACACAGCCACAGCAGAGAATGGCATTTTAAAGATCGGCAGGGCCAAATCAGCTCAGGACAGTAGTATTATTCTTCAAGCTTCTCTACATTCTGAATTACAAATAATTGTCTTTAGTTTGTATGTTCCATCAAAACCTTCAGGTTCAAAAATTTTCACTATCACAGCAATAATGAAGCGGCAGAGTATCAAGATTTTTTTTAACTGAGCAAATACATTGTATAAGAGTGTCATAACATAGCTTTGTACGTCTATTATGTTACAAGCACAGGGTTGCCAGGTCCCCCCCCCTCAAGCTAAAATTGGGGAGTGTGGGGGCCGGGGTGACAGGGACTTACCTCTGCACATGTACAAAGCATGCCCATCCACACCCCCAGGCAATTACATCATT
Source organism: Eublepharis macularius (assembly GCF_028583425.1). Taxonomy (NCBI): domain Eukaryota; kingdom Metazoa; phylum Chordata; class Lepidosauria; order Squamata; family Eublepharidae; genus Eublepharis; species Eublepharis macularius. The sequence continues at coordinate 71,194,086 of NC_072799.1, forward strand.
TGTGGCACAATGCAGAAGCAACAAGTCACACCAGGACTGATTCAGTAAATATTGACCCCAAAATAGTATTTGGGGGATGATTTTTAGGGAATTGATGCTGGCGTGATCTATCACATCCAAGCTATGCCGGAAATGACGTATTGCCTAGAGAAGTGGGAATACCTGTGCCTGCATCCTTAACCCGCTTTCCTCCATTTTTCCTCTGTTTCCCCCTGCTAGCCAGGTGAGCAGCATCCCTGTACAAGCATTTTCAAGCATTTCCATCCACTATTATAATATGTTTCAGTATTGTGACATCAGCCCATAGATTCTTGGTGTCACTCCTTTCTAAGGACTTTTCCCGTTCTAGTACTTCCCAGTACACATATCCCTTAGCATCATCGAGCGTACAAAGAACAGCAGCATCCCAAAAACCGCAGATGCAAACTGACACAATTTAAACTGACGTTTTTAGCAAAGAGGTTTATATCCCCTCTCCTTTGAAAAGCCACATACTTTGAAAAAGTCACCACAGGTATTAAAAACATTAGTTGTTTGGGTGGGGAAAAGACAGCTAGTCAACAACGGAGTAGAAAGAACAGATCTTAGAAACTTTCTGTTTTATTTCTTTTTAAAAATCATCTAAAGTACACTAATGTGCTTACAATAATGTTCACGTTCAGTAATTCTCAACAGACCAACACAATTTTCCTATTCTGTTTACGAAGTACTGTTTCCATTATATTAGGCTCACCCGTGTATGTCTTTTCCCATTTGTTGGGTTAATTTATTACTGAATTTATGACTCATTCCAATTTCAGGAAGCATTATTGTCCATGGAACCAATTTATTAGGTTTTACTCTACTGTAAGGAAAATTTTGGTGTGACAAACTCTATTATCTAAAGGCTACTTCTAATCCAAACAACTGGCTTTATGAGATGTTAAGAATCCCTCCTATCATTCACTTTAATGACTGGAACATTAAATATTTCTTGTAACATCCAGGCCATTGTATAATTCATTGTCCCAGAAGGATGAGAAAACAGGCTTGTAAAATTATCTCTTTAGCAATAAAGCCAAGCAATAATCTGCACTTTTTTGCCCTTGCCAAGTCATGAGGAAACAAAGGCTGGGTGATTCTGAAGCGCCAATGCTTGCAAATATCTTGAGGAAATAAATATGCCTTGTCCTCAGCTTTATGTACACCAACATGAAGAAATGTGAAACATCAAGAGAACAGGCAAGATGGAGAACAATGAAGTCTCAGGATGTTGAGCCAAATAAACAAAGACACATTTAAAATAGATCTGTTTGAACCTTTGACAAAAGACAACTGCAAAAATAAACCCATTGCAATGTTTAGATACAGGAGAAATAAATTTGGAAGAATGCCTTGGGAAGACTATGCATTCAGACATAGTTAGTCAATACACTCAGGGCTTTTGTTCAGTTGGAATGCAATGGAACGGAGTTCTGGCACCACTTGAAAATGATCACATGGCTGGTGGCCCCACCCCTGATCTCCAGACAGAGGGGAGTTTCGATTGCCCTCCGTGCCAGTGACACGGAGGGCAATCGAAACTCCCCTCTGTCTGGAGATCAGGGGTGGGGCCACCAGCCATGTGACCATTTTCACCCCTTGTTCCAGCTGACCCAAAGTGACATCATTCTGCAGTCTTGAGTTCCACCACTGAGTTCCACCACCTCTTTTCCCAGAAAAAAAGCCCTGAATACACTCAATTCATTTGCACCATATCTTTGTGTTTACACTAGGCCACATCTAACCTGTCAAGGCCTTGACCAACCTCATACAACCATCTCATGAATTACTGATAGGGTATTCATTGCAATTTTTTGTTCTCTGACCATAGATCATAATTACAGAAAAATTGTTAAAAGAGTTATATCAAACCCTTTATAAACCTATTTATAACTGATGACAATAGAGAATCTTCCTTCAGCATTATGTTATACAAAAAGTGACCATAAAAATAATTAATGGAAGACAGACATTTTATAATTATAGAGGTTGAAATTGCTCCCTTCTGTCTCTTCCATGTGAACAGCAGTATTTGCAAGATGCAGATGGGAGTGATTTTGCCCCCTTCTCCCTCCTCAATGCAGCTTCCCAGCACACATGACTATTACTCCATGCAAATCTTGCAATCATGGGAATCAAGTTTCGTGAGGTCTAATGGGGGAAGGGAAGAGCTGGGAAGATCCACAGCCACCATCACTTTTTGCTGATGGATCACTAAATCCAAGCCATGATCTTTCCACACTCCAAAGGTAGAAGAACAAAGCACCAAATATGTAAAAGACTTCATGTCCTTGGAATCTTTGGTGTAGTGGTTAAGAGTGGCAGGACTCTAATCTGGAGAATCAGGTTTGATTCCCCACTCCTCCACTTATAGCCAGCCGAGTGACCTTGGATAAGCCAGAGCTCTTCTAGAGCTTTCTCAGCTCCATCTATCTCACAGGGTGATTGTTGTGGGGATAATAATAACATACTTTGTAAACCACTCTGAGTGGGCATTAAGTTGTCCTGAAGGGCAGTATATAAATCTAATATTATTATTATTTACTATATTCAATGAGGCTTACTCTCAGGTGAGCATGTACATAACCACAACCTTTACCTGTTTAATAAACTATCCATTAATAGTGCAAGTGTGAGGAATGGGCTTATATCCAAAGTTCATTACTTTTGACTGACAGTAATTAATCTCTAATGATTCTGTTTACCATAAGTGCTCAGCATCCTGAACATCCTTATATAGTGCATTATCATCTGAGACATTAATACCATATCAATATATCTAATTCTCAACACAGCCTCATCTGTGGATACTTAAATGAAGCCACAGCAGACAAGATAGATCTTTCTATAAACCTGAGAAAAACCCCAGGTTTGCAGAAAAATTTCAAATCTAAAACAAAACAAAACACAATAGAAACTGTGCTCCAAAATAATAGAAGCTGTGCTCCTAGCTTTAAATCTGTAGGATTTTTGTTCAGAGGCACCTTAGAGAATAGCAAGATTTTCAGGGCATTAATTTTCAAGAGTCAATAATAATAACAAATAACAACAACAGCTGTGTTTTTGGCTCCCTTGTTCAGATATTAGCATTAAAGAGAGTCAATGCTCTTTTGTTCAGATACTAGTTTTATCTCCCTTTTTCAGATACAATCTTTAAAGAAACAGATGGCCTCAGTGGCTGTTGCTAGACAACCACAACAGCATTATCCTTCAAGCCTTGGTTTCTGTCAATAATTGGCTGGGGAAGGGGGCAGGGCTTTTCCCAGGGCTGTATTAGACTTTAAGGGAGAACTCATTGGGATTGGGCCTAGCAGCAACCATTGGACAGCTTCCTACTACATGACTTATATGACTTACCCAGGACTGGTTGCTTGCTACTATTCAGCAGTAGCTCTCCCTATGAAAGCCAGTGTGGTATAGTAGTTAGAGTTTCAGACTAGGATCTGGGAGACCCAGGTTTCAATCCCCATCCTGCCACAGAAGCTCACAGGAAGACCTTGGGACAGTCACTCTCTTTCAGCCTAACTTACCTCAAAGGACTGTTCTGAGGATAAAATGCAGGAGAGGAGAATGATGTAAAATGCTTTGGGTCCCTATTGGGAGAAAGGTGGGGTATAAATGAAGTAAATAGATAATAAATATAGCTGAAGACAGGAAGGTAGAAAAAGGTGGCTGGTTGGAGTGTAGGAAGGAGAGAAGGAAGCAGAGAAAGGTAAGAATATGATAGTTGAAGGGAAGTGGGAAAGACGTAATAGCTTGGGGGAAGGGATACAGGAGGAAATGTAGTGCCCCTCACAAGTCCTCATGGGTTCCACACTGTGATAGAGGGCACAGCCTGGTGGCTAGTACCATGTACCTGGGCCATAGTTTTTTCAGGCAAAGTCTGCTGGGGGAAGAGAAGGAAGGAAAACTGAAGACGGAGGAAAGATAAAGATATGTTGGCCGGTTAGAAGAAAAAAGTGAAGGAAGCAGGAAAAACAGTGAAGTGATAGAGGCTTTCAGGGAAGGGAAAGAGGAAATAGTGTGTGTGTTGGGGGAGGTCAGATGCTCTCCTTGGAAGTTCTTCTAGGTCCCCCTCTTGATATAACAATAATAATAATAATAGTATTTTCTGTCCCCCAGATAATCTGGGAAGAAGTAGTGGCTTCTGAAGAAAAGAAGGGGTCAGGATGAAAGTGAGCAGAAGTCATACACTGCCCACCAAAGAATGAGTCCATGTGGTAATGTTAATTTTTTATTATTTAAAAGAATTTATATTGGTTAATTGCATAAGATTCAGAAAGCTGCTTACAATTTAGCACTATGATTTTTTTATAAATAGTTTTTACAGATTGCTTATACATGTATAAATAATGTATTAATAAGGCAGATTGTTAAAAATTTTCCTATAAGACTGAAAACAATTAGGCAGACAATGCATACAATGATATGATATTTGCTGAAGGGGGAGGGTATGTGGCAATAAGGGAAGGTGTTATGTTGGAAGCGTAGGCAATACAGATGGTGCAGACAGCGCACAGCTGTTTAATGGAGGGAAAAAACACCCTGCATTCAAACAAATAAAAAGGCTCGGACATAATTTTCCAAGTGCCCATAGCAGCTTTTCTGCTGCCTTCAATTTTTAATGACTGGACCAGATGGGGGCAAGATCTAGGCTGAGTGACCCATTAATAAAAATATAGCTTGCTTGCCATTTGACTATAATCGTCTTGTGGCCTTGATGTGCAAACAGTTTTGTAAACTCATCACAAATTATGCAAGAATGGAGCATTCTTTCTTAACAAACACTACCAAAGATTACATCTAAATGTTCCTAGTAAAGAAGCAGAATAGTAATATTCAATATTAGCATCCCCATAAGGGACAAACTTAAAAGTAAAGGGACCGCCTCTTGGTTTTTAAAAATAAATAAATAGCTTTCTAAAATGCTGACATTATGGGTAGAAGAAGAGTGAGCGTTACTTAACCCTTTCTCCTCCGTGCCCACCCAAAATTATGTACTTCCTACCTATGGGGGGGGGAATCCTGTATATTTTTTTTTCTTAAGGAGAGAAAAGTATCTTGGGAAAGGCAAGCCGTGGAATGGATAAAGCAGCCCTTTCTCTGTCATTTCTCCACTCAAAAGACATCAGGAGACTGTTTCAGGCATAGCCCTAAATATACTACTATGGCCGTTTTCACACGCACTTGTAAGATCACGTGAAACTCATGGAACAAAGTGTCTTTCTAGCGTGATTTCCTGGCACGAACCCCTTTAATGGCACGGTGACTTCAGAAATCATGCCATTAAATGGGATTGTGCCGGGCAATTGCGCTAGGAAGATGCTTCGTTCCGTGAGTTTTGCGTGATCTTCCGGAGGCTTTGGCCGTGTGAAAACAGCCTATATCTAGCAAAAGTCTTTCTGTGATAATAGCATTGCCAGAATACAAGCCAAGTATCCTTTACCTAAAATCTTTGGATCAATATGTTCCAATTCTGCAAACCTATCAAAGCATCTTTGGGACAGTTCATATTTGCAGCATCATACATGCAAGATTATGGGACCATGCCAGACAAGGCAGTGTTTTCTAAGTGTTCATGTAGGAGCTGCCATTTCCAATGCAGCATCATTTCTGAGTTGAACCTTGAAGACAGCTGTATCTTAGCAGTAAAACACAAAACTCTCACATGGCTGACTATGACCACTAGTTCTCTGATTCTCCAGCTGGAACATCACAAGTAGCAAGAGAGAGGAAAATATCAGTCTAAACTGTTGGCAATCTGCTGCCAGTTAAAGTAGACTGTACTGTGCTAAATGGACCATTGGCTCACCTCCACCTGTGTGTACGGTAGCTCCTTATGCCCTCTGCTCCCTTTACCTTTGCTTGTGTGCTGCTTTACAATTAAAGAAGGACAGAAACCTTCACAATAAAATGAAAATGGGAAATATAGTAACCTACACTTTTAGGGTTGTAGCATATGATTAGACATGGGCATGAACAGCAATACGAACTAAAAAAAACCCAAGAACAGCCCAATCTGCTGTTCGTGAACAAGCTGTTCATGAGGCCCCATTCTAAGCGAACAGGTGGTCATTGCAAGCCTCGTTCATTGCTGTTCATCAAGCCAGACAGTCTGGCACATGCAATCAATTCCCATGGCAACTCAGGCAGGGTTTGTATGAACTCTTTCTGAACTCCTACTGTTGCCCAGGAAACCCCAATCTAAGCCCAATTTAGCTCGATAGGCAGGTCTTCCTTCCAAGTGTGGACTACAGCTCCAAATTTGTTACAAGAGGAAAAGACCAGGGGGGGCTCCCAGCTCTGGCTTTCAGGGAGAGACAGCTGCTGTTAGAGAGACAGGGTGAGTTCATTGGAGCTTGAATTTTCTTTGTGTGTGGTGAATAGGGATCTACCCCTTCAGGTTCCAGGGCTGCTGCCAGGCTCTGGGGGCAAGCTATTATTTATTATTGGTACCTTTCCTGCTGCCTGCTCAGGTAGGATTTCTGGGAGTGGTGCAGTAGGGATCTACCCCTTCAAGTTCCAGGGCTGCTGCCAGGCTCTGGGAACAAGCTATTATTTATTATTGATACATTTCCTGGTGCCTGCTCAGGTAGGGTTTCTGGGAGTAGTGCAGTAGGGATCTTGATGGCTGGAGGAGAGCCTGCTGGCCCCCACAAACAACAAACATGTTCGTGACAGGATCATGTTCGTCAGTGTTCATTGTTCGTTGTTCACAGATGGCAATGAACGAACACCATGTTCGGGTTTTTTTCTGTTTGTGCCCATGTCTACCTATGATTCCCTTCCACCAAATTTTCCTTGACTTCTTTCAAAGAAAGACTTCTCTTTGTCATAGGAAGTCTTTGTCTATTAGAAAATAGTCGTTCACCATTGGAAGAAGTCTTTCACTGTTGAAGGGGGATATAGTGGAAGAGAGTCATAGGATTCAACTTAGCAGAAGGTAGTCCTAGGATCCAACCCATTAATCCTTTTATAGATCCAGAGGAGTTAACCATGTTAGTTTGTAGTAGCAAAATAATAGAGTCCAGCAGCACCTTTAAGACTAACCCACTTTTTTGTAGCATAAGCTTTCGAGAGCCACAGCTGTCTTCGTCAGATGCATCTCATCTGACAAAGACAGCTGTGGCTCTCGAACGCTTATGCTACAATAAAGTTGGTTAGTCTTAAAGGTGCTGCTGGACTCTTTACTATTAATCCTTTTAGTTCCTGAAGCATTTTAAATTTAAGCGGCACATATTTATCACTCTCAACGGGAACAGGATTCAGAACAAGACCTAACCAGTGACTGTTCCTCCTCAAAGAAGACTATTTGTAATATACTATTCTGCAGAAGAGTTTTATTATGTGAGGTACTGTTCACAGCAACCTGACTCAGCATGCTGTTACCAGCAGCTCTCAAGTCGTTTCACTGACATAAGCCTCAATCACCATTCATTCCTTTCTCTTACTTCAGTGGAGTCAGAAGATGTCACCCAAGCTCATCACTTTTTTTAACATGAAAAAAGTACCATTTTATGAAAGGCTACAAAGCAAAGGAGGGTTCCAAATTTTCACAGCATTTAAACTACCAGGCTGTCCCTTACCGCAGTCCAGGGCTTTTTTTCAGCTGTAACGTGGGGGAACGGAGTTCCGGGACCTTTTGAAAATGGTCACATGGCTGGTGGCCCTGCCCCCTGATCTTCAGACAGAGGGGGGTTGAGATTGCCCTCTGCGCCACCGAGCGGCATGGAGGGCAATCTAAACTCCCCTCCATCTGGAGATCAGGGGGTGGGGCCACCAGCCATGTGAACATTTTCTCCGAGGGCAACCCACTGCGTTCCACCACCTCTTTTCCCAGAAAAAAAGCCCTGCAAAAATTTGGCACTTTTTGATCAATGAAGCTGTTTGTTTGTTTCTATGAAGCTTTGAAAGCTATGAAGCTTTCGAAAGTTGTAGCACTCAAAGTAAAAGCATTTCTATACCAGATTGCAGCTTATTGAATGAAACCACTTTTATATGGCACCAGGGCTTCATGATGATCTACTTCCCAGTGGGGAAAAAAATTCTGCCCTTCTCATCATATTCTGACTCCTCTGGGCAGTACATACATAGATTAAGAATGATTTATGTGGGGCGTGGCACTGCTTCAGATGAAGACAGCCGCAGAAACCTGAGCTCTGCTTCCTCCTTGAGCCAATTAGTATAAGAAAGCAACTCATTTAAGCAAGAACGCTCAAATAATGGGCAAGCACAATGCAGAAAAGAAAAATGCAAATGGCAAGTCAGCTAAAAAGCTCCAGGATTACTTTCCTGCACTGTTGCAGCCTGAGACTCAAAACAACGCTGGAGAAGAAGCACTCAAAATGGTGTCTGAGGCAAATGCAACAGGTAAAACTTTGTCTGAAACTAATCTGCCCTTGTTGCTGCAAAAAATGGAGCAAAGCATCTTGTATAAAATTACAAATTTAACCGACCAGATCTCAGATATAAAATTGGACATTACTAGAGCCATTCATAAAGCCGATTGTGCAATGGATATGAGTACTTCATTGCAAAATGAAATCCAAGCCTTGCAAAAGGACAATGACTTAATGAAAAGCAAAATTCAGTCCCTAGAACTTTCAAATCGCAAGCTTCATCTTAAGTTTAGAGGGATTGAAGAAAACGAAGCAATAAATGAAGATCCTGTAGCTTTCTTGAATAAATGGCTAACAAAAATTCTGAAACTCAGAGATCATACTGCCCCTCTAATTACCACAGCACATCGGCTTGGTTTGCCAAACAATCCACGAAGGAAAAGCCCCAGGGACATTTTAGCAACTTTTTCAGACGGGAGTTCAAGAAGAAAGATCTTAGAAATGGCCAGACAACAGAACTCACTTACTTATAATGGGTCTTATTGTCTTTGTTGATCTGCCGAAAGAAATCCTCAACAAAAGAAGAGAACTTAAACTGATCACAGAAACTCTTAGAGAAGCAGGAATTGAATACAGATGGTCAAACTTTACAAAGCTCCGAGTCACACACAAAGGGAACACTTATCTGGCAGAAGACCAAGAATCAGGTTTGACCCTGCTGAAGAATATCAGTCTGTTGATACCCATAGACCCAGAGACTATATCTCTTAAAAGGAAAAGATCTCAGCCTCCTACCCCCCAAAAGGGTAGTAAAATTCCAATCAGACATACTTAATAGTCATTTTCCTCATTGTAGCCTGCTTATAATTTTAACTTTTCTGCATAGAAGCCTCTGTATATATTCTAACAAATACAGTGTTCTAGTTTACTAATTAAGGTTCGGGGGTGGGAAAAGTTAAGCATTATGTTATTTCAGGTTCAGCTCCAGAAAGTATTATGGCTCTTCTACCTTGGTAAGTGATACCAAGTACCTGAGTGGGGTATATACCCACAAGGTATAGAGAGCTGTTTAAATAACATGATCAAGTGATTTAAGTTTAACTATAATTCTTCTTTTTTTCTTAGTGCATAACACTTGATAAGTGAATCTAGCGATTTGTATTTCTCTTTGTAGGGGTAGGGGGAGGTTAGGGAGGGAAGGTTTGTTAAGGATGGAGGGAGGGGATGGGCAATTTCAGCAGGAGGGAGGGCAGACGACTGTTTACATAAATGTTAAGGCATGTTGGTAACATTTTCCAAATTATTATTTTTCATAGCTCTAACTATAATTGCTTTTAGATGTAGAATCCTTGTGACAGTGTAATGCTAAAAATCTTTGTACAATATTTTATTTTGTTATTGAATAGCTTCCCTTTTGTTGTTATTGAAAAAGTTAAAAATATTTTTTTAAAAAAAAGAATGATGTATGTCTTTTCAGTCTAAGATACATTTTCTGATTCGGCTTTTTAAAAGAAGCTTGTAATTTTTCATCTACTGAAACTGCACATGAAGGAAAATCCACCAGTCATACTCAGGGCTCAATTCGGATAAGGTAGAAAATATAGCGGAACAGAACATGCACAACCAATTTAGGGCTGGCTTGCATACAACCGCAGTACATATGTTACATAAGATGATGACTAGGCATGCTAATATAAGCATGGTTGACCTGTGCTCTGGGTCATTAGCCATTGGATTGCAAGGTGGTTTTATTCTGAGATATTTTAAATGATTAATATGTATTTTAATTTCTTCAGTGAAAACTTACGGTAATATAAGCGGCAAGACACAGAAGACAATATTAGGCTTGTGCTGCCTCCTCCAACATTCATAAAAATGTGAACCAAATAAGACCACGAGCAGGCAATACTGAATTATCCATTGGCTACAAAAAAGGTCACAGATGGAACATGAGGCCATGTGGAGATTTAAATGCTCAGATACCAATTCACATTGACAGTTATCTGCATGAAAGGAGAGGGTGTATGAGAATGAAGTACACTTCCCCTGCCTAACTAAATGTATAACTTGCATACCAGTGTGCTACATGAATCAGTTCTAAACTAATATCTAAACTGGTACAATACAAAATACTTTTACTCTGTGGTGTTGCAATTAAGCCAAATTGCTACTATTGCAGCAGGTTCATTACACAATCACAGTTGCGCAAAAGCAGTTTGTCTTGCACCATTCACAATTTGACAACTTTTCTTTCCTAACAAATCAGTGAAAATGCATGGGATGGTTATGTGGCTGAATAAAGGACTGTTGTTTCCAATAGAGACAACAATTGTGACATGATGGATTTAGCATGTAAAAGGGTTGGATAGGAATTTTGCAGCACATATAGTAGAAACAACAGGGAAAATAGTAAAATGGTTATAGTCTCATGAAAGGAGTATTTAGTAGCTTAGGCAGTGCTCGATCATTGTCATATACAAAAAAGGAAGGATTCCTGTTTGTGGATTTAATTCTCTGCCAACTGCTTTCCCACAGTCAACTTTAGCATGGAGATTTCTTTTCTCTCAGCCCGTGCAGGAAGAGGAAGAAGCATGTCTCATGATAGCTGATATACACATGTCTGTGTGTGTGAGACTTTGAGGTAATGGGAAATGTTACATTAGCAGACCATTCACACAACAAATGGGTGTACTATCAATAGGAGGTGGTGATACAAGATAGATTACACTACCTCACACCATCCTTTGACCGCTGCTCATTTCTTTGAACGGTACACATGTGCATACAAATGTTACAGAGTACACATGTGCATACATTTCTTTGAACGGTACACGTGTGCATACAGATGTTACATGCATGTAGGATCTACAAGATTTGATGATCATATAGGGATGCTCATCCCCCGCCCAGAGCAGGGAATCTCCTGCTCCCAACCTCCACCCCCTGCCCCGCTTACCTGTCTAGCAGGAGGAACGTGCCTCCTGGAGGTATGCTCCTGGGTGGTGCAGCGCACTCCTGTACTCCGCTGTGGCCCAATTTGGGCTGAATTTGGCCCAAATCGGGCCGGAATTGGGCTGCTGTGGAGCTCTGGAGCACTCTCACACTCTACAGTGGCCTGATTTGTGACCTCTCCCCCCACAATGATGTCATTTCCCAGAAGTGAGGTCATTGCACACACCAGGAACAACGTCCCTGCAACGATGTCACTTCCCACAAGTGATGTCATCACACACACATGAAAGGGAACAACTCAAAGGTAAGTGCTGGGCCCCAGACCTCCCACTGGGGGAGGGTGTTGAGGGACTTGGCAACCCCATGAGCATACATGGGGAGAAGCAAGCAGAGCAATCCTACTCTCCCTTTCCACACATTGATTTGTTGCATGAACAGCCCAGGATGTTGACTGAAGTGGGATGTAGGGACTGTATCACTTCAGTCTTGGCCCAGCTACACTGGCTCCCAATCTGTTTCTGGGCACAAGTCAAGGTGCTGGTGCTGAACTTTAAAGCCCTCAATGGGTTTGGGACCAACATACCTGAAGGACCGCCTACTCCCTTATAAATCAAACTGACTTGCTTCCGATGTCTCCTTCTGAGATTCATCTTCAGAGGCCCTGCTTCAGTGCCCCCTCCTTCTGAAATTGGGCCACAGGTTGCGACTCAAGAGAGGGTCTTCTCTGTAGTGGCACCAAAACTCTCTCCTCAGGGAGACTCACCTGTCCCCTGTTGCCATCTTCTAAGACAATTTTGTTTCTTTTGCATCCCTCAGTGACCTTTCCTTCCTGCCCAGTGTTTTAATTGCTTTTTTTGGTTTTGTATGTATTTTACCTCTGGTTTTAATTGTTTTAATGATGTTATGTTTGATGTTTTTAAAGATGTGATTTTATTAAGTATGTTTTAATTTGTTAGTTGCCTTGGAGGCCCATATGAGGCCAGAAAGGCAGAGTACAAATTTTATAAAATAAATAGAATAAATTTGCAGACAGACCAAAAAAGTATTTGGGAACTTTCTTTACACAATCAGCATTAATTTCACAACTGAAGACAACAATCCAAAGAAAGAAATTCCTTACACTAATGAATGTTTTATGTAAAATATACTGTCAGATTATCTGCAATATATCCATGTGTTGTTTTGCAATGGATTTGTATTGCTGTTAACAACAGCAGAATTTATCCCATTCTATCACCAAGACAACAGTAGTACTTTTTTGCAGAAACATATGAGCAATGGTGAAGATGAAGAAGAAAAATGGAAAGGGAAAGACTAAGAAGAGAATTCATGACATTATCAAATGAAAAAAAGAAAGAAAAGCTCCTTTATGAATGCTTAGAGCAAAAATTATCAGAAGCATTCACATAGAAAATGGAGACAAATTAGGGGAAGTGTGGATCCCCTATGAAAAATTAATATGGACAGAGTGCTTATGAAGACATTTTCCCACCTGCCACTGTAATGCATTCACATGTAAATTTAAAAGCATTATTCTTGTCCTGCTGTCTGCTGTCTTGACTGTGTTGGGGGACTTTGGTCAGAGGACAGAAGGAGGAATAGCACTGGAACAACCACATAAATGAACCATCTGAATGCCATGACTATGATGGAGCGCCACTTATGCCGGTGTTGAGACTGAGGATCCTGGGTGTGGTCCTGGATGCTTCCCTGTCTATGGAGGCACAGGTCGCAGCGGTTGTTCGATACTCATTTTTCTATCAAAGACAGGCTCGACAACATGCCCCTTACTTATTGACCCTTGACCTTATGACAGTGATCCAGGCAATGGTCACCTCCAGATTAGACTACTGTAACTTGCTCTATGCAGGGCTTCCCTTGGGCTTGATCCAGAAACTGCAGCTGGTTCAGAATGCAGCTGCACAAGTGGTTGCCAGAGCTCCAATCATGGCTCATATAACACCTATCCTCCATCAGCTGCACTGGTTACCAGTTGAGTACTAGGTCCGGTTCAAGGTTCTGGTGTTGACCTATAAAGCCCTATGCGACTGGGCCCAGCATACCTTTGGGACCACCTCTCCCCATATGTTCCCCGGAGGTCACTTCGATTAGCTAATGGTCCCTGGCCTCAGTTGCTGATGGTCCCTGGCCTCAGGGAGGTCCGTCTGGCCTCTACCAGAGCCAGGGCCTTTTCAGTCTTGGCTCCGACCTGGTGGAACTCTCTGTCTGAGGAAACTAGGGCCTGGCAGGATTTGTTATCTTTCCGCTGGGCCTGCAAGATGGAGATGTTCTGCCAGGCATTTGGTGGGGACAAGACTGTCCTCTCGCCGGCCATACCACTGAAGACTGTCTACCACCTATGCAGGAGCTCATAAGTGTGATGCAGGGCTTGATGTAAGAGCCAAGCCCTGTGCCTAAAATGCTGTATTTTAATATTTATATCTGCCAATTGAGAAATTTTTATTGTATATGGAATAGTGTTTTCGTGTTTATTTATAATGTTTTTATTGTTTTTAAACTGTACATTATTAATTGTATGTTGTCATACCGCCCTGAGCCCGTCTGATGGGGAGGGAAGTCTAGAAATGCAATAAATAAATAGATAGATAAATAAATAAATGAACCTGTGAACTGTGGAAGTGATCAACAGTTTAAACAACCTACACTTTGCAGATATTCAGCAGTAGCTTTGCAGCTCCGAGCACCACTCATTTCTGCTATATTAAGATTAGCAGTTATTGCTTGCCACTACTTGGTATTTCTGCCATGGCTTAGAGCTGAGCTGAGCTCCCAAACACTGCATTTTATTCCCTCTTTGTCTGTAGCATTGAACAGCTTGCAGTTCAGCCTGCCAGTAGCTGTATTTGGTGACTGAGTCATCTTGCAAGGCATTCTCAGAATTACCTCATAGGGTTGACTTATAGGCCTAGACTTGGATTCTGCTGAAAATTTTTGCTGGCTGAAGGATTTCCATCAGTGAAGCATGATTTCCTTGCCACCTGCCGAAGCCCAAAATGCTGCTCCTGGGGATGAGTGGCCCATAAGAACAGCATGAGATGAGAGCTGGACATAGGGTTGCCAGCTCTGGGCGGGGAAATTTCTTGAGATTTGGGAGGTGGAGCCTGGAAAGGGTGGGGTTTGAGAAGGGGAGAGGCCTCAGCAGGACATAAAGCAATAGAGTCCACCCACCAAAGCAGCCATTGTCTCTAGGGGAATTCAGTACTGTTGCTTGGAGATCAGTTGCAATTCTGGGTGATCTCCAGCCACCACCTGGAGGCTGGCAACCCTAGCTGGATATCTGTAAAAAGGGGGGTCAGCAAATATTCCCCCACTCCATGCATTCCAACCCCAAGTTTTCTCCCCATGGCTTGCCATCGCCATGCATTAGAACAGGGACCGAGAACCCTCAACTCTCATGCCAATCAGTAGCACGGCTAACCTTTTAAATCTGGGGACAAACATGTACCCCTGAGGAGCTGGTAGTCCCACTATATTTTAGATTGTTTCCTGTGTGTCTAACCAAGTACAACCCTTTCGTCTCTCCCTCAGTCTTTCGTTTGCCAGCAGCTCAACATTTTAACAGGATAGGTCATGGGGGGCATTGCCTTTCAGGCCTGTACTAGTTCCCCACAGAACTGTCTCATCGTGATTATGGTTCAGATCCCCCAACATGCATGTGTTCATCACTATGGCAAGCTGCGTTGGTATCAATTGATGTCAATGCCAACAACAGTCTTGGATCCCAAAAGACACTTATACCATGTGGAGAGTCCTCCAATTTCTATCAGTCAACTCTACCCCCTCCATAACACAGACAGTATCATTCTGGAGGGACTTCAGAACCCACAAGAGAAATTTTACAGAAGTGATGTCACTCACTACACAAGGTGGGGGATGCACACATGCTTCACAGCAGGCTGGTTTGGGGTCCAAATAATCCGTTTCGAACAGCAGGAACACTCTCAAGGTGGTGCAATGATGTCAGTGATGTCATTGCACCGGACCCAGGAGTGCACCCAGGAAGTCTGTTCCTTGCCTTTCCCCCCTGCCAGCCAGGTAAGCTGTGGCAGGGGGGTGAAAGGTTGGAGCGGGGGATCCCCCATCCCCACTGGGGGAATGGGATTCCTACCAGTACCCCTCTGAAGAAGACACTTCACACATTTGTCAGAGTCTACTAACAAACAAGTATGTATGAATATGAGCTTTAGGATTTCAACATGCAATGGATTTTGATGCTACTGTGCTGCAAAAACTGCAGTGCAAAACTATTGTTTGCTTAAAGTGTGGTGTCAGAGTCCAGCACTGACACCTTCTGATCATTAAATGTTACAGATTCCAGCATGTGTTGCCTGAAAATCCTGATAAAGGAAAACACAGCCACATACTTCTAGTAGTATCAACACGTTGTGATAAACAATTGCCCTCAAAGTGAAGCCAAATAATTCAAAATTGTGCCCTGCATTCTAGTTAAGAGCAGTGCAGTATCATCATGACTGTGAATAATGAATGCTCCATATATCCACCAACACCAATCTTCAGGCTTAACTTAAGTAGGAGATAAAAATAGAGTTGTTTTTCCTTCTCCCTCCTATGAAACATCTTAAAGAAAAGACGCTGCTGACAGAAGGTTTGTGTAATGTTTTTTATTCTTCTGTTCCCAAAGTCCAGACACAACTGTGCCAGTTATCCTCATTCTACAAAAACCCAATATTTTATCTTTCAATTAATGGTTTATTTGAATTGTAACACTAAAGTACAATACATCCTTTACAGTACAATCCAAAACAGATTTGTATCCTTTCTAAGTCTGCCGAAGTCAATGGGTTTAGAAGGGTATAACTCTGTTTAGGATTGTACTGTTAAATAAATAATACAGGAAGGAATAATTCTCATACAAAATCAATATATAGGTTTACACACCTTCAGTATCTTGTGTTATACAAATGATTCATACAGAGCCCTCTATTAATTCGAATATATTCAAATTGTGTTAAAAAAATACTGGAAAGGAATCACAGAATCCTCCAAAAATACAAATTAAATCTATAGATTCAGTTAAAATATATCAGTTACAATGTTCTAATAATCTAAACATTCCTCTTTCAAACAAAATACTCTTGAAATGCTTGCCGTTGTTATTCATCATACTTTGCAAAAATGAATGGGGAACCAGTGAGCACGAAGAGTGTGTGTAGTGGTTACTAGGGGTGTGTGCTTCGGGTATCCGATTTGGGTAAAATACCCGAATTGGGCTTGATTCGGAAAGCTTCAGTATTTCCGAATTGGGGCCTGCATGCTGGCCCCAATTCGGAAATCCTGAATTAAAGCTTCCCAAAGCATTCATAATGCTTTGGGAAGTTTCAGAGCCCTGAAGGGTTAAGTTTAAAGGGCTCTTTTGCAACCATCAGGAAAGGGCCCTTTAAACTTTCCCATTCTCTACCTAACCCCCCTAACCCCCATTTACCTGGCACCATGTTGGAGGAGGCAGCCCTTCCGCCTCCCCGTTGGCCTCTGGTGGCAGCAGCAGCTGCCCTCTCTGCTCAACAGATGGCCGTGGAAGCCACGGCTGCAAGGCAGCTGCAGCGGGGAATGCCTTCTGCCCACATGGCTGTGCTGGTAGGCCACGGTGGTGGTTCCAGCCTTCTGCCCAGCTAGATAAGTGGGGTGGGGGATGGGGTTTAAGGGTGGAGTGGGAGTTTAAGGGTAGGGTGGACCTCCCCCTCCCCATCACTTCAGTATGCTCCTAACCTTTATGGAGCATGCCAAAGCAACTTAGAAACCCGGTTTTTCCAAAGCTTTTTCCCACTTTGGGTAAACCCAAAGCGGGAAACCCAAATATTTTTCAGATGCACACTCCTAGTGGTTACAGTGTTGAACTAGAACCTACGAGACTTGGGTCCAAATCCCTACTCTGCCATGACCTTATCAAGGTGACCTTGGGCCAGCACTCATGCTATCAAGTTATCTACTTGGCAGGGATGTTGTGGGAACCAAATGGGGAGGGAGAACCATATGCCACTCAGAACTTCCTGGAGGAGGGCACAAAAATGTGCAGACCAGTAAGAGTCAATAGATCTCTAAGTATGAAAATAGTTATGCAGCAATTGCATTTAGAATTACTGAGATAGCAATCAGTCAACTGACAAATTTATTTTATGTAGAGACTTCTTAAGCTTTCCCACTGGTGGAAAATGGAGGAAGGGATTCCCCTCCCCCTTTGACCATCAAAAAGGAGATCGTAGGAACTGCATGAACAAAAGCCATCTGGAATGAGAATTGGGTGAGATTCAGTGAGAAAACTAGTTGAATCCAATACAAAGAAGGAATATAGCTTTGATGTTTGTATTTGTTACTCAGGCTATAAACGTTGTACCCATAAAGTGGTAAAACTGGAGACCATTTCCAACTTGACAAAGAATTGTCTGCTTATTTCAGATTAATACATGAAGGTGATCAGCAGAGCCAGTTTGGTGTAGTGGTTAAGAGTGGCAGGACTCCAATCTGCAGCATCGGGTTTGATTCCCCAGTCCTCCGCTTTAAACCAGATGAGTGACCTTGGGTCAGTCACAGCTCCCTCAGAGCTCTCTCAGCCCCACTCACCTCACAGGGTAATTACTGTGGAGATAATAATAACATACCTTGTAAACCACTCTGAGTGGGTGTTAAGTTGTCCTGAATAGTGGTATATAAATCAAATGATATTATTATTATATTATCTCACTTCCTCAAATTCTGTGCCCATTGGCCCTGTTCAGCCTCAGTCCCCTTGTCTCCTTCCCATTTGTGGCACATAGCCTTTCTGTCCTAAGCTCTGCAAAAAATTTATCTCTCGACAAAGCATTCCAGCTCTGTCTTTCTGGTAAGGGCTCATTGGTGCTTGCCAGCCTATAGATATCCTCCTAAACTAAAACCCCAGATTCGATCAGGATTGGGATCAAAGTTTTGAGGAGCACCCAGATCTCAATATTTTAGAATTCATTTATGAGCTGCCTTCAATGGCCCATGTGGCTCAGTACTGCGTATTCTGACTAGAGATGGGCATGAACAGCAGTACAACAAAAAAAAAGCCATGAACAGCCTCATCTGCTGTTCATGAACAAGCTGTTTGTGAGGCCCCTTTCTAAATGAACAGGTGGTCATTGTAAGCCTCCTTCATTGCAGTTCGTTGCTGTTTGTCAAGCCAGACAGTCTGGCACCTGCAATCAATTCCCTTGGCAACTTAGGCAAGGATCGTCTGAACTCTGTCTGAACTCCTGCTGTTGCCCTGGAAACCCCAATCCAAGCCCAATTTAGCTTGATAGGCAGGTCTTCCTTTCAAGTGTGGAGCTCAAAACTTGTTACAACAAGGGAGCAAATAGCAGGGGGGAGGGGGGTTCCCAGCTCTGACTTTGCAGACAGTGGAGAGACAGTTGCTGTTGGCATTTTGATAGAGAGAGTGCATTGAAGCTTGAAATTTCTGTGTGTGTGGTGGGATAGGGATCTACCCCTTCAAGTTCCAAGGCTGCTGCCAGGCTCTGAGCCAAGCTATTATTTATTATTGGTACCTTTCCTGCTGCCTGCTCAGGTAAGGTTTCTGGGAGTGGTGATGGCTGGAGGACAGCCTGCTGGCCCCTACAAACAGCCAACCACAAACATATTCGTGAACAGGGCCATGTTTGTGGTTGTTTGTGAGTCCCCGTTCGTGGATGGCAACGAACAATGAACATCATGTTCATTTTTTTCCTGTTTGTGCTCATCTCTAATTCTGACCTGGAGAAGTTTTCCAGGATCAAAGGTAGAGAATTTCCAAGCCGCATTAGGATTCTTTTAACTGAAGACAGTAGAGAATGCATCTCAGACTTTAGGCACATAAAATAATACATTGCTATAGATGGAACTATTAATTTCAATAATCCAGTTGCACAGCAGCAGGAATTCAAAGCATTAGGTTGTATCCAGCCAGTTTTTTCACTGACTCTTACCCAATTTTCCTCCTCTCTACAGCCTCTCTCCTCACATGGGTTTTTGTTTGTGCAGGTCCCATGATCCCCGGCATAGCCTGTTTGGTGATCAAAGGCAACCCCTTCCTTCCTTTTCCAGCAGTGGGGGAACTGGTTGGATTCTTTGCGGGATTCTAACTTGGATTAGGTACAGGCTTGGGCCCGAAAAGAATCAGTTTTAATTTTGATACACAGCTTTTTTCTTCCTCTCCAAATCCAGATTTGGAATGGAAAGATCTATTGTGTAGATCCCGGATTGCTTCCTCTTCCCTTCCTTTATTAGGTAAAGCAAATATGAATGGCTTTATCTGAATAGAGATGGTCTGGTGGGAGGGGGGACTGTTAACTGTGAACAGATCGAATGCGCTGCAACCCAAAGGCAGTTAGGATGGAGTAGGATGATATAACCCATTTCAGTTTCACTGATGACTATAAGACTCAAGAAATGCATAATCACGAATCCTCCGTTTAGTAGGTTTATGGACCGTGAGAAGATCGTCCCATTTCTTTGAAGCATCATTCATGATTCTATTTAGGGAGGTACTTCATCTAGCTGTGACATATTGGGTGTGTGTAAGGAGGGGAGTTGCTGTCCTTTGGAACCTCCGATGCAGCTGTCCTGCTTCTTCTTCCTAGATTTCTTGCACTAATCTTATCCTTCGACATACAGATATTTGGTGCAATACTCCTTGCCACATCACTCTTGGCACTCAGCTATGGCTGGAATATAAAAAACCATTTTAGGCATGCTGAAGGGCTTACACTAGCGGAATTCATTTTTTTTAAAAAAATGGTTATTTTAAAGCCATATCCCAATGATACATGGTATCATTCAGCCTTCTAATCCATACTGTTCCAAAAGCCATTTCCTGTGCTGCCGTTCAAGGAACACCAGTCCAAAGTTCACTGGGGCATGCAGAACTAATTATAAAGTACTTTGGATTTTGGTCAACTCCCAAAATTGTATGGCCCTATTTATGTGGAGATACTTCCGCCTGCAAAAACGGAAATTTAGATAACGTTCTATGGAAGTCTTGTCAGATCCCCTGCTATAGTGACAAAGCATGCCCACGCCCACTAATCACACCAGGAAATGACGTTGTTTCCAACATGATGCAGAATTGACAGTTTGCATCAGGGGCCAGTTCTCTAAAAATCGGCCCGCACTACATTTGGGGCCGATTTTTAGAGAACAGGCACCCACTACAACCTGTCAATTCTACATCATGCTGAAAATGACATCATTTTCCAGTGTGAGGGGCACTGGAGTGCACATGAGAGAGATGTACCCCCACCTTCTCACCATCACCCCAGTTTGGCAATTCTGAAAATTGTGGGTTTTATTGTGACCTGTTTATTACAGACATTATATTTATTACAGATGTTATGTTTATTGCAGATACTTGTTACTTTCATGCATTGTGTTTACCTCTCTGAGTATACACACACACTCAAGAGAAAAAATGTATGTAGAAAGGTGAAAGAAAAGTACTCTAAACAAATAATGGTCTTACAGCTCTATTAACAGCATTTGTATTATCTGGTCTCCTGTGTTTGTAGCCTGTGCCAAATTGATATTTCTTTTAATATCAGCATAGAAGCCTCATCGCTATCTAGTATAACTCAATCAAGACCTAACAAAATGACATTGTAATCCTAAGCAGAGTTATTCAGTCTAAGCCAATTGAAATCAATGAGTTTAGACTGGAGTAACTCTGCTTAGGATTGTAATGTTAATTGCAATCAATAGGTTTAGGCTGGGTCAATGGGTTTCGACTGGAGTAACTGCTTAGGTTGCACTGTGAACAGCAAAACAGGAGGAGTGTGAGCTATCAGCAAATAAAAATGACAATAAATGCATCATTGATGGATTGATTTGCAACTCATTCAGACATGTACCCTTTAACTCATACTGATTCTTCTTACTTTAAACCAAGCTAGAATTATGCAGAAGAAATACATGGTGACTTAACACTATGACATATACTGCATAGGTAATTTTTAAACTGACTGTCTAATTCTTAGGTAAAATCACATCGCTAGACTAATTAAATTTAGTTTCACACTGAATGCCGTGATTGCATCCCTCCTTGTAAAAATGATCAATTAAAGATATGAGGCAGATAGCTAGTCATCAGTTTTTAAAACACAGCACATTATTTTAAGGCTTCATTTTTATTTGTCTCAGAAGAAAATATACAAGGACATCTTTTTCACATTTTTAAAAATGAGAGATAAAACTGAACCCTGAGGAACTCCATAGGATAAATCCTATAGGGAGGACCAATAAGCCACCCTGTATCACCTTCTCTCCAAGAACGAATGAAATCACTGCAAAGCAGTACTTCCCAGGGACAGAGAGACTAGAAGAATATCATGATAGTACTCAAAGGCTGCAGTCCTAACAACACCTTCCAGGGAGTAATCCCCTTTAACTAACAGTGCAGTTACTTCTTAGTAAACCCACATAGGATTGTTCCCAAAAGCTGCTGAAAGACCCAGGAGAATCACCAGGTTCACACTCCACACACACACACACACACACACACACACACACACACACACACACACACACGGCAAAGAATGACAACTGGGACAACCAAAGCAGTCCCAAAACAAGATCTGAGAATGAACTTCATTCAAAGATCAATGGCAGCCGACCTTTTACCATACACTCAAGTATCTTGCCCAATAAATTCAAGTTAAAAAACAGGATACAATTTCCTAATTCAGGCCTGAGCACCTTCAAGTAAGGAGGAACATTTTCCTCCATCAAAGTTTACAATTATACTCATTGGACGGGCTAGTTTCTCATGACTGATCATAACCTTTTCCAAAGGGTAGGTTTCAAGATAGCATAATGTGCCACAGACCAAGTATATTAATAGCATTCACAGTTAAATAATCTGAAATTCATCCATGCAACTGCAGCTAAAGCTTTCAAAGTGGAGAAGGGATTCAAAATAAGGAGTCCAGTGGCACCTTAAAAACCAGCATTTATTCCAATATTAGATTTCATGAGTCAGAGCTGAGTTTTTGGACGCTATGGAAAGGAAATCATTTTGGAGATATTTATAAGAAAAATCACGCTGTGTGTTGGGGCGGGGAACTCAGACAGATTTCATTACTAATGAAGCATCCAAGTCCAAACAGGTACAAATGATTTTATTTCCAATGTGCCTTGTAAATCAGCCAGAACTGGTTGTTGAGGGTTCCTGTAGGTAGTCTCATAAGAACCAGGAGGAGCTCTGTTAGATGGTGCTGTGCAGATGCAATGGTGGCAAAGCAGTAAGATTTCTTTGGCAACAGTCCACATAAAAGGTCCTGACACTGGCCTAAGCTGTGTTTGATTATGAATTTCTGCAACCTCCACTAAGTTTATTAAGCCTATCCTCTCTCAAATACCTCTTCAAAGTACCAAGGAGCTACCTTTATTCTCCAAAGGTGGTGTCTGGGAGCAACAGTGTCAATTGACCACACCAATTCTCAGTTCTAGACATAAATCCAACTCTGACAAGAAGGCTCATCAAGTCAGCTGATGACTTGTCAAGATCATCCTGAGAAACCTTAGTCTTTGAAGGCAGAGTGTTTGAGTAAGTCCCCCATCCCAACAGAAGCTGGCAAAAGCAGCTATTACAAACTTAACAACAGAATTGGCACTGGCTTCCCCATCCATAGATTTCCTTCCTCCATACCAGAGCAAAATATTAAGTCAAGTCTATATAGAGGTCAACATATACATTCTGATTACTGTCACATTGTCCATTAACATCAAACAAGGAGGCCTCAGTGTGAATTCTGAAGTCCTGCAGAACCTGAGACTGCCTCTGTAAGCCCTGCTAGGAAGTCTTAGACAATGGAGTGTGAAATAAGCTAGGAAAATCCCAGTCAGAGCCCACTTCCAGGTATATATGTGCAGAAAAGAGGTGGGCAAGGACTGGGAAAAATTCATGGGCCATAGAGCCGTGGTCCATCATGTTTCATGGACCTCAAACTTTTCATGGACCCACACTGGTTCACAGACCGGTTTGTGGGTCTATGCCTGCAAGTCAGCTGGATAAAAGGGGACCAGCCTGGTCCGTGTGAAATTTTGGTCCATTTTCCAGTCTGTGCCCACCTAGTGCAGAATAAACAGGTGATCATGGGAACTCCACCCTTCTTGCTGAACATGAAGGTGGATTACAGAATTATAACATAATGCAATAAAACTGGATTACACAGTTAAAGCACAATGCAATAAAGACACTATGATATATGAAATAACAATGCAGTATGAAGGGGAACAAAAAAGGAAACTGCTTAAAATGTTCATAGGCAATTAAAATGGTAAACCTTTTACTAGTGGGGCCAACTAGTTGGGATATTCCTGGAGATTTGGGGGCAAAACCTGGGGAGGCTATAGTTTGGCGAGGAGAGGATGCTCTATGGGGACTTGATATCATACAGTCCACGCTCTGAAGCTGCCATTTTCTCCAAAGTCTGGAGAACAGTTATAATTCTAGGAGAACTCCAAGGCCCAACTGGAGGCAGACAACCCTACCTATTCCCCTCACAAAATGTCTTCGCCTATACTAAATTGGACCAAGTGCTAATTCGTTAACCAATTCCAAATAATTTAATTTATTTTTATCCTACCCTTCATCCAAAGTACTCAAGATGGAATACATGTTTCTCCCCTCCATTTTTATGATCACATCAACTCTACGAGATAAGTTAGAGTCAGAACACACGAGACAACATACCTAGATTCAACTCGTGTTCTCTT
Organism: Eublepharis macularius; assembly: GCF_028583425.1. Lineage (NCBI taxonomy): Eukaryota > Metazoa > Chordata > Lepidosauria > Squamata > Eublepharidae > Eublepharis > Eublepharis macularius. The sequence goes on from NC_072799.1 coordinate 71,218,142, forward strand.
ACCTAAAGGTTTGCCGGGAAGTGTAGGCATCCTTGCAGCTTAAAGTTTAGCATTTACAGTGCAGGTGTCCTTGCAGCTTAAAGTTTAGCACTTACAGTGCAGGCGTCCTTGCAGCTTAAAGTTTAGCATTTACAGAGCAGCGAGGAGGGAAGTGCAGGTGTGGGGCGCCTTTCCTCCCACTCTCAAGGTGCATCACGGCATTTTCCCTTCCCTTCACCCGGCCTGGCCCTGCAGAGTGACGCCTGGCTGTACTGGGAGACTTTAAGCTGCAAGGACCCCCGCACATCCCTCTCTGCTGCTCTGTAAATGCTAAACTTTAAGCTGCAAGGACACCTGCACTTCTCCCTGCTGCTCTGTAAATGCTAAACTTTAAGCTGCAAGGATGCCTACACTTCCCGACAAACCTTTAGGTAAGAGAACACGAGTTGAACCTAGGTATTTCATCTCGTGTGGTTTGACTGTTAGGCTGAGGCTGTGAGATAAGTTAGGCTGAAACTGTTTCAAGGTCCGAACCAAGGGATTTCACCAAAAGTAAGAATCTGACGCTGGGTAGTCCCAGGACCAGTCCAACACTCTGAACACTACACTGGCTCTCCACAATGCCAGCTTGGTGTAGTGGTTAAGAGCGGCAGGACTCTAATCTGGAGAACTGGGTTGAGTACAGTGAAGGAAGCTACGCTACAGAAAGAAAGTCTATTCCCCACCCCCTCCAGTAGACAAGCATTCACAGTTATGGCAGGCTGGCATAACTGAGGTCAGCAAATATAGTACACTCAGTTCAGATTTTGATTATCTGCTGTCTAGACACATGTTCTTGTTGACTATCTCTGTATTTTGGACATAGACTGTAAAATAAATATATAAATTCTACCACACTAGATCCAGCAACTCTAGTGTGGATTATTTGTTGCTAGGCTTGCCAGTTCCCCAGCCTCTACATCTCCCTATTGTGATCTGTTACTTCTGTGTTGTGCTGGGAATGATGCCATTCCTGGATGGAAGCTTCAGAGCACACATGTGCTGTGCACACACAAAATAAGTGACCTCCCTGTGCTACTCATCCCTGCAACCCTCCCATCCCCTGCTTTCCCTTCCAGGGGACATGGTCACCCCATCTGTTGCAGATAATATGAAGTCTTGTTGAGGATAACAACAACAACAACAACAACAACAACATTCAATTTATATATTGCCCTTGAGGACAACTTAGCACCCACTCAGAGCGGTTTACAAAGTATGTCATTATTATCCCCACAAAAATCACCCTGTGAGGTGGGTGAGGCTGAGAGAGCTCCAAGAAGCTGTGAGCCTGTGACTGACCCAAGATCACTCACCTGGCTTCAACCAGAGGAGTGTTGGGTGGAAAAAACACAATGAATTGAATAAACCTAGCATGGTTTGTCTGTGGGGGCATAGGAAGGATGGGAAAAGATTGGAAGGAAATTTATGTCCAATGGCTCCATTGGGTAGAATTTAGTGGTCTATAAAACAGGGACCCTTTCTCCCTCTGTCTACAAATTGGAACCTTTATTCAAAGTCACTAACAACTTCTTTCCAATTCTGGGGAGCAGGGAAGATTACAAGTGAGAATGTAGGTTGGATAAAGAGTTGCCAAATCCAGTCTGGAAAATTCCTGGAGGTTTAGAGGCAGAGCCTGGGGGGGGGGGTCAGAACTGATGTGCCACAGAGTCCACCCTAGATATCAGGGTAACTGATATCTATCGACTGGAGATCAGTTGTAATTCTGGGACAACGCCAGGCCCACCTAGAGGTTGGCAGTCCTATTTAGATCCCATGTAGATTTCTGCAGGTGCAGATTATCCTCCTTCGATGGCCAGTGCCAAACACCTCCCAAAATTCTACTCCTGGGGGATAGGGGACCCCGCAGGAATAGCTTGCCGGGGGAAATCAGAGATCACTCATAGGGGGGAGACCAGCAAAAATCTCACCCTGTGCCTGTGGAAATTTATGTATGGTCCAACTCTGTACTCTCCATTGAAACCAATGTAAACATTACCCAATGTAATAACATGGGATATAACTAAGGCTGCCAACCTCCAGGTGGGGCCTGGAGTTCTCCCAGAATTGCAACTGATGTCCAGATGCCAGAGATGCCTGAATTCAACGGCTGCTTTGAAGGGTGGACCCTATGGCATGGAGTGAACTTATACCCCAGTGAGTTCCCCCCCCTAACCAAACCTTGCCCTTCCCAGGCACCACCCCCAATTTCCAGGCATTTACCAACCAAGAGCAGGCGACCATAGGCACAATGCATGGTGTAAAAATATTAAAGAACCTGAACACTTCTTAAACCAACAGAATGAGACAAAATAAAAGTTCAATTACTATCAGAAAGGGAATGCTAACAATTCTACACACGTTTATTGATTAACTGAAAATACATAATATGTGAATCAAAGTCTGGCATCTTAAAGATTCTATATATGAGTTACCATCCAAGCATTTAACTACTATGGAGATTTTTCTATCTCATGTTCTATGATTACATGATCTTTTCCAGTCTGAGCTTCTAATTGGTTAGGAGATTTCAGTTGGAGACAGATAATAGAGGAGATCAGATGACATTTAATAATAACAGTAATAACTGCACTTACATACTGCTCTTCTAGATAGATTGGTGCCTCACCTAGAGTGGTGAACAAGTTAGTGTTATCATTATTCCTCCAATACAGCTGGGGAGCTGGGGCTGAGAGGAGTTGCTTACCCAAGGCCACCTACTGAGCTCATGGCAGTAGTGGGAGTCAAACCAGTAGAGTACTGATTCGCAGCCGAATCACCAAACTCTGTGCTACAGCAGCTCAGTGCCTCGAGTCTCCCTTTAAACCTGAACTGAATGCTGCCTAGAACCTTGCTTCTTCCTCCTGTTCTTCCACCTGCAGTTCCAGAATGCAAATGCAAGCATCTCACAGCCAAAGAAGGAAATGGCAATAGTGGGCAGGAGAATGAAACAGCAGCAGAGAGCAAAGGAAACAGTAAGAAAGGACAGCATTCAGAATCTCTGGCCAACATTTAGTTTGGTGATATGTCTAGAGGTTCACATTTGAAGAAAGGCTGTGAATGCATTCTGAATATTAATTTTATCTTATATCTACCTCCTGATCAGAGACCTATTTTGGACTTTTTGTGGATTTCAGCAAATGAGAGCTTCCTAGGGTTGCCAGCTCTTACCTGTCAACCAATGGGAGACCAGGGGGCAGGGACATGGTGGTGAGCAGCCATCAGCAAAAGTGTCACTTCTGGGGGAAAACCTGGAAACTTGTCCTCTCTAGGAATTGCCAAAAGCTTTATGGTTTTGCCATAGAGTTTCCAGTGATTTCTATAGAGGTGAGATGTCATTTCCAGGTTTCCCCAGAAGTGACATCATGCCATCAGCCCATCAGTCATTTTATTTTATTATTCTCTTGCAACCCTTTGAGCAGCAGCAGGAAACAAGAAATGAGGGCAGGTAATCCAGAGGACAGACAACCCTAGGACTTTCTACTGCAATCTACCTGATGTTTCTTTTCCATCACAGCTGTCAGACTACATTACCATCTTATCTACTGCAGACCTGCATAATTTGTGACCACCCAAATTAAAAGTTGCACCCCCACAAGGGTTACAGCAGTAAATATCTTATCTTGGGCTGCCTGCTGAAGACTGATGGTTTCCTTCTTCTAACAAGAGGAACTGCTGGTTAGAAAGACTCCGGGGGACATCTTTGTGTCCCAAGAATTGCTGGAAAACAATCTTGAGCCTCTCCAGGATCCTCTCACCTGTTGTTTCCTGGGTGCCTCAGGGCAACATGAATTATTTTGTCACAGAACAATGGCTGTCTCTACCGCACCAATAGGATTCTGAGATGGAAAATCAGGTTGCATTGATATTCTCAGGCTTAAGGAAGAATGAAACAGAGGTCAAAAAGTACACATACACTCAGGTGCACATTTTCTAAGTATCATTCCCTTTCCTAGCAATCTTTTTGGGTATTAAAGGAACATCTTCACTTTATCACCAATCTGAGTCTTGGCAAGAATGGTTATGGAGACACAACCTAAATTTACTATGAAAAATGTTTGCTAGTCACTGTCTGAGAAACTAGTAAATCCTCATTCCATCAATGTCTTTTCATGGTTGAACCAACATGTTCTTTGTAGCTAAACTTGATCTGAATCCAGAATTCTATCTAGTTGCCACATCTATTCTTTGCCATGGTTCACAAAAAGGAGAGGTGAAATGTGATCAAGAAAGGAATAGGCTTTCTAACATTTAGATACAGAAAAATAAACTAAGCAAATTTGTCCACATAGCTTGGGGAAGTTCCTAGACATATGGATAATCAATCATTTTGTTAAATTAGATCATTATTCAGATACAATTAGATACAATTATTCAGATACAATGTTTCCCAACCTGTGGGTCAGGACACAAAAATGGGCCCTGAAGCCTCTGAAAGTGGATCGCAGGCCAGCCATCTATATTGGTGGCTCCTGCCCTTTGACCCTTTTCTTTCTCTCCTTCCTTGCCAGCCTCTCTCATTGCTGCTTTCCCCCCTCCCTCTTTGTGACAATAATGGAGGGGGAAGCTGTCTGGTAACTAGTAACTTTATAATAGTAACTGGAAGAAGGGCGATAAAAGACTGGAAAGTAGATGGGAGCTGTTTGGCACATGGGAAAGCAGGAGGAAGAGAGAAAGTAACATAGGCTCTGTCTTGGTGCTGCTCCCTTAGCAGCGCACCTCTTGCCCATCCCCCTGAAGTGCTTCACTGTCCCCTACCTGCTGTGGGAGATGTATTACACTGAGCCACTTGCATACTGAGCCACTCAGTGGCTCATGTATTACTTGAGCCTCTTTGCCAACATCTACCATCTTCCCACATCTCGTCAGCCTGTCACTCTCCCCTCCCCCAGCTCCTTCTCAATCTCTTGGGCCAGACCTGGATAAGTCAAACAAAGTAAATTTGGACTTGCGGGTCATCATACCAAGAAGTTTGGGAACTACTGATCTACAACACAGGGCTAAAAGACCTGATAACTTATAAATTATTATTAATGAAATACATTATTCTGTAAGCTACTAATGTAAACAATGTCATGGTCTGTAACTAGACATTGTTCTTTCTGTTTGGCATCAATATGTTAAACGGCTTTTGCAGAATTAATGTTAAACCATCAACATGCTGCAAAGCATATTTGAATCATTTCCATTATACAGGTGGAGGGAAAAAATAGGTATAACTCAAGCAAGGGTTTCTAATTCTAAGCCCTGTGTTTATTGGCTTATCTGGCTGCTACTTCTTCCACAGTTGAGGTCCCCAAAAATCAAAACAACAAAGGCACACTGTCAGATTAGGAAAATGCTAGTAAAACAACAAAAGGCTGTGGTTTGATTACTGGATTTCTGCCATAATATAAAGTGTACTATCCAAAGGAGTACAGACATAAGCAGTGGCCCATAAACTGAACTGAGCAGTGACATTCTTAATATCAGAATTCCAGCTGTACTGTTTTGTACAGTTTATTGCGAGCAAAAAATAATTGCTGGAGAAATAAAATGTCACATGTTGCATTATCAGCATCATATCTGGAAGCTTCGTCAACATAACACTAAATCATTTCCATGATGGCTGCAAGCAACTTCTATTGCTGTGGTGCGCAAGGGAAGCTCAAAGCATTCTGCTGGTGTGAGGAATGGAGGATGTGGTAGGCAGCAACACAATTTATACTTCAATTGATTTTCAGGGAAGAGGAGAAAGGAGGAAACAGTTCCAGCCAAGATGGCAGCAGGAGGGGGAAAAAACGGTATGATTCTGTCATGACTAACTGTTCAAGAACATTATGCAATGGAAAACAGAAGCAATTCAAGAGACCACAAAAAGGCATACCATACAGGCTCAAGGAAACAGAAAATAATACACACAGGCAGCTGTGCAAAAACTCTTCTAGAAAGAAATGGCACAAGGTTCTTGCCTCTTCCAATGCACAAGAGAGTCCTTAAATCATTGTAAAGACCTAGTAGCCAATATGGGATTGCCACAGAAGCATCTTTCCAGTACTGAACACATTTTTCATCTTCTCACTCAGACCCTCAGATAGATGTTTTTGCTTGATGAAAAAACGATAATCGGTAATCAAAAAGGGAAAGACTAGGCCATTTTTTTTGCTTCCCTATTCCTCAAGCAAGACCAAAGCAATGGTCTCCAGATAAAATTAAAATAAATGTTATCTGCTTGTGTTTGTGATCACAGCTGGACTTCACTAAAGAGAAAAGGGTTCTTAACACATGGCATATTGTGCATATGAAAAGAATCTGACATGTTAGTTCTTGCAACCACAGTATTAATCACACTATTTTGAGTAGACCAGTGGCTATTGCAAATGCCCCTCATTTGAAAAAGGATAATCTCATATTTGTCAACTTGTTAATAGAATCCATTAACTGATACACGTTGCTTGTTGTTTTTATGAGGATTCTCAAAGGCTTCCCTTAAGGTAAAGCATTTGGAATCTCTTTCATTGATGATCAGATAGAAACTCTTAAATCTAATTTTCTCTTAACAATAATCGTGTGCCATTTCATAACATGTGACAGATGTGACCCTTAAAAACTTAAAACAATTACCTCAGAAAATGTACTTATTTAAAAAAACGTGAACAAATTTTTCATGGCATGCCTTTGATTTTTTTTGTTAGCATAGATCACATGAAAATGATCAAATTGCTTATGCATAAAGAATAAGCAAACACATGTGGTTGTATCTGAGACACTGCAAATAAGCTTTCAAAAACATGGCGTTTTGGACATTTGGGGAAAAACCATGCAAGAAATTCCTGGTAGAAATTAGAAAAAAATTTTACACATACATATATATAAACGCATCTGTAATATTTTGCTGTGCTGAGACTTAGTAAACACTGAAAGGCTGTGTGCAGTCTAAATGGGTCAAGCCTAATGAGAGAAGCATGACATCTCCACATGTAGAGAGCAGATTGAACACAGATCTGAAACCTGGAACATGGAACCAACTGAGACACCAATTGTTTGTATGTAATTAATATAAAACATTTTCATCTGCTCCCAAAGCCATCATCAATTTCTGAAATCTATTTTATGATCAATTGTGTTTACAAAGCACACAGGCTTCAGCTGCGCTAGCATTACCACTATACTGGCTATACAGAATGTCCTCTTTCTTTAATATGTCTAAGTAATCCCAGTGTGCACATAGCAACCCAAAACCCACTGATGTTACAGCACAAGACTGTGGTGGAGAAGGCGGGGGAAAGGGAACTTCAAATGGTGTCAAAATTCAGGACTATCACCCCACAAGTCAGTAAGAATGGTATGCCCTTTGAAAGGTATCACACTCTGAAGTGCTAGGAATGTACAATACTCACTAGAGATTATATATGTAAAATAATATATAGGTTTTCTTTAGAAACAAAAGAAGATGTGCTTTGCATAATCCGAATGAAAGGAAATGTCAAACTGCAATCTTTCACCATTTCCAACCTTTTTTTCTCTCGCTACACACCATATAACAAGGCGCTTCCAACAGATAAGCAATGGAAAATAGGGAGAGAGAAAGAAATATAGGCAGCGCTGCCAGAAATTTACAAAATATACTCAGTGTCTTTGTTTAGACTGGACACCCATTCAGAGGTGCACATAATGGTCACTTTGTTAGCTTTCTAAATGCAACTAGGTACAAATGTGTGCGAGTAGCTCTCACATAGTTCACAGTGGGCTCCCTTGACCCAGCTAGACAAGCGTGAAAACGTGAAATAAATGAAGGTTAACAAAGACTGGTCTGAGAAACAGTTCACATTAAATGCTTGCAGCAATGTGAGGGTTTTACATACGGAGCTGTGCTGTGAATTCCTTAATCTGAAAACATTTGCGAGAATTTTGCAAATCTTCACAGCAGAGCTTGTTGCAAGAAGCAAAATGACATTTAAGGGGGGGAAGTGGAGAGAGAACCCATGTTTCCCATCGTCCTGAGGATTTCCAGCAGCATGCAGAGACAGAGAGAGTAAATAGGAGGTAAAGACCCACTCACAGAAAGCAAACAAACAGCAACTGCATCACAATACCTTTTTGTGTCTGTCCCTCTTCCATATTTTCTTCCATGGCTACCTTTCTTCGCTAGGAAATGCTGCACAGGTATAATCAAAAACCTCACTCAGATGGTGGGAAAACAGTGAATTTATTCCCCCGGAAAGCTCCAAGAGCAGTGCCTTAATGCAGGTCCTCAGATCTTAGCTAAGGCTCCCCTCACTCTACTTGCTTGCTTGGAGACAGGCTGTCAAGTGTAATTTCATTCAAATTACTCTTCCGTGAAGATTATCAATTTTTCTTCTCAAAGCTGTCCATTGTATACCACTGTAAGCAGGTATTCAAATGAAAAAGCCTGCGATTTGGGGGGAGGGGGAGAAATTTGGTAGGGGTCCCAGTAGTAGTAGAACTGTGATTCCTAAGGCTCGCTTTGCATATAAAACAGGGAGAAGAAATTGATGTTTGCATTGAAATCTGTGCTTTAAATTGGAAACAGGCTGCACTGCGAACAGATGGAGGGGTGTCTTCCTAACATGAAGCAGACCATGAACTCATAATTCCCCCTATTTGCTACCAAAGTGGGAAAGCCCAGATGCCTGTAGCTTTAGTTGCAGCAATACTGCAATTCTTGTTTCCCTGTTACACAGAATGCTAATATTTCTTTTCATTACCATGTCCTGCTGTGCCTTTTCATTAAAAGAATTTTGAAATAGACCAAAACAATTCAAATTTGAGAAAGGATTCTGCAGGGTTTTTTTTTTAAATGTGTCCACATTCACATACATATACACATTATGTGCTCACACACACACACACACACACACACACACCATCTCACCCCCCCTTCCGACCCCCCAGCAAATCTGGGCCCAAAAGTACACAGATATGAAAATATTAATACAATATTGTACATTAAAATCATCGTCATTTTGATGTAAAGATGGCATATATTTTAAATATAATGATTTTAATTAAAATAGTTAAAAACTTTCATCCTGCATAAAAACATTATATGATCTGTATGGTACAAGTCATTGAAGGTGGTCCCACTTCAGTGTGGCGTAAGAAAAACAGCCGTGGCGTGGACTGCTTACGAAAGGCAGAAGGTTACGTAGCTCATGGGGGTACCCCCTTGTTTGGGGAGGTCTGCAGTCTGATTTGGAACACAAATTGATGGAATTTTGCAATCAAAATGAATTTGCATTCGCTGTGTCATTGGCTGATACAGAAGCTCCTTGAATGAGAAAAAACAGAGCGAGGGACCCCTTGATGTTTATTTTATTAGATTTCCAGAAAGCACTGATAACTGCCTATGAAAAACATTTTGCAAAGATGAATAAAACATAACACATCCCAAAATGGTCTTTTAATCTAACGGTTTACACACTTTTCCTGTGGGAATAACAATGGCTACATTTAGATGCAACAACAAATGTTGGCTTGTTGTTATGAGAACAAGCCTTAGAAGTCCTTGGGTTTGGACACCTCCCTCCCTTCCTTCCTCCCTCCCCTTCCACACCTCATGGATTAAAGACTTCTTAATTCTCAACAGACGGTATGCTGGGACCAGCATATCTGCAGGACCATCTCTCACCACATATTCTCCGGAGGGTGCTCTGTTCAGTCGACAAACAGCTGCTGGTGGTCGCTGACCACAAGGATGCTCACCTGATCAGGACCAGGGCCAGGGCCTTTTCGGTCCTGGCATCAACCTGGCGGAACTCTCTGTCCACTGAAACAAGGGCCCGGAGGGATTTACTATCATTCCACTGGGCCTGCAAGACGGAGATGTAGCACCAAGCATGTGCGTGAGGCTGAGGTACAGATGGGCTCCCTTGCTGGTTTCCTGTTGGGGGAAGATTGGAAAACTCCCTCACACCAGTTTTCCACTGATATATTAATATTGCCTGCTCATTCCCATCTCATGGAATGTTTTTGGTTGGAGGTTGAGCTATATGTTTTTGCCACCCAAATGTGCTGTTGTATTGTATTTCATGCTCTGTATTGTATTGTATTTTATGCTCTGAGCCCAGTTGTGGGGAGAGCACATAATAAATCTAATAATTTTTTTTTTAAAAAATTATGTCTGAATCACAACCTATGGTTTCTTTCTTGCCTACATACTATGATTCT